>NC_135738.1:21650000-22850000 GCF_041903045.1 Epinephelus lanceolatus
TATTTTTAATGAGAAGAAATTAAAATATGTAATAATAGCCTAATTATTGTTAATATAATTTCCCCCCTTTTTTTATATATATTTTTTCGCAATTTTTAGGACATTTCTTACCAAATTGCTCATTGCCTTTTTCCCCATGTTTTTGAAAGAAATCTCAGCAATTTGCAATTTGAAAGCAGCACAAGAAAAGGATGTTGCTCCAGGTTTCAAAGGGTTAAAGAAGTACATTGACTGTAAGGAGCAAAACATTTTCTGGGAATATGCTTTCTCAAGTTTAAAAGCACCACACTGATGCCTCCCAATTATTTTTCAATTATTTATGCAAGGGGGGCTATGGCTACCCCTGGCCACCCCTTGGTGGCACCACTGCAAAATACATACACTACTTAGTATGGAATTAAAGAAAACGAGTTCATTTTTGCAATTAGCCTATTAACTGGTGCCTAATTATGTATTAAGATCTATATGGATTTTTCTTTGATTTAAATGAAAGTGGTATTATCTCTTAGGAAAGTAGAGAGTAAGAATATAAATTGTTGAAAGCTAAGGTTGTAGTTTAGTATCAAGACTGTGCATATATGCATCAATGCTTTCAAATGAAAACATAAGATATATGAGGTATCTGTCAGCTATATAGAAAAACAACTGTTCATAAACAAAGTGGACACATTTCCACCAAAGCTCTAAATTTTTTATTGAGGACTGTACTGAGTCATTATCAGCTGGTATCTGAACCCAGTCGAGTCTGAGAAGAGAGAAGACTTAGACCTGTGGTGAAAAACAAAAATACTTTTGATCCAAATTGTTCTACATGCAGATCCTCTCATCTTAGTTGTCACGACAACTGGATATTCAGCTGAAAGTTAATTATTTGGGATTGTAATAGCTTTGGTTTAGGCAGGGGAACTGAACATTTCCCCAGCTGATAAGGCTGTTAATACTCAGTCTGTGCCTACAGTAGCTGTGACCGAGAAAGATTTCTCCTGGCATGCAGCGGTACTTGACATTTCATGGGATTCTTCCTGCGCTTTCTCCATCAGTGCATTATAATAGCATAAACCTCAACTCTAGATTAAATTTGTTTGATAGAAATATAATTGCATTCTTTTGTGTGCATGCAGTCTGTGTGTATTTCCCGTCTATAATTCAAATGCTTTGTCACATCTGGAGTACTTGCTCCTGAACAGGTCAGAGTCAACAACATTATTTTCAAGTGCAGCCCCTTAAGGGTCTAGTAATCAACACCACAGTTCATCAGCTCTATCCTTCAAAAATAAAATACATCCTCTCTTATATCCGCCACAATGCTGCTTCAAGAACCCTTAATCAACAGGATTTCAGACACGTAAATATATATTTCTCTCCAGATATTAGCCATGCTTTACAAGGTCCATGTCTGCCAGCTAGGGGTTGCATCCTCACAGTGACAGTGTCAAAGCAGTCTGGTGGAATAATGATGCCGAGTCTGCACTGTGCCCTTCCTTATGAGCATGCTTTTATAGACGCACAAATATTCAAGCCTCGCCTTAATTAATATGACAAAATCCTTCTGCGGGGTTGTTTCCTGTGCCCTTTTGATTAGCCGTGGATTAACAGGACCTTTATGTTTTCCTCACTGCACTCATGTTTTCAGCACAGGTTAGCTCCCCTATTACTAAACAAATGAATTAGTGCCTGGAAATGTGTCATGCATATTACCTTTCAGCAGGAGGCACATTGAGCTGGTCAACCATAAAGGAGCAGTGCAAAGCGTACCATGCAACATCGCTTGTTTGCGTTTCTCTTTAAAGCTCTTTGTGATTTACTGGGAGGCTTGTTTATGCTTAGCAATGCAAACGTGGGTCTTACAGCAGCATATATCACACACCAATTAAAATATATCAATAGAAGTGGCACTTGGTGATTGGTCATTGTGTTAGTCACCCGGAGAGCAAAGGACTGAACACTGCCGAGGTGGCTGCAGTAAAATACAAATACTCAGGCAAGGCTCTGGACTTATAGGGGCCCTATGCAGCATTTGGTTTGGGGGCCTCCTTTATAGTAATGTGTTGCTGCTTCACACAGCACTGAACCAACTTGTCAATATTAGTTTAGGAACACATAATGTAAAAATAAGCAAATCTAAAGCGGGACCTACTGGCAGTAACACTATCTTTAAATACACTACAATAAATGCAGCATATGTGACTTGCACTATCATATTCAACACACTTGAGTTTTATAAACAGTTGGAAAGAGGAGATTCTTAACTTTATAATGATATCAGTATTGTTTTGTATCTCAGATATTACACAAAATAAGTTCCATTATGTAAAGACTGTCACTCAGCCATGATTTTTAGAAACAGGTCTTCAAAGTTTGTAGTACAGCGGCTGCAAAGATACCTGACAGAGCCCATTGGCCTTCCAAGGTGAGAAAATTGCTATACTCCAAGGGATGTCCCAAGAAGAAAAAATACACAGAAAAGCTTGGAGACTCTTTTATTTTATAGCCTGCAAGGTAAAGAAAACAAGCATACCCAACAACATGGTGCAGGAAGATGAGAAAATATTGAGATCTGTTTCACAAACAAAGTCAACATATACAGTTAGAAATGGACTTCACATGACAGTATTCACAACTTGGATTTTTTTTTAATGAAAACTCCCTTTGATTGCTTTGCTGGGGCCCTTACAGACTTAAATATATTTACAGTAATTGAGAAATGGACACATATTTGGACTTTCTTACCACTTCAAAGGTAGGGAGCACTTTTTGTCGTCTGTCTTGTTTAACATGTTGGTAAATCAGAATTAATTATTCTTTGGTGGTCATGGTTTCTGTAAATTAATCTGAACGATTGAATTTTGGCCACAAACTGAGCTCACAATATGTAGCATGCCCATATTGACAAATGTTAAAACATTTAATGTTATATTTTGATGTGGGATGCGGAACAGCTTAGAACTACGTTAGCTCAGGTTGATGGTGATCTGATGGGTTAAGGTTTTGATATTCTGAAAGCCAATACTTCATCTGAAATCAGATAAAGACCCACTGACTGGACCCTGTCTTGTTATTATATGTCTTTCATTCAAAACTAGAGGGTTAGAGGGAGGGAAAGTGGGGCTGAGTAGGACCAGAGTGCCGCCACAACAACTGCTAGCTTGTTTTCAGCTAGCTTGTTCTCATGCTTGTAAAAGCTTCAAAGTTGTTTTTATTGTCTGAATTTAGCTTTGAGAGTTTTCTATTGTGAAAACCAACAATTTGTTTATCTAGAATCAAACAAAAGCCCAAAATGGCCAAAAATCGATATGTTCACAAAAATCCACATTTATCTCGAAATGGGCCATTGTGACATCCAACTGATTTTGATAGAGCATGCAACATATGTTTATTACCCCCAAACACTATGAATGGTTCTCTTAATCCAACCTCCAAATGCAATTTTTTTCCTAAACTTAAATCATAGGCTGCAGTGTTGGCAAACAGTCAAAAAATAGCTTGTGAAGATACCTAACCCAGTTTGTATTGACTTTTTTCCTTGTCCTGTTCATTAATTTTGTTAAACACATCTTATCTAATACAACTGCATAGTGTGTTTTCTTTCTTTTTTTTTTAAAAACACAGAATCTTTGGAGTACTTGTTTTGTAGAGGACAGTAAACCTTTAACTTAGGCTACTTAAATTTTTAATTTTGTCTGTCTATGAGATAACAGAATTATCACGATTTTTTGGCAAATATGACTCAAAATGTCGTCAGTTCCTGTTTGTAAAGCTCAATTATTATTTTGTTAGTGTCTTTTGTTCATTAAAAAAACCTCACTCAGGGGACCCCCAGAGACCCAAAGCAATGCCTAACGAGTAGGGTTGGCTCTTCAAATGTTAAGCCTCTTTCCCTCTGGACAAAAAACCATCTAACAGCCTATAACACCTGGCTTCTGTCTATTGTAGGAAAGGTTACAATTGATATTAATTTGCGGGACAAGTGACTCTGCAGTAGCCTATTTACACCTCTAGTTTTGGTGGGAAAAAGGCAAAAGTGATGTCTAGTATGTGGGATTCAGTGGCATCTAGTGGTCAGGTTGCAACACTGCCACCAACTGAAACTCTGCCCTTGTGACAAGCATGTAGGAGAACAAGGCAAAATCAGGAAACACAAATGGCCCTGTCTAGAACCAGTGCTTTATTTGTCTGTTCTGGGCTACTGTAGAAACAACATGGCGGACTCTGAAGAAGAGGACCCGCTCTATAGGTAGATATAAATGGCTCATTTAAAGGTAACAAAAACACAATGCTTCCTAGTTTCAGATTATTATCAACTAATGAAAACAAAGTTATGAATATTAGCCCCCTATATCCTACACACTGGACCTTTAAAATAAACGACAGGCCCCTGCCTCCAAAATAAGGGCCACCTTGGAGATGTAGGCCAGGCAGCCCAATTTAGGTGTTCAGATTTACCTCTCTTTTGCTTTCACACCTGGACGTCCACATGTGGATTATTTAGCAAACTTTGCTATTAAAATTTCCTGTGATCTTTCCGTTCCGTTACCTTCCCTGTGGCTGTCCCCGGCATCAGCCGTGTGTTTTTGTTTACGTGTGTTGTAAACACTCCTGTATTGTTATTGTGTATTGTGTTGTTCTGGTCTTTGGCTCCGTTAGCCACATCCTTGGAGACCAGGCATTTCCCCCATGTATAAGATGAAAGACAGAGCAAAATGCCCCTCATTTGGTCCCAGTTGGTTAAGTGTGTTCTGATCACTGCCAAGGTCTGGATGAACATAAGCCACACAAAGGACTGTGCCTTCCAACCACACGAGCTCACAATAAAAAAAAGGGGGATTTGCCTCAGTTAGACGTCTTATACGCCAACCCCCAAAGGAGAGACGTGTTGGTGGCGTCGCTGAGGACGTGTCTAACAAACAACAGTGTCAACTACTTCTGAATTGATCCTAGAGTTCAAAGCTTTTCATCCCTCAAAGTTGTAATTAATTTGGGGCAAACAGTCAAAGTTAATAACTGTTTTCCACCATTTATCCACAATGGAAAGATAATAGAGATGTAACCACAGAAGCAAAGGTGAAGGGTTTAAGGTCAAACCTACAACACTGACCTCAAGAGGTTGTAATTTCACTTAAAGCGACCCAATATATTGATCCATATACTCTCCAGTTACCATGTCACGTGTCATGTGGGTGTGTTGTACATCAGCGTTTAATGACACAACACAGGTCAGAGAAGCTTTAAAAGCCTCCCTCTCTAAACTTGGTACACCTCCAACAATATGACTTCATCCTGTGATCCTTGCTGCACAGATTCACGCTCATCCACCTCAAAGCCTCTCACCTCATTTTTTATCCTCTGTGAAAGGTGACTCTTTGTATGTGATTGAACTATGTTAATTCATACTTGTGCATAATGGCCCTTTTATCTTCCTGCTTCACGGTGAAAGTTCACTCTTCTGTTGAGTTTGTTGTTAATATATTATGATCTCGCATTGCTTAACATTGCATTATTCTCTCATTTCTAACAATATATACAGTAACTGAGAATTATTGTTCGTGTGAGACTAGTTCATTATGCGGTGATACATAGTATAGTAGCGGGGGGCTCCTGCATTTTCCTCTCAATATTGAAATGGACTCTGTCATATTGTTATTCTGCTCTCTCCTCTCATCTTTCCACCCATGTTTCACCATCTTCGCAGCCACTTTCTTCTTCTCCTTTCCCCTGTTTTTTTTTTTTTAAATATATATCTGTCAGCTGGCTAAGTATCATGTGTAGTTTAATAGGATGATTTGTTGTTACGGAGTTACCTGTCACCAAAAGCCAAATGATGAAATGAGAGTGTGAGCGGCACTGTCTTGTCTGTAATGAATTATGCAGTGGGTCAGGGGCCTCTGTTTTGGTTACAGTCGACAGCACAAACACGGACCTCAGGTAGTGCACTCATCAGTCCTGCTGTTTCTCACCATATGGAGTCAATGAACTGGGACACCCCCTCCTACACACACACACACACACACACACACACTCATACTTCACATGCACACACTCACATGTGCCTGCAGACACAGTCTCATAGCAATACAGTAGATAGATGGATAAATGTTTTTTATATTGTCCAAGATAGATAGATAGATAGATAGATGTGTTTATGGGCATGTTTGCATGTGTTATAATTATACTTAGGCACATAAGATGTCCCCATCTTATGGTCACAGAGTGAAACTGCTGCCTGAGAAAAAATAAAATGCAAAAAATTAAATTAAATTAAATTTAAGAAAAAGGAAAAAAAAATCTCTTTAGTGTCCTGAATAAAAATATTAATAAAACAATAAATAAAATACATAAATTAAAACAAAAAAATTGTCTTAAATGGTCAATATCTCTCCTCTTTCCACGTCTTCTCGGGTTTAATTGGATGAAACTATTCCCAGACAAATTGAATTAGATGTTCCCGCCTCTGTACAATTGAGATATCTGTTACAGATGATGTGCCGTATAATGAATGCCTAATTTATGTAATTAGACCATTAAGCATAATCCGAGCATATGTTGTAAATGCCCTGAGGTCTTCTGCCAGGTACTCCCTCTGATGTCACCCAGAAACAGCTAATGGAGCGGTCTGCTGTGTGCGAGGACCATAATCCCGCTGTTTGATCACATAAATGCATAATTAATAATAATAATAATGCATCCATCAGATTATTATATCGAACACACAGATTATGCTTTTATTCTGTTTTTTTCCCTCTCTGGTTATACATTCATATTCAAGGGGGCCAGCATGTGAAGATGGCCTTTAAGTAGTGTGGATATCCCGTCATATAGGCTAAATTTGCTCTTGTGAGAGCCCTCTCTGTCTGCTAATTAATTGTCATTCTGCTGAATATTCATACCTTATCATCAGCGCGTCCTTAATTGCACCGTAAAACATCTCAGGGGGCTGAAATCACCACGGACTTAATTAGCAGCCTATTGGTTGGGTTGGAGAGTCACACAGTTTTTTGCAGCAGACAACAAACTCTTACCTGCCTTTTTTTTTTTTTTTTTTACTGAACGTGTGTTTTAGCAGAGGCTAGGTAAAGGGAACAAATCCCCCTTTTTTTAAAAAAAAAAATAAATCTACAGGCCTGCTCGTCATAATCTGCATGACGACAATTGGAAATTGCGTAATTTGCACTCATAATTCACCGGGATTATAAATGTTTGTCTTAAAAATGCGAATTTGTTCACCTCTAGCGATGATTTGTCTATTTATGGGTTGATTAGTGGCCTAAACACACATTGCCTGCAGTAAAAGATTCATGGATACACACAGCAACCTGCGTGTTCTGAGAAACCTGGAAAGGTAAAATAAATAAGACAAAAATAAACCTTAATTTTAGTGTTTAAAAATTTGAAATAAATGTGTTAGAAATGTTTAATCTTAAAAATAAGTTATAACCATTTTTTTAATGATGTTTCCTTGAATAAATGTTTTCCTGTGTAATCAGCACCAGCTTTAAATTTCTCTTAATCGTTCCCTGAAAGGCAGATTTCTTTTTCTTCCCTCCTCTCTCTGCAGGTCTGGGTGGCAGCATATCTCAACTCGATTCAGTGTGACAATATTGTTTGGCTATCATTCGCTGCTTTAGGATGAATGGCATCGATCCTCTTTTAACAACATTTGTTTCCTATTGTGTTCGGGGGGCGCAGCAGAGGAGGGCAGACGTGTGAAAGTGGCTGTTTGATTCTCTTTTTCATCCCCATGACCTCAGCTTTTGTGTCTCGTCACCCTGGGAATGTCACGCCTCACTACTCTACTTTAAGATGTTTCAGAAAGTGCCCTTTGTTTTCAGTCCCCTTTTTTTTTTGAAAGCTCACACAAAATTGTTCTTGGGTTCCCCCCTCTCCTGCTATAAAGGATACTTCAGGCTGAGGCACGGTTCACAAGTGCAATGCAATTTGGCTTATCCCAACCTTTGTTCGGGTTTCTACAAATGACCAAACATAGTGCAGACTTGATCTACTGCTGCTTGAACTTAGGAGTTTGGGAGCAGCTAAAAACCCTATTCAGATTCAGAGTCATGGTGGTATTTTCAGTGTGTGCATTCGACGGGGACAAAAGGTCTACCAATATCCCATAACCCTGAAGCTCAAAAAGCCACAGCGTCTGTGTGTGAGAGGAGAGGAGAGAAGGGAAAAAAACTCGTACTGCTCCTCTGTGGCTCGGCTGGTTAATGCGAGTGTTGCAGGTTAACTTGCAAAGCACTAACTTAGCGTGGCAGCAAGTTTGCAGTGCAAACATGAACAAATAAAAGTGACAAAGATTAGCCATTTCAAGAGGAAAATCATGCGTAAAAATTCACTAGTCGTCTGTGTGGCGTTCAAAGGATTTGCTGCATGCCTCTGTGTTTGCACTGCGATTTTAATAGCTCACATTAATCACATTTCACAATCAGATTTTTTGCATTTAACAAAATCAGTGTGGCCGGACATATTAATTTAAGTGAGAGCCAATAATATATATATTTTTTAAACAAATGAATGAGTGAATAGGCTGGGTGTCAGAAGATGTTTGGCACTTGGCAGTGTGTTGTCATTATCCGCGCTGTTTGAGATGGGTGGACAGAGCCACTTCCTTTTGGACAAAACCTTTTCAGCTGAACATTAATGGGAAATGACAGGTGTTAAAAGCCACTCTGCAGGAAAAAAATAATGCAACTGCACGCTGGAAGTTTCACAAAAATTAGACTTTTTCCAATTTTTACTTTTATTTTCTAGAATAATATGGCATCACCTAATGTGAAATATAAAATTATGGGATGTTATAGCACATTTACTATAATTAAACAGCACCCTTTTCCCAATTTCGTGCACTGATTCCTGGTTTTAGATTGTTAAACAGTGCTTATACAGCAGGGAGGACGCTCCTCTTCAGCCTGCTCCTGGTTTCTGGGTGAAAACAGCTCGGTGTCCCCCGCAATGCGATTCTTTTCGTAATCCGTCAGACCGGTGATGGGGTGCATTGTGGATTTATGGGGGGAAATTAGCATAAATTATGAGCAAATCTGCGTGTGCGTGTGTGTGGTCCCTGGCATTGCAAACCCTCCAAGCGGAAAGGTGGCCCTGGCCAAAAGCTTGAATAGCAATAGCTCAAAATAGGCTTCCCATTTGGTTTTCACATTCATATAATTGACTTATGGATATTTTATACAGTTTTCACCACACCATCCTCAAGGGTTTATTTGCATTTCTGAAGTACTTTGGAATCTTCTTTACATAAACACAATGGACCTGATTGCCTCATGAAGTTTGAGTTTGAACAGCGTTTGTTTGCATTGTGTTGATGTTTTCATATCGTCTACTTCCTCTGCGCAGCTCTGGGCGAAATTAGCTGAGAAAAACTAATAGTCGGCTCATCAACAAACTTGCTCGTGGCGAATTATTTTGTGTGGCATTTTTTTTTCGTAAACAATATTAGGCTGTAATTAGGAGGAAAAGCAAAATGCATGTTTGAAAAGAAATCTGTAAAATCAGTTTTCATTCAAATCCACATGAAAAGGTTTGCATGACATGCGTGCGTAAAACACTTTATGGAAAACTGAAATGCGCAAACAGGAATATTGTAATATATACATCCTAAAATATAATATGATACACATCTGCCTTAAAAGAAGAACGCAAAAGGGAAGGCAAATTTATGACAAAATATAATTAAATCAGCGTATGTAGGATAATTTTCATACCCGTCCACATTTAATACACACTTGTGAGTTTTAACTGTAAAGTCCGCTGAAGAAGTATTAGCGCATACCTTCACACACTGAGTGCCATCGCAGTTCAATTCCGGTTGCCGAGCCTTTTCACCCCTTTTTCTGTCTTCAAATGGAAATGATTTCCATTGGCCCAAGGTGTCCATGTAAATAGGTGTAAATGAAACCAGATTATGCCTTCCTCCCAGCCCCCTCCTCCCATGGCAATTGTCATGTGATAGCAAAGAGGTGGCACATTAATGGAGCGCCTCTACAGGGGTCTTTTCTGCTCATGTCACTACATAAAACTATCAGATGGTTAGAGGAAGGCCATGGAGGCATCCACTTAGCTCGTCTTATCAAGGACGCCAAATGAAGTCTATTCAGCTCTGCTAGCGGGACAAGCTGACTTACTTTGCGAGAAAGACTTACAGCAGCCGTCACTCCATAAATGTGCACCGTCCACCCGCCTGCACACCGCAGAGGCGCAAGACCTGGCCGTTTTACGCGCAACGCAACTCCAGCACTGCCGGTGCTGAAACTTTCCTCGGCGGTTGTTTTCATGAAGAGCGGCAAACCTTCGCCAAGGAATTAAGGGAGACTACTTTTTTATTGCTTTTCTGAAAATATCGAGGATGCCTCGCCCAGGGAGAAACACGTACAGCGACCAGAAGCCACCTTACTCCTACATCTCCCTCACTGCCATGGCGATCCAGAGCTGCCCAGAGAAGATGCTGCCTCTCAGTGAAATTTACAAGTTCATCATGGATAGATTCCCTTATTATAGAGAAAACACCCAGCGGTGGCAGAACTCCCTGCGACACAACCTGTCCTTCAACGACTGTTTCATTAAGATCCCCCGGCGCCCAGATCAGCCAGGTAAGGGCAGTTTCTGGGCTCTGCACCCCAGCTGCGGGGACATGTTTGAGAATGGAAGTTTCTTGAGGCGCCGCAAAAGGTTCAAAGTGTTGACTTCATCCGATCATTTGGCCCCGAGTAAGCAGTCGGATGCTGCCCATTACCTCCAGCAGCAAGCCAAACTGAGACTGAGCGCCCTGGCAGCCACTGGCACACACCTTCCCCAAATGTCAACGTACAACCTCGGAGTGTCTCAGTCCTCAACTTTTAAGCATCCCTTCGCCATCGAGAACATCATCGCCAGAGAGTACAAGGTCCCGGGGAGCCTGGCGTTCTCCACCATGCAGTCCATGTCTGCCGGGTACCCGCTCCACAACCAGCTGACGACAGCCTGGCCCCACATGTACAACACCAGCGTGATTGACACGGCGGCGCCAATCTCCATGGCAAGTAGCGACTACAGTGCCTATGGCGTGCCCCTCAAGTCCCTGTGTCACGGGGGACAGTCGTTACCGGCTATTCCTGTGCCAATCAAGCCCACCCCGACCTCCATGGCCGGTTTCTCGGCGTTACCTCCACACATCCCCGCGTTTCTATCAAACTCTCCGCAGTCTCTGAGCCCGACGTCCCCACAGACAGCGACGAGCCAAAGCAGCCCAGCAACCCCGAGCGAGACTCTGACGAGCCCGTCCACACTGCAGTCTGTGGCTGTGCACTGACCGGCTGAACTCTCCCCATGAGAACGAACTGCTGGCCCCTTTACCAATCCCAAAGTTTATATTTTCTGTCGTCGGAAACTATCAAGGCGAGTTGCAGTTGCATATCGAATTATTTGTGTATGTGTTGAATGTGTCGCTTTAAACTTGTGTCATAGAAGTCCAGCACAGAATCGCACAGCGAAGTATTGCTCTTGAAAATATAAATTATTTGATAGTTCTATTTTTCAGTTTATTGTGAAATATGAGTGTTGAAATTAGGAGCCACTGATGGGGATCCGGGGGGACACCATTTGTTTTTGGCACCATCGACTCTGATTTGAAATGCTTGCAAAATTCCCGTGGCAGTTTTTCTTTTTCCTCCAGTTTTTATCAAATAGCAAAACTTTTGCACCGTTTCTGTGTGACCACTGTAATGTCAATGAAATTGCGAGGCAATGGCTCTGTGTTTATGTTTGCTTTTTTAAAAATACTGGAATGATGGATAAGGGTATACCAAATAGGACTAGGAATTAGAATTGTTCTTACCATCCCTGTACAAAAAAAAAGACAAGCAAAACGAGTCAAATCTTTTTCAAAAAATGGAAAAGTAGTATTGTGAGACGTCCTCAAAATGCAAGATGTGAATATTGCAAATAACTGATACTGAAATGTTGTAAAATGCACTTTTTAGTTTTATGTTTTTAGATATCTATTTTCCAGAAAAATGTTCTGTGAAGCATTTAATTTAAAAGGCTGTGGTGACCATGTGTATCAAATGCTGTAAATTTGTATTTTTGTTTCTTTTTTTTTTAGGGTAAAAGCATGCATTTTTAAAAATTTGTGTTGGTACTGTTGTTGTTATTGTTGTTGTTTTGTTACGTTAATTTTTTTTGGCAAGCATGCGTGCTTTTGAAAAGTGTGCAAACAGTCTGCAATGAATTGGAACAAAAAAATGGTCATCGAAATATTTTCTCATTAAAAGTGAAGTAAACAATCAAAAATGTTTCTGAAGATTTAATCAAAGACAGTGCCACATTATTATTATTATTATTATTATTATTATTATTATTATTATTATTATTATTATTATTATTATTATCATCATCATTATTATTATGTCTCAGATAGGCAGATTTTTTTCGGAAATAATTTCAAATTTTCGCACGATGATGATGATAATAATAATAATAATAATAATAATAATAATAATGATAACACTTTGGTTTGTCTTGTATCCGGACCTGTATGATTCCAGAGTGTGAGAGTTGCAGAGCAGCAGTGGGGAGAGAAATGAATCGTGCAGTCGATTAGGATGCATGGAGTTGCGATGCCATGGTCACAGCGCAGACAACTGGGCTCATTCATCAAGCTGTAGGCTAAACACAATTAAGCCCAACAATAAACATTTAGAAAAGCTGCACACAGTGTCCGAATTGATGTTAATGTGCATATTTTCGTCTTCAAATGTCACAGAGGGCAATTAAACAAGTGTCATGTTTTTTTTTTTCTCGACTGTTTCCACCTATTTCCTTCCCTATCTGTAGGAACTTAATTCATCAGGTTTTGTAAATACAGGCGGATAAATATCTCCAAAATGCAAATGACATTATTTTATTCTTTTATTCGTTTCCAGAATTAAAAAAGAAAAAAATAACGCGCTCTCTCTGCCTCCCTCCTATAGAAAGCTGCAGCCCATTTCGGGGTATTAAACAAATACATTAGAATTCCATCACTTTATGCAATCGAGTAGATCAAATAAAGGGTCTCGGGCCACTTCATTCTCCCTCATTCACTTGAATTGAAAGTGCAAAGAATAGCAAACTTAGACTGGGCCACCAATGTAGATTTAGCCTTTTTTCAGCGAGACAAAAAGACTGATTTTTCACAAACACATTGCTGACTGGGGAACTAGGAAACGAGCTGCAAGACCCTTTTGGAATTTAAATCCACCCCTCCCCCATGGACTGTTTGGACAACAGTGTTAGTTTTTTTTCTTCCTCTTCATCTTCTTCTTTTTCTCCCCACTTTGTGCATTTGTGTGTGTAACATTAATTCTGACTCTGGATGATTAAATGTATTGAATCTTCAACTGGCAGATTACAAGCTTTAATTTTAATTCACTTTTTTTTCTCTCCCTTAAACCACATTAACAAACACACATTTTCCACTGAGCACATTACAGCAATGGAATCCAGCATCTGAAAAGGAAACCTGTAACAGTATATATTTACCACACATTTATACTTGTGCAATTTTTTTTTGTATTCATTGGTCTCATTTTGGTGTGTATTGCACTGTTATAAATAAAAATGTTAATGTAAAATATATAGAGTTAGTTATGTGAATTCCTTGTAAAGTCATCCAAGAATGTGAAATGTAAAAATAACCAAAAAGTTTTCATTTAAATAGAAATGCAATATCTAAACTGCAACATCCTGTCATCCTTTAATTATGTTTTAAGACACAATGCACACAAGCTTACAGAAATGCTGCACAGAAAGGGTGTTGTTTTGCTGCTGGCACTCGGTTTCATCACTAATAAATAAACACCTTCAGCTTTTCCTGTACAAAACATTTAAATGAGCAAATAAACTGAGCTCCTAAGAGAGAACGTGAAGCTGCAGGTAACAGGTGGGACACAGAGGGAACACATGTTAGACCTCCTTGCCAGGACACTCATGTGACACCTGACCGTCATGCGATTTAAATAATAGTGTTGCTTTTTTTCCCTGAATAAAACCCTTAAACAATGTTTCTGACACTTATAGTTTTATTATTTGCATATATGGTCCCTGAGTTTTTCCTCTCCTTCCATAATGCAAATCTGCCCTTGCTATTTCCGTCCATCACACACATGATATTCTCCATATTTCCAGCAGCATCTGCATGAACTCCGTTGTATAACCCAAGTCTGCATTGTCCTTGTTCCTTCAACTATGTTCCACTTAGACAAAGAAGAAGGTCATCTCAGGCAGGGGGATGAAATATAGACCACATGCAAAACCCCAATGTTGTAGTTTAATTAAAATAATTCATTAAAGTGGAGGCCCAAGGTAATTAGCATGTATAATTTATGATTTGCTTAATGCATGCAGGCAGTGGCCTCCGCAATAAACTCAACTTAACCTCAAGTAGGGGAAGTGATACGGACAGGGTGCTGTTATTTACTATGTGTTTATTGTTTGGATATTTGTCAAGAGGAAGCAAGTGTTTCATAAAAACCTGTGGCCGTTATCTGGCTCCCACTGCACACAAACAACTTATTTGTTTATGAGTTTATCTTGTGGATTTATGCTCACTTAGAAGAGGAGCTGTCAGGTTTGTTGTGAGGGAGAGATATTGGGAATTGCCCTCACCTTTCTTTCTTTCTTTTTTTTTTTTAAATTTTGGCATATATGTTCACAGTTATCCTGCTGGTCACTAGTGTTGAAAAATAGTTTATGCTTGCTCCTCTTTGAGCTGACAGAATGAGGACATGGACAAGGTAGCTGTGCTCCTCTCCCACAGCAGACAAGACTGTCAGCGCTGACTTTTAGAGGGAGCAAAATAATCAGTGATAGACAAAACTTGCATTAATTATGCTCGGCAAATGTGTCAATCCTTGACAAGGCTTTTGACATTTTGAAACATGGCTAGTGGCTATATTTTATTATTTCTCGCAAGTATGTGTAGTTTTTTATAAAGACAACAAAGGAAAACAAATATTTTCAGACGGAGCTGTGGACCATGGTAAACAGATTTATTTTAGTGGTAAATAGAGCAGGGTGGTGCTCTCCTGGTGGCTGTGAGAGGAGAAATACATATTTTCAGACACCTATCCCTAAGATACTATCCTATTTAAATCTGTATACAAATTCTACACATTATGTTTTAGTAAACTGTATAATTTATAAGATTTTTCTGTTTTATTTTACACCACAAAAAAGGCACAGTGCGGGAATGGCACTCCACAAGTGATCTCCTCACGGTGCACATCATCATTATGAGACTATATGGTTAAATCATCAGTCATAATGTGTGACTCCCAGGTTAAATACATTACATGGCTGTGTCAGAGGGCAAAGGGCAGGTATCGTGGGCAGCTGCAGGGAGAGGCAAGGGGGATGCAGCAGCAGCAGCATTCAAGGCTGGCTCAGCCAAACACCCATGTGTGCATGAAATTAGAGTGTCAACATCTGATTCATGCTGCTGGGTGGTGACTGTGAAACAAATTATGTCAGCGGGTGGCAGCGGCGAAATTCCACTGAGCTGCAGCAGCAGACAGTGGCTGCGTGGAAGTTACAGCAGGCCGTAGATTCTGTTTTATACACTGTGATGAAAGTTTTTTAATGCCGTAAAGTTAAAGTCGTGAAATCGTGGAGAAAAAAAAGGAGTGGAAATATATTTTCAAGAATTTTCTTGAGCTGCAGAGAGTGAAATTTAAATTCTCTAATGGAGGTGGGTGCCATAAAGAAGATCTACTGGTTCCAGGAAATGGGGTGATAATTGATATTCAAGATAAGGATGTGTATTGTCACAGACAGGGTGTGAGGTGCAAATGAAAGAGTTCCTGCTTTGACTACTGTCAGCAGCAAAACAAGTTTTTTACAGATAAACATTTCACACGTAAGGGACCCTGAAATTCTTTTAAATGTAATTTTAAGTGGAAATACATTTTGCAAACAGAAATCCCTCCTCTGCTGCTCTTGATGCTTCCTCCCGCTTTTCTTCTGTTAACTGTTTCTGTGGTGTTTTCCCAATCTGAGCAGAGTGTTTTTGGATAGCGAGCACCATATGTTGTACAGACTGTGAAGCCCTTTGAGGCAAATTTGTGATTTTCAGCTGTATAAATAAAACTAACTTGACCAACAACGTGAAGTGTGGTATTCTTTTGGCTACAGGACGCTGGTTTGACATTGCAGTGACAGTCACTGACATATTTTTCACCCTGTAATATGTGAACACCTTGCTGTCTCCGTACACAGATGGATCTCTTGTTATTGGCTCCTGAGTGTTGGGCGGGTTGAGGCAAGGTGAGACAGACAACCAACAGAAACTCATTCATCAAATTTCAGGCACCAGCCTTGTCAACCTCAACCTCCATCTGACATCTGACGCACATGTACTCCATTTCATCTTTAAAGTAGGGTCACCAAGTGGTTAAAATCAGTAGTTTGGGCTGTTTTGCTGTGTCCACAGGGGTGATAGTGTCTAATCCTGTTGTGTTAATTATTGATGAATGTATATTATTCCCCAGTGTTTGATTTGGCATGCCTGTGAAGGGTGTGTTCTGAGAGCAAAGGTGTGTGTGCTCTGTCCCAGCTTGTCTCGTCTTAACAATCTGTTGCACTTTTAGGGTGTTAGATAATTACATTATATTTTAATAAAGAAAAGTCAGAGTTTGACCAGAGTTTCGTGCAGAGCCTCAGTGTGGGAAGCCAGGCTAAATACAAACAAGCTGCTTTAATGAAGGTACTTAACAGACTTGACACTACAATGTTTTTGCTTATCGAGTGCTTTAGCTGTTAGGTGTTAGAACTGTAACAGATTCTGTGGATTTTAGCAGCCTGCTATTTCCCCTTTTAAATGTGGGACGAAAAGCTAATTTATCACCTTTCCTTGGGATCTTATCGTACCCTCTCCAGCCATAAACTAACACTTACACAGGACTTCAAAGGTGCGCTAGGTAGCAGAGGTGAGAAAAAGGGCCTACATCCACTTGGGGCCAGTTCCTTCCAGAGATGAGATGGAGCTGATTAGCAGGAGCGTGCAGCGAGCCCCGTGGGGGCAGCAGCTGGAGGAGCGCTCCCCATGGGAGCAGGGAGAGGTGTGAGTTTTGACAGCTCCCGTCTCTCCCCTCTGGATACTGCGAGGTCAGGGCACCCTCAGCGGGCCCGGGTTGTGCACTGGATAGGAAGTCAGCAGTAATTGCCATTCAGCCAGTGGGACAGAAAGAGAGGCAACAATAACCAGCGAAGAACACACAGCCCGTTTCCTCTTTGTCTTGATGTGTTTGAGGAAGGATGCTACCTCCTCTTCTGACGGAACAAAGCCGCAATAAAGTTCTCACAAATACAATCTTGCAGAAGTTGCAAGAGGAAGGCGCATCATCCTGGGTTCGCTGTGCACTTGGAGCCTCTTCCTACCCCAGCGAAGGCCCAGATGGCTGCTTGTTATTGCATAACAAGGCTGCATTGTTTTGTTAATGTAACTTCATCTGTCTTTGATGTAATCTCATGTTGTCGTGGCCAGTGTGAAAATCCCTATCAAGTGCATGATCCAGCACTACGCTCATTGTGATTGTGATAATCTCCTGCATTGAAATTCCACTTTGTTCCTTTGTTTCTTTGTTAGCGGACACAATGTGAGGTTAATTAGCAGCCACTGGTAACCTCTGCGTTCCTGGATCCTTCATCACAGCTGAAGTGCACTCTTCACTGGGGCTGCTGGCACTGACAAGACCAAACACAAGGCCTCGAGCCAATTGGAAGTAAGCAGAATACAAACGCAGCAGCAACTTAATCCCTTTCAGGCTAACACACGGGCCCTAAAAGTATCAACTGTAATTGTTTTCTTCATGTCATTAATTGCTCTCATCATTGTTTCCTTTCTTGGACTGACAACACACACAGGACAGGAGGAAATGACTAAACCAGCATATCAGGTTGTATTTACAGAAAAGGTTGCAGCGATCGCGTGTGTCAAACATTAAAAGGCTTTAATGTGGTTATTATCTGATTCCAATGTGTCACAGTCTAATTTGCTGTTTCTTGTGTGGTGCACAAGCTCTCAGCACACTGCATTTATCTGCAATATTGCCCTTCCGCCACTTCACATCTCCCCATTCCCTGGTGGTCTAATTTATGTTAAGTCACAAACCTCCCCTATGGCTGTTTTGAAACGTTCAGAATGGAGACTGTGTGCTCCAGGTTTATGCCAGCACCACAATCCCCTGTATAATTGTTCTCTATGGGAAAGCACATCTCAGTGAAACCATCTGCAAGTCCATGGGGCAGTTTCCTAAGAATGAGTGGACTTCTTAGGGGGTTCCACTGCAATCCAGTTTCTCTTGTGAAGCAAGTAATTAATTCAAATCTCAGGAAGTCAATAGCTGCCCGGATCAGAGGCACGTAGCACACAGCTGCTGATACCTCCAAACACACTGCTTGTCTTCTCAGGAAGTCGCCAAACAAAAAGGTTACAATGGGCGCACACACCCATACAAGCCTCACATAACACACGGTTTAAACTGTGATTTTTTTTGTGTACTCTCAACATACGTTTGCACACTTCATTAATCCAAATTGTAGGGATGATAAGAGTCACCAATACTCCTGGGAAATGGGGTTCTTTATGAATGATGTAATGTACTGTCATTAAACATGCTTTCAAGGTTCTGCGGTTCCTCTAGCTACAATTATTTTAGCATGCATTGATTACATTTTTCTTGTTAAGTTAAAAAAATGCCACAGACTATTTTTCCATTATGCAAAACATTAACATCTTCCCAAATAGTTGATACCATCTTCATATAGAGTTGAGTTTCCCAAATTTGTGCGCAAAGAAGCCCCAGTCTGTGTGGCGGTTTTTGTGATGATGCATTGGAAAAGTGGTGTTCTTCTCATTCTCTACTTTTTTTTTTTTTTGGGTCATTAAATTCATTAGCAAAAGCGGAGAATGATGAAACGTGATGAAAGAGCCAGGGCAGCACTTTAAGAAACATCTCTTGCTTGCTGCATCCATCTTTTTTTTCTGTAAAATGTAAAATAGAGCAGATGGGAAAATTATACATTCTTACATTACATTCTTATGCTTTGTGTCACCATATCTCTGACTCTGGAGTCATTTCAAGAGAATTACTAGAAGGTATGTTTAGAGCTGAAATCAAACCTCAGTTTCCTCCACTTGATCTTCGAGCTGTTGGGCAGAGATCAGCGGGACAGGAAGGCTCGGTGTGTGGGGAGTGAGAGTCTTGATTCGCAGGCTGTAAACTTTCCTCTCCCCTTCTTCTCGAGACGGGGCAGGGCTGGGCTAAATGCCTCGCTGGGCTGCTCCCTAAAGCTCATTGTTATCCAGCCCATGGAGGAAGCCACTGCTGTGCTTCCAGCCTGTCTCTGACAACAAGTGTAAATAAGGATCTAAATAACAAACAGAGGAATGCAAGCCTGTGTGTCACAGTGAGCTTCACAGGGCTCCGCTTTAGCTCCACACTGGCCACCTTAATGACTTGGTGAAAGGGAGCGTGCAATGGTCGACTAATTTCTTTTCTCTGGCATCATTAGATGGCACTGTAGTGGACAAATGAAAAGCAGGACCAGTGTGTGTGTGAGAGAGTGTGTGTGTGTGTCATGGATCACTGGTTGTGGCCTTGTTGTAAAGACCAAAGAAGCTGTAGAAGAACATAAGCACGTGTTTTTGTTTTTTTTTTTACATGTGATGGTGTCTTAAATGTCAATTGGGCTGATATATAAATCAAATTTGGTTTTGCAACATAATTCATTCAAACACCTTCTCTTCCAACACTGCAGCATGTCCTTGTGTTGTTTATTCATACCAGTTTGATGATGAACATCTTGTGGAAAACGCCTCAACGCAGAATGACAGAATGACACTGTGTCTGGACCCTGCGGCAGTGAATGAATTACAAGTCTTATTTACGATCCACGTGTGAAGTATCTCAAGGAAGCGTATAGTGTAAAGGTCGTGCTGGATACACAGCTTTGTCTTTTGTTTCATTCTTTAATGGAGGACTTGCAAAAGGAGAGTTACGACTTGTGTGTGACACGTCCAAAAAGCTCTCCTTGCTGCCATCAACAGCGCTCAGCACCTGAAACTTCGTATGTAGACAGAATCACTGTGAAGTTGCACTAATAACAACAACTTCCCGATGAAAACCTTTTTACTTCTGATGTCATTTTCAGCTGCAACTGTAATTTCCAAAGATATATAGTTCAACACAGTGGTTCATCATGTCTGATGTTTCTGCTGCGTTTATTTTATGTACTGTGTTGCTGAGCTAGCGTCTTCAATAAACATGATCTGCAACTCGTTCTCACTCCCAACTCTTTAAACACTGCTGCTTTGTCAGTGATCTCAGAGGGACCTGTTGTGGCGGTATGATAGGCACTTGGCACGTCAGCTTTAGAGGCAGCAGGCAACAACCCAAGTTGTCAAATACCGTTGCTTTGTCGGTGGACGTGGGCGTCAGACATTGCACCTTCGTGGCAGTATGATATGTGCTGGTTGGCGGCAGTTTTTAATGCCACCGGCAACTACAGTACTGAAGCTCTAGCTTCTTTTTATGCTTAGGCTGTAAGTTGCTCTCTCACCCTGCCATTCACTCCTTGCACATATGCTCACTCAATATCTCAAGGTGACATTGTCTTGATATGTCAATTGAGTCATCACCTGATTCACAATCAACCAATAGCACAACGACCATCTTCTCTTTCAGCCTATCATCTTACTGCTTCTCATTTCAAATCTGTCACAATTCTTTCTTGCTGCCATTGTGCGCGCCCTCCACCTCCTCATCACCACCTAGTCTTAATGGATTCATCAGCCTCATCCGCCTCAGCAGTCAGCAGCCTCAGAGTCATCAGCCACCACCACCACCAGTGTTTGGACTCTATGGGATCATTTATCTTGCAGATGTCCCTCGATCACAAAATATGTCCCACTGGTGTCCAAGCGCCAAAGACTTCTGTTAAATCTTAATCAGCACAAATCATCTGTTAATCTTTACAATCATATTCTGTATTAAATATTATCTTTACTTCATTCTTCTGTCTCTCCTGATTGCAATATGAAGAGCAACAAAGTCTGTGTGGGGAGGGTGGGGTCAGACAAACTCAGGACTTCCACCCTTTGTTTTTTTCTAAACCTAACCACATGCTGTTGTTGCCTAAACCTAAGGAAGTAAACCTAAAAACAAAATGCTTTACCTACCTTGTAAGTTTATTTTGAAAAAGACTGTATGAAACTGTACTTTTCCGGTGAAAACAAAAAAAGTTTATTTTTAAAAGACACAATTCATGTAACAACCGTAACTTGACACACAGTCCATGAACGCCCAAAACAGATGATGGAGGATACTTAGCACATCATCTTTTTATGTCATGCATGTGTATGTCCACTGACATGGCGGTGGTATTTGATGCGTTGGGATGAGAGCGTGTTGAAATCTACCAGCACAAAAGCAAGACAATGTGGACCAGGGCTACAGGAAATCTTATTTTACTCACCTAACAAAATCAGTATCAGTTTAAGTGTACACTATATTTAAAATATTTTCCCCTCTTTACCTTACACACTAACCAATCGTGGCAGTGGTAGACCAGCACCTCTGGTGTTCTGTGAAGTAAAATTATTGCTTTTGTCAATAGTTTCCGGTGGCTTTGAAAAGAACATAGATAACAGCTTCAGTTCCCTGTTGGAAAGTGCTGTCTGGCAGTGTACAACCCGGTCTTACTCCGAAGTCACTGAAATCCGACGCTTGAACCGTGACTTGCGCTGTCAGACACCGATAAAAAAAGACATCCTTTAACGTTGGCATGATACGCTGTCAGTCAATGTTATACTTTAATGGCGCCCAGTGGTGTCAGGGGGAAACGTGGCAGGACAAGAATGAAAGTTAAGAAGGCAAAAGACCAAGTGGTGTGGATGGGTCAAACAAACAGCAACTTTCACCCAGGGAGAGTGGTGTTTGTGTCCTGTAGGACTATAGAGCCAAACCCTGTTCTTTTTTCCTAAACCTAACCATGTGTTTTGTTGTTGAAGGAAAAAAGATGTCAATTTGCGCTGTTGTACAGATGTAGTGCATTTATTTTGAAAGAGACTGTATGTAAAGGTTGAATTTCCTGTGAAAACGGAAGTGTATTTTGAAGGAAGGCAATGCATGTAACAGGCAGAACTTGACAAAGTGTCCTAGAATGTCAACAACCAACGCACCCAGGGTACCTTACATGTCGTGTGTGGAAGGGAAGTCCATGACCAAACGTCAGTATGTGACGAGGTTAGAGTGAGAATGTGTTGCAAGGTAAAGTGGTGAAAATATTCTTAATAGGCTATAGACTACACTTTAATTTTTTTGTGGGTTTTATTTTAGGGGTCTAAAAACTAACTAAATGAGACATGTTTGCGCAACGTCATTTCAATTTAAGTACTTGACGCAGGTTTTCTACCTGCAAGTTATTGTGAACAAACATTGTGATTTGGTCTCATTATTGCTGTTTCTCATGAAAGCAAAGTAAACATTTTTGTTTGCATATGATTTTCTGACTGTGACTAAATCCCCATGGTGTCACCCGAGTTTCCTTCCACTTGACCTTTGACAGTCAGGAGCCCTTCTTCTTGCTGCATAGAGTGCGTGTTGTGCAGCTTGATTGAGGGCCCTCGAGCATATCGGCGAGTTATGAGTCTACCTCCTCCTGACACCCTCTCTCTGGTTTGGCGACAGCGTCGTGCAGGGCCTGGAAAAAGGGCTTGCCCTTCTGGCCACAAATCAGCCAGGGAGGCAAGCTTGTATCTTCAAAGGGTGGGCTCCCCCCTCCGTGATTTACAGCCCCCACAGAGACGAAGTTAGGCACGGCCACTGTCTCTGCACCTGGGCCTTTATCAAGCAGCCAGGATGAGCTCTTTGCAGAAGACATTCAAATGTACAAGGAGCAGATTAGGCTGACTCAATCTTCTTTTGGTCAGAGAGAGAGAGAGAGGGGGAGAAAAAAAGAAAGAGAACCGGCTGACTTCAAAAAGACCTCTCTCCCTCTGCTTCTTGAATGAGTGAAAAGGGTTTGGGAATGAAAACAGCCTTGTGTATTCAAAGTGCTAATTCACAACTTATTCCTCTAATACACTCATGAAGCACTTTTAATTGTGTTAGTTCGCATTCCAAAGACATGTTTGTAGCTTTTAATTGGAGGTCTCTTTGAAATCATTGAAATGTATGACTTGTGGGGCCAACTTAAACAGTTCTCATGTGCTTGGCTTGGAGGGTGGCTGGCTTTCATTCCCAGGCCTGGGTGGCACTCAAATATTGGCCATTAGGGCAGAAGTGATCTAAATATATAATATGTTTTTTTCTCATCATCATTATACTATTAAGTAGGTTGCATTTTTGAAATAAAAGTGTGGGGAATTATTGATAATAGCTGAAAGTAAATGCAATAATTTGTCTATTTTGACCTTTTGATTGGCCCATTTGTTTCTCAGTCCTCTTTTCTCATGTTAATTACAAGGTTTAAAGGCTATAAAAGATGCTTGACTGAAAACTAAAATTACTTTTGTAAATTGAGAGAATAAAATATGCTAAGGTCATATTCTTTTACTTGATTATTGTTCTTGTGCTTTGCAATAACCAGTAGTTTTAATATCCTATGACTTAATACAATAAATTGCATTTTCTAGCTGCAAAAAATTGAACATCTGGGATAAAACTGCACTTTTTAGCATCCATGTCCCAGCGGTTTTTCCTTAATTGTATTAAATTTTGGATTATTTTAATGTATGTGTGAACTTCTCCACAATTAAAAAGGATGTGAATGTGTGTGTCCCGTGGTGGCGGATGGGAGGAGTGAGGGCTGCAGCATATTTCTCTGTCAATCTTCACACATGTCCGCAGCGCTCAATACACTTTGGCAACCTCCGCAGGTCTCAGTTACTTTTTTCAGATAAACTATGGACTTCTTTCTCCCTGAATGAATTCTTTCTTAAGCCATTCTGCCTTCCTCTCCTGAATCATCCTTTAATCCAGAAGAAAAAGGCCCCGAGAACTGGCTGTCATTTAATGCTGCCACTGCCAGGACTCTTAGCTTAAATAAAGTCAGTGTAGCATGAATCTAATTCTGTGGATGTATGGGCCTGGGACGGTGAATGTTGCGTCTGGAGAGCCAGTCCTCCTCAAAACCTCCGTGCGAATGCCTGGCGACTGCACAGTTACCCACAGTGAAAGGACCACCCACTTAGGGTTGAGAGGGGATTTGAAGCTTCCCTGCCTGCTCATTCCTTTCCAGGCCTTTCTGATACTGTTTGCAGCTCATCCAATTGTGCCACTCTTAATGTTACTCTGCGGCTCTCTGAAAGCAAGCTCCAACTGCCAATCTTTCTTTACGGATGATATCCATGCGTACGCTGATACATCTTGAAGGATTTCCTCACGATGTTGAGTATACATTGTTAGAGCTTGTTAATAGTTAAGTTTAAAACAAACAGACTTATCAAATATTTAATTTAGACTGCATGCTTACTACTAGAAATCTGAATTTAATTTCATAAAATGTTTGGAAAATGTTAGGAATGACAGTTGCATAGAGTTTAAAACTTATCAAAAATACTATTTATGCCTTTTCACAAAAGCACATACACATATCTCAACATGCAGTCCTAAATTATTGGACAATTTTCTCAATTGCTCCTGCAGTTTGAATTTCAATGCTTCGTACACAACGTCCCCGGGGCTTCTCTCCCTCTCTGCTTTTGCCAGTTTTCTTTGAGGTCTTGTATATTTGGATTTCCCGCTTCACTGCTCCACCCCAACATGTCCATTTCCAACTGCCCATCTCCATTTACAACCTGTTTTTATCAACTTTTTTCACAAAGCACAACAAAACAGAGGGAGGGGAGCCTCGCTGCTTGTGGGGTGCTAACACAGCCGGGAACATTGTCCATGAACTTCTCCTCATCTCCATCCCCCAGTGTTATAGACAAACAATCCTTTCCATATGCAGTGGACGGGGTCATGGCGTTAACAGAGGGAGGAATGCTTTGGGGAGAAAATATTGTTCAGCAATGACACAGAAGTAATTTGGGTCTCACTGAGTGATTTCATCAGGGCCTTTTGTTGCCTCAAAGTGTTTGACCCAGAGGTCCCTGTCAGCCCTGTTGTTAATGGGAGCCAGAGCAGAGTGACAGCCCCAGAAAGTAAAACATTTTACTACTAATAGTGGGCCTCCAGAGGCTTAGGCATAAATATTTAAGCTCTTCTCCCTTGTCCCAAATACTGGGGGGTCTCCATGGTGCATTTATCTATAATGCAAGAAAAAGAGCAAATATATCCGCTAGATGCTACTATACCGGATTGTTGGCGTTTGTGTCCCCTCAGAGTTGTTAAATTGAACAAGAGAGAAAGTTTTTCCTTTAGAAGAAAATTGCAAAAGTACTGTATGCTGCTTGTAACCCTCATCCAGCTTCTCAGGGCTGCATGACTAAAAATATGAACTCCTCTCATCAGTGAGGTCTGTGGAGATTTCCATAGTACGGCCAAGCATGAAGAAAAGGTAGTAGCTTTGGCCTATTTCTCAAAGTAAACTTCATTAAAAAGGCTATGTGGCTTGTGAAGGTGGTCTGACGTGCCTTGAATGATGGTCTCCACAAACAAAGCTGCTACACAAGCCATCGAATTATCTCTGTCAAACTTTGGCGTAATCTGAGCTGATCCTCTTAAAAATATTTAAATGAAAACATTTGCACATCAATGGGCTCCATGGCAACCCTGTGTGTATTCTTCTTCGGGGTGCCTCTTTAACACTGAGCTTTAGAAAAGCACATCTCCTCTGTTGTGTTGACAAACAACAAAACAAACAATATTAAATGGAGGAGCTGAGGTTTTTCACATCGCTGATGGATAGAGGAATCTGAAAGGCTGAAGGAACCTGGAGTTGAATGAACACTCAAGTTCGAGACGTTGGTAATTATATGATTGGTGCTTGGGGATGTGTCGTTATACATGGGCTATAAACCAGACTGAGAGCATTTTGAATAAGATGACCAAGGTTGTGAGAGTGAATCTAATGCAGGACTCTTCATAAGTATTCACTGAGTCGCCTCATCAGTACTTTATAGCTGCATATTATTGCCCTCCACAGTGAGACCTGTGAGGAGTACCTCTCCCTCTAGTGGCAGAAAATAAAACCAGCCTGCATGAACTTCACACCATCTCCCCCTGCTCAGGTTTGCACCCAAACAGCTCCGACGCCTTCTGAATACATTATAACATAAACTCGGGCATTTTCTCGGGTGCAACTGTTGCAACAAAATGTGATTATGTTTGTGAAAATAATAGTGCTTCCGTGGTACTTCCTCTGCATTCTGGGAAATGGGCGATGTATTAATATAGCTCGTGGCTTAATTGGGTTTTGGATGGTAGATTAATTAATTTGTGGCTAATAGGCACAAACATGAGAAAACAAACTTCTTTACTTTAAGCTCAGGCTGTACATGCATCTAAGTAAGTAATGTAAATTATGCAGACTGTGTTGATTATTCTGACAAAGAGGTTTTTGTAAGAGGTGCTTTAAAAGATTACTCCTTCCTGGCATTTTATCAATTGTACACTTCCATAAATAAGTTATGCTGCAGATTTGAATTATTAGTCTGCTTTGCTCTAACAAATATTGTCTAGTGATTAATGACACGCCTTGTTTATAAGTGAGCTAATATCATCAATTTTACAATACAATAGCGTGTAGACTATATAATATACCACAAATACACTCTGCTACCAGTTTGTTCAATAGACTACCACAGTATAAATATAAGTCTGTATCACAGTACTTAAGCTGTCACTCCTGTGGAAGTATCCAGACTTTCACACAATGCAGAACTTGTGTTTTAAAGCTAATTATACGTCTCTGTTCTCTAAATCTGCAGTTTTATCTCCCCCAGAAGAAACTGGATCTCTGATGCAATCCAAAAAAAGATCTGGGGGTTCAGCTAAGCCTTGTAACTCTGCTGCAATCCATGCCTGCAAACTGATAGCTTACAGAAATAGAGCCCCCCCAGTCCTCGGCATAAAAATGTGCTTTAATCAGCAGAACATCAATTAACAGTTGGAAATAAAATGTCACCTTGCCGTTTCAGGGGGAGAAGACTTCTCCCCTCTAGCTTTCATTTGGAAAACTTTTAAATTCTTTCTTATGGTAATTTTCTGATTGTGGCTGTGTGCTAATACCATTTTCATTTACTTGGGGTGTTAATTATGTTTGCAAAGTTTCACTACTCAACAAAGCAATTAGAGCCAAATAGTTGTATCAGAAAATGTCAGTATTCAAATATGTTTTTCCAGGAGTCCTGTTAATCCAAGTTTTGTATTAGGAAATGTTGACAGAGATATTCTTTTGACACAACCAAGACGGATTAATTGGAAAAGACGGACTAATTAGACAGTCTGCAGAAATGAATATGGCTTTAAGGGAAGGTCCCTACATGTAAAAGTTTTATACTACTACTGCCTTAAAACACACTTTGCTTTGATGTACACGCTCACACTAACATACATTATATATGCAATGGCCATTGGGGAAATTGAAGCATTACATCATAAAATAAATGACTAAAAATAAACTAACTTAAAGGTACACTTCTCCCACAAAATGACCATTTGTAAATCAGTTAGTCTTGCTGTGTTACACTGAATTTGTGAAGAACATTTTGTTTTTCTCATGTGCCTCCACAGAAAAAGGCAAACACTTTGATTTTGTGAGTGGGGACCACGTTTAACAACAGCAAAACATTATCAAATGATCGGTTTGCAAACTCTCATGCAACTCGTGCAGAATAATCCAGATTAAATTATCCAGTTGTATGCTCATGACTTCCTAAACACATTCATTTTTGCTGAAAAAAACCCTTAGTATTAGAGTCCGGCTTTGAAGAGAATATAGCTGAGTTTCACATTCAGTTCAGTTTTAAATAGTAATATTTTAGCAAAAATGCATGTGTATCATGTGACTGGATGAATGAGACTTGGATTATTCTGCGCATGTTGTGTGAGACTTTGTAGACAGATGTTTTGATATAGTTTTGCTCTTGCTAAATGTGGTTCCCGATTAATTAATAAATCAACATGTTCGCTGTTTTCCGTGGAGGCATGTAAGAAAAACATGCCTCCATATTGTTTTCTTCACAATGTAACACGTCATTACTAATTGATATACAAATGGTTATGTTTTGGGTGAAATATTATTCTAATACAACAAAGATCATGTTTATGTAACATCATATTTCCATTCTGTTCAGTGTAATACAGATTTCACACACATTTTTTGTCAAATAAAGACTTAAATGCAAACGTCTCATGTCACTGTATCCACTTTGTCTGCAGACTTGGCCTAAATAATGGCTTTGGAACCCAAAAGGCAGGACGGATATGAGACTGCCGAGGTGGAGACTGTGCAGCATATATCAGCCTCGTCCTGCCTTTGTGATAATTCTCCAAAGTTAAACAGCCATAAAAGGCTTGAGAACTCTGACCTTCACAATCTAACTAAGCAAGAGAAGCCAATGATGTGGAACAGACCCATTGCAGCACTCACATGATGATAAACTATGCTCCAGCTTTGCTAAAAAATAACTGTATGTCTTCGATGACATATATAGCGCCAGCATTTCAATACGATCCCAATTTATTTTGCACTAAAATGGTTTATTGTCGGCTATAAAGCATATGCAGCAAGAGGCGGAAGGACGAGACTGCTTCAGTGCAGCGAGTGTGTCTCAAAGGCATATTGTTCTCTGTGCAGCTCAAGAGCACATCTCAGTGATGTGCCTCGGCTCCGCGAGGAGGCCGTAAAAACTATCAAAACTTATAAACCTTATCATTAGTCTGCCTCTTGTCACTCATTCCTGCTACTTTACTCACAGTTAGCTGTTTTCGCTCCACGACTTTCTGCAAACTTAGGAGAAACTTCTATCATGAGTGGGAATTTTGGCACAACAAAAACCATAATTTGATCTCATAAGAAGTGTTTTATAACAACCCCCCCATCATCGCAACCCCCATCACACGCACAAATTCAATGAATTTACAGACATTTAGGCTCCCGAGCAGTGTTTGTCACTTTGTGTCAAAAAGTTATCATAGAGAATAAAATGGAGGAGAAAAAAAGAGGGTTTTGCTTGTTGTGAGACTCGTGTCGTGATGCGGGGTCATTTACAATCCTATAACATATTCAGACACTGAGCAGATAAGCGAGCGATACATCTTTCACCATGCCTGCCCTTCACACTTGTCATAGCAGCACCATAAACAGCATCCATAACAATTGAGCCCTCAGAGGGAAAACCTCCAATATGCAGAGGAGCCTGGAGCTAGGGCATACTTTGCTAAGAAACGGATATGTTTTTCAAGACGCTGTGAATATACGAAAAAACATTGTTCTTGTGACATGCAATACAATCTCAGCAGGAATTTTATTTTGCTGCAAACAGCCCTATAATTAATGAATAATGTAGTGTTTAGTGAGAGCGTTCTATTATTTGTATACTTGGTAGAGGAAATCTTTGTGGGAACGTAATTAATCATAATTAAGAAGATTTTGACAAGAGCTTGGGGACAGAGCAGACAAAGCCCTCTTTCTATATTCCCAGGGAGGGCACTATGAAATGATGGGAGAGGTATGCAGGCAGCTAATGAGATATGTTTCCAGTGTTGTAGGTCTTGTTATGATCTTTGGTTTCCTCTGTGTTAAGGGAGATCATTGAGGGTTACAACCGCTGGCTGGAGAAGGGAGGACGCACACCTCCTTGTTTCTCTTAACCCCCTCCTTAGATCTATTACAGTGCACTTCACAAGGCTAAGTACCATTTAATTTAGTCGCCCTCCCATATTTATCTTCTGCTTGTGATTTATGGGGTTCAAATCTATGCACTGGAAATGTAGGGTATCTCTTTACTGAGTTGGTCTACACGTTTAAGACCAGCGTGTTACAGCACTTCCTTTTTCAGATTAAGTGTTAGCTGAATTATTGACATGTACCATGATCATCATTTATACATTTTTACAAGTTATTTTTGGTGTATATTAATTTTGTTTCTGGTGGGCGCATTAAATAAAGCAACACTTTGTCACTCCCAACTTGTCAAGTATCGATGCTTGGTCAGTGTGTCACAAGATGACCCCTACAGCATCAGTTTTGTAGCTCTGGGATGGTGTGGAAGAATTTCCACGCCATCCCCTAACACTAGTTACATGGATTGTGTCCATTTAAAATAAACTTGGGTTTTCCAACTGGTTGATGAGGACGCATGTGACACCAGAAAGATTAATCAAGTACAATACCCTGTGTATTAGGTGTGGACAGGAGAAGGTGACCTTTTTCACTGTCTTAGGGAATGTGACAAAGTGAAAGAGTTCTGGCAGGAGAATAAACAAGCTCTGGAGAATATATTGGGCGCCCAAAGCTTTTCATTTTAGGTTTACTTCCTGAAGTTTAGGAAACAAAAGCGGTATCAGACAGTGATGAAAAAAGCCATCCTGTAACGTTGACATTATCTGCAGCTGGTTGTTGTTATAGTTTAACAGTGTTCTGTGGCATTAGGCGGAAATGCAGCAGGACGAGAATTAAAGTTAAGGCGGGGGAAGTCCGAGTGGGGCAGGCAGCAGGGGGTGTGGATAGGTCCAGCAAACACTAGCCCTTTTTGGATAGGAATTGTGCAAATTTGCAGGAAAGCCCAATCAGTCTTTTTTCAGCATTGGCAGTATAAAAACAAAATCGGGGAGTGCGGCAAAATGCTGCCTACCTACTTTTGTTCATACAGAATGCGCCTTTTTCAGGGCAATGGGGGCAAACAAAACGTGTAGCTCAGCGTGTGACATAAACGGTGACGTGGGAGGGAAGCCGCAGCTAGTCAGTCCTTCGGCGATTCTCTCATAAATCGGCCCGTTCTTCACCGTCCCCGTCATCTGACGGTTAATGGCCTCTTCGTTTGCAAGGGCAAAGAGGGCGCGCAATTCCTTGTCTCCCCAGTTGCTCATCTTTACTGTGTCTGTCGGGTTTGCGTTTCCCTCTTGCTACTAGCTGCTCGCTAATTCCTGCTATCAGCTGTTTCCTGTTTATCCACCGCCAGCGGGTTGCACGTACAGCGTCATCAACAGCTACTCCCAAAAGTCATCAATAGCCCCTCCCGTTGCAGAAGGCCGCCTCGGTCTGTTTAAACTAAAAGGGTTCCGCCAATGTGACTACCCTACGAGGCAGAAAATTGGGCACCTCGGATCAACTCGCCAATCCGGCTCTGTGTATCTAAACGCTCGCAGCTTGCCGGCAAAACGGCCCAACATTCACGGAAAATCTGGCAGTGTAAAAGGGGCTACTGACTTTCACCCAGGAGAGCGGTGTTCATGTCCTGGAAGATTTTAATTTGCAGTGTTGTATTGATGTTGTGTGTTTATTTTGAAAGATGACAATGTATGTAACAGGCAAAATTTGACACACCGTCCTAGAACGTCAACAACCAACACACCCAGGGTACCTTGCACATCGTATCTGGATGTGGAAAGTCCATGAGCAAACGTCAATATGTGACGAGGCCGGAGTGAGAATGTGTTGGATTCCCAGGTGAAAGTCCAGTGTTTATTTGACCCATCCACCACATCTTCTACCCACTCTATTTGGACTTTCTTGCTCTTTGTATTACTTGCAAGGAGTATCCAAAAATGCAGCTGCATGGTGCTTCTCATATTGCCGCCAAAGGGCACATCAGTGCAGCGGTGTCTGACACCGAGGGCCACTGACCAAGCCTTGGTATTTGAGAAGCTGGGGGTGAGACCGGGTTGAATAAACACAGCAGTGAACTCTGCCCTCTGCGTATACTCTATCATGAAGCACATTGCCTTTGGTGATCTTTTGCATTGCCCTGTATACTACATATTTACATTTGTGACTAAATCTTGTTGCATTGACTTTCACTACAGATATCACGTTTGTGTGACAAATAAACCTTTGAATCCTTGATGTGAAATCTGTAACACATTTAAAATATCTTCCATTTACATCCCAAATATCAAATAGAAGTCAATAGTTCTGGTAAGTGAGGATTTTCAGCACTTAAATAAAAAACAAATTGTCAGCCATAACTACTAATTCAGTTATAGCTATAGTAAACTGAAACAATCAGTTTTACTGCCGTTGAACTGAAGGTCTTATACATACATGGAGTTCAAGCACACTCTGTCGTACTTACAAGTATAAGCGAGGTGTGAACACACTCAAATTAAACAACTTGAGAGTGAAACACTGATAAGACAGAGGTCGGCGACCTCAACATCGAGGAAAGTTCCCAGCTGACAGCAGCGTGTCAGCACCTGTATGTGTGTGACTGTGTGTTAAAGGTGCGCAGAGCTGACAGTATGATGAAAGTCCTGAGACTCTTTAAAGTCCAGAGAGTGTGAGATGAAGAGGCGCCCGTCTGATGAATGACCCCGTCCCCTGCTCCACCTCTCTAATTTTCCTTTTGGAAATGAAATGAGCTCGTCTGTGTCTGCGCTGCCGGTTAATTGCTCTTCATAAGGCAGCGTTGAGAAAGCAGGATGACAAAGTGAGCATACCATCTGCAGCAGCTGCTTACTGGAGGCTAATGCCCCGAGAGCACGCATACTGTCCTGACAGTGGCATTTCTCACTCTGCGCTGCTCCTCCGGTCAGGAGCGATAACACCTCAGGTTGAATAATTTAGCCAGCCATCATCCACGAAGACAGCCTGAGGAGGGATGGCCTCGAGGCAGCATAGTTCACACATGTTCCATTTGGTTTGGACGCTGTAAGTAAAGAAACTGTTATGTTCGAGCAAAAGATCAGCGAATCGACGACTGGCTCTTTGACGTACGAGGTGACAGGAATATGATACTTTCTGTAATAAGATTATTATGAGCAGTAAAGAGTGGAGATTTGTTGAGTGATCTGGAGAGCTGTCCCACTTGGCGGAGAGCTGAATTGTGTTTGATTTCATAAATAATTGCAGTCATCAGGGACACACATTGTTTTAGGCTTAACCGTGTTGTTTACCCATGCCACATGTCTGAGGGAGAGACACTGTTGTGGATACACATCGCCCTCAAGGAATCTTACCAAGGGCCCACAGTTGGCAAGTGTATTAAAGGCTTTACCAGAGTGTGTGTGCATCTGTGTGTGTGTGTGTGTGTGTGTGTGTGCATATGTGTAAGTGAGGAAGAGAACTTAAAAGGGGAGAGAAAAACAACATGCATCCAGTACTTGAGGTATTTAGGCGAAGCTGTAAGCAAACACATCCGTAGCTAATGAGGCCTGGCATATGGAGTGATGATTGGAATTCATCATTGCTCACTGTTGCTGCAGTGCAGGAGTGTTATGCTCCATCACTTAGACAACCACTAAAGACGAGTAAAAAAAAAATGCTTCTCCTTTTTTTTTGTACCCCAGTGTTAACAAATTAACCGACACATATGTGGGCCAAAAAGAAAGTTGAAAAGAAAGGTGATTGATTGTTCCCTTGTTGCCTTCCTGTCAGCTCGGTTTCTGTCAGCAGAGGATACATGAAAGATGGAAAGCATCGACGCCTCTGGCCCAAATCCCACTTTGCACTCACAAACGTAGAAATTCTTCGAAAATAACAAAAAAAAGCAAGAACTTTTTCCCGTCCTCGTGACCCCAAGAGTTTTGCAGAATGAGAAGGAAAGAGAAATTTCTTTTGGAAGAGGTGTGGCACTCACTTCCACATTTGTTCATCAGAGCCTTGTGAGAAAGTCTCCGTGGTGGACTGTGCATGTGTGTATTATTGTGTACAAATGTGTACACTTGCACTTGTGTGTGTGTGTGTGTGTGTGTGTGTGTGTGTGTGTGTGTGAGAGGTGGAGGCAGTGGAGATACAGAGAGCTGATTAGGAATCAGTGTTTATGCTTCCTCTGCCTGTGTTCGGTGCCGGAGATGAAAGGAAGTGGAGGTGGAGGTGTGGGTGCAGGTGCTTGAATCTTTATCTGGATGTCTCCCTGCACAGCGGAGGGACCGCTATGTCCCTATTATGGGTGAATGCAGCAATCTCAACAGTCCCAGTCACCCCTCCAAAACAGCAGTGCAGTAAAACCGGCATGGTGCCAATTAGGATGGAGCGAGCAAACATATGCCTCTCTCAAAAAGGGAAAAAAAAAAAAATCCTGATGAAAGTGCATATTGATGTCATAAATTAGAAGAGTACAATAGATTGTTGGGTGTTTGTGTGTAAATGTTTAATTAACCTGCTTGCCTACATCACTGCTGTGCTTTGCAGCTAAGGAATCAATCTACTTAGCAACCCATTTAACAATACAAGGCCTGCCTTGTGTGACACATTCATTGGGGACAGCCGAGCAGTTGTTAATGTCTTCAAATTAACAAAGCCATTAACCCAAGTGATAATGGTCTGTTTCATGTGTATGTGCAGGTTGTCCAAGGACGATAACTCTGTATAAAACCCAGGTCTAATTTTCTTTATGGCTCCAGGTGAATTATCTGTGTTTTAATGATCGCAGACACGCTTAAATCAGGATGCTAATGATCGAGGATGTGTTCAAACTAGCTGTGTTTAATCAGGAATGAAAAAAGGGAAGTGTCTAATAGAAATGTTAATAATAATTAAAAGAGCTGTGTTATTCCACAGTGTGAAATTGCCATTTATGCTTCACCCTCAGCTCTTAGTTTTCACTAAATCAAATATTTATCCAGCATTTCAATACTGTGTGCGAATGTTGTGGATATCTTTAGACGAATCTTGATTTTAACAGCCATTAAGTTCTTGGTGTGTTTTTTTTTTCTTCCAACAGCGGTACATAATTGTGAGCAGTCTGCACCCCCTCCCATTTTTTTTGCAGAGATCACAGAACACAGAGGGGGCCATGATGACCCCATCCCAGAGGAGCCTGCTGTTTTGCCTGCAAGGTAAAGAGCTGCGATGCAGAGGAGTTTTTTGATTTAATCACCGTGCTCCACAGTGCACAATGTGTACTAGGAGGAGATGGCAATTATAACGCCCGTGCCGGCCTGCTGTCCTGCCCGTGTGGTGATGTACTGTATTCCCTGGGGGTGTCACAGGGAGACGGCGGCGGGGGCACTGCTACCATGAAAGAGAGCAGAAATCCCCCTGCAGACACACCAGGCTTATCACTCTGCACTAAGAGCCAATGACGAGCCAGATCACTGGGGTGTGCCACACTTAGTTAGCGCCTCTGTTTGAGCAGAATAAACACTTCAAAACAAGGTGCAGGGTATTTTTGTGTTTTCTTTTGTGTGTACTTTTCTGCCAATCCACAAAATCCCGGCACCGCACTGACCCAGTTTACCTTCCTGCTTCAAATCGATTTGATTACACAGCTTTGTGTACAGTGGTTTCACATTTCCCTTAATCCTCATATTAATGCCATTCTCATAGTCCAGATTTAAAGTACCCTTTTGATTGTTTTGTTTATACTAAGAGGAGAGGATACGGTATTATGATACAATATTGATATTTCCATAAATAAGTACTAGTGCCAGCTCTCCCACATACTGCATTCGTCAGACTTCTTCGCACTGAGAGGAACTAGCTCAACAACTTTTCATATTGGATCAATCCTACAAGGAATATTGTTGTTTATTGGCAAACATCCTGACACATCATCATACACAATGAAGCCGGCATGAATAATTAATATCCTCTCACACAAAATATTCACTCGCGCTCCAATGGTGTTTACTCCCCTGCAGACATCCATACTGAGGATAACCTCTGCTGTTTAGAGGAGCTCTGCGTCGCACTTCTCTGCTGCTGAATACTGAGAAGTTACAAGAGACACAGTAACAACATAAAAGCAGCGAGAAATAGATCAGTAAATACACAGCAGCGGTGTTTAAAGAGTGGCTCGAAAACACTGCGACTGTGTTTTTGGAACCAGGAAAAATAGTGCAGTGCAGCAGCAGTGCAGTCGAGAACAGGTGACTGCAGAGAGGCTAGGACCTGGGTACAGGTGAGACGGTAATGAGCTTAATCTGACTTCTGCTATTTAAATAAACAGAGTTATACACAGAGGACACATTTATAACACACTAAAAAGAGGGTTTGTTCTGCAGCCCATTAAAAAACATGTTTGAATTTGTTATTTGATCAAAGTGATTGCATTGTATTTGGTTTCTTGAGGCCACATTAGTTAATTTAGCCTTTTCTTTGTCTGGTGTGTTTGCTCAGATTAGGCAACAGCTGTTAGCACATGTTTGCATAGGCATAGATTTCAGGGGGGATGCAGGGGAAACATGGGCATTTGTCCCCTTGAATATAAATATGAAAGAAGCAGAGGTCCAGAGGAGACGGTCCAGATTGGTAGATGATGCAGAATAACCACTGCTCCACCCGGCTCAGTCTTGGCAAGGTGCTGGACACATCAGTAAGTCCAGATTGGTAGAAAAAGATTCCTGCACACTTACATCTATGCAGTATTTCACTTTATGTTTTGATCTTTCCAGCACCTCGCCATGACCAAGCCGGGTGGAGCGGTAGCTATCCTGCATCAATAGAAATGGTCTGCCAGTGCCTACATTGGTATTTTTGCTTATTGTGGTATTATTTCTTGGAGTACTTTTAAATGCTTAATACTCCTAAAATCTGTACAGTGAACCATAATAACTGATGCTGAAGTATTAAAATTGTGTCATAGAAAAAAAATCCAAAAGTCAGACAGGTTTTTTCATCATAATAGGAAAATAAATACACAAAACATTGATCCAAAAGATTTTTTAAGAGTGTAAACATAAACAAAATATTTCTTAACCCTCTATAAGTTATTTGAACTGTGTAAATTGTTTAGTTTTCGTGTGTTTGTGTGTTTTTTGCACCACACGTAATGTAGCGTAATTACGTCATCATGAGTGTGCAACATGCTAACATGAAAGACAGAGGTCTTAGCTTTTATGCTGCAAAAAGAATGAATGTTCTAGCTATTATGGTTTTTATTTTAAAGCGACATACACAGGGTTATGCTAACGATGATCTCCTGTTGCCATAACTGGGAAAGTTGCGGCGTAATTATGGCTTAATACCACATTTACACTGCACCTAACATAAGGTAACATAAGGAAATGATGTGATGATGAGGAAGACAGAAGCCTTAGCTTAGAATGAAGGCTCTTGCTATTCTGATTCTTGCATTAGATCTATTTGAACAGGGTCATGCAAACAACAATCTCCAGCAGCTGTCGGTGGGATGTCTGTTTTTAAAGGATTAAAGACATCTACACCTGATGCAGAAATGGCCCAAATCTGGTGCAGGACCCCCACCCTCCTATTTCATGTGCACCCCTCCTCAATATTGGAAAGAAACCCACGCCCTTGCATGTTTGGATTACACTTGATTGTATTGGCTCCACACATTTATGACCTTCCTCCTTCAGGACTCCAAAATTCATTTTCAGCCACATGAATAATGCTCCAGACAAATTACTGTTATAGTTAATACTTGTTCTACCATTTGAGCACATTCATATAAAAGTTAGTACCTCTGGTTTAGACTCAAAACCAACAGCCTTACAAGTGAATTTTGTATACCTTAGTGAATGTAACCCAGTTGGGTCCTGTAAACCGTGTACAGCTGAATATTAAGCCGGTGACTGACTGACTGATGGAAGATGGTGCAGCCCTGGGGAGACGTCTTTGTGGGAGAAATGACACTCCCCTTGTAACTGTCTCGGAAGTCAATGCTATCACACTGTCAAACTCAGAACTTGCTTCCCGCATTTCTTTTATTCCCCCCCTTCCATCTCTGCATTCGAAATCATTCCCACAGCCTACAGCTATGAGCGCAGACTTTTAGTGCACGTCCGCTCTAGACGGGAAGTGTGGGGGACGGGGCGCATCCTGGGCCACCCTCACCAGGGAAAGTGACAGCCTGGATAATTGGCACTAATCAAGTGACTGCTTGTATTGAGAGAATGTCGCTATCTGCACAGAGAGAGGAACAAGGTTGACCCACAGAGGTAGTGCCCAAGGCCCTTACTCTCCTACAATGGATTCTGTCAATCCGCAGTGTGTGACAGTCATCTAGCAGCGCCATCCCTCTTTGGTCAATATGCAAAAAAAAGAAAGAAAGAAAGAAAGAAGAAAGTCAGATATAAAGAAGATAGCGAGAGGGGGTGGTGGAGAGGAGAGGGAGTAAGAGAGACGTTTCCTATTTCACATGAAAACTAGGATGTTATGGAGTGCACACTACATTATTCTTTTTTATAATTTCTCTTACAGCTATTGCTTTGAATTACAGAGGACTTTTTGTCAAGAGCGAGAAGGAGATGAATCAAAAATTCATCTGAAGAAGTTCTGCATAGGGCGAGGCGAATATACCTCTGGTGGAACCAACATTTGCAAAAGTTCTATCTCCTTAAGCAATTATTAGCGGTGATAGTTTGACATGTACAAGAGTTGTCAACAACTGACTTTAAACAAAGTACAAAGCAGAAGTAAACAGTGCCTTGGGCAGAATTAACTTGGGGGACTAGCCACCTCATGAATTATAAATGGCCATCTATTACTGCAGTGAGTGCTACTACCAGGAGGCTTCATTCATTGGAATAGACTAACCTATTTTCAACACATCTGAAAGTCAAGTGACAGAGAGGCGCTAAAGAATGCAGTTCGGGGAAAAATGAGCCTGTTATTTAGTAAACGAGTTGTGTAATTTCTAAATTGTACCAAACTAACCATGCAATACCCTCCTGGGGGGGGGAGGGGATGGGGGGGTTGTGTCATCTGTTATACGCGTTTGCCTACTAACTGCCATTCACTTGCAAATTAATTCCCTTCGCAGAGCACATTTTAATCCATCTAATTAGCAAAGTGGCCTATACATAAAAGCCTATGTTTTATCTTTTTAATCCTCACCTCCCTGACGGTGCCTGGAAATAATTGAAATTATGTCAACTAAGACTATATGGAGTCAGGATGATTTATTCAAACTGGACTTTAATTTGTCCTCTTTGAAGATCCCTGTCTGGGTGAACGCTGTTTGTTTGAATCTCAGGAGGAACAAAGTTTGAACTCATCGACATGAAAAAAAAAAAAAAAAAAAAAATCCACAGGTTCGGAGTATTTCCTCTTTACATACCTTCAGAGTATTTCCTTTGTCGTAATTCTCAAGGTGGGAATGTGGTTCATCTACTGACCTGAGATGACAAAGAAGAGGGATTAGAGGAGCTCCCAGATGCAGCTGCGCGGGAGCCACGAGGAGTCTGGCTGGTCAACATTGATAAAAGACGGCAGCGTGTCCTAACCAGGGACTTGTGCCTGCCTGTGCCTCGTGGGCTCCGTCTCAGAAAGGTGGTGAGACGTCTGGATTGGCACCTCTCTGGATACACGGCTGTAACCACTGGAGGACTGTGAAGCCTGAACTGCTGAGGCTCCCTGTAGAACGAGCGGCACACCAAAGGCTTCTTTAGACATGTAGAGAAAATAGATGCTGAAAGTCAATTAAACAGCACTTTGGGTAGGATTGTAAAGGCATGATACTAATTTCTTTTTCTCTATATTGGAAAATGAGTCTCACCTTTTTGATTTCAGGTGATTCACAGAATCTTTTTCGGGACAGAAATGGCAAATCTAGAAGGAGGAAGTTGTGCTACAGCTGCAGAGAGCGACGTCTGTTTCCTGTCCTGTCAGATAAGCACAAGATGATGAAGTTGCACCAAATCTGTGCAACTGAAGGATGGGAATACTTCGCCTGGTCTGACTTTCACTACACACGCACACTCACACACAATACCGAAGACACAGTTTGCTTTTTCCTACCCCACATTCCCTTTTTCCTCTTCTTTTCCTTTTTGCAATTTGCCAGTCTTTGCACAGCGTGTGCAGCTCCGCCTCATCTTCAAACGACCAGTAAATACAATCTTTTCACACCAGTGGAAGTAAATACATAGCTGAATACAGTAGGAAAACAACACTGTGATCTAGCTCTACAAACACCGTGATTGGCAGGTGTATGGCACAAAGTGGGATTCAAGCGCAGCTTCACACATTAATTGTAGCTGCCGTTAAAAGATGTTAACCAATATATATTCAATGCTCCCTTTTTAGACTCAGTTCTGAGGAGTCACTCTTCAAGCATGGCAGTGTTATGTGAGCCGCACCGCTGTGGATTTCAGGAGACTTGAAATACCTTTTTTAGTCGGAGCGTCACTGCAGAACAACATTCCCCCCCAGCTGTTTATTGGCAGCAAAATAAACTAAAATAACTTCAGTTTGTTTTGAATTGAAAGTCTTCATAAATGAAAATAAACAGCACTGCAGCTATGTGCTGCCGCATTTTCCTTCCCATAGAAATGAATATATATTTACTTTGCATACTTTGGTGCATCAATATTTCATTTTCTTCTTATTTGATTTTGATTGTTTTGATAAAGTCCAGAATTATTTATCACCCTGGACACAACCGAGGCCGCCGCGCCTTCTGATTAAGGCCTTCACGTACACGTGTATGCTAATCTGAAGAACACAAGGATTTGGTGAAGAACTTTGCAGATGAAAGTGCCGTGATAAAAGGACAGTGAACTCAACACCGCATAACATTAGCAAGGTGGAGTTACTTCTCCTGACTCATAATTGTCCAACATGCCTGGGAGATACAGAGATGAGTTCACGGGACACCCCCCCAAAAAAATCCTCACCCCTTTGTTTTGCATAATACTCAGCTTTGCATGGGAGCAGGGAGGGGCAGGTGCCAGTGATCTTCCCAGTGTCTCCAAGTCATTTTGTTTATCATTCAAATGACAACCTTGTTCCATTATCCATGAGGGAGCGGGAGTGTTAATGTCCCTTACTCATGGCTCGTCTCCTGGTCCGAGCTGACAGCACCCGTCCATGTCACAGATGATGAGAGACAAAAGGCAGACAGAGGGCGGCAAACACAGGTAATTACTTCACACCTACACTTTCATAAAGGCGACTCCCCTCAGCATTCATATTTCTGTGTATTATAATTAGGCCAACCAGGCCACGGTCTGGGGATGCGTTTGAGGACACACAGACTTTGATGAACTCTGAGGTGTCAAGCAGACATGAAGGCACCGCAGCACTTGTGCCCTTCACTGTGTCTTGTGTTTATGCTGCATGCTGCAAAAAAAAGGGTTTCCTCATAGGGATCCTTTTGCCTTTATGATGCTCTATGTGATTGATTATTTAGTGGAAAAACTCCACAGCTCAAATCAGTGTGCAGCCAGCAAATAAAGTCAAATAACAAGGGATAGTGCAGGTCTGAGGGAGGGAAAGATCTCAAGATGTTTTTGAAGCGAGTCAGAGTAGCCAAAGGCGAGTAGATCTTCATGCTTTCATATCCCCCCTTTTTAATATTTCTCCCCGGTTTTAATGATGTGCTTCCTATCCTTGAGTAAAGTTCTTCATAGCCAGTGTTTTTTGCCAGAGAGGATTTTTTTCTCTTTGAAATAAAATGTAAGTATATATTTAGTCTCCTAGTTTAGAGGCTTACAGGCCGAGGAAGAAATTCAAATTTGTGCTTTTATGAATAAGCATATTGACGGTTGTCTGGCTATTGCCAAAATGTTAACAATATATTAATAAACAGTGTGCGAGCACTGCTCCAAAGCTTCGCTGGAGGAATGTGGAGCTTCAGTTTGTAAATTAGCAAAAATAATCACATTTATAAAAATATGTTTGGCTCACTTTCATCATCTGTGTGTTAATGAGAAAAGATAATTTAACTCAAGAAAACACACAGACAGGACTGAGTGTGTACATGCATGAGGAGGATGTATAAAGGTATATGCATAAAGAAAAATCAAATATTGATGATGGCGGAGAAACTTCCAACAGAAAAAAAAAACAATGAAATCCACAGCAGCAGGCGGCTGTCATTACAACACCTATAAATGTCTGAGGCCCAGATATCAAAGCCGTCCTTTTGATATAACCAGTCTCACAGAGGTCTGCGCTCCTTTACACATATCTATAATGAAGGCATCTCATCACACTCCGTCCCTCTCAATTATCAGCCACAGCCTCTCACTTCCAGTTGTGAACCCTAAGGCCGAATGAATACACCTGCTTTTTCTCCTTGACTAGGAGACACTGGGTGCAGTTGAAAGGACATGCAGCCAGTAAAGCTGGCATATGTGACACTTCTTAGTCTGTGTTTTAAAGGAGGGGGAACAAGCAACCTGGGATGTTGAAATCGTAAAATCGGCACCATTGAAACACAAAAGAAAAGTAAAGAGAGACACAATATGGACAGATTGCAGACATTCACTGCGATGGAGTTACAAAAATGGTACAAACAAGCCAAGGATGAATTCCTTCATATGATTTATGCGTCTAAATACATCTCTCAGACTCTGATACAGTAACTAAATCAAGATTATAGAGTTTTAATCATATTATTTTTCTTGCCAACATCTCCTTTATGAGCCTGTCAGAAACTATAACACTGACAGTTATAGTTTACAATTCCACAATGAAAGCTTTAACAGTATTGTCGAAGCTATTGTTCCGCTGCAACATATTAACAACTTTGCAGCAAAGACGTTGAAAGGGAAATATGTATAGAACAACCCCCTCCTCCCCTCCGCTGTCTTAAGGCAGAGATAGCCATTGAAAAAAGTGCTGGTTCAGTCTCCCTCTGTCTCTGGGCATAGCTTTGATCAGTCCCACCTCAAGACTTATCCTGGAGGGAGCGCTGCACTCCTATTCTCCATGGCTAATCATACTTCCTGTCTTTGTCTTTATGTGCTTTAGACAAGCGTCAGATAGAAGCACAGGAACAGATTTGCCCCGAGAACCTGGAGAATAAAGCCTCTGGTTGTGCTGCGGCTCGTCTTCTCCAGCGGATTTCCTCATGAATATTTCCACTGTTTTGGAGTGGTGGATTTCAACCCATTGCCGCTTTAAGAAAATGTGCTTTTGAGAGAGAGAGAGAGAGAGAGAGAGAGAGAGAGAGAGAGGAGAGGGGGGTAAAGAAGCCTTTCAGAGTTCAAGATGCCAGAGTAAACGCACTGTATGTCACAGCCACCTGACTGCGGTGGATAGTGTATTTTTAGTTGTACCTACAGTTACTGATGACAAGGCCAGAGGTTAGATCGTGCTGTACTCTGAGCAGCGGTGCCTCGCTAACCAGGAGACACAAGCAGTGAAATGGTTAAGAAAATAATTTCACATGCACAGCATATTCTTTGGGCTCAGGCAATATTGCTCTGCCTGCCACCAGTGGCACTTTTCACCAAGAAAACGTGCTTTGTGTATTTCAAGCAAGTACAGAAAAGACCATTTCTGCCAGGAGCCAAAAAGAATGAAAAGAAATAGACAAAAATCCTTTTTTGTTGCGGGGGAGCTGAAGGCTATGAAAACCATCTTGTGTTCTATTTTTGAACTGATTTCCATATCCATGGCCACCTGAGGGAGGTCAGGCTGCCCCGGCCAACTTCCTCGCAGGGAGAGGGACTAACGGTGACAGGGAGACAAACCCAAGCACAAACCATATTCTCTCCTTTCCAACACCCACGCCACTCACCATCCTCACTGGCACCACCAGGACTCTCACACGGATGGGGAGATGAATCGCCATAGAGAAACAGAAAACAACAAAATCATTTTTTCCTTTTACTTCTTTCTTACTCTTTTTATTTTTTCTTTCTTCTGCTTCAAAGCCTGCAACTCTCTGCTGTGCCCTAGGGTTAATTAACATGAACCAAACAGTGAATGATCAGAAAGAATGGGAAATCTCCAAAGGTTAAGTGTCACATGGGAAGCGTGTTGTCAGAGGAAGAAGAAGAAGAAGAAAAAGAAGAAGGCAGGTTTTTTTTTCCCCCTGCACGTTCAAAATCAAATGAAAGAGTAGCGTGGCACAGGAGAGAAATTTGTAGACACCTTTCCAAAACTTTGCATTTCTCCTGTCAGAGGAGGCAGAGCTTCACAGCCTGGCTTCAAACAATATCTGTAATTCTGTGACATTTTGATGAACAAAAGAACTCTGCAGTTTTCTCCAACTTGCTGATCTTTGAATGGATTTACTCTCCTTTTTGTATAATATCGCACAAGTGCACACAACAGAATTCCATAAAGTGATATGCAAAAAAACACATCCATCACAAAGTTAATCACTGCTTTTAAAGACCTACTCATTGAAATTGTGTCTCCTCTTGGTTTATCCCGGGAGGGAAAAAGAGAAAATGACTTCATGAGCCACAGATATCCTGGATAGCATGTCTTGCAGGTGAAATGGTATGATTTCTCTCTGTAATAATTAACAAGGGCTCCTCTTCTCTCCCTGTGGCTTGCCGCTGACATTTGGTTCATGCTTGAGTGTCTGCCTAGCTGATTTCAATCTCTTGCATGAAGGTGAGGCTGTGTATGTGTGTGTGTGTGTCTGTGTCTGTGTGTGTGTGTGCATAGGGTCCAGTGGCCGGTCTGACAAGGACACTGGTGACAGGGTCTGCCTTCAGTAGATGGGATTAAGCATCATGGCAATATGGATTAGAAGACCCTCTCAGTCAATCCCAAACCTCCAACAGGTTAGAGGTTGAAAGCCAAACGCCGCAACACAAATGAGTCTTGTCAGTGTATTTGTGTTCTTGCAAAATTGCATTATGTAAAAGGTCATATCTCACTCCGCTTCTGAATACATATTTTGACAATTCCCCAAATTTATCACGGCGATCTCTATACATTTTGTCTGCGCTGACACGCCGTGTTGATTTACGCTGTGCTCCCAGGATGAAAACACCTCAGAATGGCCACCTCATCCGCCGCCGCAACAAGCCTTATTTTACATTATTACATTATGTATGCAGGCTTGAGTATGGATAATGGATGAATCTAAAGCAAAGCAGTTTAATTACCCACCATCATTCTGTCTCACCTAGCTGCGGAGCACACATCTTATTAGCCATGGTGTAAATAAACATTAATATGCCACCCTGATAAAGACTGTCCTCCCCTTGCAGTTTCTTGGTATATTATCACCATCACTGCAAAGTACACACACCCAAACTGATCCAGTGGCATGTGCAAACAACCAAGGAGCTGCTGACGCTGGGGCCAGACCATTACAACCACTTCACAGAAAATTATCATTAGTGCATCTGGCTGCAGGCCACGCAGCCCCATCAAAAGATTAAACTGTACACACACAGTATGCATACATGCATCCTGTATATTATAAAACAGAAATCCCCGTGCCTCCTGTGTCAGACATCTGATCAAACCAAGTGGATCACAACAATCTTTGCACGCCTGGTTCTTTGTCAGAGAATTCCCTTTGCATGTTTGGCAGGCCGGGCGAGTGGCAGAATAGGCACAGGGGATGAGGGCCGTCTCTGTGGGCCAAGTGAAGGAGGGGAGACAGTGGATATAGATAGAAAGCGTGTAGGTTAACCAGCCACAGGGTGTTCTCACTCCTTCAGCACACGGCAATAGAGAGGAAGCTTCAAGCAAAGAGAGAAGTCAGCATCCAATCCAGCCCTGAGCATCTAATACTGCTGATCTGATAAACTATATAAAAGTCTGCTTGTGTCTCCGGGCACGCTTTTTAACAAACTGGATTGTGACTAGCATCAGACATGATTGATTTAATGCACAATTAATAAAGCATCACCTTCTTCTTTAGTGCAAACTCCTTAAGTGTAAATACTGTACTGAACAGGCGGAGGTTAAGCAGCAGATTCACAGTGTGCATCAACCTTCCTGAGAATCCTTTTGGCTTCTCAAGATGACAGAAGCTGAACTCTTCAAAGACATAAATTGTGTTGCATGTACACAAAGCTCTTTTATAAACTTCTGTCTTTTTTGTCTGCGGATGGACTGACTGCAGCCAAAACTGAAGAGGAGACAGGCCTTATTCCGCTCTCTTATGTTGTTTCAATTACCAGTCTACTGTACAAAGGAGGCAGCCTGATGGCATGACGAGTGCACAGCGCTCCTCTGCCTGAGCTGTTGTCTCAGTTTGAGCCTCATAAAAGGAAGCGGGCCTGACGATGCCAGAGGCTGAGGATCTGGCTCTTCGGTCTGCACGGAGAAACATCAGCAGAGCGCCATTCTTTAGAAGGAGATGTCCTTCAGTGTGGTGCCAGCTCTCCCCGGGGCGGCAGCACAAGACACAACCTCTTATTTACCATATACAGGATCTCTCAGTGCCCCTAACGAGCCAGGGTATCCAGCATCGCAGAGACAAAGGCCATGCTTTGACTGAAGAAGCTGCGGTTTTGCTGAATTAAATAATGATAATTAAGAAAATATTAATCAAACTCTGGCTCTCTCGGCTCTGCAGCTGTGTTGAGGGAGCGCGTCCTCCAGCTTAGCCTGTAGGAGTTCTCATTTAGAGTATGCCCGCGACCTATAGAGCTGCAGGCACACACGCACACAAACACACACAGATGCACACAATTAAAAGCAGACCTTGGTGGCCTACTACTCTATAATTAAACACCCTTTGGTGCTCTGCACAAAAATTCTGAGCTGGGTTCAGATGTGTCAAGGAGGGAGATGAGAAGGAACGTTAGGAAGCTGTCGGTTCTCTGAGTTGCAAGTTCTGTTCAATGCGATGAATTAATAAAAAGCACAAACTAATACCTTCCCAACGTGCAGTTGGTATGTCTGGCGGGCCGGCAGCAGCTCTACAGCTGTACTGTGAAACTTTAATGCTGCTGGATGCCTGCAGCGCTGCCTGGGCTTTGTCTCTGAGGTGAACGGGGGGAGCTCTCCACATGTTCAGCCTAACTGGGACAAGTATTGAAAAAAGGAACAGGATATGCCTGACCTTTCAGGGTAAAACCACCATGATACAGCATGGCAGCTGGGGATGGCCACTGCTTCCTTATCAGTGTCTTTGATTATCTAAAAAAAAACTATTTAAACATAACGTAATCAGAAAATTCCTTTCAAATTCAAACGTTATTAGGTGATTATCTGGTATTATTCTTCACCTTTTAGGCTCCAGAGTGCTTGTCATTTGGCTCTAGTTGTTATGGTAATGCGAGGTATTCCATCTCCTTCCCAGCATGCTCTGTGTTTGACATTCATGGGGTTAAAGTCCTCTGAATGATGAAGTGCCAGCGTTTGGGACAGTAAATTGCATCGTTTCAATTGAGAAGAGAGTTCCCCTTGGGTTTGCTGGAGGTCCCTACGGGCTGGCCTTGAACAGAACAGCATGTTGTACATCTATATAAAAAAAGGGAAAAATATGGTGGTACTTTCCTCTTTATGATGCAGAGATTAATCTGTCACCAGGTTCGTGCATAAATCTCACTCCCCTGCTTTGCAAAATACTGTTTTACCTTACTTTACACTATATTTTATTTTTTTATTGCCTATAAACATAAACCATCACAAAGGGCTAATGTTCTCATCAATATTATTACAAAATGATCATAAATCCAGTGCCTTGTTAAAATCGGAAGCCATTTCTCTCCTCAGCTGCTCAACCAGTGAAAATATTAGACAGAAGCATTATTTTATCAGGCAGGTTCTCTCACAATAATAGACGATCTTCTATTATATTTGAGCCACTGTTTTGTTTTCATTAGATTATTAAGTCCGCACGCTTTCCCCTCACATCCTTTTCCTCATCGCTGTGTTCAGCAGTACTGATCTTGCCTTTTGGGGCCATTTTTTCTTATACTTCAGTAGAAATGCCTTGACAACACTGTGGTAGTTATTTCATCCTGAGAGACCACAAACTAAACAGCAGAAACACACTGTATAGAAGCTTGTTTAGTGCTATGCAAATCATCTTTGCCGGAGGTAAAATTAACATTTTTAATTAAAATATTAGCACCAAACAAACACGGAAAAACACACTAATGATTAAATCATCTTGACGGAACCACATAGTGTTGAATGAGGGACATTTTTTATCATAATTCTTTGTATGAAAAGATGCTGTGTTGATTACACATCACTGTGTTTTCACAAAATCAGAAATCTTCACGTTTGTGCAGCTTGAGTTTTGAATAAGACACAATCATTTTTTAGGATTTTTAAATTTCACAAGCTGCATGATAGTAACGTTTTCATCCCTTTCCCTTATGCAAATAAAATGTCCTCTGAATAGCTGTTTTTAAATAATTTCCTACTTTTAATAATGAGGGAAAATGATGATACCGGAATGTAAAAATGTCATAAAAGATCAAATACCTCCTTATATTTCAAAATTTAAGATCTCTGCATTCCTTTAGCAGTTATGATATTATAAGGCCTGAGACACAGAAGAGCTGGAGCAGCCTGCACTTGCTTTTAATGCGCCTTTAGCGCCCTCTAATGGTAATCTATGTAAACATCAAGTCAGAGCACACTAGGAAGGATGTAAGAAATGTGAACAACAAAACTCCAACAAAGTAACTTTAATTGCAGTTTTGGTATAACAAAAGTAAGCTGTATTACAGATTCTTCATGTATCAAAAAGATTAATGCGTCTCATTGATTGTTGCATTCAAATATGTGCAGATAAAGTAGGATGGGCTTTTGGTTCCAAGAGTGATACTTGTAAGCCCACCTTCCCTGTGGTGCAAATGTGGCCCTTCTCATACTGATGATTCCTTTTTACTCCTCTGGTCCGCAGAGGCTGAGCAGCACCTTCTGGTAGTCTCCTTTGGTGTGTTCCTGCAGAAACAGAGCAAGTTAGAGGAGCTGCATGACAGAACAAGCCTTACTTTACATCAGTAATAGACCAGGGGGCAGCCTTTATAATTCACTTACCATAATAGTCTTCTGCACAGACTCTCCAAAGTTGGCCTTGTATTCAGAGCAGATCTTCTTGAGGTCCACCTCGCAGCGTGACACAATAATCCTGGTCACTATCTTCTCTTTGGCTCCTTTACTCTGAGCAGACAAGCACAAGTCAGCACTTACTTTTAGTTGTGCATGCTTTAAACTTAACTCCGGCAGCTGATGCAACGCTGCTGTAAGATAACTTCTGCCAACTTTGGATTCTGGGGTTCCTGCAGTGAAATTGCACTTTCACAAGCAGATGTACTTCTTACATTTGTTCCAGAAAAAAAGACAGAAAGAAAGAAAGAAAAAAGAAAAGTCTGGCCCTCAAAATAGCCACATTTCAACAAGAAGAAAGAGAACGGCACTGTAACTACCTTCATGGCTTCGTGCAGTCTGCTGGCAAAGTACAGCTGTTTGTTTTCAAAGCACTTAACTGGAACAAAAGAAAAGCAGAATAAATATCCACAATAACACGTCTTGAGTTTGACAGATGAGTTTCTTTTGTTAATTTAAAAGTGATTCTTACAACAAAACCTCGCCTACAGGGTGAACATTGACTTCAGATAATAAATAAATAGGCTCTAATGTATTAATAATATGAATTGCTGATGAAAGATCTGTGTACCTAACACCAGGAAGGACCTCTGCAAGTCTCCTTTAACTTCCTTCACGATGCTCTCCTGCATGTCGTAGGGGCTGTAACTCTTGTACCTCTGAAACACTGAAAAGCAGAGAACAAGGATTAGCTAACTGTTTTAAAAATTGTTTATAAAAATAAACACTTATGTCATAATTATACCAAAAGAAAACAGGGCGTCTTACCTTTTTGCAGGTGGGGTACGCTCCTCTCAGTCATGATGGAGATCCAGGTCGGCACATCAGTTCCTTTCATATTTACGCCGGCCTCAAAGAGTGCCTGTGTTGAATCAAGACCAATAAACACTGCCATACTTTACACTTTGTGGCATGAGAGATGTGTCATAGGTGGGTTTTGAGACAACGAGCCCTTGGACACAGATGTGCAAAAGGCCCCACCTCCTCTCCTACATACAAGCAAGACACACAGCCTATGTTGTGATTGTTGTTTTGTGTCTATCTGCAGTCTTTGCTGAAATTTTGTGTGCGGTCATGTGTCTCCTTGCGGTAATTTTGTGGTTGTTTTGCCACTTTTTAGTTATTTAGTGTCTGTTTGCAGTTCCTTTGCATCTCTTTGTGGTCTTTTTGAGTATCTTTGTGGTCAGTTCGTGTTAATTTGAGTAACATGTTGCAGGTAAAGGCCAAAGAGGGCCTGTGCCTGATAGGTCCGTTCAGTAATCCATCCATAAGACGTGTCACTCCTTTTGAATATGAAGGAACCAAAACTATCTATTGCGCACAAAATTACCAACTGCACAAAGTTTTACCCAATTATCCAGGGTTTTGGTGGATTATTTTTAGTCAAAGAACTCAAAATCTGCATGTGGTATTGAATATTGAATTTAATAACAGTTTTTAAATTGATTTACACTTCATTAAGACAAAGTGAAAATGGGCAACTTACTCTGGCATCTTGATCAATCTTTTCATAGTCTACGATGGCTGACGGGTCTGCTCTCTTTGTCTGCGCACAAATAAGACACGTCTCAGGTCAGTTTCAACAGCACTTGTACAACTTGTGCTGTAAGTCATAAAGACGGGCACGAACAAATCTCACCTCCACCAGAGCCAAGAGCAGCTTGGCGAAGTTCCCAGAGGTGTCACCTTTCACGTCTCTCTCCAGGTCAATCTTGAACACTGCGGAAAATAATATGTTTTTAGGCGTTTAGTTTTGATGGACAAAAAGAGCACAGGTTGTACAACAGTGTAATGGTGCATGAAAAGCAGACAGCACAACAACCTATACGCAAGGCATTAAATATTACAGCGCATTTCCAGCCCTTTATATGAACACCCGGGGTGTTTTGGACTTACACTCCTTGTAGACCTTCTTGATCTCCACCAGCTCGGTATTGCTGCGTGAGCACAAAACCTCAATCAGTGTTTCTTCATCTGTTCCCAAGCCCTGAAAGAGACAGAGATCTTAACCACTTTTTTTACATGGCCCTTTAAGATACACACAATTACAACTTTGATCAGGGTATAGCAAAAAAAATAAAAAAATAAATGCTGTCATTTGTCCACTAGAGGGCAGTGTAACCCTTCCATTGAATCCACTGTTGTTGAGTACCATCCTTTACCTTGATAGATCCTCTGATCACTGAGGCATCGTACTGGGTCGTGCTCTTCATCAGTCCGAGGATCACCGTTTCCAGAGAGCCAGACAGCGCTCCCTTCAGGGCTGAGATCATGTCCTAAAAATACAACAGCGTTACCTGAATGTGACCCTTACCGTTAAGGGCCAACAAAATATAGAGCTGTGAAGAATTTTGGATTGTCTCTCAAGGCCTACTGTACCTTCTTTGTCCTTCTTTCATATGCAAAAGCGATCTCTCTCCTTTGTGCGTAGGTCCGCTTCGTCAGGATGTCAATGATGGTCTGTTCATCCACTCCTGAGGAATGAAAAAGACACACATACATTATGTGCATCAGGTGAGACAACAATTCAACTACTGAACTGTTTACATAAATATATGTAAATGCAGCACATCTGACTCTATATGACTTTGAAGGAATATGGTGTAAAAAATTGATTATTATTAAAAATTCTGCATGACAGGGCTGATGAATGGTATGCATGAACACAGTATTTAAATGATGAGATAGATAGATAGATAGATAGATAGATAGATAGCCTATATATATAGGCCTATATATTCTTTGTGTGTGGAATATAACCACTGGTTTTCCTCTGACTTCATGTGTGTTTATGTACCATCTTAAATCCTTGTTAATGTAATGTTTCATTGTTTATCTGTTTTTTTGCTCTCCTTCCATAACATTAATGTTTGCATATCTGCTGACCATGTTACTTCTGGTGTTCCGAGGGCAACCCCTGTATTTGACGTCACAACGCTATGAGCTGTGGGTAATTTCCTTACCGTAAGTCCGCATCGATGCTGACCTACGGTAAGGGGGCATAAAGGGCTCACTCACTGACTCACTGACTTGACGATTTGACAGTGGGACAGCCCTCACACACTCACGCACTTCACATGAACGCGCCTCTAAGTCAGTGAGTCTGTAAGGGATCAGATTGGAATTGGACCCATGTCTTCGGACTGTGGGAGGAAGCCAGAGTACCTGGAGGAAACCCACACTGACACGGGTGAACATACAAACTCTGCACAGAAGGGCTCCCACACCCTTGGGTTTGAATCCCCCACCAGGAACCCTTTTACTGTGAGGAACTAATGCTAACCACTGATCCACCGTTAAGCCTGAATATTTACAGTAAGAATCTAAGCCATGATAAACTGTTCAGGCTAAAATGTTAAAAGGTGTGGGTCAACAAATGCCATATAGCAAGTCCGAAGTCATTTCAAATATATAATGTATGTGGATTATTCCTTTAAGGGTGCGCTTTGAAGGATAAACACAAATATAGGAAGGCCTGGCAGCAAAGCTCGTGTGTATTAACACATGACATGGTCACAAGGTATTTTCTTCCTTTACATGAAAGGAAACATAACTCCAGATAGAACACATTCTTCATAACAACAAAATGGTGGGACTGTTTAAGAGTTAGCGGTAAGACCGTTGCCAATAGCTCCGAGTCAGTGGCCAGAACGGAGCTCTGCCAGCACTGAGGCACAGACTTGGAGGTGTTCCCAGCCTGGTCAAAACGTTTTAAGCCACGGTGCTGACTCACAAATACCAGCTACTCATCTGTAGAGAGAAGTTGCAGAACCAAGCACTGATTTTCTATTTTTTTTAAGTAACATGTACAGTATTGCATCTTGCCTTTGGTTTTGATGGCAGTATCTATTCTGGTAGCATCTCTGTCGGGGTCGAAGTCCACAGCAGGTACCACAGTGGGGAATGTGGGTTCATTCTTTAAAGACACAAAGCAGATTAGAATGAGATAAAATTCCATCCTGAAAATATCTGTGTATTTAAGGTGCAGCATGAATTGTATGAGAGAGAGCAAGAAGAGATGTGTGACATTACCCCCATGTTGATGCTCAGCTGTCCCAGAAACTCGTGTACCAAAGCCATGTTGCCTGTTCTGGAAAAGGTGACAAAACTATCAGCGCTATACAATCTTGTGACAAAATCTCATTGTAATCCTATCACCGACTTGTCTGAGCTGAATGCAGTGGGTCATGTTTGTTTTGCCTCAAGATATAAATCACTTGAGCCACTAATGCATTCTGAACAGAGGCAGAGAGACTTAATTCATTCAAGTCCTTGCTTCTGGTACAACTGAGTCACACAAGTAACTGAGACTTCATCCATTTATCAATAGTTGTTCCTTTGTTTGCACTGCTTTACCACACTCACAGTAACCATCTATATATACTACGGACAACTCACTAACTTTCAAATCCTTGTTCAGTCTGACACATCCTTTACAGCAACCCCAAAGAGACACACCCTGGAAAAAGTGCTACTGTACTTAAGTCTGGTAAAACTACTGAGCACATTCACATGCAAGAAAACAGGTTTAGAGAGCTCGCACTGGAGGGCAGGAATTCATTCTTACTTCACTCAAGGAACAAAACATTTATACACAAACTGAATGGAAACTGTGGAAAGCTTATTTCATGACTGCAAGTTGGAAAATTCCCCTAAACCTTGCTGTGTAAAGATAATCTTGGCTACACATTCAATTAGTTCACATCAAAATGTATAACCGTACTTACCTTTGTTGAAAAAGTTGAGATGCAGAGATACTTCCAGGAGGTGTTTCAGTGGAAGGGTGTGAAGGTTTAACTTTTCTGACACAGAAAAAGCTTCCCCTTTCACCTCCCCTGACTCAGACGCCCTCCCCTTTCCATGCACTCACGACTCCACCCTGCTCCACCAGAAGCCACTGGAAGCTCAGAGTTTTAAAGCTTCAGTAAGATTCCCCTCTACACACAAACACACAAACACACACTATTCAGTCACTGGAGCATTGGTGCCTTCAGGAGATTTTCAAGAGTGCAAATAAACAAAGGTGTAGACAGTAAAAACACTCCCATACAAATATGTAGACAAAGTTTATTGTTCATCTGTTTTTTTTTTTTTTTTGTTTTACAAAAAAATTACAATTAAAAAAATAGATGCAAAAAGATCTCTGAACAAAACACAAATATAAGAGACAGATTTTGATACTGTCAAAGTGCTTCAGTCTTCACAGGTCATAATGCATTCTTCATCTGACTGACCTGATATGAAATGACATGACATTAAATCATATGATATTGGATTTTAAATGGATTTCTGAATTAACGTTTTAATATATTTGCGACGCCTGGCTGCGCGTTTCTTTTGCTGCTTCTTCTTCTTCTTGCCTCCTGCATTCGAGTTGTTTTCTGACTGCCCAGCTCCATGGCTGTTGGACTGCGCTGACCCATCTTTCGCTGTCTGCTAGGATAAAGGAAGGTAAAAAGACTGTGTCTTTAAATAACTGGGGCTAAATTCAAGCAGCATCATGCATTACACTGTCAAATCATTTGTTTACTTGTCATTTTCAGAAGCACAAACATCAGTGGCAAACATTGACAATGCAAATGCTCAGTTGAAAACTTAAGAGTTGTTTTTTTCTCTGCTGTTTGACAAGTTGTAAGAAGTGTTAATGTCTTCGCTGTGAGGAATTTACGACAGGCATCTGATGAATGTCTCAGAGTCTACACTGCTCACCCTGCTGAGCTGTTGCTGATATTGCCACGATCTCTTTTGTCCCTTTTGTTAGTTTTGGACTTATTCAGGAAAACTATGCGGCAGTGTGCTGGTTCAGCCTATCTGATATAAAAAAATGCCCAAAGGCTCTGCACTCACCACAACTACGAGGGAGACTACATTTCATTTATGTGGGCTTTTCGGGAATCCCTGTGGACGTGGGTGTGGACTTCCTGGGTGTTAACCAATAAAAACTACTCTAATCGTTCCAACAACCTTTCATTTCATTACTAATTCTTGTTTGGTCATGACCTCAAGTGCTATTATTTTATTTTCACAGCGCCATCTATCAACACATTTGACGTAAACCATGTACACACCTTAATGTAGGGTTGTGGTGGGAACGTGCAGGGGACACGGCCGTGTTTCTTGTGGAAGGGCAGGCACACGGCTGGATCAACAGGTATCCAGGGCACGAGGCCGGAGGCTGGGGGCTTTGGGACGGAGCTGTGGACCTGCTGCAGGTTGTATGCCCCTCGACTCACTTTCCCATTAGCTGCTTTTAATAAGGTCACAAATGGTTCCCCTGCCTTGTGCGCAATCAGGTACTGTCCTTCTTCTAACCTACAAAACCAAACGAAGTCAGTGAGGGTGTGTTGAAGTCAAAACCCACACACTGAAACATGTTGAAGCATTCTGAGGGGTTTTCTGCCAAATGAGTGGTACAGAGGTGAACAGAGCCTTAAGAAAGCAGAAGGTGACACATGTATAGTCTGTCGTTGAGTAATCGATTGTGTAACTTTCCAACACAAACATGCCAGAGGCTGTCAGACATGAATGTACAATTATTTTATCATCTTAAACAGAGCATGAAGTCAGATGTGCTCAGACAACTCATCAGCAGATATTTCCTAACTAAACAACAGTTTAAAGGGGAACTCCGCCTAAATTAAGAATTCAAAAATGTTATTTCCATGGCCCAGGAAAGTTCAACTGATATTTGTGAACATGAGCTACTCTCTCTCAAAGCCAGAAACCTGAGCAGTGAGTATCAAACTTGTGATGTCATCAAGTATAAAGTCTGGAGCTGCTCGAGACAATAAATGGGACCCAGAGGCCCCGATCAGACAGAGCGCATTTTGCAACCTATAAAACATTTTTTTTGTTATAGCCTGCCCTGATTAGACAGTGCTTTTTGCAGCTTGTTGCGTCTTTCTTTAAATTGTTGCTAGGCAACTCTCATGTCCTTAGCTTAACCGCTGAGAAGCAGGCTCAGAGATACCTTAAAAATCTGCATAAAAATTGACAGGCAGATGCTGTTCCTAAATAGTTTGTTGGACACAGGGAAACAGAGATCCGTGTGGGTACATGAGATCCACAGAAAGAGGAGAATTCCCAGGGACCAGCAAGTCCAGGAGCTTCGCTTGGATGATGGTCAGCCCAAGGCTTATTTCAGGATGAGTCAGGGACAGTTTGACAGTTGATCATTGAGCCTAATTATGGTTGATAACATTAAAAATAACTGAGGCTACGGTTTGTTGAGATATGTCTTGCAGCTTGCCTAGGACAGCATTAAAACAAGCTACAGTTGGCGCAATATGAACCATGTACAGTGCACCACTAACTTGTTGTTGTTGCCTGCCTTCTAATCCATCTGATTGGATAATGGGAAAAAGGCCAATGTCAGGTGCTTTTTCTGCTCTGAGTAAATGTTTTTAACCTGCCTTTCAACTTCAGGGTGTTCCTGTAAAAACGTAAGGCACATGGAGTAGATAAACACGAGGCACTTAGCAAGCAGTGAGCAAATGCTTCACTCACACTGAAAACAAATACAAAAAGCTGCCCCAGAGCGCTAAAATGCACTTTGTCTGATCCCTTTTTGTATACTCAAATGACCTTTATTCTACTGTAGTGTTCTCAGCTGTGAGACAGCAACGTGCACATCCCGCCCCACCCTGTAATATCTTTCCCAATTCACTGTCTTCGGAGCAGCTCCAAACTTTATATTTGATTGCATCATAAATTTGAGCTTAAGCACTTTAGTTGTGGATTTGGGAGAGAGTTGTCCATTTTTACTACTATTGTCCCCGAGTCGTCCAAAACCTCCCTGAGGCCTGACATAGTTATATGGTGTGAGGAGGCCAGGAAGATCATCCTGATCGAACTGACGGTCCCTTGGGAAGACGGGTGTGTTGAGGCCTTCGGCGAGAAAAGCCACAAAGTACCAGGACCTGATCCAACAATGCAGGGACAAAGGATGGCAAGCCTGGCTATTCCCAGTTGAGGTCAGGTGCGGGGGCTTTCCTGGACAGTCCGTGTGGAAGATGCTCACAGCTCTGGGGATAGCAGGAAGGCAGAGGAAGACAGCTGTCCGTAGGTTGGGGGAGGCAGCAGAGAGAGCCTCTTGCCGGGTATGGAATAGGCGGGAGGAGTTAAGCTGGGGGCCAGGAGAAGATGGGCAGTGACTGGCCATCACAGCCGACCCGCCAACTGGAGGGCATTGTGGTTGAGGGTCGAAACGCCCAATGACAGTTGGACACTACCTGATGACATCTTCTCCTGGCTGAAAGCTGCAGTCATATCTAAGTGACTAAGGGACATAGCATCAAGTTGTATTCAATAGTTTGGGCTTCAGGGTCCAGATTTGTCCTTAGTCATTAGTTCAAGGTCCACACAGTTTAATATATTCAGCGTCATACTTGTATTTGGCCATGTCATTGAGCTAGTTTGCTGTCTCTTTTAAGCAGCTGTCCAGTGTCCAGCTGTCAGTCACTCACTCTACAGCGGGAAACAGCACTTCAAAGTAATTCACTGTACATAAAAATTAAGTGTGTTTTTTTTACAAACTTGACATGTTTAAGTCACTTGCCATCCATTCAGAATGATCCAGTGACCCACTTTTGGACCGCGACCCACCAGTTGGGAATCACTGCTTTAGACCATAGAAATAACATTCTGAAAAATGGGTGTTTCCCTTTAAAAAAAAAGATCCAGCCCTTTTCGAATTCCAGATTGTACATTAATTCAAACCACATTCATCTAAACATGTACAGTTTTTGCACATGAAATATGTTGTGTTCACATTAGGAACAATGAATTAAAAACTGCCAGCCGCTTTATGATTCTTTCTGCAAACATTATTTCGTTGTCAACAGTCTTACGAGATAATACATTCGCAATGAAAGGGAGAAATAAGGGTGGGGGAGCTCAGCACTTATAATCTACAAACAAAACTAGGATAATGAATGTCCTCAACAACTTACCCAGTTAGCTTTTTCAGTAGGTGGTGCAGTATATTCAGTGACTTGGATGGCCTGTGGATGGAAAAGATATATCACCACGTTCCAGTCCGTCTACGTTAGCAAGAATCTATTTTTCAACAAGAATTTGATGACAAAACCAGAGGTGATGACAGCAAGCACTGATGGAAAGGCTCGCATTATTGATAAACGGACTGACTCTCAAGACGACAACACGTTCAATTATATAATCACACAGGGGGTGATGAGGTTAATCCTAATCATCTGCACACATCTGTTGTAATGACACTCACTTGAACCCACAGGAGATGTTCTGTTTCCAGTCGCCACGCAGCTTCCGCAGCAGAGCTACTTTTGATGTGTGCGCATTGATGTGAGCTACAGAGACAGAACGGGAGGGTGAGCGATACACTGAGAGAAGAACAAGAGCTAATGAGCGTGCACATCAAGAGCTTCACTTCATCATCAATGCCATTCCTGGTGCTTACAAAGTAATTAGTCTGTGTTGATTTGCCAGCATTGTTACAAGCTTGAGTGGGTGGTAAGAAATGCTTGTTGGTCCTGTCTCCTTTCATGCCTCCCACTCCAGCATGTAATGCCAGCTTATTTCAACAGTGCCTTCCTTCAATTATAGACTGTTTTAGCGCCTGCAGCCACAGCCATAAATACACAATGGGGGACTGCCACATGATAAACCACATGATGAACTACGAACCACTGAGCAAAGAAGGAAGTCTTTTATCAGCTGCCTGTTGCATAATGTTATTAAGTGGGAGATATTCTATATTCATATAGCTTGAATGTTATCACTATTTTCTCACTGGCTATTTTCTTTTCTCATCCTACTGAGACAGACATATCAGACATTTTTCAAACTCAAACATCCTCTTTCAAAACATCTAAAGTCTCAGATGCCTGACAAAGAGTTACACCCACTTTTTGGCAAAACTATTCATAGTGAAGTTGGATATAAGGAACCAGCACACAAGCACATTGTGTGGGCAGTGATGCTTATGATCCTGCCCTGTATGTCATCTACACCAAGAAACTGGAGAGGGGTATAATTTAGAGACTGCTTTTTGATGACGTGCATTCCCAGCCAACGCCCACACGAGTCAACAAATCAACGCACCTAGCACAGAAAAAGGATGGAGGCTTTCCCCGAATCTTGAGGTACAAGTAAGCAGCATGTGTAAGTCGCAAATATGCATTAAAGGGAATTCAATTAAGGGAAGCTCAAAACAACATTTAGCTGAGCTCTGCACACTGCATTCATTGTAATTCCCCACAATCAACTGTGGCTGTAGTTATGGCAACAAAGTAAACTTAATCACAACACAGTCACAGCAGGATGGTGAGTCATCTGAAGACTATTCCACTGGTTTGTGGGAGGATTTGCCATGTGGACTCTACTGAACCCACTCAGGGAGGGGGAAGAGAAAATTCTCTCTTTTTATCCACATAAATATTACTTTGACTATTTCCTTGGCAACTGTGTTGAAAAATTAAAGACTAAGGGGACTCCGCATTACACAAGAACTGATAACATTTTAGGAACATTACGGTCTTCATTTCCACTGAATTTTAAAAGGATGGAAGGTCAAAGTGATGAAAGTCTTACCGATGTAGGATACAGTGCTGGAGTGGAGCAATGTCTCTGTCCATAGCTGGCAAGCCTCACTACTGCTTAGGCACTCAACCCCATAACTCAACTGGTACTCCAGCTTGGGTAAGACATGCACTGGCACAAACTGTTGGGGTAGAAAACAATGGACAGAAATAAGGCTGTTACTTTCATACTTCAATATATGACATTACACTATGAAATTCTGGAGGATGTGTGCAGATGTGTACCTCATTTTGGTTGTTCGGGCCTACTTTTCCTGTATGGGTCAGTGAGACAGAGCTGCGCACCATGATCAACACATCCTGCAGACTGTAGAGCTTGTAGAGCAGGTTGCCTTCCTCTGGAGCTTTGTAATCTTGTTCATCTTCCGCACCAGCCTGCAGGTCCTCTGACAGTATTTCTGTATGAGGGTACATAATATACTATGGTTATCAAGCACGTAGACACAACTCAAATCCACAGAATGAAAATCAAGTTGACACTAACTTTTGTGCTCTCTGGTAGTAACGTTGACCACTGGTGCAGATTCATGAGCAACAGCGCAGGTCTCTCCAGTCTGGTTCTGGCTTCTCTCCAAATATGAGGACACACAGGGCTTAACCAGAGACACTGGATGGGAGTGACCTGAGAGTCCTGTACCTCGCATGGGTGAACTGGTCTCCTGGATTGTGGTGGAGCATTTGGCTGTGTCACTGGCAGAGCTGAACATGGCTGTCTGCATAGCCAGGATGTCACCCAGCTGGTCGCCAGATACCTTTGCTCTTTTGGACTGTCGCCTCTGCTTTGTGACTTTTTGAGGGGAAGATAACTCTGGATTTACAGGTGTCTGGGCGTCTGTAGAGCGTTGTGTGGTGTTAGGCTTAAGTGGTTTTGTAGGTGTTTTGGCCGGAGAGTCATCAATGACCAGCTTTTCCTCATCTGAGTCTCCTAGAAAAGGTATGTCTTCGTCACTCTGTTCAGTTTTTGGTGCAATGGCCTTTGTCTCCTCTGTTACAACATCATCTGCATCTGTCAGTGAGGCGCTCACCTCTTCTTGTGAACTGCTGCTAGTGCTTACAAGATGCTCACTAGACCTTTTAGTTTTACATAAAGCCTGAGAAGGTTTTTTACTTTTACTACATGTCTCTCCAAAAGTCTCCAGGTCAGTGAGGTCCACCTCAAAGTCGAGACCATTGTCTTCAAAAGGCTCCAACTTTCTTTGTGAGCTCTCCCGTTTTAACTGATTTAGAAACAGAAAACAAAAACTCATTGTCCTGATGAAGTAAGACCACAAACAAAATATTATCCACAGGACCACGTCTGTTTCTGCAATTACATACCGGCGAGTTTTGCTGCTCATCTACAGGAAGCTCTGTCACTAAATGGAACACATTTCTGCTTCCATTCTTGTTGATGGAAAGCTTCAAACTCTCCTCATGGTAGATGTGACTCCTCTCTCTAACTGTCATTTCAGTCCTCAGAAGGGGTGAGTCTATGTACACAGTCTTCTTCTGACTGCTGCCTGTAAGTAAGACATATGAATTAAAGGATGTGTGAAACAGTGCCACCATGAGGCCATTCAATGTCAATACATGCTGTGATTTATCTCAGATTTCCTAACTGCTGCATTCTGCATTTCTTTCACAAACATGACTAAAAATGTCCCAACCCTCAAAGACAGAGTCAGGTGACTGCCATGCAAAATCTTACACTGCCACTTTAAATGTACGGCCAATGTGAATCTATTTTTTTTGGTTTGTTTTTACAGGGATTGTTAGCAACCTTGTTTGGTATATATAGATCCCTATATTTTAAGATGAGACGAGACAAGACGAGACAAAACTACATAAAACCCATATTAATCTAATAAATAAAGATAAAGTAAAGCACAGAACAGCTGGCCCTAGATATCTGCACTGGATCTCTGAATGAGTGAAAGAGTGAAGAGTCTATCAGTAAACAGTCTATCTATCAATCTCTGTCTATCAATAGATATGAATGCTCATATGTGAATATGAATGAATATATGAATGAATAAATGAGTCCATGTGCAAATGTACCAAGGACTCAGTACTTAAGGGTCAAAAGTAAGTAACAGGTGTGCAGGTGTCCTGAACGTATTAAAAACTTTTGGAACATGTCAAACTCAAGTACAAATCCTCTCCTTTCCGATGTAATTGCTATTCAGCAAGCTAAACCCACATGGGTACATTTTTTATTCATGCCCTGAAAATTCAAAATCACTTATTGAGAAGAAATATAAAAATTCTAAGCGTCACTCAATCATAAAAAATTACACTGAACTCCTGGTGTAGGTTTTTTTTTTTTTTTTTTTTTAGCAATTTCTCATATATACACATTGCAAACTATATTATTATTATTAAAAAAGCAGGTCATTATTTAACTCAGCACATTGGCACATTTAAAAAAAATGTCTACATTTTGTTGTTAAGATGTAGGTTACTACATGTATAGTATTCAGAACACAGAGAAGTATTCTAATATCTTGCTTTAAATGGATAAAACAGGGTGATTATTTAGAGGCATTTTTGCCATATTTTGACAGCTGAAAGTGAACAACAATACAAAAAGGAAAGAGAATTGTTCTTAAACATTTTTACCCACTGCAAGTAAAGCCTAAATCGGCCCTTTTAAAACCAACTCACACCAAAACAGCCTGAGTGTCCAAATGATATTTGCTGTACCTTTTCCTGGGTTTAATTCGACCAGAACAGGAAGCTCCCACTGCTCTCCAAAGTCAGGGCCATGGTTGTCCAGCAGCCTGACCAGAGCATCTCGAGTCAGACACACGTGAGGCTCATACCGTGCACACAGGCTCTTGGCATTACTGTCACTGCTGACTGCCTGTGGAGACAAACACAACCAGGTCACACCACCAGAACATCTACTGTATCAGTCAAACACACACAGGTCACTGTCCACAATGAACTAGCCTTTGACAGTACTGTGTGTGACCTGGCATCTTTCAGAAACACAATTAGCACTGGTTTTGCTGAGCAAGACATGAACACCCTCTGGTGTCTTCTTGTGAAAACTGCAAGAGCCCAAATGGAGTTACAATAGACCTGCGGTCATGAATCCCATTCTAGCAGTAAAACATCTTTGTGACTTACTTTATTGGAGTAATTAAAAAAGCGAGACAATTGCTTACAGCGTGCATGTCCTTGGCTTTTTTAGCTGGAGGATTCTCTGATGAAACACTCTGATAATCCGATGCAAGCTGTGCATCAGCAGGCGCTATCTTGTGGAGGGTAATATCCACATTGCCCTGGAGAAATAAAGGGTACAAATATGGAAATACAGGAAGTGAATCAACAGCAAAAAGACTGATTCTGCAGTTCAACACTTCAAAGGTTGTAAAGGTTGAATAGAAAACTGGACAATGGGATTTATGAAGAACATACATATGATGTGCTAATCCTACATGTCTGGGACTGGAACCACTCCTGTGTGATATTAGCATTTCAAAAGTACATTACCATGATGAGCAGCTGTTTCTCAAAGGTCAGCGTCAGCCCTGGGTTGAATGTTCCCCCTGTCAAACTTGTCATCTCATGGATCTGGTAGACCTCAGGAAATGTTTTAATGTGCTCCAAACATGCTCTAAAGAACTCCTGAAACACAAAAAAACGGCTCTACGTTTTAACACCTATGAAAACACATCTCAAAGAACTGATGACAGGTGAAATCCTTGCAGCATCAGTACCTCTGAATATTGCATAGCTCCCTGTGATATGAAGTTGTAGTCATCAGCACATATTTTGGCCACATCTTGCAGGTACCTCGTGAACTGCATCACTTCATTGTTTACTCGTGCCTGTAAGTTCTAAAATATTACAGCGGGTTACTGAAGACGCAATGCAACAAGGACAGGCAGGATTAAAATACTATTAAAGAGAGAATATGGTACCTGTGGAGGATCCCTTGGTTTCTTGCTCATCAAAATGCCAAGATACGTCTGCTGGTCTTTGCTAGACAGGCTGGACATACACGGGTAAGGCAGTCTGGGTTCAGGATAAGCAGCACTTGCCACATCGTCAACCTGCTTCAGATTTACTCTTGATCTTTTTGTACTCTTACATTCCTCTGCACCTCCAGCAGCATTGTCTGCACTCAGATCATCACTATCACAGCTGTCCCAACAGGACTCGTCCTTCCTAATGCAACTGTTGTCTTTAAAGTCTGCGGTTTCTTTTGTGGAGGGAGGGCAGGAGGCTTTTGCAGCCCCAACATCACAGCCCTGTTTTATGTTCTCTACAGGACTGGAGGAGGGAGAAGAAATTGAGGGGGAAAACATGTCAGACAAATACTCAGTAGTTAGCCTTTAGAAACACAGCACAAATGCACCCGAATTGATCTGTTTATTTACTGACATACCTTTGGAGAGAGGCCCATAGTTCTCTGATATTAGGAGCAAGTGAGTATTTGTCATAGAGGTCTCTGGTAAAGAAAGGAGCCTCAGGGACTGGAGGGTCCTCCCTTAAATTAAAAGGAGAAAAATATATTAGAGGGCCTGTGTTATACCAAAAACATCCACAACTGGTTCTGCACTGCTTTTATACTGGAACAGACTTACATTTCTTCTGACATGCCAGACAGAAGAATGTAATTAGTGTCTCCAAGTTGCTGTTGTAGGGTAGTGCACATTATAAATGACCATTACTCTGAGTAATGGATGACTCAGGTGCAGTGGCTTTCTTTTCTGTTTTCCAAAATACACCACTGCTGAGTCTAAGTCTGCGTAAAAGCGATGACTTTGACATGAAATAAATATTTAGAAGCTGGCGACTCCATTTGAAAGGTTCACTGTAAAAAATAAACTACAAGAGCCATTTCTGGTCTGGTCTTAACTCATCTTGCTTAGAAGAATAATTAAAGGTCCAGTGTGTAGGATTTAAGGGGGGATATATTGGCAGAAATGGAATATGATATGATAAATATGTTTTCTTTAGTGCATAATAACCCGAAAATAAGAATCACTGTGTTTTTGTTACCTTAGAATGAGCCAATCTATTGACATCGGGAGTGGGTCCACAACTAGAGATCGCCATGTTTCTACAGTAGCCCAGAACAAGTAGGGCCATTAACATTTTTGTGTCAGCCTTTGTAGTTAGTAGCCTTTCCGCAACAAGAGCGTCAGAAAAACACTGATTTTTTAAATGAGAAACTGCTTTATTCATTGTTTTTATCATCTTAAATGACCAGGTCTGTTTGTTTTGGAGGAGAAGAGACCCCTGAGGATAACTCAGCCCCTGATAAAAACCTCCTAAACATCTGGATCTTAAGTTATCAGAGATAAAAGGTGAACACAGATTAGCAGGTTTGAGGTTAGCAACCCGTCTCCGATACCAAACAACGTTGGAGAAACACTAATTTGTAATGTGCAACTGCTTTATACAGGTCTGTTCTTTTTGGAGAGGAAGAGACTTCCTTAGCTAACTCAGCTCAGGGTACAACATTCCTAAATGTTTAAGTCATGAATAAGGTGAGCACATATTTGCAGGTGCTTTGCAAGCACGTTGTCTGCACCGTGCCAAACAAGGTATGAGAAACACTAATTTGTAACATGACAATGCTATTTTCAGTATTTTTAATCACTGGTCATTTTGTTTTGGGGAGGAAGAGACCCCTGAGGATAACTCAGCTCCTGGTAAAAACCTCCTTAACACTGACCACTGAAGGAATCCTAACCAGAAGTTTCAGCTGGTTGCAATCTGCCAGGTAGGTCAGGTAGGCTGTTGTGTTTAAACAATGCTCAGTTGGCGCTAAGGGGCCAAAGTGTGCCAAGAAAATCTCCCCCACACCATTACATCACCACCACCAGCCTGAACCGTTGATACAAGGCAGGATGGATCCATGCTTTTTGTTTGTCGCAGCAGAAATCGAGACTCATCAGACCAGGCAACATTTTCCCAATCTTGTATTGTTTCATTTTGGTGAGCCCATGTGAATTGCAGCCTCAGTTTCCTGTTGTTAGCTGACAGGAGTGGCACCTGGTGCGGTCTTCTGCTGCTGTAGCCCATCTGCTTCAAGGTTGGACGTGTTGTTGGTTCAGAGATGGTCTTCTGCAGACCTTGGTTGTAACCAGTGGTTATTTGAGTTACTGTTGCCTTTCTATCATCTTGAACCAGTCTGGCCATTCTCCTCTGACCTCTGGCATCAACAAGGCATTTTCACCCAGAGAACTGCTGCTCACTGGATATTTTCTCTTTTGCAGACCATCCTCTGTAAACTCTAGAGATGGTTGTGTGAAAATCACAGTAGATCAGCAGTTTCTGACAGACCAGCCCGTCTGGCACCAACAACCATGCCACGTTCAAAGTCACTAAAAATCACCTTTCTTCCTCATTTTGATGCTCAGTTTGAACTTCAGCTGGTCGTCTTGACCATGTCTACATGCCTAGATTTGCTGCCACGTGATTGGCTGGTTAGCTAATTGAGTTAACGAACAGTTTAACAGGTGTACCTAACAAGGTGGGCGGTGAGTGTTAAAATCCACGCAATTAAACTGTGTCATGCATGTTACAATTACAGGTTGTTTTAAATGATAGTACTATCAAATTACCAAGCTATTTACAATGACTTATTTAAACGTTTTAATACGGTTATTCGTCATTACGGAGTAACAAAACTAAGGACTCTATTTGTCGCTACAGAGCATCAAGTCAAGTAGAGTACATAACGTTACAACTTCCCGTTTCAACCTTCAAAATACAAGCTAACGTTAACGTAATCTTGACGTTAACATTTAGCATTTAAAACATAAATTAGGATAGCGCCCTGAGGCACGTATCAATGATTTACTTTAGTTCATTAACAGCTACAACAACAGCAACATGATGCTCCCGTTCAGCGCACGTTTATCATACGAGCAGCTAACGTTAGTTTGGTTAGCATAGCTTGCTAACAGTCACAACACAACTCTAGGGACGCCGACTAGCTTGTTAGCTAACATTAGCTAGCGTAAAGTTAATGTAGGTTGGTTGAATTGCCCGAACTGTCACTAAATCTATATGACATTGTCGAAATGTTCACAGCGAAAATATTACTTACCACACCAGCTCCATTATGGTCACCACTAAGCGGTCCACACGAATGACAACATTGAAGCTACAGTAAATACAGTGGTTAGCTTTAGCCTGCTAGCAAACGTTTGACTGATGACATTCTTCGTCTGGTGAAATTGTGTTGACATTAAAGCGCTCTGTGTGCATTGCTGCCCCCCTCCGGACATTGACTGTAATCGATCTTCCTATTTACTGTGTATTTGAATACAGGTCCATGAAACAAGAGGATCCTTTTGCAGCTTCATGTGTTCTCCAATAACCGACCTCCAACCCACCTGAAAGAGAAGTTGATGACACCCTTTTGTGTTCGCACCAGCACCAACATCTGGCTACAGCATCTTAACGTATGTTGAAAATAATTCTCTTTACTTAAAGTTATTGAGAGCCTTTGTGCAGCACTTTGTTTTGCATGCATTCTCTTCTTTTTGGGTGTCTGAGGAAGTCTTGAGATGTGATTTCCAGCTCCAGTGCAAACACTTTCTCAGCAGACCTACCTGGATATCCTGCATTTTCCACCCTTAATGATGCTCATATCCACATCTGGCTCAGACATTAACCTCAGAATACATGCACCATTGTTTTGGTGAAGTCTATCTAAAAATAACAAAAAGCATTACAAGTATCTGGACACATATACCTTATTGGTCTTGCTTATCGAAATTGGAAAGATGCTTTTTCTTTTACACATGGCTAACAATTATAATCTGACATCTTTGCAAATATTTTAAGATGTATGTGTGGAATAATTTGAATTTTGACTTATTTTTCCACAACTTTATCATAACCCTTTGTCAAATTGGCCCCCAAAAATTGAGATGAAACATTAATAGGCCTATTCCTCGCAGGGAAATTGGGCAATTTGTTAAATTAATAGCCATTTTCACCCAGAGGAAACTACAGACCTACGACCTGTCACAAAGTATTTGCCAAATCCGTGTCATGAATTGAGAACAGTGCTGAAAGTGATCCTTCAGAGAGTCTCTCCAGTTCCAGTCACCAGCAGATTTTACACTTAGAAGCTGCACAGATTCCTTTTTTAATTCTCTGATTGGACAGAGTTGCTCATTGTTTCATCAATCAGCACATTTAATTGATGAATTGTGTAACAAGAGCATTAATGCCTGGATTTAAAATTGATATCTGTCATTACCACTACGTTTGTTTATATGGTTAGTGATGTATTTACAGTGTTAAAGTATGTCTTAGATAATAATGTCTTTTGTAATAATCATTTTTAATGTGTGGTTAAAATATTGTCATACCTTCAGATTTTCGTCACCAGTTGCACAGGTTTAGATGTAATAATGAAATGAATTTAATTCTATTTTTTGTTCATAGAATTTGGACAATAGTTTCCATTGAAGTGAGGCTACCACCTCTGATTAAATATTGAAACACTAATTTGGACTGTAAGGCCCAATGGAATTATTGAGTGAGTGAACTAAAGAGAGAGCAGACAACAGAGACAGATAAACAGTCAGGAAATAAAAGCCCATTACAAGCGGTAAATTTTATTATGGGATAACAGCACATAAAGCACATCTAAAATCGATGTGTCCAATGCACTTTTAATAAAGGTAATATTAAAGGTACAGTTTCTAAGTACAATATAACAACATTCATATTAGAATGAAAAGTATTTAAAAGACAACATTAAATTTCTTATTTTTCTTTACAGCTGTATTTACAAAATGAATCAAAATACTTATTTTCATATTTAAGAATCAGACAAGAAGGAGCAAAACTACGTTTGTGAATAGACTACCTGCTAAAGAGAGTTCAAAAGAGCTGGATAAAAAGGTACATGATCATCTGTCCCCATTTTAACATCAGTAGCAAACATGTGACTTAGAAATTTGTGACAACCACACACTAGTTTCGGCTTTCCCATAATTTGCACTGCTTTTTGCATGGAAAAAAAAAAGAATCCGCCCCTGCTCCACCCACCCGTCATGTTAAGTTACCCCCAGCCGACTGAGCGCACATTGAACACAGAACATTAAAGAAATCCAGATGTGTTGTATGCCTCTTTTACAAACAACTACTCGATATACAATGCATTAGTAAATCTCAGTGAAAAAAAAAAAAAGTTGATATAAAACAAACAGAAAGTGAAGAAATGTGGGTCGCCTGTTTGTTTTTTGCCTGATAGAAAAAAAAGGTGAACATTTCTGCAGTATTGTCTGCGAGCATTTATTTGACCATTCAAGATCAACATGAGACAAACTTCCCAGTTAACGTTTCTCAAAAAAAACCAAAGGTGAGGGGTGACAGGTACACTCTAAACGGACCATCTATACATTGAAACCCTTTAACAAAACGCATCAACCCACGTGAAAAATGATTAACATCACATAAAGAAAGAATCTGAAAAAACATTTGAAGCATGTGAGAGCTGAGAATTCCTCCTCATGTACAAAATACATTGTCACTTCAGTACACGTGGGGAAAAAAAACACAAAAAAGAAAGACAATCGAAACCATGTATGCATCTTGTTACACCGAGAGGCACTCAGTGTGATACGTTGTGTATTATTGCAAGCATATTCTCACTGATATTTGCTACAGAGTGGAGAGAAAAAGGTCGACTTTGTCCTCGAATGGCAATTCTTTCATGTAAATTTGTAACACTTCATGTGGTGCAAGAGGTTTACGCCACTGGTCTGCAGACACCAGTGTCGGGATAGTCTAAAATGGGGGATAACAAAAGCATACAGAGGCTCTGTTTAATAAAATCCAAGCACCACTTCCCTGCATCAGGTGAAGAACTATGCAGACACAAGAGAGGTAAATATTTAGTATCTTAAAACCTGACAAACTATAGCCTCAGTGAGTGGTTTTTTTACAATCAGACAAAGGAAAAAAACACAATACTGCTGTTTCAGTTTGATTATTATCATTTTTCCACAAACCAGAAAAGCAACCTTAAATAGCTTGTTAATTAGCAGATACTAGCTTTGCTATAAGTCAGAAGGAAATAAGTGCCTTATCCCAAGACGAGCACACTGATACAGGTGCTGGCTGGGTAATTTTATCCACTATAATTTTCATTATCATTATCATTTATTGAGTCCTAATATCAATAATACATTAATATGCAATGAAATGAATGGACTAATAGGGCGGCCAGGCTTAGGAATCAATACTTTGTTCACAAAATTAACTTACCTAGCACCACACATCAGGGCAACACAAAATAAATGTCAGCACACCCTATCTCTATCAAACTAATCCTAAAGGAGGGAAGCAAACTAGAAACAGAGTTATCGTACAATATGGTGTCACTGATAAACAGATAAATAGTTTCACTGGGTAGGCCTTAGTAGCAGTATTTTCCTCTTACCTATACAGACAGAAATAACAAAGCTACCTTTATACACGTGATCAATAATAACATTAAATATGGTGAATAAACAGCCGAGAATGAGGGAGAGAGAGAGAGAGTGAGAAAAATAAGATATACAGCATACAGGCCATGTCAAGTTCTTAGTTCTCCACCTGGGAACAGAACTGGTCAAATATACAGATGAAACATAAAAACATCCACGAAAAATCAACACAAAATAAACCAAAAAAAAAAAAAAAAAAGTGATAAATAAGAGGTGTATTTACATGCAGATGTTCAAAGACTATTATGCACAAAAGAATCAGAAATAATACACAGACATATATTATTGCTTGACATTCGATTATGGCTAAAAGTTGCTTTTCGTTTTTTCTTCTTTTTAAACTATATTCTTAAACGTATTTTTAATCATAAATCCTTATCAGCTGTGCTTTGGAAAATGAGTTCTGTTTAAAAATGTGACGACTGACTCGTAATTCTGGGTAACACACCGACACTCCAGCACAACTTTTTTTTGAAAGCGTGACATAACACTGATCTTCACAATTTATGGCCCCTGAGAAGACTCATTTTCACAATTTGCGCTCCTGAATTCATTTCAGTTCATCTCAGCTCAGGCCCGTGGCCGCGCCGTCCCAACTGATAGCAAAGCGTGTTCTCGCTGTGAAGCTGGTCAATGTTGCCTCACAGCTCTCTGCAGACCGATGAATTGTCGAAGGCATTATGTCATGCTTTTTAAAAACCTACACCTATTATGGATGGATCAAGCTCAGCATTTCCAAAAACCTTTTTTTTTAATACTTTTTTTCAAAAGTCCAAAATAAAAATCCTCGTCCACATAACCCTGTTCCTCTGTAATTATTAAAGCCTTGTCTGGGGTTTATTTTATTCACACACTGTGAGAACAAACACATACGCACACGCACACACACACACTATTGCTTTGTACAAACAGACAACAGAGCAGAGACAGAAGGACCAGCACATTTTACTGTATACTATACACTGATTGAATAGCACACTTAGCATCAATCCCTTACTTAAACCGGGATTATCTCAAGTGAGAATATACAGAAGGACATCACTTTACAGGCCTGTGTGAAGGCGCAGTTTATAGTTAGACACAAGTGTGTTTTGATGACCAGTTTCTGCTATCCTGCCAGTATCGCAGCCACACCAGTACATAGGATGAAAACAAGAGTGATGGGGCTTTTTGTTCTAGACTGAGAGTAAACGTCATCAGCTCAGTGAGTAAAGTCAATTCAAAAAAAGGATGATGACTGCACTGTAGAGACCCGTAATTGTAACACAAGGCATATTGCTTGTTTTATACTGAACACATTACATGCCACTCAACCATTTCGACTTGAATGCAAATAAAAAAACATATTTTCACTTCATGAGAGCAGAACCGTTTTGGTGGTAGACCTCAAACTGATCATATCTGAGAAAATACTGAACTGTTTGATGTGACAAGCGATATTACAACAGTTTCAAAAAATGGAATCATTTTCAAGAAACAAACCTTTTTCTTTTTTGCAAATAAATAACAGGATATCAGCCAAACCTCCATCTTTTCTTAATTATTTTCTGAACAGTAAGTGCTGAACTGCGTGTTCAGTGTGCTACGCCACCTCTTCGTATTAATCGAGTGCTTTGAAGAGATTTTTTTTTTCCTTTTTTAAAGACCTCATAAATTCACATAATCAAATGCAACTGTCCAGAGGAAAGCGAGCTGCTTCTTCGGTCTACCTGTTACCTCCCTGAGCGTTCACACCTCATCCTCTTTTCGCTGCTCTCGCCGGGGGGCCACTGGGCCCTCTCAACCTGGATTGTCTAGCAGTGTTCCAGACTGGGTTTTTCTTTTGCTGGGAGACTGAGGTTTACTAGTCGTAGAGGGCTTGTGCATATCCAAAATAGCATTGGATCATAACAGAGATTATTACTTAGGTACAGCATATCTACTACAACCCAAACACAACAGATTTAGTATTGCATAAGAATATTTGGTTTTTCTAACAAAGAGGGTTATCATTTTTAAAGACCCTGATGACACCGTTTTAAAACCAAAACAGATTTTTTTTGTTTGTGTGTGTGACAGGAATATGCTGTGTGCTGATAAAACTGTGGTTTGTAAAAGTGATGGGCTTTGTTTTTTCTTTTAAACAAATGAAATTCTCTTGACCGTAGGGGCGCAGTGATCTTTGAGTGGCTTGGGGGCCCCGTTAAGGACATCCATAATGTAAAATTCTGATGAATATTCAAATGTTAATCTCAACCACGTCTCATGGAACATCCCTGACAAAAAGAAAAAACACAAACTAAACCTAATGAGTACAGACAAATGTCCTCTCAAACAGAAAGCGCAAAAGAAACTCTTCCCTGAGGGGTGACAGCACGAGGCATTAACGCCTCGTACAAATTGCACGGCAGAGGAATGATAGTGTGCAAACAGAAAACAAAAGACATACAACTGGATTCTATGTTACGGATGGTGACAGATGTATCAACATGCTTTGTTGGGTTTCTAAAGGGATATCATTTTTTCGTCTTTTCTTTTTCTTCTTTTTGCTCTTTTTTTGTTTAAAGATATTTCTAGAAGCCGCTACTGAGATTGCTGGAATGTCTTAGGAATCCATTCTACGTTATAGACGAGTAGACTGGAAAAAGCGGAAGCAACGACTACTGTTTGGCACATCCAGGGTTTTTTTGTTTTTTTTTCTACCACTTTACTACCACACTGACAAGAAAGACACACTCAACAAAACAGAAGCACAACAACAAAGCATTCTGAAAATAGCACTTGTCCTACCATTTTTATGTTTCTCCCCTAATCATACAAACAACAGCTAGTCTAATTATTGCAGGAATATAGTTAAGTGCTACCTGACATCTTTTTCTCTCCCTCGTTCTCTTTCATGAGTTTATTAACCAAAACATGTTACAAAAATAGAAGCTTTAATACCAGACAAGGCTTTGAATATTCACTTTCCCTTCACTGTTCCTTCTGTATCCTGTTGTGGCGTTGCTGAGGCTGTGGTGAGAAGGCAAGATAAAGTCACTCAAAAGAAACACTTTGACAGAGGCTCGCGAGTGTGCTTTAAGGTTAGACCTTGTGTCTTTGTCATTAGGCTGTTAGCTTGCTTGTTGTTTCTTTACCTTCCACTAGATGGAACAATTGGATTACAGTCTACGTGTGTGGCTCTTCACAGCCCGGCCATACGGCTATTCAACGTTGATTTGTGAGGCCTGGCTGGGGAAACGTTTGATTTTTATGTTTCACTGTGGCTTTCTTAACATAACACGAAAGGTTTTTCAAAGTAAAATTAGTACCAAATATGTAGTGAGTCTTATAAAAAAATATAAAAGCCAATGTGTCGCAAATGTCTCACCGTGCAATATGTCAGTTTCCTTGTATTTTTACACAACAAAAGATCAAGAAAGCCACGAGACTGCAACGTCACTACAAGGTTTGTCGGCTGTGTGCGTTCTCGCTAAAAGGAGCTTCAAAGCTACATTTTGACAGGTGTCGTGCAGGCGGTTGTTGAGGTAACAGGTGACGGAGCTCCTCTAACCTGCCTTCTCATGCACGCCTCTTTGTTCTCCAACCAGCAGCCTCACCAGCAAATCCTAACAGACAGCCCTTGCACTTCCAGACCAGTATCATCCGCAGCTCCCAGGACAAGCCTCTGTGACCATGGTTCAACTTGTATTTCTTGTGCACATGCAACACATCACTAGGTAAATATACAAGTCTTAAATTAAAGGAAAGGTGTAAATAAAAGTGCCTTATCAATTCAACAATTAAGAATGGTCTAACTACTAATATCATACATGTTATTTAAAATAGATTCTATAAACATTACTTTTTTTCTGTATAGTAAGTACTTATGACCATATACCCTGTAGTACATTATAAAACAGGTGGAATGGACCCTTTTCATTGTGTTGGTGCCCCGTGCTTCTCCAGGGCACCTGTCCAGAGAAGGATTAATAGCAGATGGCCTTACATGATTTCACTATGCAACAATGGTGGATGGAGTCTTTGACAGCTAAAATCATTGCGTTTGTCATTAGAATTACCAGAATTCTATGTTCCTTTTTTTTTTTTTTTAAACGATTGTCCACAGAGAGGTGCCGATTTGCATCACCATGCCGACAGACCCTCCCTCAAAGTCGCTGTGAGTTTTCATTCCAAGAACTGCGTCCAAAAAGATACGACTGAACACAAGAGAAAAAAGGGGCTGAACTTGACCAAAGTGTGCGCATTTGTCAGCTGTTTGGGAATATCAGGGGTAAAAGTGTTGAATGTTTTTAATGTGACAATACTGTTTTGGGAATGTAATTTGAAAAAAATTATAATACCGATGCAGATTTCAGCTATTTTAATCTGTAATTGACTCAGTAATTGTTTGTACAATTACAAGTCAGATACACAGATGAATCATTATAATGCAATGATGCAATAAATACTGGTGAACATTAAGGGATGACATTAATTTCCATGTTAGAAATGCGCAAAAGAGGGCCAAGTTCAACCAGACAGAAATTATTTGTCCCTATCTCCTCTTCGTGTCCCATGGGGTGTCGGGTCCCACAAGTCTTCCAAAAGAGAACTAAAATTCAATAAAGTAAACCTTGAGAATCAACTCTCTAAGCCCTCCCCTCCGATGTAAAAGAAGAAGTTGAACAGCGTGCCATCTGTCCGCTCTGGTTTGTGCAGGGCACCAATAAAGTGTCTCAGATTCCTCCTCCACATTCCCCTACGGTGGGCACACTGGCACCTGGCAGGGCTGCTACCCGTCAACGGGCATGGACTGCTCAAAGTCTGATCCGAACAGCTCCTTGTATAAGGGGGGGAAGTGGGCACGCACAATGTCTGGGTATATTGCTTTGAAAGCTGTAAGCTTCTCTGTATGCCTACTGCACAGCGCTCGCAGTGTCGACACTTTGCATATCAACTGTGGAGAGAGAGGAGACAGGCTGTTTAGATTCACAGGGAGGCAAGGACATGGAGCAATGGTAGCGAAAAACATTCCTCCCTACAGTGTATTCCCTCTCACACAGGGGCAAACAGACTTGTAAATATTGAGACAAGCGCTCAGGCACGAGGAAAACTTGACACTTCATATTATGGAGCTGGTACAATTGATAAATTGCCACTTCTCTGCTGATAAAAAGGCATTTCATGTAACATTATGAATGCTTCCCCTGAAATGTGTGTTAGTTTAATCTAATGCACTAAAAAATGGTTGATGGCCTGTGGATAAAGATCCTAAACAGTGGGAGATTACAGCGCTACAAGGGTAGAGCATGCTTAGCAAGACAGCCACTTTCAGGGATAATGGATGGAGTGTGTTCGGCATCGCACTGTACCTTTGTAAGAATACCATCCTCTCTGTGGTTCTTCTGCAGGACGTGCTGGAGGGCCAGTTGGATCTTCTGCTGGAGTTTCTCCACCTTCACTTTCTCCTGGAGCCAAGACCGGTCTGGAAGGTAAATGATGACAAGTTTTTGTCACGGGAAACACCACACACGCTTCTTACAGTCTAGCTCGTGTGACAAGGAAATGATGCAGTGCCACTAATAAAAGATACTAATTGACAGAGAAAAACAGGAGGGCAACCGCGTTTCCTGTCGTGGTGAATGTGCGTCTCCCCCCCCCCTTTTTTTTTCTCTTTGCACTGTGAGTGACACCTACCAGCAGACATCAACACAAAGGCGGAGAACAGGGCGATCTCATCCTCAGACAGGTGCATAGAACACAAGTTTTTCCCAAACTCGAAGACGGAGCTGATCAAGTCGTCACAGCCTGCCACAGCAAAGGACACAGAGAGAGAGGGCTTAGGATGAGGAAGACCAAAGAACAACATTCACTCTTGATCTTTATTGGGAGAGAGGCACACAGGGAGGGGAGAGGAAGGGGAAGGAATGAAAAAGAGCGGCATGCTGACAGCACATGGGAGCGTCTTAAGCAGAACAGGCAATGCTTTTACTGAGTTTTGCCTCCCAGACGAGTCACTTTTGGCAGTTGGGTGGTGTTATGCAAGCCAAAATGAGGTCACTATTGAGGCTTTTAGTTAAATCAATTATCAGGGATAGAGAGAGACAGGCGGATGCCACCGCGGCTCGGGAAGCCCATCACTCTGCCTCCCCCGCCGCGGACCCCTCTGCACAGAACACACAGGACACTGGGACTCTCGAAGCTGGGACAGATACACATGCTCACTCGCATACACACACACAAACAGGGAGTTACAAGGGATGGCAAACTTACACACCAAGAAATAGAATTCAGCATTTTTTTTTTACCGCCACCATGGGACGCATTTACATTTTTTCCGTCAAAAGGCAGTTGGAAATGTGAGGAAAATCCACGGTGGAGAGTCTTACTAATGTCATGGCAGTCAAACACGAATGCTATTTGCTTTCGCCTGAGATGTTTTATATCAGACTATCAATGATGGTTTTGATAGCGCTCTCCCTAAAGACACTCCGTCTGGCTTTATTTATTCCACAGTTACAGGAGCCATATGCAGCAGAGCCTCACTAACATCTCTGTTCTACCATAAATAACCATTGCAGAGACAGCAATGCCAGGTGAGGCAGGGATGAGTGCTCAGTGTTTGCTTCCAGCCCTTCAGCGTTGTGTAGAACAGAACAGCAGACTCTAATTTTGGCTATTACACCAAGGGAAGGAGTGAGACACTGTAAGAAACACACACAAACACAGCGGCATACAAATACACGCGTGCAAACTCATTCAAACATGCACACACCTACTCACAACACACACACACACACACTCCACTTACCTAATGACTTGAACACATCAGGTCCGGCATACTTTCCATCAAAATAGACTGTGTTGTTTTGCGAGTCAAAGGCACGGCACATTCTGACAAACACAACTTCCAAAGAGCCTGTGGAGACAGACAGGAACAAGATGCTGAATCTGAGTGTTGTTTCTTTTCTTTTTTTTTTTCTTCCTAACAGTTACACATCAGTAAGGGATGCAAAACACATGATTGTGCTTTGTGCTATTCTTCTACAATATGAGTAACACAACCACTTTGAAATAAAGAAGCCTGCCGTCAGAGGGAGAGAGGGGGGGAAAAAAACACCTCTGCAGATGATAATATCATAGACAGGAGGCTATTCTTCTATAATGACATGCCAGATAAAAATTGCGCTTCATTCAGTAGTGACAGTGCTTATTCATTCAACCTTTATTTAGCAAGATAGGTAGGGAATTTATTCTATCCTGCAATTTTGTACCACTCTGTGGGAGTGGATAAGAGGATCAAGAAAATGTAACAGAAGCCATTACTGCCTCTAAGGGAGATGCTACTGTTTTAAAATGTCATGTCTGACAAGGGATCTCAGTCTTTATTTCATTATTCATATTGGCTGTGCTAATGTAAATAATACTCAGGGAGAGACCCAGGGGAGGTGTTTGTTTGCCGCATGTGCGGTATGTTTGTATCTGCGCGTTTGAACATCTGTATTTATGAGTAAATATAGGTGACAGTGTGCAGAGAGCCATCGCTGCATTTAATATTCTGCAAGTATGTCTTCATGAGAGCAGTCTGAATAAGCAGACATCATCGGTGTCTGAGGAAAGAGAGGGGAATGGCAGCCGTCACGATAGGTATTATCTGAGCTCGGGAACACGTTGCTTATCTAACGCTGTGTCCATCGCTGCTATGTATGTAATGAACAGTAGAAAACAGAGAGCGACAGAGACAGAGAGAGGAAACAGGCAGGGTGGGGTCTTCTCTCTGTGACACTGTCTGTGCGTGTGAAGAAGAGGGCTTTGTGCAGTCAGGTCAGCTACGCCCTTGTGACAATGCCAGAGGGGGGTGGTGGTGGTTGTGGTGGTGGTGGTGGTGGGTGAGTTTGACGGCAGCAGGCCATGTTGACAGGCTGTCATACCTGCTTTCAGCAGCACTATCTGATCGTTCTGACACAGCTCCATGAAGCCGTCGATGCGCTTGGCGAACTCCACCACATACTGAATGGCCTCTGTTATTTTGATAGCGCACAGCTGCCACATGACTTCCCGGGGCTAAGAACAGATAGGACAGAGAATGGGTTATCTGCTTTAAAACAATGGATTTGATTGCTGTAAGTGCTGCGGAGGCCAGCACAGGCCCGGCTGTGGTCGAGGTACCTTGCTCTGGTAGCTCTCCACCTCCTCCTGCAGGAAGGCCTGCCAGGTCATCTGCTGCAGCTCCTCCCTCAGATACTGACATGTCTCCATGTGTGACTTGGAGATGTTCTGGGCCAGGTGCTCTGCAACACAAACCATCGTAGCATCGTCACAAACACAGAAGATCACAGCTGAGATCTGAATGTTACTCACAGAGCTATGTGAAAGTGAAGACCCTGCTGATGAAATATGCCACAGGAAAAGAAGATTTATTTACCGAGCTTTCAAAAAGGAGGAGAGGCGGATACGCGTGGGCTTTTTTGACTGGGAAAAGGCTTGTTGACATTTCCTTTTACTGCCTGCAGGAAGCTCATAACTTAAGGTTGAGGCAAAGCCAATCTAGTTATGACACAAATGCATGGAGAGGAGGAGGGGCGCCACGTTACTCACTGAAACAAAGGTCACATTTTCTCTGAGAGAAATATTGAGTATAAGGATTTAAATGGTTTTGAAAACACATCTGTTAAAAGGAGTTCCTAGGCACAGGGGAGCCTAAAAAAATGATTTCCCCAGACGCCTGCCCTGCTGGATCCTGATTGGCCCTAATTAATGGAAACTAATTACAAAAAAGAGGCTCTTTTAATGAGTGTTGGAGATGAGTCTCCAACCTCCTGCTATTTTAAGCAACCTTTGTGTCGTTTGCCCCACGGTTGAGTTGTTCTCCCCCCTCCTCCATTTTGCTGTCTCTCCTCTCGTCTCCCCCTGTCTCTCTCCTGCTCCTTACCTAGTTCAGCCATGGACACGGTGGGGGAGGTTTCTCCGTTGGTGAAGGAGCAGTAAGGGAAGAAGCCAGAGCCGGGGGCAAAGTCGCAGATGGGCTCCGGCTTGATGCCGTTGATGTCCAGGCCTGACTGGTCAGGAGATGGCTGGATGTCCAGGTAGAAGCTGCTGACCGCCGAGTCTGGTTTGCTGCCATCAGGGGTGTGACCATCCATGTAGCCGCTGAGGTCGTCATGGAGCTCTGTGAGGCCATTGGCTGAGAGGCCATAGCTAGGTGTGAGTGGCTCCGCCTCTCCAGGCTGTTGTTGGTGGTCACGCTGCTGCTGCTGCAGCCGGTGCTTCTGGACCTCAGCGTACAGGCTGTCTCGCTGCTTCTTGGACATGCGGCCGAACTTCACCGCTGTGAATAACAGGACAAAAACGTGAGAATCAAGTGAAACACCACAAACAATCAACCTGTGCTCAAATCATACATCCTTTAAAATGCTATTGCCATTTTACTGAGCATTTTTGTTCATTTTATTGTTGAGTCTTAACATTTTACTCTTCAATAAGTAAAATAATCTTACCAGTGGGGTGGATTACCAACATAAAAGGCTTATTTCAACAGTTTGCTAGATACTGACAGTCATGTCTAGGAAATGCCTGAAACAGTGGAAGTGGTCTGAGAACAAACTGTATTATCTCTCTTACTGCTGGCTAAATTCTGATTCCTTTAACGAAATAACTAAATCTTGCCGTCTGAGACTTGTTTAGACGAGAGGAAAGGATTGAATTGGGGATTTTTGGGGCACATTACTTCCCTACTTGCTATAAATTGTGTACCACATTCAAAGATCATTTTTGAATCAGTGCCCTCCCCTGACACGGCAATACAGCACTAATCTATGTTAAAGTTGTGCGTTACTATTAAACCAAAAGATGCCGGCTATTAGCATCACACTCCCATGTACTGATGTACAGTACATTACATTACAAGTGCTATACTCTTAACAGATAACACTGATGAAAAAAAAAAGCAAATCTCCATATTTCAGGAGGGATCAGTTATGACAGAGATTATTACAAAAATGAACAGCCTCATAAATACACAGGCAGAAGTGGGAAGTGACTAACAGCTTACCAGCCACTCAAACATGAGACAGGCTAAGTTGCTGCCTCCTGTTTCAAGGTTTCCAGACTAAACAATGTTGCTGAGAATGAGACTCCTTGGCCAGAGTTCTGGGGGCCTGGCAGTATGTCAGACGGTCACAGTGTGTGTATATGTGTGTCTGTGTGTGTGTTTGTCTACGCACAGTGGAAAGCGAGTGGAGCGGCGAGGAGGAGAGTGCGGGCAGATGGGCTCTGGTGTGTTGAGTGAAGGCAAGAGTCACCTTCGTCCGTCCTAAGTGTGTGTATATATATGTGTGTGTGTGCGTCTGGCTATGCAAAGGCACTCATAAGTGCTAATGTACTTCTGTGTTCATTCACTTTCATGAATATGTATGCATGTGTGTGTCTGAGTTTAAGTAACGCAGTGTGCATACAGATATGTATGCTTCTGTGCATTCATGTTCAGGTTTTCTCTTGTCTGTGTGAATTCCTGTGTGTGTGTGTTCAACAAAAAAACTCCATCATAGATCTGCTTTGTTCTGACATAATCTGCTCAGCTCATCCCAGTCTGGACCAGTCCAGTCTGGACCAGCCTGGCACAGCAGGAGCCCTCCAGCGCACATTCCCACCTGTGTGCTCCCATTACAGCATCTCAGCTGCAGCAGCACTAATGACAACCTCTAACAACCTCCTATTTCATCAAACCTAGTTTCTATCACAGCAACAAATTAGTCCCACAGACAAAGCACTCACCTGCTACTGGCAGACAATGAACACAGACTGGCGTCTTAGCATGTGTTCATGTCACCATTTTCTTGGGATATGTCTGCTGTGTCTCTTTGAGAATAATGGCAGTCATTATCTGTGTGAGTGTGTGTATTTTCTTTGTCTCTAAACCGAAATATCAGTATACAGTACAATATCAATATGATGAACAACTTCAACTTAAACAACTAACGGTGTGTTTTTTTTTTTTTTTCTCCACTGAAAAATACTCTGATTCCTACCTGGGCGCAAGGATGTTTGTGTAATTGATTTTTTTATGCAGTCTACACTCAGTCTTTTAAAGAAGCTGTATGCTATATTCAGAGCATATCTCTGACTCAGTCTGGGGCAGGATTGTCTACACACAGTTCTCACCATAGAAGTGGAAAAGCTAACAGTGTTAACTCCATAATCAGTGCTAACAATGGCAACAGTGCTGACAGAAGGCCCGTTTCCACTGAAGAAGTTCCTGGCTCTCTCAACCGCTGTGTCTCCACTGAGAGAGCGGAGTACGAGGAAGGTTCCTGTAAAATTACGGGCTCTGGATGTGACGTAATTGTTGCGCGACCATTTTGACCGGGGCGACGTAGGGACGTTGTTAGCTGTAAGCCGATAGCGGTGTCTGTAATAACTCAGTAAATGGCCCGTGAAAAAAATATTTTTTCCAGCGGATGTCTTAGTTACAACATGATTGAGCTAACTGGAGTAGTTTCATGTCGTATCCGACAACGGGAGGCTTTTAACAGATGCTGTTGTGAGCTGTCCCTGTCAGCTGCAGCCACTACTGATGCTTTCTAGACATCGTGACTTCCCATAACTGAATAAATACCACACATAGCAACACAAAACTGCTTTGCTAGCTCAATCATGTTGTAACTAAGAAAAAAATATTTTTTTCACGGGCCATTTAGTGAGTTTTTTTTACATGTCGGCGGAAGCTATATGAACAAGCTAACCCTCGTCGGCTGAGTTTTAAAAATGCCAGCTATTTTGTAGCTTTTTGTTCACATCACATCCCTCCTTGAGTATATCCAATCAGCACCAAGTAATCCCCAAGCCCCAGCCAGGAGTCTTTCGGGGCCGTTCTGAGTACCTACCCCGAGGCAGGGACTTGTTTAGCCCCTGTAAAAGTTCCGGAACTCTGTCCTTAGGGGGTGGTTCCTGCAGTGGAGACACGCACCAACGGCCCCGGCCCCGTAAAATTACCCCGAAGTTCCTGCGGTGGAAACGGGCCTAGAGCTAACATTGTTAACCAGAGGAAATATCGGAGGGGGGCCACCACACTTTGCAGACAATGCCATTCCATTATCAATGGTAACCACCATATGAGCGCAGTGTAGGGTGGTGGCGATAAGCTAGCCAGTGGATGCATTCACAGGCACTCACATGCATATATAGCCAGATTATCTACCACATGACTGTGCATTTCCATAGGTATTTGTACAAGCAGTGCAGTCATGAAATTAGCGCACCAGAATTCGTATAATGATCATCGTAATCATGAACTAGCAATTTGTATAACTAATCGTTAAGGCTACGATAACATGATAAATGCACGTCGGGTGTAAAGAAGGATGTAATGTAAAGAGCACAAATCTATGTAAGAAAGTAGGTTGGGGTGGTGGATTGGTCAAACAAACCTAGGACTTTCCCCCAAGAGACCTGTGTTTGTGTCCTGGTGAAACCAACAAAACACTGAGTCATTATAAGGTATGTTGCCACGTTGCGTTAAGCATGTAACTTTAGCTTAAGTACGTAACATGACGACTCCAAACAATGTTTCTTTTCCTAAACCTAACCTATGTAACTTTGCATCCCTAAACCTAACAAACATGACTTTACGCTAAGTATGTAACATGACGACACCTAATAATGTTTCTCTTCCTAAGCCTAACCTGCGTAACGTGGCAACATCAACCATGATTCTTTTCCTAAACCTGACCTAATCAGTGGGGGTGCTAATTTGCTGGGTGCAAATTTATTACATATCAAATAAACAATTGTATGAGGACACCAGACCAGAACAACTAACAGAGAAGTTTGGATTACAACACACACACACACACACACACACACACACACACACACACACACACACACACACACACAGGTAGCATGACTTTACTCTCTGCTCAGGATGCCATTAATCCACTATATCTTTACATAGCAAGTAGTTGTTGGCTGCTATATTAATGTTCTTAATGTCCCATACAGCTCATTTAAATTCAAAGCAATGGACTGTTTTTTGTAATAAATAATGAGCCCTAAATATACACTACCAGTAAGCTCTGGTCAGAGTCCAGAGCCGCATCCCTGAAGCACTGGTTCAAAGGCACTTCAGAAGAGCAGATTCTTGCCCACACAGGGGCTTGAACCTGGGCTCTTCACCTCTCCCTACTCACCATGCCACCCTGCCGCATCCGCCCACCTCTCCCATCAAGCACTTACCATCTCGTGACATGCCCACTGCCAGGCACTTCTGCAGCCGGCAGTGCTGGCAGCGGTTGCGGCTGGTACGGTCGATCAGGCAGTTCTTCTGACGGGGGCAGGAGTAGGCTGCATTGCTCTGCTGACTCCTCCTGAAGAAGCCCTGCACAGGAAAGGGGCACGGAAACACCTCGGGTTACTGTGTGAACCACAGTGAGTGGAAAAATGTCCTGGGACTGAAGGATCAATTCATGTCTTCATGGCGTTTCAGTGCTGACAAAATTCATTACTGATTGATAGTGATTTACTGTATTCCTAGTGGTGATATTTTTATTTTACTGCTGCCAAAATAGATTAGATAATAACACTGCTGCGATGGTATTTTCCTGGCTGTTACACTGTAATATCTGGCATTCACACAGCGCTGTATTTCAGCAGTGTGTACAGCATGAGGGTGGTGTGTTTGGGTAGGAATGATAACAGTGGATGGTATTTTTCTTCACTGGGGTTATTAGTGTTGATTAACGCAGCACCGGCATGTGCAGTGCTAAAGGATTGCGAATGCACACCGACTGGATTCCTCATCCTTTGACTTAATGAATTGATTCCAGCACATCATTAACATGCCCCACTCTACTGCTCCATACACATATGTCTTAATTAGCTGCTCATTGGCTGTTTAATTACAAGAAAACAGCTGACAGCTGCCAAGTTGCTTTATAATGGAAGCCATTATGGAAACAGGCTATAACTGCCAGTGACAAGCAGCACTCTTTAATAATGCTATGATTTATGGTGCAAACTTTTGTACTCGCACATATCATTAAAGGCCTCTCTGCCTTGGACTAATTAGCAATCATTAAAGATAGATTTCAGCAGTTTATTCTTTAGTGTTTTGTTCCTTCCAGCTCCTGTGTGAGGGAGAGGAGTACTGGGAAGAACAGGAGCTCTCTCTCTCTCTCTCTCTCTCTCTCTCTCTCTCTCTCTCTCTCTCTCCTTAACACACACACACACACACACACACACACACACGCACACACGCAGGAGCAAACAGCAAAGGTGCAGGCTGGCTGAGGAATGCTAATGATGTGCCTGGTGACAAGCACAGGGACAAGAATACACTCTAAGCACAAAATTCCCCTCACTGTGAATGGCTGGTGCATTTGAAACAGTACAAAAGGCGGCTTCAATGGAAGCAACACTGTAGCAAACAGCCAACAATCTGCTATAATTCAAAGCACTCTCCTTTTGATCATTTTATTTCAAGAAGAGCAGGCTGCAGCAGAAGCAAAAAACACAGTGAAAAGACATGTCCCTGGGAGGGAAAGGCAGAGCAAGGCAGAGGGATGACTTTGTCCTACTAATTGTGGTTTTCTGTGATGTCCTCTGTGGTGCTTGACCACTTTAATGATCATGCTCCGTGTGTTTACACTTCGCAGTCCCTCTCCAAATCGTCGTAAAACTTCAGCAACATTTTCAAACGTTTTTCCTAGCAAGCAACTTTCTTTACCTCCTCAATTTTCCCCCCCGTCTCTCCCCTATCAGCTCTCCTGTCCCTCTCACACACACATACACACACTCACACACAAACACTACTTCCCATGACACAAACAGGTTCAGTCTCTTGATGCTTACCTTACAGCCTTCACATGTTATCACGCCATAATGGATGCCTGATGATTTGTCTCCACAGATCTTGCAGGGAATTATTTCGATTTGAGCTGCAGAGAAGAAAAGGGAATGAAAGAAATAAAAAAAATCAACATTTTGCTGTCACAAGTCACTGTACAACACCCTCACCATGGATCCATGTTGTTACATGAAAGAGCACTGTGCTTCTAAAAACATCTCATCCGGTGGCTTTTGAATCCTCACTTCCACAGAGCATTAGCTGAATATTTACAGAGTTGTGTGTGTGTGTGTGTGTGTGTGTGTGTGTGTGTGTGTGTAAGGAGGCCATTTTAAGTCCTCACAAGCAGCCAATGTAAACATGGTGTCAATTTGCATCCTAAACACAACTTACATAAGGAAAAACCCAGCTCACCACAAACCCTAATACTGCACAGTAGTACTAATACTAGCCTTGTGCAATGACAAAGGCTCATTTAGCCACATGAGGAGACATTTTCGCCGTTGGAAAACTTGACTTCATGAAGCCTCTTAAACTTCAAAACCATAAAAACCTCGGGAGTAAATCCACTGCGGCCACAAAGAATCATAACACTGTGCCTGGACGGAGCGGTGGCAGCGACTGTGTGCATCTACAGGAAAAAGGGCTCGGCGGCTGTGGTGTTGTGCCGTTGACAGGCGTGTGATTCACCCGCCATAGAGGACAAAAGCGCAGAGAGGACAGGCCTCATCCATCGTTGGCCTTCTCTTCAGGAGCGGACCACAGGGCAACACAACAGAACACACAGACATCAGAGACATAGAACTCCCAGCTCGTCCCCTTGCTCTGAGCTTTATCACTGCAGCCACTGATGCTACATCCCTCTCCACCTCTACCTCCCCCCCTCTGTCTCCCCCCCAACCTCCCTCCAGAGATATCTATCTCACAGCCCTCCTCCACATCTCCAACATCTCAGTCCCACCATCCCAACAGTGCACTGCAGTGCCAGACGAACTCCGCTATCTGATCTAAATCGAGGAAAGATCACCGCGGGATATTTCCTCACAATGTAATGGTTTTCTCCAACCAGCCATGCAGCCAGCCAATGAGAGCACGTGGAGCTATTGCAACACAAGTCTATACCAATTAGCAGAGGAATATTATGATTTTTGCCTTAATAAGATGCAATAAAAATTATAATAATTAAAAAAGTGGTGGTACACTCGCTATGTCAAAGTGTTACATCAGCCTCTCCCCTCTAGCCAGGCCTAACTGTCTCTTACCAAGACTAGAAGCTTCAAATATCCCTTGTACACCTTAACAACCAACCTCTTTAAACTAGTTTGATCACATCAAAAGTACTTCTGCAAAGGTTCAATCCGGAGATCCCTGCCCATTTTAATCATCTGCCTAGGAGCTTGTAATGTGTCATGTGGATAATGTCCTTGTCCCTGAGGCATGCCCGGGAGAGGCCCTTAACACAGAGCCTCTAATCCACTAACCCCGGAGCCACACTCTATTCATTCAGGAATCTGTGTCTGTTCTCCTCGCGCTGCTGGAGTCAACAAGACCGGCCATGTTTACATGGAATTAGCCTACATTTTAGTAAAATGAACAAAAGGGAGTGGTGAAACATGCACAATTAATTCTCCTCCAGATAACACCTCCTGCGATTTGTGATTCTCACATACAATAGAGGGCACTGCACCTCGTCGGCCCGGATTAGAGTGAAATCCAGGCAGGAGGCGGGCTCTGACAACCTAACTGAGAGGGTTAATTTATAATTAATCTTTTCCTTACTGTGCACAGTTGCTTGTTATTTCGGTTAGGTCTATCTCTGTATGAGTGCACTCTATTGTTTGTTTTTGTGTTCTCCCTGCATGAGCATTAGCAGTGCAGTGTGTTTCGACTCCTATAGCGTTTTCAGCCTCATTACTTACATAATTTGTTCTGACATGCACTCACAACAACTGAAGCGTGCTGTAATTATGACTAGCTGTAGTTATGGTGAACTAAAGGTTGTAGTGACAGGCCCCAGCCATTGGGTGGCAGTGCAGGGCTGTGGCTATGGTTGTCTTGCCAAGTTAAGCCAAGCTTCCACCCACCCTATCCAGCCCACAGGCTTTTGGCTCTGAGCTCCAGCCTCTGATAGCTCCAGGCTTAGGCTGCTGCTAGCTTCCCCCACCCCCACAGCATAGCTGTGAGATGCCTTCATCTCTCCTGAAGAAGCGGAGCTGGCTAGGCGCTCGCTCAGGCCTGACAGAGGCTGTGCCACATCAGGTGAAAGCAGTGGGAGTAGAGACGCGGGGGTGCCAGGCCGGGCAGGGCATACACATACACGAGCATGCCTCACAAAGCCCTATCTGCAGCAGGAAGGCCCTGAGTGCACACAGCCTCACCAGCTAACACCCTCTCACTCCACTGCTGCACAAGCCCCTGGATGCTCAGTGCACTCAACAGTAAAAAGGGTTTGTCTCTGGACCGGCTGAGGCAGGCTCTGTAGTTTCTTGTATGAGAAAAGACCTCAGTCTGAACATATAGTAATTTCCACACTGGGATAAGCTGCTTTCAAAAAGATGTGGAGAGCGGGGTCAAGGAGAATGAAACCCCAGCACTGACACAATGGAGACCAAATACACCATGAAGTCACCTACACCCTCAGCCTAAGTCAATATTTGTATGTCTGTATGACTATGCAAGTTGTACTCTTGAGTGACTGGTCATGGGGCCCCTAAGCTACGCATTAGACACTGAGGATGATTTAAACTGAATTCACACAGGAGAGTCAGTCAAACAAAAAAGGCCTGCGCTTATAAGCACTCCCAATCTGGCAGTCAATATCTATTGACATGAGCTGCGGTGTTAACTGCCTCTTGGTGTGAAACAGGCAGCTGCTGGCTCGCTTGAGCTTGACCAGCGCAGTGCCACTGATCCCATTCACCGCGCCTGCCTGCCTGCCTGCCTGCCTGCCTGCCTGCCTCCCTGCCTCCCTGCCTGCCCGCTTCCCTGCCAGCCAGCACTGCCTGCTCTGTTTACGACATCAAAGCCAGGCACAGTTAGACGGGCAGCCATGCTAAAACCCATCCCAGCAGCCTGACGCTGCCTCACAGCACTGCGAGATGGCCTCTGCACGCAGGCCACTTCAAAGACACCTGCTGAGACGCCAAGATTATGTATGAATCACACTGCAGCACAATCGCACCATGCGCATAACCACAAGGGCCGGACAGCGGCTCAAGTCTGATTTCCTGTATGCAGCATTGCAGTCTGGCGTGGGTGTCTTGGACAATGGGCATGGCAGAGAGAGGAGACAGTCAAGCCGAATGCTAAAGCTTGTTCTTTGTCTGTCTGTGGTTGAGCAGTTCAAGGACACTGATTCACCACACTAGCAGGCCCTTTGAGGGGATGACGTGTCACTCAGAGCACATGTACAATAGGACAGCTAGGCCTCTGCATGTTCACCCAGTGCCCTTCGCTGTCTTCTCCACAGCCCTGAGATCAACCTCACTGCTAAAACTACACCACGTTATCAAAGACGTGGAGACTGACAGTCAAATGTGAACACCTAGAACAATTTGCCAAATGTGCACTAACAGCTTACAGGGGCCCTGTCATAGTTTATTTTATTAAGCGTCGGGGAGACAGACACTGTCAGACAGAACACTTCCCCCCTATGCAGTGCACATGTAGCACCGCTTCATTCAAAGATATAAGGAGTCATTCACAAGACATAATGAAACTGTGAAGCTGAGAAATATATTTGTGATGAGAAACAATTAGTGCTATTGCTATCTGCACCTGCAAGTGAGCTTTATTCTTATCAGATTATTTAAAAAAATCGCTTAGTTCCTGATATTGTTCTTAATTTTTTTATACCCTTTAGAGTGATTTTGTTTCAATTTAGCATGCTGGTAACACAAAATAAAATCCTACAGGCTTGTGCAAACATGGAAAATCACTAGTCAAAATCTCCTGGCTGTTCCCGCTGAACCCTTGGACTACTGACATAACGTTGAAGGATTAAGATTATCCCTTACATTACAGACCCATGCCCAGGCCACCGTCATAATGCTGAGAGCTTAACCCATTACTCGATTGGACCATTAAATCATTTTCTCATGGCCTGATGATTCATGATAGGTGTGCACAATAAATGAAGTCTGAAATTGAGGCTTCTATATGTCTGTCTGTCTGTCTATGCAGAGCCCTTTTTTTTTTTTTTTTTTTTTTAAACCGACTCATTTCTAATGCACATCATCCTGAGAGAAAGCATGTGAAGCAGTCGGAGGAGAAAAACACATTTGCTTCTCTGGTGGTGTGTGTGAGTAAGTGCGTGTATTTGTGTGCGTTGGTCGTGTTGTGTTGACAGCTGTCAATGACAGAGTGACGCAAGCCAGCGGGCTCATGTCAGAGATTATGTAAGGAACTGGACAGGGCAGAGCGTTATGAGCAGATTAACAATTCTTCTACCATCAGACAAACTGTGTTCATACATCCTCCTTTTATAATATTTATGCAACAAAACCAAACAAAAGCTTAGACAGGGTCATGTGGCTGCTCTCAGGACTGTTACACAAAAGCAAATGTTCTTAATAACAGCATTTACACATGGTCAACATTCAGACACCAGACGCACAAAGCTATGTTCCCTCTGTCATTATGTTCTTGCTATTCATTTTGCTACATGAACTTCCCATTTGGCGCTTGAGATCAGCTGTCGGTTGATAAAGAGTCTTCTCTAAACAGATACCCATGACAGTCAGATCTAGCTATAGAGAGACGACAGCCTAACAAGAGCTGGAATCAGAATTCTGCCTCTTTTCATCTGCCAGGGCTCTGCTGTCATGTGAAGTCGCACAACACAATACTTTTTTATTCCCATTTATGCAGCAGAAGAAAGGTTATTTGAATGTCAGCGGCAAAGGACAGTCGTGGCACGGAACACAGGCTGAATAGTATAAATGTGTTATTTGTTTAGGGATCGGAGGCTGTTGGCGTATTACCACACAGACGTTCTAATGGCATTTGCTGGGTTTGGAGCACAAAGAAAACGCACAGCGCCGGAGAGAAATTCACCTGCAGACCAGAAGTCTGTATCATCACTTTAAACAGCTTCCATTCAACCTGTAAACACGCTGAAGTCATCAAAAAATATTCTGACCAGGGGGATTAGAGCACGGAAAGACATAATTGACACATTTTGATGTCTCTGTGCTGCGTCTTGCTAATTCCCCCCCAATCATTTAGCTGCCTAAGCTGTGATCCCCCTTCACTGGAGACCAGCTATATTTGAAGAGATATTTCCGTTTCAAAAGATGGGCTCTTTAAGCCATTCCCTATTATTCCTTCATAGCAGTGCAGTGACTTTGCTAAAGCTCAGGTCTGGACCATCGCCCTGGGCTGCTTTTTGGATGAACTCATGCGTACATCTCTGTGTTTGTTTGTGTGTGAGGCCTATTAATATTTCAACACTGCCCAACTCCAGATGCCTGTACAACACAGCAGTGCTTCTCTCTTCATGTCTCTCCCTGTATTTACTTGACTGTTTTATTGAAGTGCATTCTGACACCCTCTATGAGGGGGAGCTGGAGAGGGGAAGATGTATTCCCAAACCGCAGCACAAGACATCTCTCTCCATGTCTCTTTCTCCACCGGCGTAACAGTAATTTGGGCACTAATTTATGTGTTGTTGTGGCAAAGATTGACGAGCTTCCTGACTGGGAGTCTGCGCGCCTGCACTCTGGGGGAAACAACAAAAGCCCGGGTTTACCGAGCAGACGAGCACCATGAAGGGTAGCATGTGTGCGGCGCTCCTCTCCCCTCCCTTGTCTGCCCCACCTGAGCTCAAATCTCTCTCCCCATCGCTCCTTACCTCCCTCTATCCATCTTCCCCCCACCTATCCCCTTCTTGTCTGTGACTGCGGTGACAAGTGAAGTTGTGCCTGGGTGCTAGGGACCGGAGGGCACGCCCCCTTCCATGTGTGCGAGCGTGTGCGTGCGGGCGGGTGTACATGTGCGCCAGGAGGGAGAAAGGCTCACACTGTTTACTCTGATGGCAAAATACAATCTGTAGACAGCACTCACTTATGCATTCTACCAGCCCCTAGTTAGTCATAGAGAGCCATGAGAGCTGAATAAAAAATCTGTGTTGCAAATATTTACATGCTTTGTCTAACTATTTAGATCATTCTAATGTGATACATCCCCTATTATAATGACATGCATTTTTTGAAGGGAAATAGAAAGTTTTCATAAGTCTGAGTCAGAGCTGCTTGTGCATTGTTTGCTTTACTCATGCATTGTGCAGCAAGGCATTGGGATGCGCCAAAACTCAAAATCACTGAGGCTGAAATCACACAGGACCGACTGATTGACTGGCGCAGGAGCTGCTGTTTGAATTCTAAGATTTAGCCGGGGATCATGTGATGCCTCTGAACCTTTAGTCTGGCCACTTAAACTAAGCAGGGAATGGTTAAAGCCACGATTGTGGTACAGTGCCTTAGTTAAGCACCTCTCAGCCCCTCATCTCCCTGCAGGGACAGCAGCCTAGTAGGCTCCTTTAGAAAAACACAGGAATATATAAATAATGAATCCCTCAAAACATCCACTGCAATTACACGCAGAAACCTTTACATAACAACAAAGAGCCTTGTTCCATTGCACCAGGGAATTTGCTACTGCCACACTGTACAACTTCCTTCCTCCTATAATTGCTGTATTAGTATGCATTTCTGTAAGACAACCAGGACTCTGCTGTGGGTTTTTGAATAGAATTTTTCTACTGTTCACACAAAGAAATCAAAACTTACACCCATAGAGCTTCCTGCATGGTCTTTTTTTGCCAGAGGGGTGACAGAGTATATGAGCATTTTGCGTGCATTTAGACACTTGCACAGCGCTTGCTTGGGTGCTTCAGTTTTGGAGGATACAAGGGGGAATAGAGGGGTTTGAGGGGCGGGGGGGGCTGGAGGTCTCATCTCATGCTGCTGCTCAGGGTCAGTGGGTCAGAGGCACGCAGCCAGAACACACATGGAGAGCAGGCTGAATAGTTCAGCTGACAGTAATTGTCCCTCTGTGGTCTCCTTAGGAAAACATGTTTCCAGACAACGCAGACCGGCTGCACGGGCCAGATAGTAATCATGATCTTGATTTGCTCCATCGAAGAGGGAAGCTCGGCATAAGCCTGCAGTTATGGCGCGAGTCAGTATTTCCATTGGAGCTGACATCAGCTGAAGCCTGCTCTGCGTGGGGACGCAGCACATGCGTTAATAGATCAAGTGAACTTTATTCCAAAACATTCAAAATCAATTTTTGGGGAGGAAAAAAAATGCTTCATGCAATATCTCTACAAGTAAGAAAATAAGGAGGAGACACAGTGTAAATGTGTGTCTCAATTAATAACTGTCCCCTAAAAATTGTGATGCTTAAATTTGTCTTAAATTACAGGGATTAGTGTGTGAGAAATACTAAACTGTAGGTAACATAATAACGATGCAGATGGCTTAAAGGTCCAGTGTGTAGGATTTTAGGGGGATGATTTTAGGGCCATTTGCAGCTTCACATCAGCCACTATAGTTAGCAGCCCCTCCCTGACAAGCAGCATTGAAAAACACTGATTTTTTTTATGTGAAACTTCTTTAAATCAACGGGTCTGTTTGTTTTGGAGAGGAGGAGATCTCTGCGGATAATTAAGCTCCCTGTAAAAACCTCCTGAGCAATGAACACTGAAGGAATTCTAACCAGGAGACGGTTCAGCTGCAACCTGCAATCCTCATTGCTAGATGCCACTAAATCCCCAAACAGATAAGCACAAATTAGCATGTGCTGGGCTAGCGGCCCATCTGCGATATGCCAAACAGCGTGGGAGAAACATTAATTTTTAACGTGAAACTGCTTTATTTAGTGCTTTACCAGTTTAAATCACCTAAAGTCTCATATGTAAACATTGTGTACGCACAGAACGAGGCCTGAATGAGGCGTACGCCACTTCCAACGCAACAGATGTGATCTATAAAAACAGACTTGATGGGAGAAACTTTGACCCATGCTAATGAACATTTTATAGACAGGAAATTGGCGACCCAGATGGTGAGGTGGAGGCCTGATTGTAGACACTATTGATCATTTTTTGGCACGCATCATTTTTGGCTTTTTTCTGTATGTACATTTTTAGTATAGATCTTAGGCATTGTTTTATAAATGAGACCCCTGCTCTGTTTGTTTTGTGGAGGAAGAGTCCTCTGCAGATAATTCAGCTCCAGGTAAAAACCTCCTGAATGATGGACACTGAAAGAATTCTACCCAGGAGAAGGTTAAACTGGTTGTAATCTGCAATCCTCACCACTACATGCCACTAAATCTTACACACTGTTCCTTTAAGCTATTCCTGCAGTTAGCTCCTGCTTCACATCATGCTGTTCGCTGCAGCCTGTTAATTATTTATGCGTAAATATTAGTGCACAACACCTTGAATCATTCCTTATATACAGTAACAGACATCAGACTGTGGAAGGAAACTTAAAATTCAATAAAGTTATGAAACCATATACACATATATCTTACTATTATAATGTATTTTAATCCCAAAATAATAAGTCGCTCTCCAAAACATGAGCAAGTCTGTCTGCCTTTGATGAAATCTGTAAAGTTATTGTCTGCGAGTTTTATGAACGCTGCACACAGTAGCGCCATTACTCAACAGTTTTTTACGGCCGGGCTGATGAGCACTTTTTACAGCACCTCTGCCATTCTGCTTGAAGGTCTTGGGTTTTCATCAGCTGAAAAAGAGCCGGCAAGGACAGGGAAGATGAATGACATCAATGGCCAGCCGATACTACCAGGGACGTGTGATTGAGACAAATGAGCCTTGTTACATTAGCTGGTGATACTGAATCCTGCTGCTCAAAGATCCAGAGCTTGATAGAGCTGAAACTAGAGGCACCCAACCTTTCCACAGATCACCGGTGTCATGGGGCCCCAGAAGAAGAGCTTTCTCAGAGAGGCTGCTTCACTGGGTTCGCTCTTTCTGTTTCTACCTGGACGACATTTGTTTCCCCTAATGTGAGCCCCTTTTTATGTGCATGTGCACACACACACACACACTATGATTTGGCCTTCAAAGATTTTCTAGTCTCTGTCTTCCAGGTGCAGAGAGAAATGAGAAATGTGCAATTATCTAATCCATACACAGTGCCCTTGGCCATTAGCGTCTCTTAAGAAGTGACTTTGAATCCTTCCATCATGCATCATTTATCTTCAATACTACTAAATGTTCAAAATGACTGAACTAGAATGTTATGATCGCCAGCCATGTTAAATATTTACTTGTGATAAAATTTGCAAGGCATTTTGAAAAATCAATCTGTTTATTTCATTTTGCCCCTGGCAGTATCAGGGCCATGATAAGCAGACTGAGGCAATGAATGTCAATGGCTTGCTTAATTGTCAGTACACGGCTATGTCACTTAATCAGGAAACATGTAAGTGTGCATCTGGTGATATTAAATGGACTTGCAGCAAATTATTTATATATTATATAGTTTTATATATGTATGGTTGCTGTGCAATCACAACATTGTCTCCAAGTTTGGTGATTATAAAGGGACAAAGTCCTTCCCCTTTCAATGGAGCACCATGGCACCTTGTTATGAAAAAAATATGTACGGTAGTTAATTGTGCCATGAATTACACATGTGATGTTTGTAAATGTAAAAGATAATTTTGCAAGTCGGCACAGTTAAAGGTAGTCATAAAACTGTTTAAGTATAGACAGTAAAAATACATAATCAGAAAGACTACACAAGTTGCGTAAGTGACGTCATAACTTTCTCCCTCACTGATGCTACAATGCCTTTTTGTTTCGTACTGGTGTGTATTTACATGAGCAAAGGGTCCTGCTTGTTCTTTCACTTCCCAGCTGATAAAAAGAGTGGGAGGCATGGAACATAGCCAAGCTACCTAGCCAGCAAGCTAGCTGGTGTCAGTGAGACACACTGTGCAAGATGGGAGATGTAGTTCACTGAGCAGTTTCACGTAGAACTGAATGGTACTAAAACAAACCTGTGACAAATTGCAACTTTTTTAACTTGCAAAATGATCTTTTAAATTGACTAAAATCATGTGTCATACATAGCACAATTTGAACAGCATCAAATTGGGGGGTAGGACTAGACAAGCATATTGCTTCTTCCTACTCCTTTTTCGGACATGATATGTAAATTTATATTTCTCTATGTAAGTCTGTTTATGATTTCTCATTTGTCTCTGTTTTGTAGGTTGTTTTTTTCCCTGCAATATATTCTATTTTTATCTTTTTTAGATGCTTGACTGACTATTGCACGTATTTTTTCGGAAACATGGTCCCATAGGGGGACATCGAAAGGGGAGGGACTTCACCTCAATATACCACTTTAACAAAAAAATAAATAAAATGAAGCATTATCTGTACCTTTATATTCTTTTCCTTTGGGGTTATAAGGGTTATAATACCCTTTTTAAAAATGCATTATCACTAAATTCAATGGGACAATATACCATTTTAAACACTCACAATAAGTCGATCGTGGTGAATTTCCATTATTGGGATAATCGTGAATTTCGTGTCCAGTGGCACCCAAAAGTTGCTGGGCTGCCAACAACAAGAGACTCTGCAAAAAAAGGCTGCATACACACCACCCTCAAAAAATGCAAATATCATGCATCGATATATTGAAGGATATGACGTTTAAAATTGTTTAAAAAAAACCCCCACCCTTTTAGGTTTGTGTTTTCACTAAAAAGGATGTTCACTAAAAAAAGATGTGTCCTATCTGTGATGCTGTAAAAATATTTTTGTCATAACAAAATGTAAGGTAAAGTGATTCCAGTATGTTTTAGTGTAATTTAAGAGTTTTAAGCATATTTTGGTTATTAATGAGATAATATTATGATTTGCACTTATTTTAGCCAGGATAATCATGACATGAAATTTTCACATCATCCCACGCGTACAAGGCTGTTTATATTAGTGTCTAAAACATGACCTGTTTCACAAATTTAAATTGAATACAGTAAAAAAACTACAGTAACTTTTGCTCTGTGGAGGAGCTGCTGAGCAACTCCGCCGTCATCCTCCCTCTCCTCCAGTTGTAGCAGACCGTATGAAAGGCATTCCTAGACGACAGGGGTGCGCGAGGAGTGTCTACTGCCACACAGAGTTCACAGACTGCTTACAGCGTGTGAGGCACATTCCCCCTGCACTGCTGTTTTCATAGTCCTACAAACACTGGCCTGGTTTTGTTTAACATGGCAGGATTAAGCAGCCATGCGCAAAGCATGCTTCCCTCCTTGCACGCTTTTGCTTACAGTGGAAGGCCTGAGCGCTCGCTGCAACCTTTTGGTGAACCAGCTTCCCTGAGTGCTGGTGAATGCGCTGTGGTGCTCTAATCCCAGGCAAATAAACAAGTGCCAAGATTAATGATTGCATAAACGCATCCCAAAAGCCCTGGAATAACAATCAGCTCTTCAGCCCTTTCTGCTGCCATTGCGAAGGCTCTTGGAGTCAGCTGACAGCCAGTATATCCCTCTCTCCCTTCCTACAGCCTCACAACAGCCAGGAATTGTCTGTGATTTGTTGCTTCATTAACGACAGGAAGCTGTCAATATTTTCCACATGAGAGTGGGTATTTGCAGCACTGCACTAGGAGGGAACTTCTGAGCCTGAGCGGGACACAGGGTCCTACACAGCTCTTCACTTCTTCCATGTTTTTTGCTAACCAAGGCCTCCACACAGCATGCCTGACCCTGAGCGCATGACTTAACGCACATGTCTGTCTGAGACCATAATGAAGACAGCATGGCTGGTGAAAGTGGACATCGCAGTGCAGTTCTGATTAGTTTGTCAACCAGTACCTTATTATATCCTAAAACAACAGCATCTTTGACTTGTGAAAAAGACAGTCAAGTAGACCTCTAGGAGGACATTAGAAGAGTGTGTACAGCGATAAATCACAACCACAACAGACCGAACAAGGCCATTAAAATGACATTAGGAGCACGGACGTCCTCTCATCCCTGTCATCCCCGGTCTGCGACTATAAGACGAGCTGCTTTGTGGCGAGAGGGAAGTAGTGGAGAGATAGAAAGTGAGGAAGAGAGAGAGCAGAGCAGTCCACTGGTCCAGGGCAGGGGAGCGTGGGACGTTCAGATGAAGTGGGAGGCCCCTCTCCAGGAGGTTGCTCCTCAGCATGAAGGCAGAGGCAGCACCCCGCCTAATGAGGGGTGAAGTGGAGCCCCCTGTGGGACCCCCTCAGGCACATTCATTAGGAGATGAAAAAGCGTTTCCCGCGGCAGAGCAAGTGCCTGCCTTGGCTCGGACATGTTTAATTTAGGGCCATATGAAAACACAAGGCCACACTGGCCAGGTCTGCTAGCGTGGGTCAGGGGAATCAACAACACACAGGGCCAGCGAGCCGCAGCCCGACTAAATGACTGTGTGTAGAATTGAATTATGCTTTTTTTTCTTTCTTGGAAAGGTTTAGGGTTTGATACCACCTTTTAAGCTTACAACATCCACATTATTAAAAAGGTCAAGTGTGCTCATACTTCCAACTATGAGTAAAAAGTCTGTTGTAGACAGGCTATTATAGAGAAAATGTGCGGCTTATCACAAGTTTCACTCCCTTCAATGCATTGCATTTTGTTGCATCTTTTCGGCTCCAGGCAAAAATAATAGATTCATTTAGCCAGTGGTGGTTTGTGGAAGGGAACCAAGGATTATGGTAATGCAGCATTGAACGCTGCAAGCGTAATACAGTAAAAGAGAAATTGCTGCAGTAAGAGACACAGGAAGAATATCTGAGAGGTTAATTTATATGATTGCACAAATCTGCATTCACAAATGCATCTCGAAAATCTCATATCGCACAAGGTGTGCTGTTTGTAAAGACAATAGAGGAGACAGTGCGTCTTTCCTTTCACTGTGCGATGAAGGGCATTACAGGGTATCAATCTATGGTGATTCAAATACATGTCCGCTTATCACAGCCGCTTATCCTTGTTCCTGATGAATCCTCACATTTATTAAGGCTGTCTCCTTGCCTTGTTAGATATGTATAACCAATCTCCTGTAATTAGCAACTGCTAACCTTTGGGGTGCTAATCCTCCATGAATTGTGGATTTGTACATCAAAGCCCACTCTCTCCCTTATAGCTGGTGCTTGAAATTACACTCGATTTGAAACCTGCAATTATTTGTATAGCATGGATGCAAACAGTCTCCTCTTTTATGTCTCTGAGAATCCCGTGGGTTTGCAGTAAAGAATCCTTAATCCACTCCAGTGGAATCCAAATATAGAGTTAACACTAGCTCCCTAAAATTTAGATGCACAGCCAAGTGCCTGCTGTGCACGTAAAGTGAAGAAAGCTTCTCTCTCTTTTTTGCATAGTTAAGATTAGATTTCTTTAGTGGCTTAGATGCATCATATAAGAAGCAAAGGGGGGATTGCCCAGGGGTATAACACAACCATGCTTCCACAATGGAGCCCGGCTACGCTTGTGATACTGTCCTTCTCACGAGCAATAATTGAAAGTTAATCAATTAATCAATGGTCTTGCCCCTTTGTTTAATGTAATCACATGTCCAGGGCTCTGTTGACAGGGTGAATGTCCAGCTGTTTAGAGTCAGCTGCAATTTGTACTCTCTCCCATTCAAGGCCAGGCTAAATCCATTGTGCAAGGAGGGAAAGATTATAGAGAGGGAAAACAACTGAGATAGCTTCCCACACACACACACACACACACTCCGGCATACACAAGCACACACACACACACACACACACACACACACACACAAACTTGATGCTTTTGCAGGGAGGATGCCTGAAGCATTTATTTTCTTTAATGAGAGACAAGAGTCTCACATGTGTCAGTGATGCACAGCATGGGAACAATAGGGTGGGCTTTAATTCCATCAATCTACCGCATTTATCCTTGTATCACATCAATACCTGTCAGTTAAGCAGGATAAGATAAATCATGTCAAGCAGACTGAGTCAGGGCCACACTGAGCTCAGTAAATATGCAGACTTAAAACTCGTCTTAAAACTCGGGGGGTGAACGCGGTTCCACACAGTCGGTGACAAATTTAGAGCATGGGTCTTAAGCAAGGAAATACAAGAGATTACCTTGTGAGACAACATGACACAAAGATCATCCTTCCTGCACTTACTCTGGTAAGTGATTAAATAGCTATGAATTAACAATGATGTTGTTAGGTATTTAGAGGAAACGCTACACCCCGGCTGTCACCTAAGCCTCCCATGGAAATCTCTTTACTTACCTTTCTGTAACAAGGATCCCACAGTTACACTTCTTCTACCATCTTAAATGTGAACTGACACCCCACCTTCCGACACCTGACATAAAATGCATGCATAAATGGGCAAGGTGCTATTGAATGACACGGAAAACCTGACTGTGACATGCAGAATCGAGATTCATATAGCTCATCCCTGTATATGTTTTGCATGCCTAAACTTACTGTACAGCATGTGTAAAGCTGAGAGCAGGCAGCGGGATCTTGAGCAGTCCTCCCCATGTATGTGCAATAACATCAGATTTATCGTCAGATAAAAAACACATAAAACACTTCAAGGATTGGCTTTGAGCGATAGCAATAACCCTGCAGGCGGCGAAATTATGATTTATGTACTTTGGCTTGAGAGTGCACGGGGCAGTAATGTACATGTCTGTGGTAGCCGGGCTTCTCACTGTAGCATAGGAGCGACTCAGAGAGAATACATTTGGTGTAAAATTGCTTCATCTGTTTACAATTCCATTTGGAGTTTATGAGAAAGACAGGCAAACACAGCCTGATATATTGCCCCTGTGTCACGGCATGGCAGGAGCATCCACACAAAGATTCATCTCTCACTTAGAAGCCAAATGATACGTCTAATTTGCTGCGAGCACAGTTATTTTTAACCTCTCCAGCTGTCAGATAATGGAGCTTGACTGTCAGCGCTGGTGTGTGTGAGTGTGTTAAAAGGTTGCAAACTCTTTTCAATTTACCATTCCCTTTGAGTGAATTACAAAATGCACATTCCCATTAGTTCACCTGATTGACATTGCTTTTTCTTTTATCACAACCAAAGGGCTGGTTCAAAAAGAGTTGACTGAATTAAGATGGAGACTTCCAACGGCAATCTAAATTTGTTTTTTGTTTTTTTTTTTCTATTTTTTTTTTTTTTTTCCCTGACGATGCCGTTAAAACATCTCAGAAATCACACGGATGTGAAGGTTGTTTTCGTGGTTGTAAATTGGACAATGTGATGTGTCTTTACGACTCCCCTGTATGATCCGAGTCCTTTTGTGCAGCACACCACAGCACCATCATGTACAAATCTGCTTCAACGCCTACCCTCTACAATTGTTCCTACATTATTCAATCTCAATTTAGGAAGGTGAGTCACTGGGTTTAAAAAATGTGCTGTTTAATATTGGCAGCTTTTATTTCATTTAGGCATTTCTCTCTGACAAGAGAAAACTGTTTTGCACAACGGCCCCTTCTTGCACTGTAAAATCTGACAAGTTGAGCTTACTTGATAAAAGTCTAGGAAAGGAAAGGAAATAAAACTATTAGACTTAAGTCATGTTTAAATTACATCTAATTGTTGAGTTTCCTTAAAATTGAGTTGCATTTAATTAATTCTGTTAAGTTGTATCAACATAAAAATGATGAGAAAATTAACTTGTTTTTTCAAGTGTTTGCAACTTAAACCAAGTTAGTCTGACATAACTGAACAATTGGGTTTCCTCAGTAGAATTGACGAAACTGATTGCCTTAGATAAATATGTAAAATATGTACTTTGTTTCATAACAAGATTTTGCGTACAGTGCAGGTAGGGTATCTGCAAGATCGTTTACATGTTTAAGAACATACAAAGGTGATTGGCTAGTTTACCGCCAGCAGAATACAGATATACAGCCATGTTAAGACCTGAAGTGCTGTTTTGTTTATTACAGTTTCAAGCATATGCATAATTTGGTGGAATTATTTGGATTATTTATCTAGGGAATCAGTTCCCTGAATCAGCGGTTACCAAGTGGTGGGTCTCAGTCCAAATGTGCGTCACAGATCCACTCTGAATGGACCGCAAGTTTGTAAAAAACACACTTTATTTTTAAGTACAGTGCATTTCTGGCACAGAGCTTTTATTTTGAAGTGCCGTTTCCTGCTGTAGAGTGAGTGAATAAAAGACAGCTATTCAACAGAGACGGCAAACTAGCTAGACGACATGGACCAACGAAAGTATGGCGCTGAAATTATTCAACTCTGTGGACCTTGAACTAATGGACAAGGAGAAACCTGGACCCCGTGGCTGGACCAGTTGGGAACCACTGCCCTAAATTACACTGAGTAAATACAACTATTCAGTTAAGTCAGACTAACTTGACTTACTTAAGTTAGTCACACTTAAAGAATAAATTAATGTTGCAACTTCACAAAATTAAGTAAATTCAACTAAATATTAAGTAAACCCAACTATTAAATACAAAGTAAACATAACTTAGAACTAATAGTTATACTAACTTTCCTTTTGCAAGGATTTTTTAAAGTAAGATCAACCTTTCAGATTTTACAGTGTGCCACTAACAGGAGAGCAGCACCAGCAGAGGGCCGGTTACATAAGGCCATTGGAAACAGTTCTTAATCAATGAGCTGGCAGTGGACTGCAGGCTGGTGTCAGTGGTTTGGCTGATGTAATTTAGATGGACACTAATGGATTCCCCAGCCTCTCTTCATCAAACATAGGTGTAAATCATTGCGCCGTCATTGTGAAGGGATGTTAGACATTTCTAACAGGCTGCACTGGTTAGATGGCGCTAACATGATACAGTAATAGAAAAACATCATGTCCTCAAGGCATGGAAAGATCCAAAGAACATAACAAAGAGCTGGGTGCGGGCAGTGGCACCGAGACATGGACAGAATAGAACAAGTCGCGTCAGTCTGGTTTTGTTTAACATTCGACATGCCCTCTATGTTGAGCTTTTTCGGCATTGTAAGGAATACAAACTACATACACACACAAGAAAAGTTTATTTTCATCTTAAGACAAATGGCAGGAGGAAAACCATTGTTTGCCTCATTCATTTTTCTACTGTAAATACTGCTCCAGTGAATGACTACATTTCCACTGTCCCAATAACCAGCTGACCTCTAATGTTTGCTAACTCCAGCTTAACAGCGTGTTATGTAAGAGAAGTGAAGGGGACATGTGGGGAGTGAGCTCAGTTTACTTCGACCAGGCCAGCAGAGGCAGCCGCCTGCCTGTTCTCCTGCCTGCCTTTGTGTATCATAGTGCTCTTACAAAAAGGTATAGCATGCTCTCAGTGGGCAATGACACTTCACACTGACCAGGTCTGACTTGAGCTCTGAGGAAACTCAAAATACAAACCACGCTCATGGCACAACCCCAGCTGCTCTCAGCTCTGCGCTTACATGACCAGACCAGAGCTCAAGTGAACTGTTATAGAATAGTTCCTGACCTCGGTGTTAAACTATAATCTGCAGTTGTTATTGCCTTTAAAGCTCCCTGCAAGGTGTTGTATCACTGCTAAGAACTGCTTCAGCATGAGAGAGAGAAAGGAGAGGAGAAGAGAAAATACTGTAGCACACTATAATGTGGCAAAATATCTGGTATAAAAATGTAATATTCAGATGTTATTTCATCAAGACTCGCTTCATTTGGTGTGAAATAACATTCGCCAATTATATAGAGCCTTTTTATTCCATGACAGAAATTAAAAAATCATGTGCTGGGCTTGGAAGTTAATGTGCTCCAAAATAAAGGGGAGCATCATCCCTTTTTTTCCTTCAAAAGATGCATGCTTATCAAAACTGAATTTTTTGCAAATAGGCTGATGCAGTACAATGCTGCTCTTGCTCAAAAAACCTGCTGAAAAAGCCTTTATGTATTCTAACCAAGCACTCACACTTCATGCTGTAGCGAGTGAGCAGCCACTGTATTGTTAATATGCTTCCATATTGGGATTGTGTCTCCTGCTTCACTTCATAGGCGGCTAAGCTTCATACTTAGGTGCCAACAGTAGTGCTCTTTAAGGGTTACATAATCAGCAGCTAATGGTGCTGGGTCAGTATTTGGGATCTAATCCTCAGTGGCAATGTGATCCACAACAACAACTTTCTACATGTTGCCCCAGCCCGGCAGGAAACACTCTTTATGAATCGAAACAAATTGCATACAGTGGTGACTAGTGAGAGCAATGATTTCTCTCTTTCTCTCTGCCTTCTTGACACAGTAGATCCATTTCTCTGCCTGTTCAGTTGGCACCAACATCACCCCGTCACAAAAGAACACAAGGCTCGGGGAATTTTCTAGAAAACCCGTTGCAGCTCTCCTCCATGCTAGTTAAATTACAGAAGAGGTCACAGCAGGGGACTTCGGAACACAGCTACCAATCAACTGCAGCAATTCTCCTGGTGTGTTTGTCAACACTGCTGCCTGGTGTAATTGGCATAATTGTCAGGTTAGTGCTCGGCACAAACTGGGCGTCCTCTTGGCGAGTACGGGCCGTGTCATTAAAGGGACATGTTTCTGGAGGCGCTCCCGGGGACACATAACACGCAAGCATGTTGGAGCGACAGCTCGCCTGATAAAATGGCTGCCTCTTATCTCTTCTATGCATATGAAAGGCTTATGCCTTCTCCATGACAGATTCTACGCCTCATCACCATGGGATTTGCCCAGATACACCAGAACAGAAGCTGGGAGAAAAACAATGTATCACATGTATAGCCTCATCTTAACACTGTCAACTGATCTTTGTGTGGATGTGTGTGTATCCTTGCGCGTATGTACACACACGCTCACTTAAGAAGAATGCAGAGTGAACATGAACTCACCAGACCGATTTAGTGCTAGTTTGCTGTGGATAACATAATGTGTGTGTTTCTCCCCTGCACAGTAATTCCCAGTTCACTGGCAGCACAGTCAACTTGGCAATCCTGGAGCAAGCTTCAATTATCTTGATAATCTGTAGTGAATACTTGATATAATAATGATATAGTATCTATAATTACCATGATGAGGTGGGGTAGAGTCTGCTGAAAAATAATCGTTTGTATCATCACCGCTGGGTAGCATCATTATTAATCTGACAGCACTCATAAAGCGCTTTGTTTGTTTTCTCTGATTGCTCTTTTACTACCAAAATAAACAACTTGGCTCCTTTGAGTTACAGTGGTATAATTTGCTGGAACAGCAAAGGCATTTATCTATAAATTTATTTTCAATTTGAGGTAAGCTGCAGTCATGAAAGCTAAATCACTACCAGGGAGAAGATTATTCTAATTACTAACCAGCTGTCGCACAGGCTGCATGAGCACAGGATGTGTCAGAACACAGAGCAACCAGTAATCAGTTTCACAGAATCATTTGAGCACACATTTACATCTCGCACTAAATGTTAAACATGAAATTGTCTTCATTTGTATGGTAATGTTGTAAAACTAAAAGAAGCATATGCAGTAACATGGCGTGACTGAATTTAGAAACACAAATTTTATGGTCAATTTGTGATGCAATCTTAAAAGCTGAGTGTTTATTTGCAGCTGAAATCAGGCTGATGGTATTTTAGTTTCCACTCAGATTATTACGGCGGATATGTTGACCATCTGACTGCATACTGTAGGAATGTAACTCATGTACTTTGACTAATGCGGGTGATGTTTATTTTAAAAAGGGAAAAGTGAGCCCAAAGGTATTCTGTGATTCAGCCACACAGTAAGCTAAGAAGGCAAAGTAGAGGAATTTTCTCACGTCTTTTCCGAGCTGTATCTGAATTAGACCATAATGCTAGCATGGCTTGGTCCCTGGGGTTTTCTTTGCCATTTGCACTGCTAGCGCTGCAATCCCCCTGACAGGCCTGTTTACGACTGCTCTGCTATCAGAGGGCTGAGCAGAGCCAGGGACGAGCCTTCATTAGAGATTAAAGTGACCGTCACAAAGTCCAAAATCATCACTGCTTCCCACAGCAAGGCGAGGGGAGACACTGAATGGGCTTAAGCTCATGCATCAACAACAACTCCCTATCAGACGGATCCTCTGCTTAACACACAAGTTCCTTTTAAATTTCAATGCGCATTCGTGAATGACATTTAAAGACATTTTTTAAAGTGGCTACAATCAATCTCCTCGCTGGCAAAAGCTGTCATGTTCGTGGCTTCGTTGCCATAAAACAGAGATGCATTTTGGCAAATACCATGCATGACATTTCCTTCTAAAAACAGCAATATTGGAAGCAGGAATATGTGTGCTGCAGACATTTATAACAGGAAAATAAGGACATTCTGCATCATATCAAGATCGGATGCAGTTTCTTGCTTATTACAGCTATCATGCATTATTCCAACCGACCGCAGAGGTTAGGCTGAGTGTAGCTTCTCGCCGTTAGTGGTAAAGCTGATCCATGCCCTGATCCAGAGCCGCTGGACATTATTACTGATAGGAATGAATAGAGTGAGACAGAATATGTGCAGCTGGATGGAATTCCTGGCTTTCTGACCATATCCACTCAAGATGTCTTCCCCTCCTAGGCATTGTATGCCATGTACTCATCCACCTCTCTCCCAAAACCCTCACAGGATTCACAGAGAGGAAGATGCTACTCTGTTATAACGCTGATAGTTTCTCCGTTGGGGAAACTCACTGATGAGTTTAAATTCAGAAAATCCGGGAGTTCTTTTACACCTACACTGTAGGTAACAAAGAGCGATGTGACGCATAACAATACTGCCCGGAAATAATGGCAGACGGAGGTTAAACAAAGCAACAAAGCCTTTATACACATTACGCACTCATTTCTCCTTCCATCAAAATTCTTGCTGTAACTCCAGAACAAAGCAGCTATTCTCAGAGGAACATGAAAGACAGACACCTGTCAATCACCGCTCCTGTGACTCCATATTTCCTGTGTCAGAGGCTGCAGGATGGAGAAATGTGCAATATTCTGATAATATTTCATGCAAACTAATGCAAGTCAGAACACTTCCCTGCTGGCCAGAAGGAGGGGAAATGAGAACAGGTAATTATCGGATTGCCTCAAGGCAAGAAATGATAGAGATTGCAGAGAACGGGGATATTTAGCCCTGCTAATGAAGGCCCATGTTGTGGGAGCACCGGGAAGGGGGAGCAGAGGGAAGCTAGGCTGTGGCTCAGCAGGAGGTAGAGCCTGATAAGACCATCTTACATAATGGCCACATCCAGGCCTGGCTCACTGTTTGGACTGAGGCTCCCTGTCCCTCACGTTCTCTCCCATCCTCTCATCATGTCCAGCTAAGGGAGCGTAACATTGCCTGGGTATTCCATTTCCCTAAACATTACCATTTAATATGTTAATCTACACCGAGTAGTAACATTTACAATGTTGAGGACTGGGGGTTGGGCCTGTTTACAGAGGCGCAGATGCAGTAGAATAATGGCTGTGATGCAAATCATTGCTGCGGCACGTTAAATACAGTGTCTTATGGTAAGTGTATAGATACAAATTACATTCACTGAGGAGATACAACGAATTGAGTGATTTGAGTGAAGGATCACCCCCCCCCTCAGTTGGCCCGGTCCATTTAACCCTATTGAAGGGTTTAGGTTTGCCCATCTCAACAGCCTTACTTAAAGTGCTGAAAAATAAAAAGAGATTGCTTATTTTGTATATGCAGCACTTCCCCCGGACGGATATGAAAGTTTAATCATGGCATTAGGATTCACAGGCATTCCCTTGCCAGACCTGCTTGCAGACATCAGAATTGCTAATTTGCTGGTTTGCCCAGGAAGGGCTGGCTGGTGGGTGAGGAGGGGATGAATGGAAACAGGAGTCTGATTTGTCCAGATAACCTTGAACCCCAACGCTCAGCTTCCTGTGGATGTACGGAGCTCAATCAGTCCCCTCTTTATCATGTTGATCTGAGCCGCTGTCCAGTGTAGCGGCCGGCACAGCGCCGCACTCGCTCTTACCTGACTGCTTTGAGAGTGTGTCATTAAGCCAAAATCATTTCCTGCTCTCTTCCCTGCCTGCTCCGACACAGCCATTAACTCGCGCTGAAATGTCATGAATGAATAAATACAGCAAAATAACTGCTTTCAAATGCAATCTTGGCTCTGCAGTAATGTCCCGATCAGATATCAACATTAAGCCAAAACAAAGCCTTTGACAAAAATCACAGTGATTGTGGCTCCGTGTCTAATCTGAATAATTAATTCCTATTGCTTGTGATGAGAGTCCACCGGAGACACAGACATGATAAAGAAGAAAGGTCCTGACAGGGTTATGAGTCAGCAGAGATGTGAAATTCAAATTGGCCAGGCTAAGCAGTTTGGAGCTGATGGTGATTTGAGTGGACTCACTGGTCAGCCCTACAGTACAGTACAAGAGCCCAGGGCTGAAAGATGGTGGAGTTACTCATGGGCACAGGTGCTTTATCAGCAGACCACATGTGAGGGGTGAAGCAGTAATAATTGTAAGCTTTATCGAATGACACGCTGTACTCTCCATGTTACAGTAAATCACCAAATATCTTCATACAAGCTAAGCTTTCCGCTCCTCCTTTTTTCCAAATAAACCAAACACATCTTTTTGATTAGCTTCATCTGGAGCGAAAAGGAAGGTGGAATAGCTGTTCATGTGCTGCTCTGAGTCCTCCTCGCTGGACTCGTGCTATTAACTAAATTAAAGTGGAGATCTATCATTGGCAGGGGAAGAAGAAGCAGCAGGAGCAGAAGTCTCACTGTTTTCTGTCACAGCCTCAGCTGTGTGCACACACTCTCCTTGCACACTGCCATCTTTCACTCAGCCAGGCACTTGCCTCCTCGCCCACTGCGCCCACCAGGCCCGGGCAGCACATGCCACTGCCAAACATCCATTTACTCCCCGCAGGACTCCCGCGTATCTGAAGTGGGCCTGTCATTGAGACCTGTTTAGATTTTACTACGCTGTACACCCAGTGCTCGGGTGAGTACGTGTTATTCGGTCAGCTACACACACACACGCGCGAACACACACAATGCACGTAATTAAATGCTTCGTTTAAAATCAGCTTTGATAATTTCTCCGGTAACACCTTGTCAAGCTGACCGGCTAGACTCGACGGAGGGTGGTAATTGCATCCCTGTAGAGAGGCCGGTAGCCTGCAAGGGTGTGTGTGTGGAATTACTGTACCACACATGTCCACTGGATTCAGCCAGTGAAAGCTCAAAAAACACAGCACACACGCTAAGTGCGCATTCGTGAGTCTTTGTTTACCTATGTGATCATAGGTTCAAGCTGTGTGAGCAAACATACAAACATTAATTGGCTAATATATGAGCAGTGTGACCCGATGACCAGAGATATGTTCTCTCTACAAAGAATCCCACCTCCAACATCTTAGCCTGGAGGCAGGTTTAATGCTTACCTGCAGATGCTGCCTTTGTCTTTGAAGTCGAGCGATGGATGCAGCAGAACAGATGGAGATGTTGGATGCTTTCAGGAATTATTAATGGCACGCTATGATCCCAAATGACCTTCAGCAAATAGTCTCCCAGCACTGGAGTACACAGGCAGCCCTGCACATCCATATTGTATTTAGACAACACACCTGGGTCAATGGAGAAACACCGAGCCATCATTACTGTACTTGGAGCTCTAATCCAGTCGGGAAACTTTGCTTCCCTTTTTCACTCGCAGAAGCGCCCAGTCGCATTCGACTTGTACGTGTTTCAGGAATAGATTCGAGATTTATGCAGCAAACGCACTAATTCCGTGAAGCTCAATTTGTTTCTCCCACAATGGGAACCATACGCTGGAATTAATCTGCAGAAAGCCTTTCCTGTAGTTTTAAAAATAAACCCTTCATCACTGGAGGCTTTTGTGGTTGCTCAAGGGATATACCATTGTGACATCAAATCTATCTTACGAACATACATCAGTAACAGCCATAAAATATCTGTTGCCTATGGATAACGTTCAGTTTACAGTACAAAACTGAACAATCACTGCATTGCCTCGGAGAGAGGCTGAGCTGCTGAAATACACCACCTCTGCTTTTGCCTTTTATGTGATAGAACCGACGTAAACAACTCAAGGAAACGTAGGAAATGTAGGAAAATAAAAGGCTCACAATGCTGGAATCTTTTTAAATTCTGGACCAAAAGAAGCACACTTATGCATCGAATTTATGATTTATAATTCACAGGATCGTGTAGCCTGATTTAAGAGTGTCAGATGTGTAGTTGGATGGCCTTCCTTCTACCACTTCAACATGAAAAAACAAAATATATCACTAGGATCTATAGAGACTTTGAGAAAACATAAAGTCCTCTAAAACCGCGCTGCTCTTTTCAGGACGTTCATTTAAAATGCGTGCAGTTAGCATGTGATTTACAGGGCAGCTACTAATTATTCCATCAGCTACCAAGACTGCCCTCCAGGCACATTCATGTAGTAACAAAATTCATTTACATTGGTTGCAATTAAAGCCTGAAGCTGTCGCCATATGATCACTTGCAGAATTGTTACGTGCCAGATTGAGCCATCGTTCTACTTTAGAGAAAGCCAGTATGTTGGATCTTACTGCAGCACTACTTCAAGTGTTGCATACCATTTACATTATATCTACACCAGCTGCGCTTGAAGTAGCAAGAAGTGCTATTGGGTAAGCCACTAAACCTAAAATTGCTCCCCATGGTCAGGCAAACACTTTGCATGGTAGCTCATGGTAGCTCACTTTGCATGTGTGAATGGATGAATAAGAGGCAAACTGTAAAGCGTTTTGGTCTTCTTATGGAAAAGCCAATATACTGTATTACTTCACGAACTGATTACATCATCTAGCACCACCAGATATTGTTTTTATTCCTGTATACTTTACAGCTGTACAGTTTTGTTTTAGTGGAGCTCTCTTGCAGCCCCTTTACAACCCTGTCCCTTAGAAATTACATTTGTATGTTACTAAACTGCTTTCTTAATTACAATGTTGTGGCAACTAAATCGCCGCCTGGTTTAAGTTCGAAGACAACTTCTTTCAAGTGACAAAACACTACATTCTTGTACCACTTAGGCTTTGGAAAGGAAGTGGTTGGGGCGGATGGCGGAGATCAAAGTGCAGGACTGTGACACCAGAACTTCGAGTTTGTGTCCAGACTCCTGTCTTACATTTCGGCAACAAAGGCACTTTGGATAAGGTTAGGGAAAGATTGTGATTTCGGTTAGCTGTTAAAAAAAGAAATAATGCTGGAGTCACTACGAGTGGATACTCTTTTCCAAGACTGAAACATGTTGTTAGTGAAGAGTTTGCTGATATGTTCAGTGTCAACATTTTTAATTAATAGTTAGTTAGTTAATTAGCAACATTTCCTCATTATGTTATGTTATCCTCATTAAACGTAATTTGCTTGGCATTACGTTTCGATCAAAACATATTTTCTGTTTCAAATCAGTTGTATATCAATGTAATTTTTAAGGAGACAATGCTGCCTTTAGGTGGTGCACTTACTATTCATCACTTATTAAGATTTTTACATGTTGCAACCTTTCTTTCTCACATATGCACCCACTTTGTTACTGCAAAACCTCCCACAGTCCTGTTTCTTGCACTCTCCTCTCTCAATGCATATACATAAAAGAAAGACATGTTTTTTCTGCTTTCATGAAGTTGTGCCTCAAAACATGAAATCATAAATAATCTGCATATCTCAAAGCACAGAATGGCACAAGTGAGGCACACAAAGCTTACTATCTGGCCTCCTGTATTTTCCATTCTGTAAACATTAACCATGAACTCTGAACCTTGTAGCTGCAGTGCTGCAACATAAGACAGCAAAGTGTTTTACACCTGTATGGGTTTAATTGGGGTGATACGGTTCCTGTATTTAGGGGGAATTGTGGGCTATTAGGATGAGGCAACAATGCCCTGCAATGTTTGTACAGTATATGCAAGGTCTGCAGCCTTCAGTTTCCAGAGAATAAATACCGTGGTGGTGCTCTCATAAGACACTGCATGTCTTCAAAGAGCTACATCTAAGGGAGGAATTGATCAGACACTTTTTTTCTCACACTCTGTAAGAGTAGAAAGGAATAAATTATTTGAACGGTGTCTATCTCCTTATATACCACGGCCTCTGATTAATTACCTTAGGGCTCGCTAATGAGAATGTGTAAATGAATACAATGTTAATCTACTACGTATACCGTGTTTACTCAAGTTTGCTGAGACTCAAGGAAAAAAAAACAAAATCCCTTATGTATAAATTATAATAATCCCACATCAAGAGGAAGAAAAAAAAATCCATGGTGAGATCAAAGCAGAACGGCCCGATGCAATCATGTGTCAAAAGATAAAAAAAACAACTTCCTTACGCACTCAAGTGGGCAAGGTATGTCAGACGTACAGTAGTTTGACTCTGATCATCCTCAATTTGAGGGAAATCTGCTTCACCTATCTCCCATCATTTTCCCTCTTACCTTTCGTGTATCCAGAGTGACAGCTAATGTGATCCAGAACAATGAGGCTGATACAGTACGTGATGAAAGGAAATATTAAAAGATGGAATGTGCCTGTGTAACAAAGAAATGTCACTGAAATAAAAATCTAAGCATGACAATCCTGACGTTTAGCAATTTATTCACTAAAAAAATTAATTACACTTAAAGGAGCTATATGTAAGAAATCTAAAGCAAATAGTTGTAAAATCATCCTAATATGTCACAGAGACTAAGGAATAATGTTCATATAAAATACTGATCTCACCGACAACAATAGTACAGCCAGAATATTCGCATTTAAAAAAAAAAAAATTACGGTCCACAAATCATGTTTATGTTTTGAATTTGTGTTCTGGCCTGTTGCGCCACCCACTGCTGTCTACCAGTCTCAGCATCAGTTACAGTTACGACTGAGCTACAGCAGCACGGCAAGCAGCATTAGCAGTGTCCCGGTACATAGCATTAGCAGCCGGCTCCTCAGCTGTATCCCGGCAGCAGCGTTAGCAGTGTCCCGGTACATAGCATTAGCAGCTGGCTCCTCCTCAACTGTATCCCGGCAGCAGCGTTAGCAGCAGAGAAGCCGGACTTGCTCAAACGGTCCGCTGGAAAACCGAAGATCAAGGACGTGGCGACGCGGCCCTGCCACGGCAGCCGCCCGTGGGCAAACAAATCAGTGTCCAGCGTGCCGCTGTCCAGCAACCTCGAATCTGTAGGGGAGGGGGGGCGAACACGACTCGCGGCAGTATTTTGAATTTGAGTGCAGTAACCGTTTTGGCCACATTCTTACATACAGCGCCTTTAAATTAAACTTTGCATAAACAAATAAAATCATGTAATTTTATATACACATAAGAAAGATTCCCTCCATAGAAACAAAAAAACATACCCACTGACAAACACAAACACACAGTCTGGGAGGACCTTCCCACCCATCACTTCTCAGACATTGCGGTTTAGACTCTTAGTCTTTCATCACAGCAGTGTAACACCTTAAAACATTTCATTTACACGAGGAAGCAGAACTCAGACAATAGCCATTTGTTTACTGGGACTGGTGGTGTCACATCTGGAACTGCATTAGCTTCACTGTTGACTGCAGATCCAGGCACGCTAACATAACAAGCCTTCAACTACAAACACACAACAGCAAATGACAGTTTTCTTACTTCCTTTATCAGACTATGTGTGTCTGTATAATGCTGCTGGTAATGTTTCTGCCTTAACTGGACAGCATGCAGTATATTCGCTGTGCTTTTAAGAGGTAACGAAACATTTCAGCATTAAAGCAATAAGCGGTAAAACTGTGGGTGATGCGTTTGACAGCAGTGGGCTGTTACAGCTTTGATAGTAATTGAGAATGCTCCGTTTGGGCAGATTCCTCCTCTGTTGCCCCAAGTCACACATTAAAGAGATTAAAACAGCCATCAGCGCAGTAGGAACAGGACTGTCTTCCTCTCCCCTCCAACTATTGACACAAACAAAACTTAGAGACGACAGCTGCTGATTTGTAACTAAGCGACAGATCCCTGCAAGCAAATAAAGCAGTCGTGCCAGTCTCTTTGCTAGAAAACTCTATTTGTTTCCTCGTGACAGAAATCCATTGAACGCCACATAAACCCTTAAAAGTTTACATGAGGACATATTTCTTGAGGAGCTATTTCTTTCAATTTATCTGATGCCTTTGTCCCATGTATTGGATTCTGGGAGCTCTGAAAATGAGCAAAGGGAAAGCTTTTTTACATCAGGGATGAAGATTCCTTTTTTTTTTTTTTTTCCCCCAAATTAGGCTCCTGTAAGAGGGTGATCATAAGCACATCCGGAGACTTTGAGCGAGGGTCTTTGCTGACGTTGCTGTTGTTGAGGCTGGACTAGGCTGAGCTGAGCAGCCAGGTTGACAAGGACCTGTGCTCAGCACTAGGAAAGCTCTCATCCAGAAACAAGAAGCCCAGGGGAACAAAGACAACAATATGCCAAAAACACCCACTTGAAAACAACAAAACAACCCCAAAAAGCCTCCAAAAGAGTCAGTGGTGGGTGATTGCCAGCTGCACTCCAGATTACCAGGCTCTCTGAGAGTCTTTCAGCAATCGCTGAGAGCTGTAGCATCATCTCCAGCTCCTTAATCAGTTCAGCTGGGGAGGGATGGATCCTGACATGCAAAAGGCTCAGCACGATGGGGAATAAACTCATAATCAGCAATCAGATATTCCACATTGCTGGAGGGGGCGGGGAGCTATCTCAGATAGGTCAAGGATCTCTCCACAGCCAGTTAACCCCTTTGCTCCAGCTGGGAAACACTCTCATTGTCTAGGACACGCATTGTTTAGTTGGCTCTGCTGCCTGACTCGCTGAATTAGGACGTTGAGCCCGACACGTGCAAAGGGGTGCATGTTTTTTTTCCTCTTGTATATAACTGTGTAAATACAATTTTAATTTCAAAACATACTCTACGAGTCCGTAAACGGAGTTGGATTTCATTAAAACACCATGTCCCTGAAAAAGCCATGTGCTGCGCCTTTAAACAAAGTTCATTGCCTTGCACATTCTACTTCCTTTCATCTTTGTAATTAGCACTGAAACAGCATTTCTTTTATTTCAAATGAATGCATGTGCATAAAAATCAATCTTAAGCAGACTGCTCCAGCAAGGCTGTTTTTCTTTGTTATTTATGATGATAAGATTCCTTTCATGCATCTTGGTTGGGGTGAGGAGGGCCTAATGCTTCCAACCTTGAGAGATAGTTTCCACTCCGGCCTGCACAGTCTCCTCTGGGAGATTCACGCATTCTGCCGCAGCAGTGACACTGAAGTTCAGAGTGTAGCAACTTCAAAACTCTGTAGTAGGTTATTCATATCATTTGTCATCTTGAAGAGCACCCCCTAGTGTTCAGGAGGATTCACAAACCTTTGTTTTTTCATCAGCGCAGGCGCCAGATCAGATGAGTGTAAATGATGCCATCCTACAAGTAGGAACCCCTAATGGCCTCTGCTGGGACGTGTAATCAAACGCCTCACACACTTCTCTCCCTTTTGTAATCAAGCGGCGGAGCACATGTTGTGACGATCTTTGTTATAACACTGCCTGCTCCCTTGTCTCATCAAAATTCCATGCACCTCTCATTTTTCATCCTTTGTTCCCCCGCCGGGGTCCCTGGATGCTGCAGTCGCTCTCCGTGGAGCAGAGGGGAGTGTGACTTAGTATGCTGTGACCTCTGACCCCTTCCCATCTCCCTGACTCTACAGCATGCTTCTGCTGAGACTCTGGCAATGCCATCACTATTTACAGCCTGTTAATACAAATTCCACAGACCTCCATATGTCCAACCTAGGAAATCACTTTCAATAAAGTTCACAGAACATGGCTATACCATATGTCCATTGCATAAGTGCTGAGTAAGCCGTAATAGTGACAGCTTTTATCAGCGCCTGTCACTGAGAGCTCCTTACTGGTCACCCCAGGTCACATTAACACTAGAAACGTAGTCCACTCTCATCTCACCTCTGCCGGGCTGACACAGGAGGAGGATAAAGGTGATAAACCGCACAAACAATACTCCTCTTCTTGCCTGCTGCCGGCATGCTTGCCTAGCAGGGAGATCTGATTACAACTGAGAAGAGAGCAGCTTGGTGTTTCATGGAAAAGCAGGTCAACTGGAGAGTGCTGTCAGAGCTCGAGAGTCACCGGCCTGATGGAGGAGGAGGAAAAGCTATCCGACACGGCGGGGAGAGACGGAGGTTTGTCTCCAGCTGTACAGTAATGGGCTTTATTTACTCTGCCATTAAAAAACGAAAGGAGAGGAGAAATGATGGAAGCGAGTGGACTGAGCATACGACTCCAGGGAGAGATGCATTAGTGTTGTCTGGTGTTCCCCCTCACCTTCTACCTCTTTTCGGTTTTCTCCCCCGCCCCCCCCTCCTCCATCCCCGTCTCCCTTTGGCTCACACACAGGAGACGGAGCTGCCCCACTGCCAACACCTAACTCCTTATGTGTTTTTCTGTCCTCAGTGTTTGAGTCAGACAAAACGCAAAATCAATAATGCTTTTTCTCCCCCATTTCCTCTTTGATGCAACTTCAAAAAGCCAATGGACAGCCCTCCAGAGGCCCACAGAGGAAAAAAGCCAATGGTACGAAACACGCTCAGAATGAAAGTACAGGGGGAAAAACTTCACCCTTCACTCTCTTAAAACACTGTTAACTTCTGAGCCCCAAGTGGCAAAGCCTATGAGGGTGAAACAGGGCACGGGAGGCTAAAGAAATGTTATATATTCCTATTATTAATCCATGTGTTTGCACTTTAGTCCAGTCCAGTGACTGACCACAATATTAGAATGTAAAGCAAAGGGTTTCTGTGAAGAGTGATATCCAATCCCTACTCCCTGTACATATTCGACAGTGGGAGCTACAGGAAGAAAGAGAGAAAAAAAAATGAAAGTGAAACTATTCTTTAACTCCATGGACTGTGGTATATGATTATCTAAGGAGCGCTGACAGAGGAAGTATTCTATCAGTAGCTAAATGCTGCATGACAGGAAGACACTTCAAAGGATCTATAAGTGACTCCTGAAATACTGAGTGAAAGTAAAGTAGGAAATTACCCTTAAGTTAGAGGCATTTGACTAAGCCCAGCTCTGTGTTTTACCTGACTGGGGAGCCAAATTGAGAACCCTGACTGAACTCGGTGTGAATGTTTCAGAATGAACAAAAATCATCTCGTGTTAGCCCGATGGTTATCTTGAGCCGCTTGCTGTTTGTTGTACCCTGCTGTTTGATTGGGCATGGGACAGGAGAGTCATTTAACCTTGTCTGTGATTGGGCTAATCTGTCAAAGCCACAAGGTGTGACTGACAAGACAAGATGACTGACAGAGCTGTCGGGCACCCTGGCTCGGATGGAATCGTAGATTAATGTTTGTGCAGCATAAAAAACTATACTCAGACACGGCTCCACAAAGACTGCTCATTTTTAATTGGTTGCTGCAAAGATTCTTACAGTTTCCTTTATGTACTATATGGAAAAATCAATTCTACAGTAACAGTAATACTTCCACGCTAAGTAGCCTTTCATTTTGTATCAATATATTTTAAGGTATGGACGTGGAGAATGTATTTTTGCAGCCAGCACATACATGACTGGCATTTAATTTCAAAAGAAACCAAATCACAACATCATAAACAATGACTATTGGTAACTCAGAACAAAAAAACAGTATCAAATTCAGAAATTAGTGCCCTCCTCTGCTCTCCTCTCCTCTCCTCTCCTCTCCTCTCTTCTCCTCTCCTCCTCCTCCCCCTCCTCCTCTTCAGAGTGCACCTCCCTATCCTCCCAACTTCTATGGAGCCAAATCAAAAATCCATGCTCTCAATGGGCAGTCAATATCTCATTAACCAGTCCCTCCACACACAGTCAGGCAGCCAGGATGTTCGTCTCAGTGTGCACAGCACAGACTGGCACACCTCACACACTTTAATAACCTGTAGGGACGCCATTCGACTTCCTCCACCAGCTAAGAGGCGAGAGAGAGGGCTAAAGCACACACCCTCAATCAGTCAGAGTTGTTTGTCTTTCCTCTGCTCTGATATTATCTTTTAAATTTGACTGTAACATGTAAATGATCCCTCAAAGAAGGTGAAATTAAATCAAGAGACATTTTATAAATTTAAAGGTAGAACAAAATTGGGTTTCGTATTATTAATATTGGCATTGGAGTTACATTCACACTCAAATTATTTAATCACACACTAAAATAAATATGAATACTTCCTCTTAAAATAAACTCTCTTTGTAATAGGGTCTTTTATTTTAAATCCTTGCAGGTGACTTGTGCTATATTTGCCTTCACCTTAATCTGTGGCCATTTTTTCCTCGGCTCTTCGTGTCCTCAGTCCCTAACTGGATAATAGCCAATCTTGTTAACCTCTTCTTTAATGTGCGAGAGCCTGCAGCACTGTGTGGTGAACACTTCAATCGGCCACTGATACAAAGAGACAAAGAGTACCAAATCTACAGCAAATATTTACAGCCTTGTTAACATAGCCTTAAAGCGCCTATCACAAGATATTTGGCTTTACCTTCTCTACGGGCCCCAGAACATTTTTTACAGTCTAGTACACACTCGTGCTAAATCACATATTTATGTTCAGTCTGCATGCACTGTAGTGGCTTACTGGGCCTTGCTTTTCATGATTTTAAAACACTAGTGCTATGCTGTAGTGGATGAGGTATGCAGATTTAAATAAAAGTAACAATAGCACACTGTAAAAATACTCTGTTACAAGCATTGGAAGTGTTACTTAAGTGTAAGTATGTAGATATTATGTGGAAAATGTACTTTGAGTATCAAAAGTAGGTACTCAATGCAAAGAAATAGCCCCTGTGGGTGCATATAGTACATCTGTTGATACAGTATACAATATGTATACACGTAAATATACTATTTTATAGTATATCATTAGATCCTCATTACTACTACTTATTATAATTTTACACAGGGCTGCAACTAACATGTTTTTTCATTATGGCTTAATCTGATGTTGTTGTTGTTTTTTCATCAATCCATTGTTTGTTAGTTTTATAGAACAAAAAAATATTACCCAGAGCTCAAAGTGACACCTTCAAATGTTTGTTTTTTCCCCGACAAACAGTCTCGACGTCAAAATTATTTACTTTACTTTAGTTTAAGATTAAGGTTAATTGACTAATCACGCTAAATCTTAATTTTTAACGCAATTAGTAACTATAACTCCCAGATAAATGTAGTGTATAAAAAAGTACAATATAGAGTATAACTATAAAATGTCACAAAATGGAAATACTCGAATAAAGTACAAGTACCTGAGTGAATGTGCTTTGTTACATTCCATCACTGCTGCAACATATACCTCACCACTGTCATGCTCTTTATGAAGGGTTAATTATATGTACTGAGGCTGAGACGCACATTTTTTTTTATCTTTTCTGTCAATCTACACATCAAACAACTTTCTTTAATTATGTAATTGGAATTTTCATCCTAATTGTGCTGAGTAGGCTGGCTAATTTGCATGGGGTAATGAGAGGGATGTTTCCATTACAGGTAATTAGGTACTTGAGAGGCAGTGGTGTGGTAGAGGGGCTGAATCGAGAGGGAGAGGTGGGTAGAGGGTAGAGACAAAGCCACAGAGACACAGAGATGTTTGGTTTAATATATCAGCGTTATTTTGTGGTGCACCGTATCAAAAACAATTATTTAAAATAATCAGCCCCCCCCCTCTAAAAAAAAGGCACGTACAGTATGAACAATATTAACATAACAATAAGGAAGTGCATGGCAAGGCAGCGAGTCATTGTTCTGTTCATCCATTTCACTGACCATTTTCAGGAAGAAATTACTACTGCCGTTTAAATGAGTTTCCAATTATACAGCTTGTTCACATTTTAATTTAATTTCTGACATTGTCACAGTGTCCTATCATGACACCAGCAGCTCCTATCACTCTGAAAGGACCAATAAAGGGAAGCTAAAAGAAGATATAAAGACTGGCAGATAGACAGGCAGACACTGGCTACTAAACAGGTTAACTTATAAATACAGAAACTGTCAACACGGCTCATCTTTAATCACATGCCTAATTATCACATTTATCAAATACAAAAAAACTACACCCAGTCTAGAGAAGAAGAAATACACACATTACAATCTCTCATATTCGCCACACTTTTAAAAAAGTCACAGAAAAGATACACAGCACTCGATTCTGACAAAAGTATGTGATTTCGTGAAGCCCTTCAGTATAAATTGCATATAAAGGACATTAGGTCAAAGGCCATTTTTCATATGCGTCTCGTCGAAAATAAGATACAGGACTGCTCTCCATTTCAATTTCATACAATTTCAGAACTGACTCTGAGCCTCACTTCATAAATTAATTCTCACACACTCATCGATGGGAAAAAAAAAAAAAGGAAATTAACACTATGGTCAGAGTTGCCAGTTTCACACAAAGAGCAGGATACTTAGCTGCATCTAGATCGCAAACTAACATGTGAAAAAATAAACAAAAATTATGATAAGCTGTAAGCGTCATTATCAATATTAGTGATACAGATAGTAATTTATACATTTAATCATTTTCACACTTTCATTATATTTCTATATGTCAATATATGTACACAAAGAAATATTTCACTTCACTGCTTTTTTGTCCTGAGAGTAAAAATGATTTTAAAAACAGCACAAATCTAAATTTATTTTTGGACAGATGGGAAGAAAAAAAAAGCAGCAAATCTAATCATTACTGATATTTTTCATTGAACACAGAATGCATGTGCCTCCTCATGTTTATTATATTTGACAGTATCACGAGTGCACATGAGCACATATGTTTGGTTGTTCACAATTCTCTGTATGGAAGAATGAGAGTGTATTCATATGTGTGAAAAGCATGATTATGTGTGCGTGTGCAAGCATGCGTGAGAGAAGTGTGTGCTGCACTGTATGTCTGACTGCACTTTCAGTATCTGTCTGCACGGATGTGTGTGTGCGCATGTATGCCTGTATGATGGAGGGGGTGGAAGAGCTGGGATTAAGCATACTAGATCAACATCACAGCGACTGGGAGGACCCAGTCCTGCTCTCATGGCCACACATGTAAACCCGACTACCCAAAAAATAGGTCAGTGGAACACAACACACTCTCACACACAGATGTATACACACACACACACACACATGCACCAGTATCAACTCAAAGAATCACAGTCTGCCAGGCGCGCCAGTGCCTTGTCGCCCGTCTGCGACCCACGTTCAACACTGCCACGCACATCTTTCCCGCGGAACAGACACATCCTCTGGACTGGAACAACAGGATTAAGAACGGGGCAGAAAGGAATAGCGACAAGAACCCCCCTCCAACCCTCGCCGACCCTTTGCCCCCCTCTCTGCATGCTACCTCACATCTATGCCAAAAAAACTTCTGCTCTGAAGCTCAGGAGCTGTTCTTGTCAGAGACGTGCAAAGATTACACCGGCTGTGGTTTCCACAGCACCCCACATAACAGCAGCAGCGAGAAAACACACACACACACACACACACACACACACACACACTGAAAATAATAAAATCAAAGCAAAAAAATACCTTTACAGATTTTTACAAGTTGAATAATTCTAACTCAGTTTCTCTCTTTGAATAAAGAAATAAAATTCTCTTCATGCATTAAAGGGAATATTTAAAAAAAAAAAGCTTAATTCACTTGCATGCATTCAGAAGCACTGTATTACTGTATTTCTCCCTCCCTTCCTCTCCCTCTCTCTCTCTCTCTCTCTCTGTCACACTCATGCCTTGCAAATGAAATGCAAAGAGTTGGCAGGCTATGAATAGCGGAGCCGTACTTCCCTACTTGTTACTCAGGGTGCAGGATCAGCATGCATTTTGCTCTTACCTTTCATAGCTGAAATCACAAAATACATCATTAAGCTTCGAGTCCATAAGAGAACAGCTATCACCAGCGCAAAGCCCTCCACTGCTGTCTCAGCAGCAGCTGGCCAGCACAGCTCTGTCTCTCAGCCTCCGAGCATGACCACACCAGAATCCATGTGACTGTGACATCAGTGTTCATGTCTGACTGCTCCCCACCCACTAGCCTTTGATTGGCACAGCATGCAGCCAGTAGGGGCGCTGAGAGCTCAGGCAGGGAAGCTGGCCCTCTTCCCACTGATTGCAGTCAGAGCCTTGTATACCGGCTTGCTAGACACAGCACACTCTCACTATCTCCTCTGTCTTATCTTTTTAGTGCAAGGATAAAGTCAGAACCAGTTCTAGCAGACATCAGTTTTTCATGCTCTTGTTCTGCCCCTTCTACTCTCTTGGTTTTCTGCCTTTAAAAAAAATGGTGCAATGTCAAGGATAAGAAAAAAGTCAAAGAGGGGATAAAAAGCTAGATGGGGATGAGAGAGGGGTGAATGAGAAAAATAGCAGAGGAAACAACAGAGAGAGGACGTTTAAAAAAAAAAAAAAAAGGAGAGCGGAGAGGATGGATAAGAGGGGGATCTGTAATTTTTCTGTGGCTCAAAGATCGAAGCGCTCCGCTCTTCTCCTCCTCCCTGTCTGTAGATATGAGTGATCAGTGTGAGGCCAGATGTCTGCGAGCAGCAGTGGGCCCTACACAGAGAGAAGATGAGTGGAGCCTCAGCTTCTTCCCCTGACCTCTCAGAGGACCCGCATGCCCCTCTCCCTCTCTCTCCCTCACACACACACACACACACACACACTCTGACGGCTCTCACACACTCTTTTTGACAGGTGAAGAAGGGGAGATAGTGACGGAAGGGTTTGGATGATCCCCTCCACCCCACAGCGACTGGGCGATGAGTTTCTCGCTATCATTTCTCCTTCTCTCCCTCCTGTGCCCCTCGCTCTCGCCCCCTGCTTCCCATTCCAGTCCCTACCTCTCTCCCTCTCTCTCTGCCTCACTCTCCTCCCCCTCTCCTCGCTCATCCTCTCTCATATGATAATCTGTTCTGACTCCTAACCAGCTGCCTCTCTCTGATACAATATTCTGGTTTTAGTGCAATCCAGCCTTGGCCAATAACCACGTTGCATTTGGCATTTCCATGAATAAGCTGGCGCTCATATCATCTCGTCTCAAGACAAACATCATGCAGCTTCGGTTTCAGGCGCTGCAATATTTGAAATCCAAAAACTAAAAGGAAAAGTATTTTTTTTTAACACCAGCTATATTTCAAATTTGGATATTTTAGAGGCTCGTTTCACATTCTCTACAATGGTTTGATATTAATAACACTACAGCAGCGGTGTATCTTTGCCACTGAGTTATGACGCTTCCACGGGGCAAGATTTTCATTTTGATTATTTATTTCTTGTTTTACACACTAAATATCTATATTCATTTGATGCCTTCCAATGTCTTCTGTTCATTGAATAAAGGTGTAAAATGGAAATGAGGACTCAGCAGCTTGCAACATAAATCTTCCCACGACAATGTTTCATTAGGACCTCTATGATCCATTAGAGACACTAAACACATTAACTCACGTTGTGTCAACACTGGTCTCTTATTGCACACTGTCTAATGAACAAAATATCATTCAGAGGCTGATAGCATCAAATGGAGCGTGCTCGGGATGCAAACTACACGTAGACAGGCCCCGGTAAACAATGTGATGTCAGAGACAGAGCAGTTGTCTCATTTCGGTGTTGGTGTCTCCCCGCAAGATCTTCAAAGTTCACCAGATGAGTCAGGGCCAAGGCCTACGCAGGAACATGTTTAACTGCCACTATCTGTGGTTGTCTCTCAGAAACTGGCTGCTGTATCAGTCTAGAACCAACCGTGGCTCGACACACTGTGGCTTAACACTGAGCTATGGTTAAGGGAGGAGAAAAAAACATAATACTGTAGCAGTTGAGTCTGTCAGCTGGTTATCCAAGAACATCTGAGAGGTGGATAACATCCATATTACCATCTGAGTGTCAGGAGAGAGTTGGAAGGAGTGCATGTTTTGTCTGCCGACAATCTACATGGTGAATAAATGTAGATCTCAAAAACTTCCTTTTTGCATCTACAGACCGTGAACTAAAAAATCTCAGTTGTCCCCCAACTTGTCCACTTTCACATTTGAAAGGTTGGTTCATGCAAATTACAAAAGAAAAACCAAAAGCATTCTACTTTCTACCAAGGAAAGCACTTCTCACAGGGACTGTCCCTGTGAGAAGTGCTGTGTGTTCTGCAGATTATCCAGAGTAACTTGGACACTTTCTGTGGCCAGACAATTTTTCCCGTGGCTTTGGGGTTAACACACTGACCATGAAACACAATGTCTGTGGTTCAGATCTGGCTGGAGGTCTTTGTTGCACGCCATTCCCCATCTCTTTGTCTCCTCATTTCCTGTCATCTCTCCACTGTTGCAATCCAACAACTGAATATGATGCTTTTTTTTCTCAATATGCACTACAAACAAAAATTTAATTAATCTCCACTGCACCACAATTATCTGCACAGTAGTGTTGTCGCGGTACTGGAATTTCTAACTTCAGTGCAAAACCTTTTAAAATACCGATATTTACTACAAGCTACAAACTATACAAGTTGTATTTTTTTTATTAAAAGATAAACACTTCGAAACGTCATTAATATCCAAGGCTTTAATTTGCTCCAATCACTGAACTCAACCAGCATATATTTGGGGCAAGTGTCTATATGGGACGAGCCTTTAATTCCTTCCACACTCAACTCTTGCTCAGCAAAGATGGGAAATACTATCAAATTAATTATTTAAACCCGAATTACTTAAATAAAAAATAAGCTGGGCGACACAGTGGTGCAGTGGTTAGCATTGTCACTTCACAGCAAGAAGGTGGGGGAGCCCTTCTGATTTTGAGTTTACATGTTCTCCCTGTGTCAGCGTGGGTTTTCTGTGGGTACCCCGGCTTCCTCCCACAGTCCAAAGACATGCAGATTAATTGGTGACTCTAAATTGGCCGTAGGTGTGAATGTGAACCTGAGTGGTTGTCTGTCTCTATGTGTCAGCCCTGTGATAGTCTGGCAACCTGTTCTTGGTGTACAACGCCTCTTGCCCAATGTCAGCTAGGATAGGCTCCTGCCGCCCCGGGACCCCTAACCTAAAAAACAGGCTATTGATAAGATATCAATTACGAATCATTCATTTGATCTAGTTCTGAGGGACAGAATTGAGGGAGATACCCTTTTTCCACCAAAATTAGCACATGTAAGCAGGTTTTTCAAACATAGGTTAACCGGCTAAGTCTGTCTGCTTGCTCATTACCAGTAGACCAGAGCTGTGTACATGGCTGTGTACTTTTTGTGTGTGTTCAACGTCACGACTGGCCGGAGAACATAGAGATGAGCATGGAGGCCATTGAAAATTTTATGGTGGTTTCTTCTTTTTATTAATTACTCTTTGGTGCTTATGGCTCTAGTAAAATGAACTGAATGATTGAACCGAGAATCTTACCAAGCTAACGATGTGTAGCATGCCCATATCGACAAAAGTTCCAACATTTGTATGTGTATGCGCCATCTAAGCAGCTAACTAATGTTGGCTCAAGTGGGTAACCGACGACCAGCGGGCTTGAAGAGGTTTTATACATCCAGAAAACCAGAAACAACCAGACGTCCAATTGAGACCTGCATTTATTTGTCGAAACCAGTTACCACACCCAGCTAGTAAAAGGGACTTTGTGTTTAATTCAGGCTCAGCTTTGAGGACAGCAGAATTAAAGTAGCCAATGTTAACAATGAGAGAGCGAGAAAGTGCAGAGGTACCTGTATTACGATACTACGGAAAATGAGAACTGAAACCGATGTGTCGATATATCAGTTTTTTTGACAACATTACTAATCCTTTGTAGTTGTGATGAACTGAACTTCAAGAAAAACATAAAACTAATACACCAGTCTTGATGTTGTTCTACGCTTTCAACTTTACAGCAAATATAGTTCCTCCAAATGTATATAATTGTGCTTAAAAGCCCAGGCCTCCCTAAGGAGAAATGTTTCTAGCAAAGCTGCCTCATTTGCTCTTGATCACACTCTCCCTTGACTGCTCCACATTACCAGTGACAGTATGCCAATACCCTGCTAATACTCGTTCATTAGGGAATTGATTAAGCCACAAAGGCTGTGATGGTCAAACGTCCGCGGGTTTTAATGTAGTGATTACTGACATGCAGCCATCAATAGAATCATTTTAGTCAATCATTTCCTTATATCCAAGTATAAAAGAGAAATGGTGATAGGGAAGTGGTGATGGCTTCAGGAGTGACCGAGTTTCTGAATCAGGCACAACACACTAAATTTGTGCATTTTAGGCCAGCCCAGTCATGTGTCTCGCACTCCTCTTGGATTAATTCAAGCAAATGTATTTACTGTAAACAAGCCCTGTGGAATGGAATTCAATTGAGATGAGGTGCAGACCATCCACTGGTGCCCCTGGAGGAGCGGAGAGGACTAGAGCTGATAATGGCCTCATTAGCAGTCTGTCAGTAGCCATTCCACGCACAGACTCACCATGCAGCTGATCCATGTTAACTCTTACAGCTCTGGACCAGCTTCAAACCTGCGGTCTGCATGCCGTTGCACTCTGTAGCCTTTGACCCCACAACACAAACACTTACACACTTCCTAATTTTGTGTCCCGGTCTCGTGGGGTATTTTAGAGAGTTGAGGCTTTATATTCCACCACAAGAGGCACCTGGATGTTTGGAACACCAGCCTGAAGCAGCAGTAGAATTAACAAGCTTCAACAGGCACTCCATGAAAACAATACAGATCAATTTAATATAGATGCCAAGGAGAGGAGGGCATAATATTAGAACCATAACAGCACCGGCCCACACCACACAATCATAAACCAATTTAGGGCCATTCCAGGCAATTTCCTGGGGGCTTCCACTTGTGGGAAGACTTCAATAAATCACACAGACAACAAAGGGAATATCTATTTCAGTGAAAATAGAGGACACTATTGGGTTGTGTCCAGAGCACTGCGGAGGGTTGCATTTAAAGGCAAGTTTGAATAAGGGAAGCGAGAGTTTAAAAACATACTACATGCCTCTGCTATGCCTGGGTTTACGGTATAATGTGTAGCTACAGGAAATGCTGTTAACTCATTACCACTAATGGATTTTCCATGGAGTGGAGCAGTGTGTCTAGTCTGGCAAGGTGGCAGCTGCAGGTAAGTCTTGTGCTTTTTACAATCTTAACCGATCACATGACTCTGCGTTAGTGACTATACACACTGCCCTTCATCCTTTATATACGCAGCAACCACGGGGCCAGCTCAGCACTATTACTACACCACACTCTCCTTCTAACTGTCACTCAATACACGTACACACAAGCACAATATTTATAGAACAGCGGGGTCAAAAGGAAGAAATATGAAAGCATATCATTCCTACACAGGTGAAGTGTACACCTGTCAACTGTCATGTAATCCGAATCAACAACACAGTACTTATAGTGAATGGTTGACAAGGCTATAGCCTTTTGTTTTACTGCCACGGTTATTTATAGAGTGAATTTAAACCTTTTTTTTTTTTTTGAACAAACACAAAAATAAGAGCCTGTGGTATTTCCAAATCAATTCAATCAAATGCTTTTGTCAAAGAAACAAAACAAACAAACAAACAAAAAACTACAAGTACTGTGTCACCGTGGCAGCAAAGCCAATTTGTCCTGCACAGACTGACCACGCTTCACATCTTGCATGCCGGCTCCACATTAAATGACCTCTCGCAGGTATGAGTGAGGTGCTGACAAGAGGCTGTGAACAATATTATAAGCGCTGCACTTCAATGAAAAACATCAAATGCCCTCAGCTACTTTTTAGTTGCTATTTTATTTAGTGGCAGTTTGGTTGTTGCTGTTATTTCTCTGCTGGATCCAAACTAAGTGAAATGCCAGGCCATTTCTGTCTGTCTTTGGGCACTTGAGCAGCAAGAAAAGTGTTTACAATCTGCCCACTGGAACTGGATGTTCAATTGATTGATGCAGCCTTGGAAAAAATATGCGCCTGGCAAATTCAACAAAGGTTGTCATTTAAGTGACTAGAATAAATCAGTTTATTTATCTGGTTTATCAGATGAAAAGGCAGTGGTAAGGAGGGATCATCAGCGCCGCTGGAGTGCTAGCATATATCTCACGGAGCAATTTTTTCAATAGATCAATAGAAATCAGATTTAACAATGAATTGCACTGCATCTCCTTTGTGCGAAGCTGCCCTTGGGGACAGAAAGGAAAGGGATAGGAGGATAGAGAGAGAGAAGGAGCGAAAGGGAACGAGGAGGGGAGATTATCGCAGGCATGGCAGCCTGTGTGAGAGGCTTAGCCTGGCTAGGCAGGGAGGTGGAACCCTGTGAATTCTAATGAACTGGCAAGACTCCCCCAAAACCAGCTCCATCTCCATGGCATGAGGACGACAGGAGGGAAGGAGGAGGTGATTAGGAAGGCGCAGCCCCTCCACGGCAAACCAAACAGAGCAGGTCATTTTCCCTGTGATAATTATGGCTATAACCAGGCATGAGGGATTGGTAATGGACCTGCTTATTCTTCATGCCCTGCAAAGGCAACCACTGAGCCTGTCAAGGGGAAAAGCATGATGATGTGTTTTTTTCTTCCTGTTGGTCGGGTGACTCTAGTAAGAGTTGCGATGGCTGTTGAAAAGGGCAGCAGGGGAACTTGGCCTTTGAGGGAGAAGTTAACGAATGAACTTCATTATTGAGGAGCATACCAGGGAGACCCCCCGGAGTGTGTGATGTATTACCTAGCGTCAAACTTACACACTCCCCCAACATCACCAATATAGCCCGACATCAGCTCTGGGGGGAGGTAGACGTGTAAACTAAAATAGTTAACCTTCTGGCTTAAGGCGAGAAGAAAAGAAGAAAACAGAGAAACAAACTGCGATGTACAATATTTGCTTCAATAAAAAAAAAAAAAAAAAAAAATCTATTTTAAAACCTCTAAATTAAGCAATATTTCTTCTGCTTTTAGGCTGAACAGTTTCACCATTATTCCCTCTATTGAAACACTAAAATGAGTAATGAGGCAGAGCCTTTTCCTGTGACTGCTCAGTGCAGAAACCCTCAGAAGAAAACTGTTTTAGCTTAAACTAACACATATTTAATGTTCTCTCTGTGACTTCAGGTAATGCAGTTGGTCCGGTGAGGCACTCCAGATCAACGCAATCTAGATTACTCTCATTTATTAAAAAGCAGCTCTGTTCATGCATGAAAGTAACTTTTCCTAAGTTCTATGAGCTCTATAAAAACAAGTGACCCACCGGAGGGACTAGTGCTTTCCTCAAGATTGAGGGAGATCTTCAGGCTATGCGCGACGAGCACCACTTAGCCTTCCCCCTTCCCCTCTTCCGCCGGGCCTGGATGGAGTTTCTCTATGGTGGACGGGACGAAGGAGCTCTTTTACTGTGCGCACTCTCAACACTTTTACTCTTGACTTATGAGGATGCCATGGGTGCAGGGGAGTGATTCATCACTGGGTGTGCTCCTCTTGCACCCTCACACATTAGTAATGTGGTCCGCTGAGGAGGAGTCCTGTCATCAGTCTGTACCTGGACCCTCTGAACAAGGTAGGTCAACAGGAGGCAGCAGCGGCTGGCCCACTTTTAGTCTTTCACAGCACCTTTAAGTTTCCTCCAGCTCTGCCACAGCTGAGCCTGACGGACACACTAAGACCAGCCTGGTCAAGGGGAGACGCTGCCTCGGTGCTGAACCGGTGTACTCGCTATATCTGTTGACTCAGTGAGGCTCGTCCTCCCCCAGTGCCCAAGCACAACAGGCCAAATGAAACTTGGTGAGAGATTAAGCGAGGAGGGAATAGTATCTTCATTCAAATATTACAGTGTATCAGAGCACAAAAAAAAAATAGAAAAACAAACAAATGACTCATAGTTTGGATGAAAAGTTCCCAGACTTATCCATCTGAAACTGCCTGAGGAAATTTCATCACAAGACTCCCTAGTCTGCTGTAATGCAACCGCAACAAAATAAGTGGCAAACACATGATCATCTGTTCTTTCACAAAATATAGAGCCACTTTAAGTCAGCGTAAGCCTTTGACCTTAACATTGCAGGTAATGCACATTTAAATACCTACCTCAGTATTCATGTTTGTCATTTTACTTGTGAAGATTAGGTGTAAAAAGGCTATTTGAAACCAAAACACAGGATTAAGGGATAATGCTGCTCTGTGTCTTGTGAGTCGACCTTGATTCTGTAATCCAGCACAATACTGGAGAACAGCATATTTCTCTCTCTTGTACATTCAATACTCTCACTGTAGAACAGCTCACGCTGATGTAATGGCAAAAGCATAATGGCACCACGCTGGAAGAGAAAGTAATCTGAATTAAGGGGAACTTCATTGTAATATCTGTGTAATAGAACTGGAAATAGTATTACAAGATTTATACAAAGAAAAATACCATTGACAGCACCTTTACATTGATTGGATATAAAGCAAGGTGAGATAAAAGTATGAGCTGACATGTTGTTGCACTGAAAGCGGAGAAAAAAATCCAGGCGGTAAAAAGAAAAAAAAAAAAAAAGAACATAAGTGAATTGATTTGAATTACGCAGACCTGCACTTTAATGACCATGGTGAGAAATGAACTTGATCTTTAAAGTGAACCAACCTGCAGTCAGCCACGGCGTTATTAAGGACTGTGCCACTTAATCAGAGAGGACGCCAATTTAGCAGGGAGCTAACTATGCAGGAGGGACCCTCAGTGGCAGCAAACACATTACAGAGCGTGGTGTCACCTGACTGGCGCAGGTACGTATACATGCTCCTCTCTCTTCTCCCAATCTCCCTTATTTTCCTGACTCCATGTCTCCTTTCCTGTGTTTTTTTTTTCTTCTTCACCCTGCCGCAGACACAGTAGAATGAAAACCTGCCTTTGATGTCTGGGATCCTATAATGCTGAGCAGTAGAAATCCGCATGCCTGTTATCTGTAGAATCTTAATGATGACGGCTAACTTCACAATGGGTTAACCACATCTCTCTGTTCTCACACTGCATACCCACAGAAACACAAATTAATAGCAACGGGGAAAAAACAGCATTTCTCTAATAAAGCAGATTCAACAAAATGTGCACAATGCGATCAGCACAAATGTCAATGTATAATATCACCGAAAGCTTTTGTGAGCACTTCTGCTTTCTTCTCTGTCGATGTAACTTTTTTTTCCTCTACTTTACTTTCCGAGCAGAATGACATTATTTGTCGGCGAGATGTGATCCTCACTTCAAATTTATCTAATTCAGTTTCAATAAACATTTGACGCCGGGTATGCAAACAGTCTGTTTTGTTGTGTTTTGTCCCAACACGTTTCTTTTTCTTTGATGCACTGTGACGATTATTATTGATTTTGAAACGGTGCTCACAGGATATTTCACAATGATTTTATTATGGGGGACGTCTCCTTCATTGCATGGTTTATTCAACAACATTCTTGTGAATAATTCAGGAATGAAATTATATATGTTAATTTTACCCACCTTTATTCATGCATGATATTGCATCAGGATTTTTCCATCCTAAAAAATCCATAATGGGATATTTCTGACAATACATTTTTTCTTACTCCACTTCAGTTTAGAATAATTTGTCTCAAAGTGCACTTCAGTGAAAAGGGAAGACCATCAATATCAGATACATGCTGGTCAGAGTGATAAGCCCTGCGCACGAGCGGACAGTCTATGTGTATGGCTGCGACTGAGGAACTTGATGATGGCACAAGGACATTTAATTATGGCCCCCATCTTAAAGCTTCCCCATCAGCATCAGTCAGGATCATATCTGGAGGAGCTCCATGACCTCCGCCTCTGTCGCCCTCCATGAATCAAACCTTTCATTACATGCTGACACTCTTGTCCTGCACTGAATGTGTGTTCACCATGGGAAAGTGATGAGGCATCGGAAACCTGATGAGTGACGGATAACCTGCACTTGTGCAAAGGCTGGCCGACTGTGCGCCGCGGCTGAGCGCAACGCCGGCCGTGCCCTCCCAGCCATGCCAACTGCTTCGCCTGGCAGACGCCACCATCTCGGCATGGCTCTTGGTCCCTGGCCCCTCTCACCTGAGGTGGCAGGCAGCCGGCAGAAGAGGAATCGCCCGCAGCAGATGGGGCCACTTACTTTGGCTGGCCCAGCCAAGCATTGTGTCCTTGTCACATGTCACTTACTCTTGTTTTCTGGTCTGACAACACTTCAAGACAGGGGCCTTTCAGTTCTCAGCGAGACACAAAAGAAAAAGGGTGAGGAAAAGCTGACGAGGCCTCTCTTCGCTCCAGCTCAAATTCTCTGAAAGAGCCGAAACCAAGAGAAGAACCAGATTAAGAGCCAACAAAAGCAGAGCTCCCCCACAAAAAGCTGTCTTGCACCCCTACAGTTCCCCTTACCATTCTCCTCCTTATAAAACACCCTGGGCCCCCAGGAGATGATAAAAAGAAGCGTCCATACTCACAGAAACGTATGCAAAGAAAGTGCATGTACAAAGGCCATTTGCAATTTTACAAAATGGCAGACATAATGCTTTTACTGAAAAATGAGGACCTGCCATATTGTGTTGGAGAGAAAAAAGTATGGCAGCGCACGAAAAATGGAGAAAAATCATGCTGGCCTGGTTTACGACAAATAGATAGCTCTATTGATTTCCCTTTTACAGTGACTGTCCATCCCTCACTGTTGTGATTACACTGACCTATTTCAGAAAAAAAATAGCCGTCTATTATAGATTATACCAAAATGTCCAAAAAGAATACTCTTTTTGAGGAACAAACAAATGGAGTAAGATGAAACATAACCTACAGTACAGAGGGAGAAAAAGATTGTGTCAATTTAAGCGTTCAATGCTGCTCTGGGAGAAGAGGAAACAACGAGTTCTTGCACCATGCTGAGAATCAAATAACTTTCAACAGAAAAGAGCGGCTGCGCTTAGTGGGGCCCTGCATTGTCAATTTCAATCATAACAAAAAGGCAACAACATTAAAATGACTGCAATATTGCTTAACCGACGTTTAGACATAATAATGGCAATTTTACAAACTTGGAATAATGTTCAGTAAGAACAACAGAGTCTAACATATTTGATAATAATCTAATGCACTGTATGCGCTACTGTATTGTGTTTCTTACTCTAATACACTACACCACAGTTCAGTGTTGTATGCTTTGTGCTGATGATTCCTCTGTGTCTGTGTGTATTGCTGTGTGTGCTCGTCCTGCTCCACTATGTCTGTGCCGCGCGTCTCACTAGACTATCTCTCTCCGCGTAGCTCAGGGGACTCTGGCTGGCTGATCTTCATTATCAGCCCTAGCTTAACAATGTACTGGATGCACTTCCCACATGAGTGCAACTAACAAATCCCCACAGAGCTGAATCAAGGCAACAATGTGATGAAATACCTTCAAACAGCCACTGAGCATGGAACACTGAGCTATGCAGAGACAACTCACACTGCCCCAGGCGATTCCACAGGAGTGCGCCTGTTGCCAAGCAAAATTAGACAGCAACTGGGACATATTATTCTCCTAAATTGGCAATGTACAGCACTATTAAGGACCATAAATCTCATGTTTGATTAACTGAAAATACCTCAACTCACAGAGCCAATGCGTTAGCACTCTACCACTCAGAAATCCAGGCGGGATCTGATGTCATTTAGAGGTAAAGCAGATGCTTTACAGAGGTAAAAGCTGTCATGGTGCGGTGTGAACACAGAGAGCATTATTGGGATTAATAATGCTGTTAGCATATTGTTCCAAACATACACCAAACTACTTTTATGAGAGATATTTCAAATGCACAAAGGCACAAAATCTTCAAACTCTGGCTTTATAACTTTGAGTTGAGTCTCGATGACGGATGTAATTTCACTGTAACTCTGCACTCTGTTTTTCTAAGGCAGTGCAGAAGAATCTAAATCATCTGGTTCCTTTAAAACAGATTGGCTGTGCTATTACTATGTGAGCGCAGATCTCTGACGAGAGAAACTCAATACAAGCTGCGAGCAAATAAATGAAGATGCAGGAGTGAGGCCATGTTTCTCAATCAGTGTAAGGAGTCTGTCACCGCAATGGAGATAAATACAGGGTGAAAAAAAAAAAGAAAAAAGTGAGACTCTCTTCAACGCGTCTGTAAGACTGAGGAGAGGAAGCCTCGTCTGTCTCCTTTTCTCTTTTCCCGGAGTTACATTTGTACTACTGCCTCCCTCTGGCCACTCTATTCCCAATGTACAGACAGGCACACACTACATATAATACACATCAATACAGGGGATTGGCAGAATAACACAAATCAAATACAATGCATAATTAGTTCTTGAAATATAGTCAAAAGTACATTTTTCAGTTTTTGTTGAGGCTGCAAATTCAGCTCTGTAGTGATGTTGGGGACAGCTTTTTTTGGATTTTATTATAATATTGTAAGGGTGTTTCTTTTATGTGGACATATTAGCATAGTACCAGTTATCCTGTACACCTTGTCAAATCTTTTACAAAGCAAGCTATAAAAAAACTTAATGTAGATACGCCAGCCTTTGTCTTGTTGTGTATCATAGTCTGAACAGTCAGTCAGACAATCAGTATATTGTACATCTACAGCTGCAAGAGAGTGAGAGGCTTAGCTCTAGGTAATCAGGAGATCTACTCTGTTCGGGGAAGAGCATCCTGGCTACACGACCTGTGTGCGTGCGTGCGCGCGTTAGCTAGCTCTTTGCTATCCGAGCTATGAGACAGAGCCCCAGACTGCTGATGGTAGATTAGAGGTGAGACGTCTAATCTCAGTGTAATCAGCTGCTGCATCTGATCCTCCGCTCCACACCATCTCTCTCAACAGGTCCAAACAGAAACTCATCTCACAGCAACGCAGCCTTGCTGAGGTAGGAGGAGGTGACGCGTGTATCTGGTGTCCGGCATCAAAGTAAGAAAAAAAGAAAAAGAAACTACAATTCAAAATTTAAGCCCTTGATCTCTCGCTGTCACCTCTGTCACAGGCAGTTTTAGGGATAAATCAAGTGCTACTAAAAGTCAGTATAGCAGGGTATATGTAAAACTGTCAGGGAAATGTACAGGAAAACCACAGCTGACTTCTTGCTGAGAATTATAGCCTTGTGGTTAAAGAAAGTGCTGGCAAGGGGCCGCCCCTTATGGGGAGTGAAGAAAGAAGGGGAGTCAGAGAGAGAGAAGAAAGGCTGCTGCCTCACACAGTAAATCTACTTAAGTCCTTATAACAGCCAGAATGGGGCGAGGACATCACAGTCATTGGCACAATGATATAAGTATCTGTTTTCATCTAGAATACTTCACCTTCTGATGGCTCGATGATTAGTCCAGTCGGGTGGATGGAATAGGGAAGGAGAGGAGAGGAGAGGAAAAGGAGAGGAGAGGAGTCTGCCAGTGAACAGCTGCCCCTGTAATTTATATTGATGAGGGGACTGGCATGGCAGGGAGCTTCCAGCAGTTTGATCACTCAGGCAGAGTGGGGAGTTAGTCAGAGACATGGCCCATCCCTGTGGTCTGGGTTAGACTAGGAAGACCTCCTAAAACACACACACACACACATACTTGCACACACACATACAAGCAAGACTGCCAAGCTCACATTACGAGTGGCAGTGTGGACCGGCGTAGTGGGGAAGCCAATGTTTTCACTCCGAGAACAGAAATAGATCTACAGCCTGACTATAACCATGTAGGGCAGAGCGATCTCCCTCATTATTACTCCACCAGCCATATAATCACCAGGCTTCTCTGAGAAAGACCTTCCCTCCACATCCTCAATGACCATTAACTGGCCCTTGAACTTCTTCTTGTGCACACAGCTCTGACGAGGTACTACAGCCGCTTCCTGTCTGTGAGGCGCAGCAATCAACTACTTGTTAAGGGGCTTTACTTTGATTTCCTCACATGGACAAGATTTGAATATTTCTCACTGATATGAGACAGCGTAGTCCAGTCTCTGCCCAGGGCTTTGAACCCAAGACTCCTAAATCATGCTCTTTGATTTGAGCCCCCTTCCGGTGTAGAGGTGCTTAGCGCCGCACTAATTAAGATAGTGGGGCGGTGGATGGTGGGTCAAAGCGTTTCTGTTCTACCTTGAAGATATCCTGACACAAACATGAACATGCACACACACACATCAAAAAAGGAATTCCATAACCCCTCCAGACAAGCAAATAGCTTAACACACAATCGTGCTGCTGTTTTGACGGGGCTGTTTGAGTAAGGTGGAGCTGTCTTGCATAGAAGATCATATCCTTTGCCCTGCTGTCTGATGTAAGAAAGAGCCGGGGTGTTTTACAGGGCGAGATGCAGCCTCTCACAATCTGAAACACTCCGACCGCTCTTACAGAAAAGCCCTCTGGCCTTCCCTCTCCACAAGTTTCATCAGAGTGATCAGAGGGAAAGGATAGCCTTCAGGGCTAGTTTCTTCCGTTCACACAGTGGGGTATGAACACACACGCATAGATGTACACACATACACAGACACACTGCAGTACACTACACAAAAGCGATTTTACATGCCTTTTCGATTGCACTTCACACGTGTCAAAATACAGTACAAATCTCTTGGAAATCATTGATTTCTACAGGTTTGACTGTTCATCAATTCTTCATGAGCACACTGAAATTGAAAAGGCAGTGGTGGTTAGACACGGCAAAGCCCGTGTACTATCGTTGTAGTGAACAAAGAAGTCTGGCATCTCACATGTGAGACGTGTCACATACTGAGTCTGTATCTTTCAATTGTAGTGATATGATCTGTGCTTAAATACAAACTCTTGGTAGTTAATGCCGCCTCAAAGGTTACAAACCACCACACAACACCACATCCGCGTTGCTCAGCTGCAAGGCCTTGCAGAAAACAAAGAGGAGCTTTAGCAGACTGCCTGCTTCAACTGTGCATGATTATCAAACAGTCATAAGACTGCAAAGCATTTTAATTTCCTCTCTGGGGTTATCATCATATTCTCTCCAGGATGGAGAAATACGAAATGGTGAAAGTGGATGGCACGGATCTAATTGAAGGTATTGATTTATTATAATACAAGTCAGGCAACAATATGCATATAGGCACTGATGAAAGAAGAGTCAACAGAGATAGAAACAAGATGATCTTATCATCTCTACTGTATATGAGGCAGGGAGAATTTGTTTTTTTCCTCACATTAAGTCCGTGTAGAATTTGTCTTTGAATTAAATTACATTTTAACAGCCTTGAAATTGAAGTGCAACAGAAATAAAAAGTCATAAAAAAATCTTTGTACTCACAGGTATGCGTCTTCTTTGTTACTGAGATACCTGCAGAAAGACATAAAACAAACCATAAAAAAACATATTAAAACAACTGTAAAATACCAAGCACAAACCATATTTTACATAGAGCTCTGCTTATAGCTAAGTGATGGTGATGATGATGATGAAGAGGCAGACCCTGTGGTCCAACAGACTGTCACTGTCCAAGGTTACTGAGGTGGCAGGCCCAGGGCAATTATGTGTGTAGGCTGGTGTCTGACCTACGGCCATGCTACATCAACATCCACGACAAGGTGGTTGAAACTCTATCCTCTGCGGGCGATGAATGAAAAATTATACTAAAACAAACAACATTTGGAATGCTAATGTGTTGAGCAGCCACACTGATTGGGCCCAAGCACATGACTCAGCCTGTGGCCCAGAGCGGGATGGAGGCACTTTGACCTTAATGCTAGTTAGTGAATCCTTTATTTGAACAGGTTGTCTCACTGAGATCAGGGCCTCTTTTCAGGAGGGTACAGAAAACATATATGGAATTATAAGACAAAAGTATATTAACGTACTTAACAGATTTTAAAGGTACGCCATGCTTCAAAACAATGTATTAACTCATTCAAAAGTAATCCCTCTAAATGATCACTTATGACCCACTATAAGTGTGTGGCTGTGTATTTATCTGCAGAGACTCTGCCCTTGCCTGTATTTTCCTTTTTTTTGCTGTGTTTGGTACGTTCTTAGGCAAAGCGCACAGCTGAGTCCAACAAAAAAGGCGATTCTCAGGTGGTATTTTGTTTTAATTTTATTTCAGTGTTCAGTTCTGGATGAAAGAAGAGCATGCAGGTCAGACAGCAGGTGCTGGATGATAAATATATTAAAATAAATGAGGATAATAGTTTAATGTTTAAATGTTTTAACCCTATGACTCTTGACTTTGTGTGTCAGCCCTGTCCCCTGTATCAACTCAAAGCTGCTTCAATCAGGTGAGTTACCAATGGGCATGTCAACTGTGGAGATGAGCTGCTCAAGGTCATGAGAATAAGCAAAAAATACTCATTTAAAATGTATTTCCTGAAATACTTTCCTCTCAAAATATAATATCTTAGATCAACTGAACATGCTGCTTAACACAATTATATGAAAGGCACGTATGGTTATTATAGGATTTGCAGTTTTGGGTTGGGCCAAGAATCCTGTGTCGGTGAGTTGGATTGGGTTGTGGAACTGATTGGTCATATGTGCAGGTGGCCAGGCCAGTGCAGTGTGGGAGCAGGTCTTGAAAATCAGACCTGAGCAGGACTCTGGTGCACTGATGAGGTAGCCTGGAAATCCAGACCCAAATCTAGAGAGATTTAGGGTCTGGCTATGAGTAATGCAAATGGCCCAACTCAAGGGGCAGCACCAAGCATGCATTTGAAAATATCACTGCATGCAACTGGATAACACTACGACCAATCAGAACAATACACGGGGTGACGTATCCGGAGCGCTACCAGCGGAGCTAACTGGTAGATTAGACTCTTGCCGTATCCGGTCGGCAAAACAGCAAAAGCGTCCTTCTTGAAAAGGAAAGATTCGAGCGCCGTCTTCTGTTCCTCTTTTAGAGAAAAAGCCATGTCTAACTCATTCATTGTAGCGGCCAAAGCCGTTTCAAACAACTGGTGTTCATCCATAGCCATCTTGCAATGTTTACTGACTGATTCCGGACTTCGTCGTCGCAGCGCTGTCATCATCTGTTTAGTGCGCCTCTGGCCCGCCTATATCAGGTACATCGATGTGATTGGTGCAGCTCGGCTCCAAGGGCATGGGTAATGAGCATCATTACTGATTGCCAGAGTGACTCGCTGAGCAAATTCAAATTGTGCTCTAGCAAGAACTCTGGATTTCCAGGGTGCTGATGATGGGGCTTTCTAAAAAGGTAGCAACAAGCTGCCAGATCGTAAGCATTCCAAAGGAAATTACAGAAATTGTGGACACGGTGCCAAAGAAGTGCAAGTATGGCAAGGTGAAACACTTCGGCAACAAAGCTTGTTCCGAAACAAGAGTGAACTTGGGTTGACTTTTACTTTCACTGGCAACACTGTTTACAAACGATAACAGCAACTCCTGCATAGTATATCTTAAATCCAGAATACCAAAAAAATAAAAAATAAAAACATGTAACATGCTGTTGGATACCAAATGAAGGTGAAATGCAAATCAATGACCTTGAAAATAGCCTACACTTTTTTGTTTCAATTATTATCAATTTAACAAACTAATGATTGATGAGAGAATAAAAGCATCAAATCAAATCTTAAGAATCCAAAGCGTAAAGTTGCAATTGTCAGATTAAGGCCATACCAAACGATACCATCTAACTTTACATTATAGTGTTGAGTGGCAGAGACTTTACGCCATTCTTGTATTGTGAGAATGAAAGAGGTCCCAGTGCGGACCCTTGTGGGACACCTTTACTAACTTTAAAAGCATTACATTTTTGTACCATTGCAACAGCTAAATTATTTCTGGAAACACTGAATTGAAAAATAATCTTAACCTTTAAAAGATGACTTTTTTAAGAAATGGCACTGTCCATAGTCTCAAATCTATGAAGTTGATAAAACGCACAACAAATTGAGGGTGGCTGTCCAGTGCACTGACAACAACATGAAGCTGTTATAGTGCTATTACATTGTTTAAATGCAGCCTGCTATGGCTGTAATATTACTAGTTTCCAGAAAGGCATGTGGTGAAGGAGTCCAATATTTTAGCCAAGCAGGTAGTTCTGAATTTGGATGGAAATTATTTTAAAAAGTAACAAACCTTCCATACATGTGGAAAAGTACTGGATATAAAAGTAAGCTCAAAATAGAGAATTAGCAAGTGGTTCTGCAATTAAATGAGCACTGAGGTGTAGAAGAGGAAAGACCTAAAATAGTCTCATCCTAACATTTCCTATAATCTAAACTGACTGGAATTTGTTAAACCCAGAAATGATTAGATAAACTACAGATAAGATATGAATAGTGTTGTGTGTAGTTGCATACTGCTTATCGAACAAGTGACCAGTCTGGCCAGTGTGAGTCAGACCTGGCTGTGGCTGAGGCTGGGGCGGAGCTGGGCTGCCGCTGTTCACGTTTCTGTTCCTTGCCCCTTTGGGTGTCAACTCATCGAGTGAGCCACTTCGGCTCTTGCTGTGGCTCTGGCTGTTTCTCCTGTCTGCAACATTGGTCTAATGCCCCAGGAGCCTGACGCGGACGAGCGCACAGCCAGCCGTGGTCCCCAGCGGCCCGCGGGATGCTCATGCTTTGCAGGGCGATAGCACACTAATAGATCCCACTTGTCATGCGGAAGCAATGGCTAATTTTTCTACGGCTTGCATTTGAAACTCGGGGGACGGCGAGCTGACATGATTCAATAACTCTTTGTGAAAAAGGCGTCTGGCCGGAGATAACAATGTTTCAGACACGTTTGAGGGGAAACGAGTCAAAGAGCAACGAGGGGGAAAACAAATAAGCCCTTCAGCCTCCTATAGACATACACACAGAAACACATAACTAATATCAACTCCACTGAGCAGAAAGAAGGAAACAGTCACCTAGGGGCCAGCAGTCTGTGATGGAGCTCTAGCATTGTTCCAGTGCTCAGGGCCAAAAGCTTCTGTTCTGTCCAACTGTGACATTACGCAAGGAGAAAATAAACAGTAATCCAGTCTTAATTCTACACTTCAATCAAATGACATTGAAGCCAGCAAGAGCTGATGGTCCATTAAGGAGCAGTGGTCTCAAGGTGCTGCAACACGAGGCAGCTGTAAAAGCCTATATTAAGCAGTTAACTGGCTCTTTGTTTTGATGGGTAAGACAACCTCTTAGACCATGTAAGGAACAGAGCTGGTGTGCTTAGTGGAAACTGTATTAGAAGGAAATAGCAAATAAGCAGCTTTTTCCTGGCTTTTCGTCAAACCTTACACTACAATTACAGACACATAAAGCAGACATTCACTGACTATTCGAGGGAAGTCTGGTGACAATTAGACAACCAGTATTACTTAATCTAAAGGTAATTTATTTCATATTAAATGTGCATGATGTACAGGAGACGCGAAAAGTGACAGACACTCAAAAAAAACAGCCTGTCTGCCTGTGTTTCTCCTCAGACTGACCACAGATCTTTAAGTTATAAACAACCACTTGCTTTGCAAAATGTTTATGACAGAGGAAGTGAAAGAAACACGTGTGTGTGTACAGTATATGCGTGTGTTTTCGCCGAAGGTTAGCCACACAGACCACACTGATAATCTTCATGAGCAGTTTTGCTGTCGCTGGCTCCTTCGCTGACAAAGTCAAGAAAGATCAATACATCTGGCACCGGGAAGGCTCATGTTTCTCAACCTCAAATGTGCAACTCTATATTAAAGACGCAGTATTGAATCATCATTATTCCACACTGACTGACCAAAAATTTAAACGTATCGCTATGGCTCCTATTTTTTTTATGCACACAAAAGACTTTTTGCCATTATATTTTGGTCGCAGATTTGTTCAATTTTGTGTTAGTGAGCACCTCTCCTTTTTCAAGATAATCCATCCACCTGACAGGTGCAGTGTATTAAGATATGCCTCATTAAACAGCCTTACATTTATTGGGATTTTACAACTAGCGCAACAACATTTTTTGGTCACTGATATCTCAAAGAATCAGTCAGTATCGTCTTCACAGAGTCAATCAGGTTGTTGATTGTGGCCTGTAGAATGTGCCCCACTCCTCCTTAATGGTCGTGTAAAATTTGTCACCAACATTTGAGAGAAAGAAAAAACCCCATGAAAGATGGAATCAGAAACAAAAGTGTAATTCTGGTACTAAGTAAACTTTTACCAGCACATGCTAAATCTGAATGCTCCAGTCTATTTAAGGAAGGATATCTACTGTAAAGGTACCCTGGGGAATTTTCTGTGTAAACAAAAACAGTTTTGTTTACTGAACTTTGGACTTTTCTTACTACAATATATTGTGCCTTAGGGTTGAAAAAAATGCATGAAAATTAGCAAATTTGTTATTAAATCTGCATTGTTTTAAATCACCCTGCTTCCTCTCTTTTTTTGTCCACTCTGCTACCTGTTGTGTTGTGTTACTGGCACCAGCGGTCGATATGCAATACTCTGCATTCAGCAGAAATGTGCACCACATCACCACCATGCTTGTGGTGTGCAAGTGTGTGTTCTCCTGTGCATGCTTCAAGAAAGAGATAAACAAATCAGTCCTCTACAGTGCCCCTGGTGGTCAAAAACTCCACACTGTACCTTTAGCAGATTTGTTATTGAGTCAATAAAACCAGATGCACAGATAGAAATATATATGTACATCACAAACTTTGGAAGAACACACAAAAGTATCCAACACAGCCAGAGCTATTAAGGAGCCTCACCAACTAGTGTACTACTTAAAATTATGAAAACTAATCTCTTCATTAATATTTTCTAAAGTACAGGGAGAAAAGCAATTCTATCTTTTTTACAGCAAAGGCTCGTGTGGCCTGTTGCTATGCAGGTTAGAGGAAGCAGGAGGGGCCGTCGGTGGGCCCACTTCCTCCTCTATGTGTCATTCAGAGCCCTGTGATCGGAGGTGGCAAGGAGAAGGGGCCACAAAGCCAATGAATGAGTCAGGCGGTGAGAAAGAAGGAGTTAGCTCTGGGCACTGACATTGGCAATGCCTGCCAGCTCATGTCTTCTCCACTGGATGGCAGGTTCAGAGGTCAGTGTGGAGGTGAAGCTCTCCTTGGCTGACAAACAGGCTGCCGTAAACACGCTTGCAACTTTGAAGGATCGCCCTTCATAGACATCTATGTGCTTTAATATTTTGTAATGAAAGGCGAGTTTGTTTTCTATATGAGCAGCTGAAGTCTGATTTCAACATTACCATTCGTCACGAAGGAAGGAGGGACTGTTGTCGCTGTGTGGCCTTTGATCAGTCATATTTCCCTTGCATTGGTAAACAGTTCAGCTCATGTTCTCATGAGACTTTGCCTATGCTATAGAGGAAGAGAGGAACTGTGCAGGCAACTGGAGGTTAACCTCCACCACATCTATCTGCAGGGGGGCACACATCCTGTAAACATGCCACTTAGACAGGAGGAGAGTGAGTCTGGGTTTTGGCAGCCATAGTGCTGCAGCCGGCTGTGGAGCACCGTGCCATCGCAGGCGACTCAAAGTGACAGCGCTGTAATGAACTCTGAGGCGCATGGCAGGCTGTACGTCATAATTTCAGGTTCCTTAAAGCCTGACAGGGAATGATTATCATGGATGGTTATTGTCACCCTGCCTCCCTGGGAGACGAGGCATGCTCTGGGGTTGTTGCACCGTGACATTCAAAGTTACAGTCTCCTTCATATAATGGAGCTGTCCTCTCAGCGCGCTAATGGGAGCGATCCATTTAACCTGTGCCAGAAACACACAGACGAGGAAGTTCCTAATGCGAGGCCTCTCCCGTGGGGACGTCACACTCCCCCCCTGGCTGCTCCCTTCCTGCTGCTTGATTCATTGACTGGCGCTCCTCACTTATCCTCATTCACTGTTCAGTCTGGGGAGACAGGGAGGCTCGCTTCCTGCCGCCTGCTCCACATGCCACTGCTGCACGCCCGCCGCACACAAGGACACAGCCAGCGCAACAGACCCAGCTGCAGGAAGAGCCAGCGAGGGCCCAGCGAGGGACGGGCTAGACACCTACTGGAATTACGGGTCAATACCATAGGCCTTGGGAATGCTGGCAGTACACACTCTCTACGGTTAATAAGGCCTCTCGGATAGATGAAAAAACATCAGACAATAATGAGAAGGTTCGGTTATTGTCCTGTCTTAATGATGGCAGTTGTACGGGACTGTTAATTTTAGGCTACTCCTGAGGTTGCTGGTTAATGATGGTGCCTATGCCATGGTCATCTTAAGAATGATAGATGTAGCCACATTCAGTAGTCCATCTTTCCCTGCCTGCCCAACTGACAAATTGCTGCTAGATTCCTGAGAGGAAATAATTAGAAACAATTAATGTGTTTCTCTTCTTGGCCATCACAAAGCTCCAAAAACATGTTTTACTGTGATTAATGGTGCTGTAAATTTAAGAAATTTAACATCGTGAAAATTCAGGCTTAAAGGAAACCGGAATATTCAGTAGGTGACTTGTTTGATAGTCTGTTGAGGCAATTCATACAATTATTTTAAAGAAATGAAGTAATGTAGCAGGTCAAAGAGTGTAAAGCACAGCCAAAGTACAAAGATATAATGCAAGGTTATTCTCGTATTAATGCTCATCTCATCAAAAGTCATAAAATAAGATGGATGAGTTGATTCAAGGACCTCTGTGCTGTTCTAACTTTGGCAGTCTTTGTGAAGGCCAAGTTTCATACACAAAGTCATTTAAACAATCTTCCCTTTTGCAGTGACACACTTAGCCTTATTAGCTATTATACTGCTATAAACTATACATGCAAAAATGTAATGATTAAAAAAGCACAATGATTCTAATCAGCTGCCCCCTAATATACTAAAACACTTAATCCATGGAGAGGCCAACTCTCTGGGGAGGCTCAAGAGAAAAATGACTTCTCTGTCTCCAGGCGCTGTTATTTCTGGTCATTTCTAATTGGTTTTAACTAAAAGCAACCACTCCGAGACTCCACAGGTTACTCCAATGCATCGCTATGGAATTGTCTGCAAATAGAAGATATACATCCAAATTAGTTTTAGAGGACACCACAATTGTCTTTCAGAAGACGCAAGGAGAAAGGGCAGAAAAAAATAAAAGCATACATGCCTTACTGAGAAAGGCAAGAAGTTATGAGATCCCAACGGAGAGGCGATGTTATCAGGGTGACCCTGAGATCACAGAAGCCCTGGCTGACTTGAGGTACCATGTCATATGCAGCTCGCCCCCTACAAATGTCTCCCAGGCTTCGTGTACAACGACTCCCCCCGTGCAGTTCTGCATTGCTGGGCCTGCGAGTCTCCAGGTGAGTCCTCAGTGCTGTTTGGTGGCTCGTGAATTATACATTGCAGCAGAGGAATTGACGTGGCCCAGGAGGGCCGAGAAACAGCAGGCATGGCTGGGAGGCAGATTGAAGACTCTGACGGAATTTTAATTGTACCGCAGGGAACGCTGCGATAAGTGCTATTGTTATTGGTAAGACACTGCTGCACAGGTTCACTTAGCTGAGAGCTTAAAAAAATGACAAGATACAACTCTGCTGTGCAACGTCCAACAACATCAGGACAACAGCCCTATTGTTAATGACTATTCTGAGGAACAGGTGTCGTACTAATATTTATCACTGTCTTCAGTATTTATCTGCAACACGCTCAGAGGGGCAGCGAAGGTCAGCTACAGCGAAGGAAGAAAAATTCAGCAAACATGTTAAAAAAAAAACAAAAAAAAAAAGGAACCGCTCAATCCGAAACCACTGAGGCATTCCATTCAGTTGTGTTGTTGTGAGATTCAGTACAGTACTGCAGGTGAAAAGCCAAAATGTTAGGGTATGTGCAGCTCTGATGTTGTTCACTCTGATCCTGGCTCTAGCTGTACTATACAGTAATTCTCCTCTGAGTGCGTGCCAGTCCCAGGGGGCCTGACGGATGCAGGAAGGCCCAGGGCACTGGTCAAAGTGAGGCCAGGGGCACAGACAGGCCTCTGTGTACTCTCCGCGCTGGCGGTTCCCAGCCCAGCGGTAATCTCCCAGTGATCCAGCCTCAACCACACATGAAACCCAATAGCCTCTCAGCCCGCACCATAAATAAAGACAAACCACATTCAGCAGACCACCCTGGTTTACTTTACTGTTACGGAGCTCCACTGAACGGCAGTCTGAAAAGGCCACCACTGGGTGTGTTTACACACTTAGATATAAAGGCTTTAACTACAGATGTGAAATGGATACGTTGTCAGAGGACCGTTTATTTCAAGTGGTGTAATTACATTAAACCATCATGGAGGCCTTTCAGTATTTTCTTATTTACAGAATGTATACAGAAAAACACATCACAATTCCCATTATTCCAATATAGAGGTTGGAGGTTGCTCTGCCTCTCAAGTAGACAACAGTAATGATCCCCAGAGACAACACTTGTGAATTTCTGCTCACATTACAATATATTACCTTAGCCCTACACAGGTTGAAATCTAGAGGGGGGAATACAATTACCTACAGCTCCTGAGGCACACACTCCAGTTATGCACAATAATAGGTTGTAAGAGTATTACAGTCAGCCAATAGAGATGTGCCCCTTTGGGCTAACCTATTCAGAAGAGCTTAAATATTCACAATACGCAGCACACGGCAGTTAAATAAAGAGAATCATAGATCTACAGTGTGCTCGCATTGCTTGTTTTTCACTTTTTGTTTTTTTTTTGTCTGTCTGCTGTTTCTATGCACGGTTGCAAAGGATGATTCACAGGCCATCTACTTCAGGAAACCACAGCGGTAGGCAGCTTTTGCCAAAAGGTAGATGTCATTTTAACAGATGAAGCGCTGCTCGATGTTTGTTTGTTCAACTCCCCTGTCCGAGCTCAGTATGCATTTCATATCATCTCAAGAATAGCAGTTACAAAAGATGGGATTAGAACAGGTGAGTTGATATGTGCTCTGACAGTTAGTGACAATCTGTTACCAGAGCTGTCCAGGTCTGTCAATAGACTGTACACACAGACCTGCTTGTATAATCACCTGGAGGGGGGAGAAGACTAGAGCTTTGATGACAAACTAATGTCAGCTAATATCAGCTCCATAAAGGCTGACTCAGAAATATATTGGAACCCTTTCATTACCATCACTCATTCAGTCTCAATTCTCATCCAGTAAAGTACAGTACAGCAGGCACTTGTCTAATGAACAAGGGTCTATGGGGAAGGATCACTCTGTGCAAGTGTGTTGGAAGTCAAGGTCCCACAACAGTGGACTCGTGGCTCTGCTGATAAGGACTTGGCTGTAATTGCTCAAAAGGGAGGGAACTGCAGCCCCATTAGGTCTGGTCTTAGCACTTGCCAATAAGCCAAACTGCCCCTCTGAAGCCTCCCATGTAATGAAAACTTCCTCTGAGATGAATTACATGTCTGTCAATCCACTAATTAATATCATGGACTTGTCTTTTTGGCTTCTCTGCAGTAACGAACTGAGTCAGAGAGACGGGGATTGAGGTATTTCTGAGCACTGGAAGACATAAAGGAAGGAAAAGCAGAGGCAAACTAGTGAGCGTGCTGCTACTGTGATTCACTGCAGTCATGGTCGGCACTTAGTGCAGCATCTATTTTTCATGTATTTCATAATTAAAACCTGCGAGTTCTGTAAGCCCTCCATGCTCCATGCAGATCAAAGGTAGTCCTATTAGCAGGGAGTTCATCAGTGGAGCCACTCTTCCATTTCCAGGCAACAGAGCCATGCTTAAAGCACAAATACCCTGTAATTACACACATGTGTGATAACGGGACAGCCACGGAGCTGGACTATGATTAATAGAACACAGATCACAGTTTCCTCCTCCTTTTTCAAAGCTAACACAACAGAGGACTTTACACACGAGGATAACCCATGCGTAGCAGATAAAGAGGTTGATGAAAGACTGAATACATATTTCACACATCGCCTCTTGTGGTGCAGGTGGAGTGTGATTCAGTTTGTTGCCTTCTCCCTCCCCGCTGCATTCTCTATGTAAATGTAATCGGAGGATAAAACTCTGCAGAGCGAAGACATGATGCTTCACTTCTGCGTGGATAGAGGGGTACAAACCTACTTCACATGGTGCCACCAACAGAGTGAACTGCATTATGATGTTCATTTGTCCCACTGACTCTTGGGTAACCTGATGCCATAAAGTGCCTTCTCTAGATGCTAAGATTCTTTCTACCAACACTGTTCTTTATTTTGGAAAAAAAATACAATTTAAAAAAAAAAAAAAAAAAAAAAATATATATATATATATATATATATATATATATATATATATATATATATATATATATATATATATATACAGTACAGGCCAAAAGTTTGGACACACCTTCTCATTCAATGTGTTTTCTTTATTTTCATGACTATTTACATTGTAGATTCTCACTGAAGGCATCAAAACTATGAATGAACACATGTGGAGTTATGTACTTAACAAAAAAAGGTGAAATAACTGAAAACATGTTTTATATTCTAGTTTCTTCTAAATAGCCACCCTTTGCTCTGATTACTGCTTTGCACACTCTTGGCATTCTCTCGATGAGCTTCAAGAGGTAGTCACCTGAAATGGTTTTCCAACAGTCTTGAAGGAGTTCCCAGAGGTGTTTAGCACTTGTTGGCCCCTTTGCCTTCACTCTGCAGTCCAGCTCACCCCAAACCATCTCGATTGGGTTCAGGTCCGGTGACTGTGGAGGCCAGGTCATCTGCCGCAGCACTCCATCACTCTCCTTCTTGGTCAAATAGCCCTTACACAGCCTGGAGGTGTGTTTGGGGTCATTGTCCTGTTGAAAAATAAATGATGGTCCAACTAAACGCAAACCGGATGGGATGGCATGTCGCTGCAGGATGCTGTGGTAGCCATGCTGGTTCAGTGTGCCTTCAATTTTGAATAAATCCCCAACAGTGTCACCAGCAAAACACCCCCACACCATCACACCTCCTCCTCCATGCTTCACAGTGGGAACCAGGCATGTGGAATCCATCCGTTCACCTTTTCTGCGTCTCACAAAGACACGGCGGTTGGAACCAAAGATCTCAAATTTGGACTCATCAGACCAAAGCACAGATTTCCACTGGTCTAATGTCCATTCCTTGTGTTTCTTGGCCCAAACAAATCTCTTCTGCTTGTTGCCTCTCCTTAGCAGTGGTTTCCTAGCAGCTATTTGACCATGAAGGCCTGATTCGCGCAGTCTCCTCTTAACAGTTGTTCTAGAGATGGATCTGCTGCTAGAACTCTGTGTGGCATTCATCTGGTCTCTGATCTGAGCTGCTGTTAACTTGCAATTTCTGAGGCTGGTGACTCGGATGAACTTATCCTCAGAAGCAGAGGTGACTCTTGGTCTTCCTTTCCTGGGTCGGTCCTCATGTGTGCCAGTTTCGTTGTAGCGCTTGATGGTTTTTGCGACTCCACTTGGGGACACATTTAAAGTTTTTGCAATTTTGCGGACTGACTGACCTTCATTTCTTAAAGTAATGATGGCCACTCGTTTTTCTTTAGTTAGCTGATTGGTTCTTGCCATAATATGAATTTTAACAGTTGTCCAATAGGGCTGTCGGCTGTGTATTAACCTGACTTCTGCACAACACAACTGATGGTCCCAACCCCATTGATAAAGCAAGAAATTCCACTAATTAACCCTGATAAGGCACACCTGTGAAGTGGAAACCATTTCAGGTGACTACCTCTTGAAGCTCATCGAGAGAATGCCAAGAGTGTGCAAAGCAGTAATCAGAGCAAAGGGTGGCTATTTTGAAGAAACTAGAATATAAAACATGTTTTCAGTTATTTCACCTTTTTTTGTTAAGTACATAACTCCACATGTGTTCATTCATAGTTTTGATGCCTTCAGTGAGAATCTACAATGTAAATAGTCATGAAAATAAAGAAAACACATTGAATGAGAAGGTGTGTCCAAACTTTTGGCCTGTACTGTATATACATTTAAAAAAATATATCGTAATTAAATAAGATAAGTCAAGATTAGAGGAAAGTCTGAAAATTAAACGTAATTTGGAGAGGCAAAATAAATAAATAAATAAATAAATTCACTCTCCCTTTAACATTTTTGCCCTTGTCACTGTCTCGAGGGAATGTCTGTGTCCCTTTAAGAGAGTAGCCTATTCTCCAGTGTTTGTTGCTTTCAGTGCAGCTTTTGCCCGAGATAACTGAATCAAACGGTATTTAATTTAGTGTTCATTTTTTTGGTCTATACATCTTTTGCGCAGATTAGGCTACATTAAAAAAAACCTCTCATTTGCTTATTTCACACTAAGCTGAAATAAAATGAGTGCTCAAAATTTGGGTAAAAAACACAAATAAAAAGTCTCGTATTGGAAAAAAACAAAATGTTTTGCTTTCCTGTTCTTGTAATCAGCCGGTGACCTCTCTAATTTGTCTTGCAATCCCTGTTGGGGGTCAGTTAGGAACCACTCATTTATCTGATATGATAGTAACCTTAAAAAAAAACAACATCTACGAATGCTAATACCTTTTAGAGTATTACCATGATTGTTATGTACTGATTTATGATTATTATTATTTTTGTGACTTAGCTATCTGTAGGGCTGTTCGGGGCGGCTGTGGCTCAGAGGTCAGAGCAGGTCGTGCACAAATCGGAAGATCAGCAGTTCGATCCATGGCTCCCCCAGTCTGCATGTTGAAGTATCCTTGAGCAAGATACTGACCCCAAATTGCTCCCGCTAGCTGTTAAATCGGTGTGTGAGTGTGTTAAAAAAGGTGGCACTTTGTATGGTAGCCTTGGCCACCAGTGTATGAAATGTGTGTGCGAATGGGTGAATGCGACTCGTTGTGTTAAAAGTGCTTTGAGTGGTCCTCTACTGGAGTAAAAATAACATTATCACAATATGAAAATTGCTCCATTAGAAGTAAAAGTTTTGCATTCAAAATTCAATTCAAGTAAAATCGTATTTTTTTACATTTTAATGCAGCTAATTGAAACTATCTTCAAGGTTCTGTACATGAGATTCAGAGTATTAATAAAGCAGCAAAAAACTATTTGCCATGTAAAGACGTAGTGGAGTAATGAAGATGGCACAGCTGCACATAGTGCATGTGAATCTCTGTGTGTGTGGTTAGCTAATTGCTGCTGCATTCTTACGACGGTTACCACTGATAACACCTTTCCTCCGGTTCCCCTCAGTTAACACAGTTAGTTCTGTGAGTACTGTCTCCGTTAATAGCACTGTTCCCAGTGTTAGCACCATTAGCTGCTAGCCACTGGCACAGCCATCTCCATGTTCAGAGCCGTGTGCAGACAAACCCGGCTTAGACTCTGAATCAGAGATATCTGAATATTGTATACAGCTCCTTTAAAGACTGCTGGGTGGTGTGATTTTGTCGTTGCGGGTTTTAATCTGCAAAGGGATGAGTAACTATGACAAAGGTAGCGGGCTATAAAGTACAAGATTTCCCTCTGAACTGAGATGAAGTATTGAAATATTCGAATAAAGTATCTCAAATACAGTTCTTGAGTAAATATACTTTCCATCCCATTCCTTGACCACATCACCACCCACGATCGAAACTGATCAGTAAGCTCATACAGTGATTTAAAATGTATCAATTTATATCTCAAACTCTGCCTGCTGTATCTTGCTGCTACAAAGCTTCCTGCTGTCAATGGGGTTATTCTTATGCCACTGCATAACAATGTCAGAGGAAGAACTTGGGGTGAAGTCATATGAAAGAGGAACTATAATTAGCCATACTAGCATTCGCACACTCATAGGCATTGCAGTTGAGTTGTTTATGCTTTCCTTTCTGAAAGCATAAACAACTCTCCACTCCAGAGCCAAGTAAACGGCAGGGAGCAAACCACTGAACTTCCTCGAGGCTCACGAGGTCAGTCGCAGTTCACAGTACACTTGCCCTACACTAACAACTGGACAAGGTAACAGGAAGGGCTAGTGGTTTATCAAGAAGGCAGATGACAATCCTAATATACACTCCTAATGTTACACAATAAAAACGGGGCACTTGTCCAGGAGGCACAGCGAGATAACACATCCTACAGCCAAGCCAGGTTACAGAGAGGACGGACAGAGGGCAGGGATTTTTGCACTTTACACAAGGGGAACATCCAATCAGCATCAGCAATCACAATGCTGGTCTGTAACAAAGGCAGTATCGTTTCCTATGGTGTGCAGGAAGGCTTTGTGGCAAACTGTCTACTCTAATAAATGTTTTGTTTTGAATCTACATTACATCATTCATGCAACCTTGTGATGTAGATGGCCAGACACGTAGTATGAGCGCACAGAATACACAAATGGCCCAATGCACACTACAGATATCCGCAACATATGCACAGACAGCCCACTGACACTCAGTGCAATCACAGAGTCAAGAGGGGTCTGAGGTTGAGGCTGAGTGCACGTCTATACTGCAGCCAAAGCCATACATTCTCAGCAATATGAAAGCTTGCAGCCGTGGCCAGCAGTAATAATTAATAGCATAGTCTATAAGCATTCCATTAGGTGCAAGCAGCTGTCATAAACATCTTAATTAATTTACAAAGCAAGCAACTGGGGAATTATGGCGACGTAAAAATCTGCTTCCCTCTGCCGCTCCATAGCACTGGAACAGATCGGGCTTTTAAATTTTTAAACATGCCTTTCATGTTCTCTAGAGCACTAAAAAGCCTTTGAACAGTCAGCTTGTTAGGAGATGCACCTAGCAGCCCAATACCTACGGGTCGTCTTGCTATTCTTTTCATACAGTGACAAGAGGTTTCAGGCTTCTCTTTGCTGCTCCAGCTTGACTCAAGGAATCTCTCTCTTCCTGTATGGCATCTGCCCTCCCTCACATTTTCTTTGTCACAGTGACATAACGGCACTGTGTTTTTCTGTCGAACACTCCATCAGAGCTCTCGCCGTCCATCTTTCTCAGTTAGGGTCTATGATTTTTTAAAATGTTACAGTGAATCTGTGGGATTAGCAGCTACTTTTGAACATTTGCCTTACAGATTTAATAGGAAATACGACAATAAGAGCATTAACAAGGCTTTCACATCCAAAACAAAAACCTCCCAGTGTGCGTCTTATGTAAGAGGGACATCCTCCTGAGGATACCGGATGGTGCAGCTGACAGTGGCAAAAGCAGGAGGAGGATGCCACTCTTGCACTGCACTGTAATCTGGACAGCATAGTGCCACAGCAAGGGTCAGAGTGTTGTGGTAAAAACTCCTCTCTTCCTTACCTGCTCTCACTCAGAGAGGGCAAGATTAGACCGGCCACTCCATTATAGGAGAAAGGCTTAAGAGCATTTCCACTTTCAGAGCGAGGATATCAGCAGCTTCTGACACTAAGCAGGGCTGACCCATCATTTTGGAGGGAGTTGAGTCGAGGGTAACGGCTGTCTGCCCGGCAATACAGTTGGGCTAAGAACCATTTTTTTCCCCCAACCACTACAGTTTAAAAGAAAATAAATACACTCAGAGACAACACTACATGTGTGATTTTTCTATTAAGGAACACCTCCCCCTGTCATTAATATATATATTCACCATCTGCAATTATGAATCAATTTAACTATGCATAACATCTACAGTATGCCATTTACCAAGCGGACATTGAATTTTAATGTGCCCATTACTCTCTGATGATAGCCAGGCATCACATATCCCTTTTTTCTCACTCCCATTCTAACCTGTCTCTTCCTCTCCATCTCTCTCCATTTCTGCCCATGCCATATTTGCTTAACCCAGCCAGTGTGACAGCACTCAATGCTAAAGCACTCCCAAGGCAGATGATCAAAGTCAGCAGTCAATTCACATTACAATGCATTGATTTGATGTTTCCTAACCTCCCAGGCCTTTCTCTAATGCTGCCAAGGACCTTCAGGATATTTCACAGTGTACCTCCTTTCCCAGCTTTTCTCTGTCTCCCTCTCTCTCTTTTCTAAGTGTGTGTGTGTGTGTGTGTGTGTGTGTGTAACTGAGAGTATGGTTGACAGAGATGTTTCCCTGGTCATGTTTGCATACGATTTGATATTCTGTGTAGTTCACAAGCGGACGTTTTAAAAATAACAGGCCCGACTCAAAGCCCAGCAGTGATTCATACGAGGCCGACCACTTCAAAACCGCCCATCCCTCTCACAATGTAATTATTGCCCTTCATTCACCTGCTGTTTCAAATATTGTTTTAGAGTAAATCACCCCCTTGTTCTCATATAGCACACTTCGTTTGCTTCTCATCTCTTATTCATTTGCAATTCTTTATTGAGTTGGCTTCTATGCTTTAGTGACTGCCATTTCCCTCTGAGGGGATGTTCAGAGCACTTCCATGTTTTATTCAATTATGAAAACCTAATATGGTGGAAAGGTGTGCACGGCGCTCACTCATAACCATGCATTATTTCACACGTATTTATTCTGTCTCTCCGTTGTTGTTTAGGGGGGGAGGACTTGAACAAGCGGCCTAAACAGATGCATGCATTTTTTGTTCCTGAGCGTGACCCCTGTGTGCAGGTTAATACAGGCCGCAGACGGGAAAAAGAGCCAGAGAGTTACCATATCTATGTATAACAACTGAAACTATCGCATGTTTTATGCTTTTGGGGGGCAGAGAGTTACGTTGTTTGTGTTGTTTTTTTTTCACCACTCAGTGGTTGTCAAAATGCATGAGCATCATGGCCCTGGCACAGTGACACACTGACCTACAAGCACAAAGGAGAACTTTGTCTGCCTTGATAAACACACACACAAACACACAGGGAAAGAGCCAGAGAGAGGAGAAGGAGGGAGAGAGTGCGTGTGTGTGTGTGTGTGTGTGTGTGAAAGAGAGAAAGGAGGAGAGAGAAATAAGAACTATTGATTTAAGTAAGAGAGGCATTCCTTAAGCAGCATTAGTCATCATGGTTGTGTGAAGCAAGCTGGCTCTTTAATTATTCCTCAGAAGCCAGACAAACTCAGCACGGCGTGAAGAGCGCCTATTGATTTCTGCCAGATGGGACACACTTACTTATAGCAATTCACAGAGCGTGTGGATGATCAGAAAGACAGAGATGGCACTTACCTCCTATTCAATCTACAGAGGAACAACAGAGCAACTGTTAAGAACGGCCATTACACAAGTGAGGCGGACTCGAGAGTACGTCTCAGGTCAGACTACAGAGGTAAGAGAACCTGTTGTTTCGTGGCGACTGTATCCGACAGGTGAACGGCACCTGTTACACATCACAGCGAGAGGTCCCACACACAGAAAGCGAGAGATGAGCTACGTGTTATTTAGTGTTAAGAGAGGGTTAAATCAGAGGAGGATGATGGGATATGTATTATTTACATTTGGCTTGTTGTTTGTGTTTATGTGCCAGTGATTATTAATTATTATTGATTATAATTCATTAAATATTTAGTCTGGAAATGTCGAATAATAAAGGAAAGGCTTTAAGTTTCTTTATAGATTATATTTTATGTATTATATTGATATTGTTCAACAGAAGACAAAAACCTAAAGATATTAAATCTCAACATTTGAGAAGCAAGAACTAGTAATGATAACTTTATTTATACAGCATCTTTAAAAACAGTGCTTTGGCAGACAAAACAGGTTACTTAGTGGAAAGTCACACAGTAGAGTTGCAACAGTATGAGATTTTCAGGATACGATAACCAACCTAAGATTTTTTTTTGGAACACTTTTTTATAACTGAAACTTAAAACCATTTCTTTTTTTGATGGAAGTATGTGTCAAAAGCCTGACAGACAGTCGATAAGGAAAGCGGATGTGCACGTGCAGGTGAGATTCTTCATCTAGATACATTTTTTTTTTCAGTACCATGGCGACAAAAATGTGCACAGCGCTGCAAACTAATCAAACAGTGAAGCCAAACAAAAGCATGGCAAAATTAAGGTAAAGTTAAGAAGAAGACAAAAGATGAAAAAATGGAAAACACAAAATGTTATTATAAAAAATCCAAATAAAAAAATAATAAAAAAGGCACAAAGGCATGTCTATAAAAACTGATTTCTATAGGTTATTTAAAAAATTATTTTGGATTATCTTATCAGACAGGTTGTTCCAAAGCCTAATGGCAAAAGCACGGTCACCTTTAGATTTAAGCCTCCACTTTGGAACGGACAAGAGGGCCCCACCTGTAGATCTATGGCTGTAAACTGGGTTATATGGGGTCACCATTTCTGCTATTTGTACGCATTTGCTATTTTTGCCTGATAAATGATAAATTGATTATCAGAACTGTTGCCTAATTTTCTGTCATTCTGTTGTATCACTGAGTTTCTGCTTTCTGTTTGGCTAGGCTTTTGCATATTTGTATGTATTAGTGTTGTCAACACTATAAATCTAATGATACTCAGCAATTGTGAGTATTTGAAATGGTTTCAATACTCATTTTCCACAGTATGGATCTGATCAAGAAAAGAAAATTGTTGTTGTCATGTTATAGCCTTGTTATATTTATCTTTTAATAAAGAAAAACAATAATAATTTCATGCACTTAGTGTCAACTTTTCCCTGCGGTATCCAAAATGGTATGTGAGTGTGTAAAGGGATGGGACTGAGAAAGAAAGACACACAAAGACAGAGATGATGTGTGTCTTGGCTGCTTAACACAGTTACATACAGTACGTTCTTTGCCCATGAAGAGCAGCTTTGAAGAACATGTAGAATACTTAGAGGACAAAATCAAAAAGAACTGCATATATTTAACTCTATGGTATTGGCTCCTTGATACACTAAATCTGCTGCAGGATATTAAAAATGTTCCAATTAAATATCAAATAATCCATAACAAATACCAAAAGCACATAGTAAGCTTTAGCATAAAAGTCCATCTGTCTTGCCTGCATGCCTTTTTTGGAGCCGACTGCTCATCTTCTGTGAGGTCTGCGTTTTAAAGTGCCACTCTATTGTTATTTTATGAGAGGGGCTGAACACAGAGCCAGAGCCTCGTCTGAGCTGTGGAGAGAGAGAGAGGGAGAATTCCCCTGCATGGCTACACAGTACACAGACAGCACATTTAAAGATGTCAGCCCCTAACTAGAGAACAGTCAGTGAGGTGAACCCACTAACCCCATGTCTTCACCATGTCTAGGCAGGCTGCTCTGGAAACCCCAGTTAAAAATGCATTTGGTGTCGCTGATGCGGCGGGCAGACCATGCTAGGGCATGGCAGGCAGGCGGGCTAGCGGGCTCACATGTGCAGCTCACAGGGAAATGCCACTACTGTATGCCTCATCACTGCTGCTTCCCCCTGCACTTACATAATTTACACAAGCAAAGGGAGGGGAGGACAGTGGGGGGGGTGGGGTGTCGGGTTGGCGGGGGGAGGCTGAGCTACGGGGAGCTCACGTCCAATTGCATTTGGCCATGTGGAGAGACAAACACGGCAGTATGAGGGGAGCTCAAGCCACAGCGGGCTTTGATGACTACATGCTGAGACGCCCCTACGACATGCTGATAGACAGCAGCAAGACCCCACCCCTCCTTTGCATTTACGAAGCCAAGCGGAATATAGACGCAACAGGAACAAGGCAGAGAGTCTGAGCACATTAGAGGTGCACTGATCCAAGACCATGGCATGGTTATTTATTAATCAGCTGAGCTTAGCTAACTGCCTGCTTAGATGAACAGCACAAGCTCGTGGTACATTGCAGCATCAGCCCCAAGACAGCAAAACTGTTGACATAATGCAACTTAAAATACATGATGCGTCAACTTCAGATAACACGGTTCACTACTGCAATGTTGCATTTCCTTATATTTCCATGTAGCATGTATCAGTTTCCCATTAATGATCACAGGGAGTGTGAAAATAATGCAATCTAACACCGGGAGCAAATAATCTAAAGCTTAGCACTGTAAATCTATTTGTGCTTATTTGGCTGCAAAACAAAACATTACTATGTGATCCAAAGTAAATACTGTCAGAGTGTACAACAAACAAAGAATGTTTGCCCATTTGCACATTATTCATCTCCTAGGGTGAAGTCAGTGATGAGTAACAGCGTGGCGATGTTGTCAGTAAATACGCTCTAACATACACAAAATCACCCTTTTCATGTTGTACTTTTGGAGTTCACTGGCACCACAACACCGTGCGCTGACAATGTTTTTTTTTTTGCCAATTTCAACACCTCACAGTTGGGGTGTCAGCACATTGAAATGGTGTTGAGAAACATAGCCTTTTAACTGAGAAGAAACATCTCTTGGAGGAGAAAAAAAAGGAGAGAAAAGAAAAACAGAATGGGATGCAATTCTCCAGAGTGTATCCCCCTCATGTCTCTTCCACTGTTTTTTTGGCAGGCCGGGTAATACACAGGAAAGCACTGGCACACAACACTCTCTCTACCTGAACACAAAGGGAAACATCTCAGCCTGGAGTTTGGGCTTCAGAGACTAATAGGAGGCTTGCACATCACCACAGGGAAAATGAGTGTTAGGCTCTCCATTGGCATATAGTGTTGATGTAAGCTTTACAGGCTGAGGTGTTTTTGCTAAGTTCTTCATTACTTCAGGAGCCATTTAAGGCGGCGCCGTGATAGAGACTTCTGAAAACATTTGGGGAACAGGCAGCGAACAGGAGAGGTGGAAACTAGATGTGGTCATTACTCGACACTTCCTTTCATCATTTCTGAGACTACCTCACACACTCTCTCATTCTCCCAGACTTCTGCGGCACTGAGCTGAGAGAGTCTAAGCCTCTTGGACAGTTCATTTAGGATAATGCAATGATGAGAAATGGGGAGGGGGGGAGTCTTGTGTGTGTGTGTGTGTGTGTGTGTGTGTGTGTGTGTGTGTGTGTGTTTGTGTGTGAGTGTGAGTGTGTGTGCATGTGCCAAATCATGTCTGATAAATGTATCTTTTCAAAATGTCTCCTCTGACTCAAACGCATTTTGAGCGGGATGCGAAACACGTCAGCAAAGACAAGAATGATTATTTTCATAACCTGCCGAAACATAAAAAGGCAATCTAAAGTGCAGGCATATAATTATTTTATGAATTCAAACAACACAAAAAGGATATTTCAAAGAAATTTTCACATAAAAAAAGATGGAACAGAAATTATCTGGGGGCTTCTTTCCCTTTCTTCAGACTTCAGAAAAGAGAAATTTATTTCTGCCTTCATCTCTAAATTGGATGCAATTTATTGCCTCTCCAAAGCTCATTTTTCACTGGCTTGCAGGATCCATGGGCCATGGCAGGCAATGCGTATCTGCCCGCCTCCCCTGGCCTCGGGTGCTAATATGTGGAAACTGGCCTGGGGATATGGAGCCCAACCAATGGAAGAGGAGGCAGAGGGACAGAGGAGAGAATCAATCCCTAATCGCTGAGGAGTAGGGAGTAGGAGGGGTGAAGAGGAAGTGAAAAAAAAAAATCGGGAGAGAGAAAAGACAGAAAGCAGTGTGTTTACCAGCAGACATTTGGGTGCTGTCAGCTGACTGCAAGAGCTCTGGGATGTCTGAGAGAGAAAAGGGAGTTATATAACCAGGCTGTTAAAGCAAGGGGGAGAGAGTTAGAGAGACAGACAGACAGAGACGGAGACAGAGAATGAGAGAAGGACCGGGAGGGAAAAAAAAAAACGTCGCCATTTAAAGTGACAGGGACAACATTATCAAAGCAAAAACAAACATGGTACACGGTGCTGCCTACACAGACACCAGGCAGAGAGAAGTGAGTGTCCGACGAGCAGACATCTGTGGTGGGTAGTTAAAAATGCAAGTGCCGCACAGATGTGAACACAGGTCAGAGGTTATTGCATCCATTATGTATGCATTATCTTGGCGCAGGGTCTCATGTAAGCAATGCTTGCATGCCCCTGGAGCTACACGGTTGCTTGGTTACCTCTGTGCTTTTTGGGAATTATCCAGCTCCACAGAAAGGAATCTCAGATAGTCCAAGCCGCACCACTAGCCAATACCCACTAAGGCCACTAATAGCCTCTTAAAGTCCACTAAACCCTGCAGTGGCCACCCATCGACTACCATTAGCTTTACACTGGACTAATTGTTGGACTCCATCAGCTTGGTATGTTTGTGCAAAATAAAAATTAATCTTATATTCTTATTTGTGGAGAGTGCAAAATAAGAGCTTTATTTGAGAAATCTGTTCAGTTGGACACCAAACATGCTGTGCAGCCACACATGAGCATTAAGTACAGTTAGCTCAAGGTGCATTCTGTCCTGTGACCTTGCTGTTACACTTCCGCAGAGCAATGAATAACTATCGCATTTCTTTGGCTGACAGCTGACACCAAGAGGCCCAGGTGATATACGAGACATGACAAGTGATTCTAATTAAATGTAGAGCTTGTGGATGTAAAGTGGCAGGAAGGGAACAAATCCTGTCCAGGCAGCAAGCGGCAAAGCGGCATGCCTTGCTCCAAACGAGATGAGCCGGGCTGTCAGGGTTGCCTCAGCTGTCCTGTAAACCTGGGCCCAGTTCCCCAGGGGGACTGACAGGTTTCAGCTGGAGGGGAGAAGGCACACCGCAAGCCTCCCACCCCCCCCCCCCCCCCCCCCCCCCCCCACAACAACAAACACATGACACACAAACAGGCAGTTCTGATGCAAAGCAAAAGCCATGCGGACCATGTGCATTTGTCACATAACTGTGTGCTAACAAGGTACAAAGCATGGTCGTCTGTATCCTGAGCCTAGATGAAGGCTGTCATCTAGGTTCCGGTGTGATTCGGTGACTAAATAAAAAAACAGGCTACAATCACAAAGAATCAATAGATACAGGAAGCAAGACACCTCTGTTGATGCTGCATCCCGCTTGTATTTTCACCATGACTGTATTCATCCAGCTCAGGTTGAGAACAAAGGACTAGACATGGTGAGAGTTTTTTTCACAGACAGCAGGGTTTTTTTTTTTTTTTTCAGGACACGGCAGAGGACCCACTGGTACTCAAGGCAAACACGAGTGTGTCAGTATGTGACACAGGACTGCACTTTGCAGAGGACACTCACAGGGCCGTCAGCTTCCCAATCAGACCCCCGGAGACAACCCTCACCAAATCAGTTAACCTTTGACCCATCTGGAACAACTTGTGGCCCAAGAGTCACGGTCAGCTCGCTGAAAGACAATGCGCATCACGCTCCTTTCGACTGACAGAAGCAGTCGTGTCGGTTGGCGTCCATCCACTCCGGATAATGAAGGAACATCGGTCTATCGTGAGCCCATCTAATACCAGCCAAGAAGTATTTCTCTGATAATACAAAGTCATGGCTCAATGCTTTCCTGTTCTCTCCAGCAAAGCAGGGCCTGACTTGATACATCTGGCTTATGACCTGTCGATTTTTTCCACTATGGCTGTATAATATAATGTCTTCAGCATGACACTGAAAATGATTTAAACACATCGTGCATTCAGACATGTGCACTTCATAGTTGTTGGTTGCTGAAACATGTTTTCCATTTCACTGTTTAAGAAATATACTTTTGAAAGCCTGGGAATCTCTCCTGCAGGTTATTCACCGAAACAACTGCACACACACACATGCACTGCGCCTGGCCAACACATATCTGCAAGACAGGAGGCTGGAAAATATTTAATACAGACTTCAATTTGAGGTAGTCATCATTTATATGTACAATTGTACGGGATAATGGCCCTTCAGTATACTGTCACTGAGTAAATAAGAAATTAAGAGGACTACTTGTGTCCTTAACTTTTCTGATAAGGTCATCAGACAGCTGTTTGCCTGGTGTTGCAGCATTAAAATCATTATTTTTGCAAGTTAGACAGTGTGCAGGAGTTTATCTACACATCATATGAGGCTAAACAGCAGGCTGTTCATTTATCTCCTAGGGGTGTATGGTACACAGAAGTCACAGTTTGTGTTATACTGGTGTAGGAGTCACATTCCAGTGTGAGGTTGGCACATCTCAGCAAAATCCAAAATGCATAGGGATACATTTCTTTTCATTTATTTTGAAAAGATAGCAGTGCAAGATGGACAGTAGTGCAAGTGTTGAAGACCGACAAAATCCTCTTGGTGGAGAATAAGGCAGCATTTTTCCAACTGGCACCTTTGGTGAACTATTTGCATTATAAAAATAAAGCACCTCTCCAAAAGGCAAGAGATCACAATGGGCTGTTAAAGGGCCAGTGTGTAAAATGGGTTGAAAACCGTTGGAAACAGTGACATCAGTGGTCAAATTCTAGATTGCAGGGCTCACTCGCTCACCCCTCCCGTCGGGTAAATGACGGTGGCCTCGTAGGGACAAAAAGCCTTGCGCACAAGTTTTTCAGGAGTAGGTCTATCTAGGGACGAGGTGAATGTTTATTTAGAAATCTAAACCATGTTACGATATTGTAATGAATCCCTCACGAGCAGGAGACCAGAGGAGCGTTCGGGAAAAAGGCCCGTTTATTTGAGCACTCCAGAAACTCCGGTAACACTCCACTCCGTCCCAAACTCTGACTCTTCTAGCGTAACAGACACACTTCATAACTTTACACACATACTCGTTTACGATACTAAGTGGGGACCGACCCCCCTCCCCTCTCTGCTCCGCCAATCTCCAGCCCGCACACTGACTGACAGGGTAGCCGGTAAACAGAGCTCAGCTGTTTATTTAGCCTAGCAATATCTCCGGACTATAGTAGCTGCAATGGACGACTTTGAACGTGATTTTGAAGAGTTTCTTGTAGCGGACACAGACCCAGAGCCATACCTGTTTGAGCCAGAGCACACAGATGAGGAACTCCATGTGTTTGATGCTGAGCGGGTGAGAAGAGAGGCTGAATGCACAGAATGGGATTCGGTGCTACTGCTACCATTATTGGGGAGATATCACCAGGAGGAAAAGGGCCGCAGAGAGTGCATCACAAGGAGTGAAGCTGCGTCTTCTTTTCCTCACAGATGACGGTTCGGGTTCATTCTCTCCTGTTGCGTGGTAAGTGTGGTCCATTTGCAAACTTTATAACTAAAAAAACTTTTCACTACTCTCTATCGACGAACTACTAACACTGCTGTTTCCTCCTCCTTCTTCCTTCCTTCCGCTGTCTTCGTTGGTTCATTTATACACGCGAAACGCGTTCTCTGGCTGGCTGGATTGTCCACTCAGTCTGCCGTACATACATGGCGGCGCAAGATGGCGACCTCTCTAAAGTAAGGCCCTTGATATATATATATATAAAAGCATAATTATAAGGCTACGAAAACCAAACGAATTTTATTTTATAGCGATCATACACTTGTATAAACATATTAATGGGTAGAATATTCAGATTCAGATTGACAATAAACCATGCCAAATATTACACACTGGCCCTTTAAGACTGAAAAGCATCTCTTTTGCTATAAAATTGTAAATAACAGTATACTATGGAATAAGAGAATGAGAAATGTTTCAATTAGTTCCACCTTAGCTATATTCATCAACTTGGCAGTCAGAAAATGTGGGTGATGCCACTGCATTTGCGCGAGCATGCTGAATGTGTTTCCATTCACACACCCCATTAATTCTTGAGCCTTAGTGGTGCTGTTTATTTGTACATTGGGACAGTCAGGCTAGCTGTTTCACCCTGTTTTCAGTCTTTATGCTAAGCTAAGCTAATTTGCTACTGGCTTCATATTTAGAGTACAGACATGAGAGTAATATCAGTCCTCTCGTGTAACTCTCAGCAAGAAAGCAAACAAGTGCATTTCCCAAAACTATTCTTTAAAGTAATGCAATTGTCACAAAAACCTGTGATTCTGTATGAGCTCCATGTACAGCAAACCTAAGGATTAAGTTAGCGGCTGCTGATAGGGTTAAAATACAATATCTCTGAAGACCAAAACCCTACGATGAAATGTAAATACATTTCATTTGTTTCTGGAGAATTGCTTCCCATTCTGTTTTTGTCTAGTCAACTTAGTTGCCCCTTTCATTTGCGACATCTGTCTTTTTCAGACGCTTGCCGCCAGGCCCCCGTCCATTTACTTTCTTTGGCCCTCAGCAACACAGACCCTTCACTTTGCCCCGCCTCCTGTCCAGCCCACAATCCCTCTATTTTGGGTGTCTCACAAAGCCACTGATGTGATTAGAGAGGATGATGATTACAGTTACATAACAGAATCAAATTAATTTGTGGCCTGAACACAGCGGTGGCAGCAGAAAATCACTCAAGCTCTCAAATCTCCCTTTCTCTTGGTTGCTCCTGTGTTCCCTATCTTCACTCAACAAAACCCCCGCCCTTCCCCTTCCCTGCACCCGCTGCCCCCTCCTAGAACACACAGACACACCCCTCTCTCCTCCCTGCCCCTCCCTCTAGTCAATTAAAGTCACATCGAGGGATTAAAAGGAAGTAGGTCAGTGGAGCATTGCTGGGGGAAAAAATGCAACAAACCACGTCAGAAGTCACTGTATCGACCTTGTGAAACACAGACCAAACTAGTGGTGGCTTGTGATCTCATCCTGTCTCGACCAATGCCGGGGCTCCACACAGAAGCCAGGTTCAAATCCCACAGACCGAGCTTTGCCCTCACCTTGATTTCTGTGCGGCTCACATGAAACCCCCCTGGAGGGCAGCCTAGGGAGCTGGGCTTTGGTGGCGGACACTTGATACCCTCTACAGAATGCTTTGTCTCCAGTCCCCCGAACAGATCCTCTTCAAATGCAGGATTATAGCAGTGCTACAGGCAGTGAGAGCCCCATAGCTCCACTGCGAGCAGACAATGCCAATAGCCACCATGCAAGGCAGAAACAGTACACATGCTGTGACACTTTCATATCCCTTTCATACAGTCCATGCACATAAAATGACTGAGTGCACATTCTGACTGCCTTTGACCCATTGATACTGTACAAGACTGCTGTCACAGGTTAATCCTGTGCCTGTACAGTTTACAGTCTCAAATCCTACACTGTATCTACATATGCATTACTGATAAATAACAGATTAACAATAACTCACATCACATACTGTAAGTGGTAAATGAAATGACAGGACTAACTGTGTTTGCATGTTTTAGCTTTGCAACTACCAATTAAGTATACTTAATATTTTAATAGTTATACATTTTTTAACGTACAGTACTACCGATACAAACAGCCACTGATTTCCCTTCTGTTCCATATGGTATAACAATCAATTAGCAGTACACATCAAGTCTGCATTTATAACAGTTAATGTTATTATTATACTGATTTATTTTCATACTGAGGGTATTAATGGAAACCAGTGAGTACTTAAAAGGAAGCATCATGGTTGCAAACAACAAACTGTGACGTTAAGTATGTGTTAATTGTAGTAAATGGACTGTCATGGTCTCCTGTTCTCCGGGTGCTAATGTTAGCCTAACACTGCTAGTAGCCTGGTAATGAAGCACTAGTCTTGTTTGATCATTTGAAACTTGTGTATGAATGGCGGGCATCCATGCTATTCAGATGCTGTTGCGTCTGCTGATGTACACGCCATCAACAACTACTAATCATGTATCAGGGTCTTGAAGGGATGTCCCATTTCATAAGGGAAAATTTCAACCACTACCCCTTATACAGTAACTGTGTCCTGAGGGGTAAAGGAGCACTTGAAAATGAAGGGTAAAAATAACACATGGGATGGTGGCTTGATCTCTTTCATACAGGTCGTGCACTTGGTCTCTCTCCTCCTTCCTCTAACTCTTTTTAAATGAGCCTGGGAGTTGGTTAAATGCTGCTTAAACATAAGTAACATTCATTTATTAAATTACACTCCTTAATATAAATGCCAACGCAGATTTAACCTGCCTGAATGTAGCATTAGAATTGGTCTCCACTGTGTGATGAAAACTCAGCAGGGGAGGTGAGCAGGGAACGGCCTCACTTGTGCTGCGCGATGACAGAGTGGTGCTGCTGTCAACATATTGTACTGCATTTGTCCAACTTAATCAGCCTCATATCACCACACACTATAGGGGAGTGAATAATAATGGGAAACAAAGTAACAAGCTTGTCACCGCCGCACATTAACAATTGAAAATTATCTTAGCTAGTTCCACTCTCGCCAGCTGTGAGCGACTTGACGAATAATGTAAAAGGGGGTTTTCTATGACAGTCACAGACACGAGACGACACATCTAATCGTCTCGCAACGTCGTGTGTTGAGATGACAAAGGATGTGAAGTAGAGGGATGCTGCAAGTGATTTGTTTACTTTCTTAAAGACGACAAGATTATTAGAGGAGACACTGAGAACAACAGAAAAACAGTAACACAATTTATCATGCATTTCAAATGCAATACTGTAAATGAGGTTAATGGAATACTTGTTGATGTCTGATGTTTGAGCATTGTGTTTGCTTTTTTATTCAGTTTACTTGGACATTGCAAGGATTTAACAGTAAAGATGCAATATATTTTTTGTGTTGTCAGAGATTTGCGTAGGTCATCTCATGCAAGTATCGAAGTTGTTACTAAAATAAAGTATTACACATTGCTACTTTTAAAAACGGTAATGTGTTGCTATACTACCCAATTACTCCCTCTGTATCATATCTATGTCTTATACACACAGGCCAGAAATACACACACATGTACAGATAGGACCTATACACACATTAAATGGAGAGATGCCAGATGCTCATGGACAGGCGCCCCGAGCAGTTGGGGGTTCGGTCCCTTGCTCAAGGGCATCTCACCAGTGCTCAGGAGGCGATTGGCACCTCTCCAGCTACCAGTCCATGCTCCATACTTGGTCTGGACGGGGACTTTAGTCGGCGACCCTCCAGTTCCTGACCCAAGTCCCTTTGGACTGAGCTACTGCCACCCCTCAAGATGCACTGTCACACAATTGCAAGTAATCAATATAACATTAAACCTTACACATGCCCACATATATCAGCACAAACGAGGATCAGGAGAATCAAGACGACACTGCAGTATAACTGCCTCTAAAAATACACAACAATAACAGAGATTATTTCAAATATTACTTGCCTCAAAATAATATATTAACAGGCCTAAATAAATGAATATGAGACTAGCTTTCCTAACAGCACTAGATGATTCCAGACTTAAAAAGGAAAACACACATTTAAATGGCATTTGAATTGCATTTAACAGGCAAAACAAACTAATCTGAGTCGCTCGCTCACCACACCATTGTTTTATACTGGGCTGAGACCAGTCCAGCTTATTTGATGTGTTTATCACTAAAGCAGCAGTTGTTCCTCATGAGGAGGAGATCCTCGTTTTTCAGACAACCTGTTCCTCCACAAAGACAGCATAAGACCACCCAAGCTGAAGAGCCTCTCCGCAATCCACCCACTATGAGGATAATTACTGAACTTATGTAATGCATGTAACCAAAGTTACATTGTACTCTAGCACTCTCACTTGCAGGTGCTAATTTGGAAAGTCATTTAACATTTAACATACAATTCCTGTGAATAAACTGACTTAATGTTACATGACGCATTGATTTATTGCATTTCTTTTTTCATGAGTCCATCTTGTGTTGAATCAAGTTTAAGAGATGCAAATTCCCACCACAGCTGCTCACAGTCTCAGGACTTGACTCTTAACCCACCTGTGCTGTGTGTTGTGGGATACAGTGTGTTGCTTCATGAGAACATAACGAAGTCTTACGTCATTTACATGCTTTATGCTTTTTATGCTTACTTTTTATATGCTATAGGCACACCCATCATATCCTTAGCTTACATGTATTTTACACAAGTACACTTTAGACAAGAAACATAGTACAACAGTCTCACTGAATACTTTTTTTTTTTTTACAGCAATCAGGTTTTATAGAGTTATATTACGTGTATGAAAAAATGTTGCTGCTGTGGAAACACATGCTACAATGTAAATACTTGAGCTGCCGCACACATTTATCCCATTACCACAAAGCCACCTGACTGATTTATATACAGAGAGAGTAAACTCAACATACATGTACAAACAGACAAAAAGGTACGGAAACAGTTGTCATCGATCTGCGGAGCTGATTTACAGAGCAACGCCGAGATCAACAGAGTTCATTTAAGGTGTGGGCAGATGAGCGAAGCTGCAGCCGCACTGAAATCAGTGGGATTTGCAGCGCCATGTCTAATGCTCCCTGATGACCACTAAAGGGCCTAGATGGAGGAAATGAAATAATTCCCTTTGACATCAGATAGTCCAAAAGACTTTCCCAAACTGAGCTCATAATGCAGCTCCCTTACTGCACATCTAACCCTTTCCAACATGCTGCAGCACTGCAGTACAACAAAACCACTACTGCTAACTACTGCTTAAAATACTATGATAGGTGCTCCAGTGACAGCCATATGTCCTGTTAGAAACTATACTGGATTTTTATCAATAAAGTCATATTTTACAGTGTTTTTCCTGCTTCACCTGAGAACCATGACTGAGTAACTAGCACAGTGTTGTGTAATTATCTCTGGCGATGAGGCATGAAGGAATCAATATCTCCTGTGACAACCTGGTTTGAGTAAACAGCAGTGTTTTGCTTTGTGAGTGACCACACTCATTATTTCATAATGTGGATACCTGAGGCCTGCTCAATCACTCCCTTTACAGCCATTAGCCTTTCATTATACTGCTGGGAGGATGGGTTAATGTAACACACTGAGTGCTGTAACATATATTAAAAAAAAGAATAGCACTCTTTCACACATTATTTTCCAGAAGGTGAGTGTCACAATGTCGGCTAAATAGGCGACTAAACACTGCTTTCAAAATGCAATTAAAGGACTTAGAGTACATAAGGATAACTGAATACAAACTTACAGTTTAACAGCTGAACTGCTGCTACTCTGGAGAAAAAGAAATAAAAATGGGTCTCATTCACCGAGCGCAAAGATTTTAACATGCACCAGTGCTTTATTTGGGATATGTTCTTAACAGAATCTACACACACTCAAGAGCACACTTAATAACATTTTGTGCTGACGTGATTGTGTACAATATTTAGTTATTGCGTTTTCTGCTATTCTACAGTTGTTTAATATTATATGAATTTATAAATTAAATTCTGCTAATATTTTTAAAAATTGTAATATTCTGAATAATTTTTTTTGATTATTTTAAGATAAACACTACACTAACACTTGAATTGATATGAGCTATGTTGATGGGAACAATGCCAATTAATAATTAGTGACTGATCACGTCAGAAATATCACAGGTGGTTCGAACGGGCAGGACAAAAAGTGATAAAGCAGCAGTTCTTAATAACTCTGCGTAAAATAGTCCACCTTCCACCTTCCCTCCCTCTTTCTCTGTCAATCTCTTTATCATACACAGACACACACCTTGAAGAGTGCTAGCAGTGTAAATCACTGATTTCATCACAACACAATATCACATCAATTCTTTGGACAACAATATGATATGTGCCAATATTACAAAGTCTGCCACGATACGATTTTGATACCCTGGAAATCCAGAGTTCTCGCTAGAGCACAATTTGAATTTGCTCAGCGAGTCACTCTGGCAATCAGTAATGATGCTCATTACCCATGCCCTTGTAGCCGAGCTGCATCAATCACATCGGTGTATCTGATATAGGCGGGCCAGAGGCTAGCTAAACAGGTGACAACAGCGCTGTGACGACGAAGTCCGGAATCAGTCAGTAAACATTGCAAGATGGCTACGGATGAACACCAGTTGTTTGAAACGGCTTTGGCCGCTACAATGAACAAGTTAGACTTGGCTTTTTCTCTAAAAGAGGAACAGAAGACGGCGCTCGAGTCTTTCCTTTGCAAGAAGGACGTTTTTGCTGTTTTGCCGACCTGATACGGCAAGAGTCTAATCTAACAGTTAGCTCCGCTGGTAGCGCTCTGGATACCCCGTGTATTGTTCTGATTGGTCGTAATGTTATCCAATTGCGTGCAGTGATACTTTCAAATGCATGCTTGGTGCCACCCCTCGAGCTGGGCCATTTGCATTACTCACAGCCAGACCCTAAATCTTTCTAGATTTGGGTCTGGATTTCCAGGCTACGATTTTGATACAATGCGAGACAATATCATCTGTCCATTTAACACGATCAGTTCCAGAAGAGGCTGCCATACATTTCTTTTTTACTTTTGGCCATAAACGACAGAAACAACACATAAATAATGAAAATAATTGTAACTGCTTAAAGGCAGTAAAATTTGCTTTATACTGACGCCACTAGCACACATTACACAGTACATGGGATAAGTTAGCCTTTAGGGCTTTCTGCCAGAAAGTCCTTTATGGAAGAAATATTTTCACTTTAACCCCAATCACCAAATCAAATTCAGCTCAGTAATAACTTTCAAGGTTCATGGCCATGTCAATTGTTTTTTGTTGGCCACCCATTGTTAGCTCAGACATGTTCAAATTGCATAAATTAGTCTAGCGGCTAGCAGACTTTTTTTCTCCTATCCATAACTTAACAAAAAATATGTATTATTTGTACTTTTTCTGACTCAAAGCTGGTTTAGCCACTGCCATCTCCTGACAGACTAGCACCATTGAATATCAGTCTGCATGCAGATTTTTTCAGCCAAACATTGTTAAAACAAAGTTGCCAAGTGAGAAGTTCAAAGAATGAGATGCCGTCCAGCAATTTTATATCCACTACTGACGCTACTAAATTTGACAGCTCGTTTGGCGCTCACTTCCTGCAGACGTACCTCCACTTCAAAACTATTCGTGGCGTCCAGTGCTCCACCTTATTTAAAATTTAGGTTGGGCATTCTTTACTTAATTTGTTCTCCCTCTCCCTCCCCTTTTTCCTATTAATCTTTTTCTTCTTCTGGCTCTGCAGTCTCGTGCACTTTTATGGGGATTGGTGGGGTGTTTACCAATGCTAATTAGGATCAAGTGGCACATGCTTTCAACTTAGGAGGTACAATGGGATTCATCAGTGTGAGAACACAGGTGCCAACAGTTCTGTGGTTTAATTACACGCCATGAGTTTTATCTCAGGACCTTTCTTACGAACAAATTTAAGAAAAATACACAATAAAAGAGCTATAAAAACACCCATGGCCTTTTTAATCATTAGGTCAGTGTGATATGATTCCTTATGTTTAGGAAAAACTTCCATAATCTGATGATCCAGACTGAATGACAGGAGGATGCAATCTACTTTAACAATTCACTTGTTAATGGCGCTTAACAGGGCTGTATCTCAGCACAAAGCTTTCATTAAGGCATCAAAATAAAAAGCAAATCGCTCCACTCCCAAACAGCGGCACATTGGGAACAATGTTGTTGCTAGATGATGATAGGCTAATCAGCTTCAGATGCGACTGGAGACACTCGCACGCTGACTCAACTTCTCCTCTGTCTATGTGTTGTAAGATGAAATACTACACTGTCGGAGACATTGATTTATGATAATAAAAAAAAAGTGGTCAAGCCTGCCACATCAACACTACATCAAGGCGAGGCCCTGGCAGGGATGTTGGCTCGAGTCCATCTCTTCAGACTTCCTCCATAATGAGCATGTTATCGCATCCTGATTTCAATTAGAGCAGGACACAGATCTAGACAGCTGCATGTTAAAGTGTCTGCACCTCAGGATTCCCCACCGTTATCAGATGCGGAGATGACTGAGACAAACCTGATTGGTTCCGTGACGAATCGCCGCGGGTCACAGTTTTAAAACTGATTTGAGAATCCATTTGTTGCGCCTATCAGAAGGATAAATCACAAAATTTGATGATATGAGAATTTTGATTAGATAAACGATGTCGAGGATAACATGAAAACTAATATCTAGAGTTCTCACATCTTGCTCTGTGAGGTTGAAGGGCCCAGCCTGTGTGAAGTGGATGCATTCAACCCCTTTCACTGAAAGAACGATTGTTGATACAAACTCATAAGAGGGATTATTATGCATTTCTTTTGATGAATATACAAAGAAACAAGACTTGGTGTGATCCTCTGATGAAAAAGATTTCTTCAATATGCGTCAGTGTAGAAAAACAGCAGCTCTGCTCTGCTAATTTATCAAAAGTTCACGTTTTTTTTTCCCGAGGTAAAAAAAGAATAAAGATAGCAATATTGTTAGCAAGATTAGCCACTCTGACCCTTTGTAGAAATGGCTGTGACAGTGTGAAATTCCACAGACTCGTCACTGTGAGGATGAAAGTCTAAGAAAAGCAAGGGATGAAATCTGCATCCCCGAAAGAGCCTGCTGCTCTAATCTTTGCATTGTGAAGGCAAAAGACGAGTGAGTCAGATTTACGTCACTATTTGTTTGCTCTTTTTTCCACCCACAAATGCTTCTTCCTGCTTCCTCTTTCAGACTTGCCTTTAGGAGATGAATCGTTTTACAGTTTAGTTCCTCATTTAAATGAAGTGGGCGGGATGTGGGGAGGGTATTTTAATCACTTATATAAATATTTGCATTCACATGGGCTGACCCTTGGAATAGTCTATTACTTCATCTCTTTCACCCGCTGGCCCCCACCTCTCATCCAGACACGCTTATTTACCTCTTCTGCTCACCCATTCAATAAGACTCCAACCAGCCTAGAGACATTAGCATAGACACACAGCTCCACAGACCAGACAGCTATGCAGCTTTGTTCTCCGCTTTGTTCTGAGGGGACAAATAAAGCCTGCTATGTGAGACTGGGAGCAGAGGAGGAAAGGGGGGTTGGACCACTCGGGAGACTGGCAAGTCCTCTGTTTCTACCCTCTAATGCTTTGACAGCGAGTAATAAATTGATCATAGTGTTGGGCATGATGCCGACCTTGAGATTTTCTCTTAAAGTAGTAGCTGGGCAGCGGAATGAGATAGGTGGTCATCATCGGGCTACAATGTGTGATTTGCTGGGAAGACTCAACGATAGTGATCTGGGATGGATCTCAGAAGAGACAGGGCTCCTGCATCTTTAATTGTTCAGAGGAACAGAGCCTCATCACAATTATAGAGCATTCAGGAAGCCTCCAAACTCATTTAGCTCTCCTCATCTGGGAACAGGAATCCACTAAACACAAATTCCTCTTCTGCAGCCTGCGGCAAAAAGCCTTCTTTTTTTTTTTTAAAGATTAATAAGATAAGAGATTTAAGAATATCCAAAAGACAGAGGGAAAGACTCATTGTTGAAAATGAAACATCTCAACGTGTCAGCATGTGCAAAGGGGAAGACAGATGCTGGGAAAAAAAAAAAAAAACTTGACAATGCTCTTATTGTCCATTTCGTTACTTTAATTAAAACTAAAGTGAGCTCTAAAAATACACTTTTTTTTTGGTCTTTCTGTCTGCTGATTGTCTGCCTGTCTGTAGTGGTCGCACGGGGACAGTCAGTGAAACATGAGCTCATGAGAGGAGAAAACATGCACAAGGCAATACACCCAACATTCATTATAAACCGTCTCATCTCTCTGTGCACTCATAATCTACTTCCCCTTCCAGTGCATGAGGTAAATTATAACTATAATTGAAACATTGCACATGTTTAGCAAATGTGAGCTCTCTCATCCATAAGGAGACGGAGGCAGGAGATGCATTAAAACAAATAAACTAATCAAGTCAATGCTCCGCGACACACTCGTCAAACAGAAACACATAAACAATTTGTACCAGTGCTGCACGTCAAGCTTGGCGGAAGAATAGCTGTGGGCCTGTGCACAAAATGCCAACGAGTCTTTACGGTGGAGTCATCTTCTTACTCATCTTAATGGATATTCGGCTGTATACATCGCAGCTATTGTGATGGATGTCCCTGGGCACTGGCAGTAAGTGCACTCTGATTCCTTGCATGGCCCTCAGTGGGATGCTGCGTCGCAGAATGAAGCCCAGAGTGAGAGAAAGGTGTGACCAGGTATCTCTCTCTCTCTCTCTCTCACACACACACACACACAAACACAAACACACGCACACGCACAAGCCCGACTCTGTATTTTACCCCTTCAAGCAATCCACGTTGAAGCTTTCAAGGGCCATGAGAGTGAATAAATATTTGAGGCAAAGTAAGCAGGCTGTTCCTTTACCTTTGACAGTGTACATTTTTAATGCTGCCACAGACTGGCCCACCACTTTATTGTTCCCTTTCAGAAGTACCAGTGTTTACCAGAAACTCTTTATCCAGGTGGCCTTTACTGATATTTAGCTGCATGTGACTATAAGCACGGAAAGCCTCATCTGCTCTCTTTCAGGAGTTTCAGTTGATTTTCTCGCTGTGAATCGCTGCAGGATTTTATAATCAAGACAAGAGCCATGTGTATTTTTTGCTCAGACTTAGCCAGGAAAAAGACTGTCACCATCATGCACCTGTAGAGGGCATTGTGATGCATGTGAGGAGTGGTGCCCCTGCTATGTGCCTCGTGAAGCCGCTGAAGAAAAAAACAGACACGGCACAACTGTCACCGCGGTGCGAGTCTCCCTCTGCGTAATCACATCACCCTGATGATCACGGCTCTTTAGTCATCATGGTCACATGAGAGAGGGGAAAAAGAAGTGACATAATTTCCTCCATTTCAGCACATCTGTTCCACATCTGACAGCCATCCAGACAGATTTAGTGAGGTTTTCTGCCCCTGCTGTGGAGATTGTAAACAGGCCATTCAGCTTGTGTTGTTAACTCAAACAAGATGTGAGGCCCCAGGCCAAGTCTGCGTTCAACCTGGGGCCCTCTGATTACGCTGGACCCGGGACAGATTCGGCCCTCTTGCCGAATGTCGGCCTAAGCCACAACACCTGGTCTGAGATCAGTGAGGGAGCACAGAGAAGGCGCAGGCTCCGAGAAGAGGGGTTTGTCCTGCTGTAAGCCAGGGCTGCTGAGCAGATAACTCAGTTGCGTAACACTGCCCACTTCAACACTAGCCTTAATGAGGAAAGAGCCTTTCAATTCGCCTCACAATGACGAGCTGGAAAGGAGAGAGTGAGAGAAGAAAAGCACGGGTCTGCAGGAATCCCATTTGTATTTTCAAGATGAGCTCTCTCAGACAAAGGTGTCGCTCGTAAGTATCACTGTGCAATGTGGCTAATCTCACGCCGAAGATATTGTAAATGACTGCTTAAGACCTCTCATTCATCTGCTGCACTGCTGGCACTCATCCATTTGATCAGCATCATTTAGCACGTAAACATGCTGCCGGTGACAGGTATCAGAGCTGCCTCTCTAATCATACACATACCTCAGCACTGTGGCGTGTCCTCATCTATCTCCCTCTCCTCAGAGGCAGCACAGCCTCCCAATCAGAATGGATAATACCCTGTGGACCAACTACCACAGTCTACACAGACAGAGAAACACTCTGCAGCTAAAAAGAAAAGACAGCCCGGGCCCATTTAGCATTGGTGTGTTGACACTAATGGACACACGGACTACACCCTCATGTTTGAGAATAGGGATATTATGCAGACATCCAGCTATCCCTTCGCTTTCCTCCCTAGAGCATAAGGTGGCGGGGGAACAATTGGTTTCATGGGTGCTGTGGGGTATCATTTGGTAAGGTCTCCCTGTCTCTGCCTCTACTTTGCGAGCTGGAGCTGGTGGAGTTTAAGAGGAAGGGGGTATTATCTCAGACTCTTGCCAGCCCAGTGCACTCTTTGGGATAATGTTCTTATTGGGCGTGATCCTCCAACTGCAGAAGTCATGCTGTCTTTACTCAGAAAAGCAGAGGGGGGACTGGAGGTGGGTGGCTGGCTTCGCCCCAACCGATTTAAAAAAGAAAAAAAAAAAAAAGTTTCCGTTACACTTGCTTGAACTCACATGTTTGCAGAAAATTAGAGAATTAGTAATAACAAGAAAGGAGGTTCATACTGCATAATTGCTCCTGTAAATGCATGAGAAATGCAAAAAAAAGACAACCCTCTTCAAATTTAGGATTTATTCTTTTACATTTAAGTCAATTTTGCGTTAAAAACCCACTTTCAGTTTATCTTTGCTTGATATTTAGTGGTGAAAAATATACTTAAAGGATTTCTTCACCCAGGGTCTTTGTGCACCTGTTTGACTCTCGCTAAACAAACAAACCACTCAGGAGGTCATGCGGACCGAAGGGAGAACACTTCATCTATTCTCTACACGGCAAACTTTGAAGACATTTTTTCAGTTGTAACTATAAGCTATGTCAATATTTGACTCAGACCCTGACAGGATGTTCAGGGGGAAGCCAGAGGGATATACAGTTCCATAAGTACATTATAACACAGGAATGCAATAACAGTATGAGTGTCTAATAACGCTGTCTGGGCAGATTGCAGAGACAGGTACAACCTCAGCAGACCAGAACAGGATCACAGGTTGGTGCCACGATTGTCTCTGAGCTCGCAGAATTAAACATAGCATTATGTTAGCATCTCCCCTCCAGCATCACATCAGAGAGTCTTTTGAAGAATAAATAAACAATCTACGAGGCTTCAGGTGACAACACAACGTACTGGCAGCTCCTCAGCATCTGATAAGGTCCATCTCCTTGCCCGTGGCTCACAATCGGAGAGATCAATTTCAATCTGGAGACGTGATAAAGAGAGATGACAATGCGCCCCTGCAGCTGTAAATACACAATGTCATGTCTGAAAATAACTGATGAGAAATGATCCAAGCTCAAAATGTGCATTGATTTCATTGCCCAAGCCCCGTCCCATTCCAATAATTTCAGCTATCACTTCTGTCGACTGTGCGGCTCCCCCAAAAAATCTGGTAAAAATCAACAGCAGAGCCTCAACTGCATAAAAAGATCACCCTTCCTCTAACATATGAATAAAAGATATTGCATTACAGTCGTTTTCTTCCAGTGTGGTTTCCCAGTTAGCTAATCAAAACGATACAGTGTCATTTCATACAACAAATGTGTTCTTTATTAACCAGCAGACATTCTAGTCAGACTGTGTTGCTTGCCAGACGGAGGTGATTGTGTTATCTGTGAGGCCGGCTGTGCAACTCTTCGCTGGGCTCCTGCAGCTCGAGGATTGTCCCTTACCTCTCCACTACCCCAAGCACTGCTTCTCCCCTGCACTCTAATTGCCTCCATTACTGTATCTGCAGTCAGATAAAATGCTAATTTCACAGCACATTAATTTCTCCAGGCTGAACAATAAGCAACACAAAGCCCAGGCCGCCTGTCTTTGCCTGGGCAAGCACGTCTGCAGCGCTGGGCTCCTTCCCAATGGTAGAGGAGTGAGAGCACCATTATGCACAGGTCAATGAAATGAAGGAAAAATCCATCGATTCTACATTTGAAAAGAAAACACAGGAGAAGGGCTGGGGCAGGGTGATTTATCAGTCTCAGACGGAGTCTGGCAGTCAGGGCTGGAAAATGCTGAGGAGAAATGCTCCATCCTCATTGGCCTGCTTCAGCCAAGCCATAATATAGTAACATCTGTCTATGAATAGATATAGCTTTCCAACCTTCACCTGTAACATTAAAGACTTTCTGAAATGGGATCGGAGTTGTAGAGATAAAACTGTTGTGGACATTTTGTGGATTTTTAGCACAACTATATCTGTGATCTACTTAAGCTTTATGGGATGATTTCACTAATTTTATATCCATCATTTTTTCCTTCTGGAGTTCATCGATCATCCCCATTTCTCTTGCTCAGAAGCATCCGTCTGTGTACATCTACCTAATGTTCTCATATTATATGCATGGCTTGATTCCTCCCTCCAGCATCCCCAACTGTCTCTGGATTAGCAAGTCCACACCCCACTTCACAAATCAAAACGTTTAACATAATAGCTCCCATCCTCTAATGGCTACACAACACACTTCATTTATTCAGCCACAGTTTTTTAATAAGTCATTATCAAATTCTGCTTAATTCTACTCAGCCCTCCAGGATAGCGAGAACAGTGAAGGAAGTGCTGTTAACCCTATGCAAAATTTGCGTTTGTTTGTTTGTGTGCGCATAGGGCGGCAGCAGAGTGAATCCTGACCCAAGGACAGTCTCTCTTCCTGGGAGAGGCAGATTTCCGCCCCGGAGTGGGGCTGGCCTCGTCACTCACTGATAAGCCCTTCACACTGGAGGGCTCGCTACAGTGTGCACCAACATAAACAAGTCACATCAAGTTACAATTAAACTCTGTGATTATACAGTATATCAACAAAGGCCGCTGAAATTCTAATATGTTACAGGTTGGTTGGTGATGAACAACCAGGCTGAGTCAAATGAGACCCAGGTGTTCTTTCATGAGGCTCAAGAAGGCTGAGTGCAGCAAAAAGGATGTGAGAATGTCCAAAGAGTCACCAAATAAATATTAGAATTGTTTCTGCAAACCACAGATATGTCACATTTGTACAGTAGTTATGTCATTTATGTTTCTTTATGTGGCAGCAACACTGTGTTAAACACATGGTTATGTCTTGGCTGAAAAAAAACCCCCACTTGGTTATGTTCACTGTAGGAGAAGATTGTGTTTCTGCTTAACATATCCAATTTTGGTGCCACAATTATGGCTGGAAATGCCCTACCAGGGCCTCGCAAAAAATCAACCAATGTTGTCGTTTGCTGGTGTCAAACAGTGGTCTGCAGTTTGTCAGTCGTCTCACCTACTGTATGTGTCATGCCATCCACCATTCCCTCCACTTCCAGATGACGACGTTGGCTACACATAATCAAAACTACGTCACTTTAGAAATGCTGATATTAGAGCTGGCATGATATCGGATTTTTACTACACCATAATTGTAGCCAAAAGAGTTACTGATGACAATATTATTGCTATATCCGTAGAAAAAATAATAATAATATAAATAATGAATAAATAATATTAATAGTCAAAATTGCTTTGTTTAATATGCGTTTTGTCTCTTCTTTTAGCAAATGAGTTACACTCAAAATAAGTCTGTCGGAAAGCGGAGACAGAGTCTCGTAGAAAAAGTGCAATTACACTTATTGGACCATGAAAAAGCAACCAGAAGGTGTTGGGGGAGGGAGGCAAAACAAGAACTTAAATAAATGGAAATGATTTAAGAAGTGCTGGATTATTTACACGGTATTATAGATTATGAACATGATATCAATATTTTTATTTTTAAATATCACAGTTATCGTCAAAACCTGTATATCAGGAAACCCCTAGGTGATATGATATATATGAAATGTACAAATATAATATATTCATGGTTAGCAGAAATATACAATGTCACTATTTTCTTCTGGCAACTGGGCTAAAAAGGTAAATGGGAGATATTGGGGGCTTGGTCTTTAACATTCGTGTTTAAGAAAATAAACATAAAAACACATGAATGGTGGTCAATTGATAATAATACTTTTTTGGTATAATAAGTGGAGATAACAAATGAGCCTTTTGCACATCAGGTTTGGATCATGGTTGACCTAAAATATGCCAATGATAGGGTTGTTCTGCTTGCGTGACCGGTGTTTGTAAAATATAATTCCGAATCACCCAACAGCCAACCAGAAGAGCAGGACTTGGAGTTAGCGAGGTAACTTCAGGGTTAACTTCAGGTTGTCAGTACTATGAAGCCACTTTTACTGAGATAAATCACTGTGGTCACTTATGCTGAACAGCTAACCTGCTCCTGGGCAGGTTAACTTCAGAGTATCGGATCAAAGCCTGTCAACACCCCAACCTCTGACCAATCAGATCACTGAAGAAAAAAGTTTCCATGGAAGAAACTCCGGAGTCTTGGGGTTAAAAAGAGGAGCCTATATATTGTTACAGGTCAGTAGTAGTAGTTGCAGGTCATTTCAACGTTTTAGGCTCTATTTCCACAGGCTTTAAAAAAGAGCTTCCAACAAACACAGAGATTGTTTGCAACACTAAACGTGATTTTATCACTATTTATCACAGATCGGTATCACAGTGATAGTGTTAATATTTTACACTCCATCACTACAGCTCAAAATAACATGAGACACCTGCCTCATGACAACTGGGAAAAATAAATGAATAAATAGATAATATTTTATTAGAAAAATAATCCACACACTGTTAATTGGCTCCCATCATTATAAATGTAACAACAATACTTTTCCACCCTTTACTTCTGTAGCAGATAAAGTCTGGCATCACTTCAAAGTGTTTTATGTGACATATTCACCATCATACAACTAAACCTATATATATACATCTATACTAATGTCACATGTAACATAGTGATACCTACATGTAATTTAAGTCTCAGCCGACTGTGTCTTTTTGGAAGTATTTTAATATCTCAACATTTCTGTCATAAGATTATTAAGAGTAAGATTAAGATTATTGTTTACATCTCACGCCACTGACATTTTACGGTCTCGCAGTCATATGCTGTATTCGAAACCGCATACTACATACGGCCATACTACATACTGCCATGCTACATACATACTCAATCAACAGACAGTATGCAGACCGTTTACACTGTAGCATACTACATGATAACCCACAATGCATTTCGCTCCTGCCCGAGCCGAAATCAGCCAGCCTTAAGCTGATTTCGCTTAAGCTCTAAACTCTGTAAATATATAACTTTAGCAACATTTGAAACATTTTTAGGCGAGAAAGTAGCCGTTTAGATCCACAACATGTTGAAAATCTGACCAAATACCAGCTGTTTAATTTTGTTTGGACGATTTCGGAGATTTCGGCGCTACTCAAGCTAGCCGTAGTGAGCAACGCACTTCTGGTTATTTTCACAAAATAAAACACCCGTTGCCCTTTCTTATACAGAAAACCATAACGATAAAATTTGTGCTTTTACTTTGAAAACGGGAGGCGAACCTACCCCTGATGTAGCTAGCTTGAAACCGCCGTTTTGACCGATCTCGTCCCGTTAACGGAATTTGACCGTTAAAAATGTCTCACCGGAGAGTCTTGTCAGCTCTGAGACGAAGATCGGCCTGCCGTGTTCGGTACATCATGCTCGCAATCGACTTGGGATTGTTCTCAGATTTAAGTTTCCTTTTTAATCAACTATAAATCTAATCATAATATACAACGCAATATAACATACCTCACAGCCTGAAAATTGGAGGGAAAAATGTACATCATTGAACAACAAAGTCATTGTGAACTGAATGATTTCATAAAGTTTCATAAGTTATAATATACAGTAGTAATAAATATAAATAAATAAATAACTACTTCTTCTTTTTTCTTTTGTCCTGTTCGCGGCAAGGAAGTGGCGATCGATGACATCACGTTACATTACATCTTGGGTAATTTGAGTGTGAATAGTAAGCTCATGATGTATACTCAACATTTCTTGTGAATCTAGTATGCATCCGGGAACTTCTCACATACTCAAAATCGCATACTGCGCAGTGTAAACACACTACATACTCAAAGAGTTAGTATGAGTAGTAGGTAAGTATGCGGTTTCAAACAGACCCATAGACACTTTCAGTACCGTTTCATATCATATGAAGCAGCCTACTTCATTTGTGGTTCTGATGATGTCACTTGTGATTAACACCCCCGGCTCTTTCAAATAAACGCGCTAATGGCTGGATAGGAAAACCAAGAGTTGACTGAACTAGTTGATAACCAGCTCTGTAGTACAATTTATCCAGACGGCTATGTTAGGGTTAGTCAAGCCAGATAACGAAAAGATATCCTGGGTAAGTTGAACTGGCTTCGTAGTACAGGCCTCTGGTGTGTCGGGGCCTTAACCCCACCAAGAATGCCTTTCCCAACTACAGTAAATGAATCAAAACCTCTTTAAATGAATTATAAGCATTTTGCTTGCTCGTTTACTAATTTGCCATTCAAACTATGCCATGTGATTTCAATAGGTACAATGCAGCACTTATGTCATTTTCAGCCCGCTGGCTCATTACTAGGGTTGGGTACCGTTCATAATTGAACCGATACGGTACCGGTACTGGTATCTGGAATTCGGTACCGGTACCAAACAGTACCTTATTTCGGTACTTTTAACCCTATGGGCCCTAGGCCTTTTTTTGGGGTATTTTTACTGCCTTTACTTTTAAGCTCATATCACAGTCATTATAAAGGCTACATACACATGCTATATCTTGTTTTTTTAGGACAATCTGGGCTAATCGGATTTGCCATCATTTCATGTTCGTCTATGTGCTTGTATTTTATATTAATTTTTATATCAATGAAAAAAAACAAATCTGCGTGCCTACATTCTTACATTTTTACATGTATCTCACCATAGCAAGTTGGAAAAAGACATATTCTGCCATATATGAAGAGGGGAGACTCTCTGGAATCTGGCAATATAACAACCATGATGCTGGGACATTCTGTCACTTCACAGTTGTCCAAAACATGTGGTTTGTGCCAGGCGGACATGATTGCCAGTATTTTTTCATTATTGCAAGAAATTCCATTGACTCATTCACAAGTCAAAAATGTGTTTTATCTGAAAGAAACATGCAATATTTACATCTAAGATCATAGAAAAATAGTCAACCAAGTGCAATGATGTCCTCCAAGATAATATTTGTTTTTCAGTTTCAGTTATATACTGGGGAGACATTTTGGGCATTGGTGGGGGGGCACGTGTCCCCCTCAATGTATATGGTGACTACGGCCCTGTCAGCATGCATTAGGCTGCAGTTGTCTGGGTGCGCAAAGGTGAAGTGGCTGGTCTTGTCATACAAATTTTGATGGAGTGTCAACTGGACAATATGGAGATATTTGCATCTAGAAAGCCAGGCTACAAATGTGGATAGACAGGGAGAAACACACGCAAGCCTAAGACGTGGTAAGATACGTTATTCCTCACTATATGAAGTGACTGACAACAAGATCTGTATAATGGATTGTAAAGAAATTCGTCAAGTTTTTATTTTGTAGACAATTGATCTGGATTTATAGCGTGATGGGATGACAGCACAATGATGTGTGTGGTCCTGCGCTTTCATGTGATGTGTGTGGCATTTCTGTGTGAGCCTGCGTTCACGAGTAATCCATTCAACAGTAATGTGTGTGCAAAGCTGTATGAAAGCTCTGTTATACATCATTTTATTGTATTTTTTCGCTGTGAAAACATTGAATTAAAATCCACAGAGAAGAACGGGTGTGAATTTGGACGCACTATGCGTCGTTCGGGCCCATAGTCTAAACTTCTCAGTTTCAACATTTTATTGAGAACATTTAGGAACAGTGCTGCACGTTAACTTTTGTCTGCACATTGTTTTTGTCGCCATTGTTGCTGAGTCTGAGGTGCGAGTCATGCGCTTTTGCTCCGCCTCCACCTCAGATACCAAAATTTGGCACTGTTTCATTTTAAGTGAATCGGTACTTGGTAGTACCGACGTGAATCGGTACCAAGTACAAAAAGTACCGAGTTTCAGTACCCAACCCTACTCATTACAGCAGCTTGGAAGCTCTGCCAGGACAGCAGACGGTATAATCAAACTTCATTCAGGAGCAAACTATTTGTTGCAAACTGCAACAAATAGGAAGGTTGGATAAGGTTTATCTTGACACTATTGAGAATATGTCATTTAACAATAAATACTCTATCAGTTAATAGATATCACTCGTCTGGTTGGACCAGCATGAACCACTGCACCAAGTCATACCAGTCTGAATAAACAGAATAGAAGGCACTTTTCATGATGGTCTAATTTTTAAGGCATTTTACTGCACTATTAAATTTAATTTTAAATATTCAACACACAGGGTTTTAAAATCATAGCTTAAGTTGAAGTATTTGAATATTAAATACAAACCAGCCAGTAATTCTTCTGTATACAGCTCGTGCAGCTTGGTGGTTTAGACCACTGAAGTACAAATGATGGTTCGTGATTCCTCATATAACAACAGCAATCCCTCAACGTCTAATGTAAACCTGCACAGTGTTACCAGTATAAACACTCTTACTTAACAATTTCAAAATGTTTACCATCCACACAACTGGAATGGAAATGAATATCTATTAAAACACAGGCGGCTAGTGAAAGGCTTAAGTGTAGCAGACCGAGTTACATCACACACTAGCTGCTATTAACCCCCTGGTTTCTGGGGCCTGTTCTGGCAGGTCTGTATGGTTTCCTCCTGTTTCCATTCAAACACTCTGCGTGCTGTGGAAGTGTTGACAGACTGAGCACGCCCGCACTGGCTGGCTGGCTGGCTGGCTGGCTGGCTGGCTGGCTAGGGACTGGGTGGGGTGGAGAGAGAGAGAGAGAGAGAGAGAGAGAGAGAGAGAGCCTGCTGGAGGAAAAAGGAAAAAGGATAGGAGGCTGGGGCCACAAGCTGCACGAGGGACAATGAACAGACAAGCTCTGTTAACTCTGCATCTCGGTATGCATCAGCAGGCACAATGCTAACAGCTTAAAAAGATATCAATCAGATAGTGTTTATCAAAGAGTGTGGAGGACTACTGATAAATTGAGAGGTGTCTCTGGTGGAGAAATCACTTGGTGAATGTTTGAGAAGTGATGGCAGGTGGGATGCCATGATGCCTGCCTCCCCTCCCCTAATTAAACCATTACTGCAGGGCGTGGAGACTTGGAGGGGATTACATAATGCACTCCAACGTGCTGGAATGGGCCAGTCCCAGTGGGCAGCAGGCAGTGAGAAAGACAGACAGAGAAAGAGTAGAGGAGAGAGGCATTTGAGGCATTTGAGATTAAGTCCCTTTCATCTTCAACCAGACTCATATTTCCTAAAGTTAAGTACTAGATGAAGACTGTGCGATTACTCTCTCCCTCTCCGTCTCTCTCTCTCTTTCATTCTCTCTTTCACACACTTCTGCACACACACTCCCTCTCTTGGTCTCTCTCTCCCTTTTTTGCCTTTAGTGTAGGACTCACAAAATGTGCATTCAAATGCCTGTGGAAGACTCAGGCTCCCAATCCCCAGTGCTAAATACAGGAATTTCTAAGAATCACAGTTCAAAAAGGAGACACTTAGCTATCTGCTCTCACATTTTGCAAGAGAACCAGAGTCAATGGCTTGGCTAGGATGCTTACAGTAGATGCTTCAACGTGGAGTGTATTATCTCAAATGTTTCGCTGCAGTGTTGTCTAACTGCACAATAAGGGGTGGATGTAGCAACACTCATTGTTACTTCTTGGAATTAAAACAGACACATGGAAATAAAGTGCATGAGCAAGTGATGTCTGGTATCCACTGAGAAACTATTTTGCACTAATGTAATCAAAAAGAGGGGAAAAAGACCTGATGGAAAAAATGTGTTGTGGTGAGAGGAAATACAGGCATGTGCTTGTATTTAAGGAACCATTTTTCTGATTAACACAGAGCAGATGCACATTACACTTACACAGCCTTTCAAACATTCGTCGTACTGAGCAAACACCTTTACTACCCACACAGGTCATAAGTCATGTTGTGGGGTTACACCTAAGAGAGGCTGCTCGCAAAAAAACATCTTTCCCAAAGCAGCTTTGTGCTCCGCTTTTGCCTCAAACACTACTTGTGAGAAAAAGCTGATCACTGTGCACATATCTAAACACATAGATACCTTTTGATAGGAACTCGTAAAACAAGCAGCAAAGCTCAGACAGGTCACATGTGCGCGAGTAGATGGATATATTATTCCAAATCTCATGTGTGATGGAATTGTTTCAGCAAGATACGAGGCAGGAGAGTAAATCACTATGATTGCTCACAAACAGCCAGATTCAGCCGAGATACGCTCAGGTTGGGGAGTTATCACTCAAGCCCCGAGAGACAGAACACTCAAATCCGCTCTCTCTGAGCCCTCTCCATGTCAAGTGGATGGCGGGGATATCATGACATGAAAAAATGCCTATTCTCTGGCTCCAATCACACGGGCTCTCATATGGTTAAGGCATTGCAGCAATCAAGCAAATTCCTGGTTGTGTGTTTGTGTGAGGAAGGAAGAGATCTCCACCAGGGCAGGGCTTCTCCACTCAGCAGTGTTTGCTGAAATAAATCCTGCATCTCCAGTGGTGCCAGACAGCAGACGCCGTCTTTGCCAGCTGTCTGCCATGCCGCTGTGCTCCATTCTACTCGCCGTTTGCTGCCGTGACTGCTGTCCGACACTCAGCACTCAGCCCCCTTGTTTTCATAACAGTTCCGGCACGGACGGCTGGCACAGCTGTTCTGTGGGTCCCCACGGCCTTTTAAAAAAGGCAATAAATCAATCTAGGCACTCAATACAGGCGGGAAATTGACCAATTAGAGTGGCCCAAGATGCTTATGTTCAGGCGGACGATTTTACAAATTGGCTATCTATTTATACCAACACAGGCACTCCACAAGAAAAATTCACTGGCTGCAGTCAGTGCATTAATGTTTTTTTTCTCAGGCAGCAGACACCACATCTTAGTATTCTGAGGCCCTGCTGCTTAATCACACACCCCTCATTCAACACAGCCTTTGTATAGCTACTACGTTCTTTGTAACGCCCACTGTTTCTATTAGCAACACAGAGAAAAGATCTGATCAAACATCAAATGGTGTAATTTTCTGTTTGTTTTAATACTTCATGTGCAAAAATAAAAATGGTCTTGTGTAGACCTTTAAGTAATGAGGTCTTATTAGCATGTACACTCACTTGCTCTGACAAAGTCTAATGAGGAGAGGCTGCCCAAACTAGTACTTAAGTGCTACTAAACAATTGCTTGAACAGCAATCATTTATTTGGCCTATAAAACACACAGGGGCACATGATGCCGTGGTATAGTGTGAGATTAAAAAGTGATGTGACTTAATGATTATTATGAAATTATGTTTGAATACATGCTGCCTCTTTGAACTTATACAGAATGTTTTTAAAGTCCCTCTACAGACATGTTTTTAAGTAGGCTATGTAAGAATACATATGGGCCTTTTCCACTGTCACTTTTTGCCGCGCCGCGTAAAGCCATGCCACGCTGATTTGCATTTCCAATATCAGTTTAGACAGGCTGTGTCACGCCGCGCCGCGCCAGAGATAGACCTTCTCCAGAGTAGGTCCAAAAGCCAGGCCGCCCACCCTCAAGCGGGTAGCGGTGACGTCTCGCCGACTGCAGCCAACCCCTGATGACCCTGTTCTCCCCTCAAACAATATACTAATATTTTGTTTAACACATAATACCACATAATAGTTAAAAAAAAACTCTGAAAAGAGGCTAGAAGCAGGTACTTCCTCCCATATTGAGGAAATCTGTACGCAGTAGGTTTCGTTCTCTGCTTTCTCCAGGGCTGCTCACGATAGGTTGACCGGTGAAGGAGCAGTGCTCATTAAGATGGTTAGTGTTAGTGTTACAGAAAACATCAGAGAGATTCAGCCATAAATGTTTGAGCCTCTGTCAGAATAGAATGAGGAGTCAAAATCAAGTCACGAGTCACAAGTCACAAAATGTGAAAGTCCCTTACGATTGTGTTAACCACAGACCTTGTTTCAGGCATCTAACCAAAAACCCTTTCAAAAAAATCTATCAGTCCCTTTTCCACCACAGGAACTTTTCTCATTTACTCTGGATTTTTAGAAACCTCGGCGCATTTCCACTGAAATTACCCGGGGAAAAACTTTCCCTCAACCCCAAACTTTCCCTGAAAAAAGTACCTAGCAGGGGGGTAAGACTTTTCAGATTACCTAGAACTCTTGAGGGGCGGGGCTGTGTGCTGAAGAACGCTGATTGGTGGAACACACACTTGCAGCGTTCCGCACTTCCGTGTCAGTGTGCCTGCAAACATTATTTCATTTCTACAAGCTTCGCTTCGTTTGTGTTTTGATTATGGATGGGTAGCGATACCCGGTACTAAATCAGCACCGGGGCTAAATTATCAAAGACTATAGTATTGATAAGCGCTAATGGTATCAATTATTTTGTGCCGGCGCTGAAATCCTCCACACACACACACACACACACACACACACACACACACACACACACACACACACACCAACACGTCTACACGACACGGTAACCAGTGAACAGCCAAGCGGCCATGGTGTACACGAAGAGAAGATAACTCGAAAAGGACTCGAGTTTACAGCAGCTACACTCGTTACTGTAAGTGACATTAAACCTTAGCGAGTAAGAAGCCAATACTTTATCAATACATGTGTTCAGCAGCATGAACATGTAAACATGTAGACAGCGATATTAAATATGCTCCGTCCACAGTCTCTCATCTACTGACACTAACATTATGTCTTACACAAGGACAGCACACTAGTTCAGTTGATAGCTAATTGTTACTAATAAGCTCAAATGACAGCTGTCTGGATGTAGACTAACTTAGTTTGACACTTATCTTAAAATACATTTATTAAACTGAGCTGCTGACTGAGACAAACAGCCCCAACTCTTTACCAGCATGTAAGCAGCCAAGCTGGCAGAGCTAAAGACAGGACACATGCCGAATCATCTACGTCACCAGCCTGATTTTTGAATACGTTTTCTGGAACTTGAAGTGAGGTGGAAACACAAACCACACAGATTACCAGGAATTATTTTACCCAGGAAAAGAAATTTCTGCTAATAATAAATGTTCCTGGAAATGTTGGAGGAAAAGGGGCTATTGACTTCATGATGACGGTACCGGGAGTGCTAAAATGCTAACTCATTTTAAGGTTTTAGGACTCACTCCTGCACCATTCTATTGGCTTTTGTATTAGTGACGTACCCAACGTAGCTTGCCCGGGTACGTTTAAATAATGGGGAGATGCAGAGGCTCTACAAGTCAGTATAGTCAAGGTCGGACATTTTAAAAAACATGAACATAAGAACGACACATTTCTAAGTGAAGGTAGATCTTTTATGTAAGCTTACTACAGTATGATACGTCAAGTATGTACATCTTGTTTATGATCACAATTAACTTAATTTTTTGCTTCATCAACAATATTCGTGCATCATTTTTTGATCTGGAGGCCTGTTGCCTGTCTAACACCTTTCTTCCCCCCAAAACAGACAATGAACTCGATTAGGAGCTACAGGTGCGCTGGCATCTGTTAGCAATCTGTCTGTGTACTGGCAGTTTTTTTTTTTTTTTGCTCTATCTAAAAAGCATCCAGACTGAACATCATCCTGATACCTTTGTTGTGTGATTATCAATCTCTAGGTAACAATCAAATAACAGGCTGCTTGCACCTGCACGGCAGTATCTCCATATGCTGCTCTCATAAGAGCTAACAGTAGAAGTTAGCATTCATCCCCAGAACTGGCTGATGCAACGCTCCAGCTAAATCATGCACAAGATCCAGAAACGAGCTACAATGGTGGTTTTTGTAGAGCTGCTGGCTAAACGTGGTAAAGCCTAATTAGTGCTACTCTGTAACAAAGTCCACTGACTACGTTCTGAAGAATGCCATGAGCACAAGCAGCAGTCCCTTATGTTATGCTAAGCAGAACTCCTGAGCATCATTATCATTCACAGTCTACTTGCCTGCAGACTCATTTATGCTTACATGTCACTTTCCTTGCATACAGTCTAATCAGCTGATTAACACACACACACACACACACACACACACACACACAGTGAAGACCTTAAAGGTTACTGTCCTTTTCTGAGTACTTAATCTAGATAACCCTGCATAGCTGCATATATTAAAATAAACAGTGTTGTTTTTCTCCCCCATTCTTTCTCCAGAAAAGGCTGGCCTGTGGCTCTTTAGCTGCAGCAAGGGAGAAAACACCACTGCTTACGCTATGACTCAATCTCCTCTGCTTGGCACGACTCATCCGCCAGTCATTTGTGTCTTTCATTCTTGTCTGTGACCGTGTACGTCATTCACAACAAGGTGCAAGGGTTAGATTTCTCCTCAACAATTTGATCACTTAAAAGAAAAAAAAAAAAAGGAGGATTGGTTTAGCCGCATTTTTAGCACACATTGTAGCAGGGTTCAAACATTTCCATTTTGATGCTATCAATTACCCTCTTTATTTCTCAATTCCAACCCCTTAAATATTAATATGATTCCATAATGAGGCTGAGTGGTCGGAATCACTCACTGTCCCTCAAGGCAGCTTCGCAGTGGACGAGTGCACAGACCTCGCTTGATGAATAAAACCATCCCATTAAGCTACACTTCACCACTCATACATGCCTCTGTGGAAATTTTGTCTTCCCCTTTGTCACAGGAACAAAATAAAAGGCTCCATGCTCAGTCTGCAGGTGCCTCCTCTAATAACTACATTCTTCATGCGGTGTCTTAGAGCTGCACGCTGCCAAGTTAGATTTAATAAATCGTAATAGGGTATGTGTGTGTGCATATGTGTGCTTGGACATGTATGAGTGTTTACATGTGGTCTCTGGTAAGAGTGCTCAACCGTACAACCCCAAAATAAACACATCAAAAACTCAGTGTAATAGCATCTAAAACGAAACCCACAAGATATTTTCTTCCATTCTTGTTTGAGGCTCCTGACAGGCTGGAAAAACTGTTTTTCATGCCTCCAAATGAACTGCATGATAAATTCTATGGGGTCAATGGTTTACAGGCAAAAGGAGGACCTTTCAATTACTGCCTGATGAGGCCTGAAAAGAGACAGCCCTCAGTGGAGTGCACAGAATGAGAAATGAGACGCTTAAGATCACTGAAATTGTTACATTTCAAAAAGCAATTTTCTTAAATTGCTGAACAAGTTACTAAAATCAGACACCCAATTAGGATCTGATTTTTGAGAGTGGAATTAAAGGAGTGGCTCTACTATCAGCACTGTCTGGGGTACAGGCAACCGTTGCTCATCTCCACAGCGAGGCTTTTATGTGTAGGACCCCATATCATGCAACTCACACAATCTAATTAGCTCCTCTCGAATGGAAGAACGCTCATTTTGAAATGCAGCTAAAAAAAAAAAAAAAAAAAAAAACTGCACAAGATAACTTGGGTTTCTGTTATTGTTGCATTTATCGACAGATCCTCCCTTTCATGTGTCATGTGACTGCGTGTAGCCATGCTACTGAATCATCACTATTTAGACAGTCAGCTAATACACTGTGAAATGAGCACCACTTCACCATCACAGGGCAAAATAAATCACGCGCTGAATAGAGCCTCTGACAAGAGCGTTTATTATTTCTATAATAGTAGCAGCTTGATACGTCTTGTAATAGTGCATTAGGAAATGATCCTCTCTTGGAATTGCACTGACCTTTCACTGAGCAACTTAACATAATATCCTTCAGAGAAATTAACTGACAGCAGAATCTGCTCCTCACTTACAGATTCAAATAGTTACATAAAGCACTTCCTTATGCGAATACATGCGCATACATACACTGTGTATGTGCACTCAGAAGCATACAGACGTGCGGATTCACCCAGACACACACACATTTACACACGCGCACACGAGCAGAGACGAGGCAACCAGTGAACCATGAAACATCTTCATCCATCTCTGTTCCCATGGCAACAAGTGAAATCATATTCCTTTTACAACTTTGTTCTCCACTCAAAAATGTAACCATCTGCTAAAAACATATAGTCACACAGAAAAGTTATGTGATGAATATTTCAGGGGGCTTTGCTAGCGGCTGCAGGCATTATGGTCCCTGGCCAACGTCTTCCTTCGAGGCAGAAAACAGCCACATCCTCCCCCACTGAGGATGATGCTGACGGTGGGGGGGGGGAACGTCCTTCTTCAGGAGAGCCCTGGCTGCTCGCGCTCCCGTACGGCTATAATTCTTCCACCAGAACGCCACGGAATTATAGCTGACCTGTCCTTTTTTTTTCTTCTTTGAAAGCCAAACGCAATTTGTATCACAGTGTGTATATAAATAGTTACAGGTTTATCTTTCCATAGGGTGAGTTTTGCTCCCAACTGGAGTACGTGTTGTAATATTAGCTGTGAGCACTGAATTTGATGCTGAAATTTTAAAATAAATTCTTAAACATTCACTTATATCTACTTTTTGGAAATTCAGCTACGATTGAACTGAACGAAAGGCTTCAAATCATGACTTAAAAGAAATTACTGCTCTGTGATACAGAAGTTCAAACTGCAGCCAACACTTCAAAGCCATGATTTCAGATTCAGCTCTTTAAAAACGGCAGCAACATTCAATTGATTTTTGTTTGACTATTTAGTTTGTGTGTGAGAGAGGGGTCTCTTGGTGGGTCCATGCTTTGTTTTGTTTATTTTAACGTTAGCTAGGATTTAACAAATATATATCGACTTACTAACAGGTGAAAAAATCACCAAAGTTCACCAATGTTTTAATCTTAAAACATTTTCCCCCATGCCATATTGGAATAAACACAGTATATTTACCCAGTCTTCAACAGTTTCCTTCCACAGGGCTGATTAACAATCATACCATCATGAAGATAACAGCATTTTTACACCTGAACAGTCTCAATGATGCATATTTCACAGAGACATAATCAAAGAAAAAAAAAAAAGGTGTCTTTTTTCACTCTCCCAACAGCATCTACATTGGGACTAATTGAAAGCACCAACTTACTTTCAGTCATCCTCTGAACCATGAAATTATCTATTCTCTGCTACTAAAGACAACTATTTAATGGTGTTTTTTTTTTTAAGAATCTTCACAAAAGATGACACAAGCATTGTTCTGTGGACCACAATAGACTGTCAAACACAGTAATTTAGAGTATAATTGATTTCACTCCACGCTGTTCTCCACTAGTTTCCTTGGAAAAAGTAACTACCAGAAAAAATGAAGAAATTAAGTTACTGCTTGTGTCGTGCATTGCAATTGTGAGCCTTACCACACAAGACAAAACAAAAACGTACCCTACCTTATACCTTTTGGACAATAATATGCTAGTATCTGACAATGACTTGCAAATCTTGAGCATGTTTGCATGTTAACCTGCAAATGCGGTAAGGGAAGCAACATGATATGTGAAAAACTGAGGAGAAAATCACACCATTGCTAGTTGTCTACCTATTTTTAGTGAGCCAGATATATCACATATTAACTTCTTCAGGATAAAAAAACACAAGTCATTTAGCTACAGTGTAGAGGCAAGGTCATTCAAATCCATATGCACACAGTGCAAAGTAGATTAGATAATAAAAATAAATAAAATGACATAAAATACACAGTAAATGTAAGTTGTTTGATTTTTTGTTCTTGAATTTTCCAACATTAAAGATGCTTTTTTTGCAATTTGGAGAATCAGGACAAGCTAAAAACAAATAAGTAACATATTATTACTTTATAAAGTTGTTATAGCAAACATTAGCCAACGCTTGCCTATTTACACAGCCGATAGACTTAATTTCATTTCAAAGCAGAGGCTTTTGGGCACTGTCTAAGATGGTTTGTTAAAATTGGAAAATTAGTGCAAACCTGACCTGAATCACACCTGGGGGAATGTTGTGAAATTACGACCCAGCCTGGCCCAATCCCAGTAGGTGGGTTCAGGCCCAATCAAGTTCAGGCAGAGAATGAAAGCTCTAATCGCTAACTTCATCCGTCTGTCATTTGGTACCAGGCATGGACATTTCAAGCACAAATACTATACACACATTCACTGAGAAGTATTCACCATTCTTCGAAGATCCCCACCCCCCGCACACACACACACACACACACACAAAGAGAGAGAGAGAGAGAGAGAGAGAGAGAGAGAGAGAGACATTCATGATTCTAACAACTCTGGCAAATGTGCTTTCCAACATTACTGAACACTGGGGACTAAATGGAAAAGTCACAGCATGCTTTCATAACTGCGCTAGCAACACAGTGCTAGCCAACACTGAATGCCTGGAGTGAGACTCTCAGCCTTGTTTTGCACCTTCACTTTAACTCGCTATAAATGCTGGATTCAAGCTTCAACACATAAACCATGTTGTTGCACCTGCCAGTGGTCAGGTTCCTTATTTCCATCACAGTACGATCACACTGCGCCCTTTTTTTGTGTATTTTTTGATGGAGTTATTCAGAACTTTGCGACAACTGTAGTAGTCTTGCATGTTTCTCCTATTTATACAGTAGCATCTAGCCCACTCACAGTGCTGTAGCAAATGCTAAACTGCCCTGGCTTGGAAAAGAGGTAAACTGAATGTGCCAGACACATTTTTTTTACTAACCTGGAAACCAGATGAATCTTTAAACTCATGTTTTATTTGCTTAGGAAGATGCATCTGGTCCCCCTCCTGCTTTGGACCAACACAACTATTTATCTGATATGAAGCGTGACTGTGACAATGACTTGTGAAGCCTTTTTGCTTTATGCAAAATATGCGATGAAGTAATTTTTGGCTCCTGCACTCTTGTGCCCGGGACACTAAAGCGAGCATAAACCTAGCTTAGTAAAGAGGAGCACCATTAATGTTTTTTTTCAAAAACAACCCTGGTGGCCAATGTGGAACTTTTTGTTGAAGCAGTTTTTTGAAATTTTGATGTCAAAAACGGCAACACTTGATATACTTATGTTGCAACATCACAGCTAATATCTGCACACTGTAATCTGTTTACATGTGTCACAAAGCGCTATGTCACATGTTCAGTTACTCTGATTGGTTGTATCCAATTGCGTCCAGAGGTATTTTGATCTACAGCCATATATAATGCTCCTTAGAAATCGAAAATGAACTGAGAGGCTCCAGAATAACTCGCATTTGTGATTTGGTCTGGCCATGTCAGGCCACCAGGGGCTGGTGCAAATAAGGGAAATTTATTTTCATATAAACTATCAAATTGTTTTTAAAAAATATTTAATTACTATTTAAAAATTTGAAAACACATAATAACCCATCTCTATCTGGTCCTTGGCAGGTAGTGTACAGTGGGTTTATCAGAACTTAGTGCTGAGAAAAGCTGTAGCTGCAAATGGAGTTGATGTCAACAGACCGGTAACATGTTGGCTCATAGCACTGAAAAGAACAAATTGCATCTGAGTTATAAATGTGTGGCTCCTCCCCGTACATATTTATATTTAGAAAGTTTGCATGCTAACATTAGCAAGTAAGCAAGCACAGCTGAGGTTGACAGGAACTTGGTGGTTAGTCTTAGATACATCCTGTCATGAACCAAAGTGATACTGAGTTGCAGACTGAGTTGTAATGAGATTAACAAGATAAAATGAAATTAATTATGATCAATTAATAAAGAATCATTGAATCATCAAAATAAATTCAAATGACGATTATTCAATGTGTATCATTTCATTTTTTTAAGTCCAAAAAATTGGATCTAATTGTGCAGTGCAAGTGAATTCAACCCATAAATCTTATAGATCCAATTTGAAATTTGGAATTGCATTTCTTCTTAGAATAAAACGTAAAAATCTGGCTGTTAAAGTTGAGTACAGTTTTTAAATTTGTTCATTCATTTTTGCAGAATTTTACTTCACCGTTTTCACTATGCAATTTTTTCATCTTCTTTTTTCTCACAAGAATGAAGACAACTGAAATATATCCCAAACTATAAAGCCACCATAAAGGCTCCTAATTGATGGCGATGCTATACAGCAGAGAACACGCTTCAGACAATACAGCTCAGACTGCTCTCACTCCCAGTCTGGACCAGTGCCAGAGAGCTTCACATGGGTTGAAACCCCATTGTGTACCAGTGGGTTCGCTCCTTGTGCAATACATCACGGGCAGACAGGACACTGCCGAGGAATAAAAGGGACAACTGAACCGGTATATTAAGTACAACAGCATCCAATCCATAAAAGTCAGCTTTAATGGCCAGGCTCGCCATTTAATATTTCATCTACAATGAGGCCAATTTAGAGGAGTTGAAATGAGCTGTTGGAAAAATGCCCATTTTTTAGCACCGTGTCACAAGACACAGCCACATTATTTATTCCCCCCTCTGCCCCCTTCACCTGCCAGAATTAATGGCTCACAAAAAGCTAATTATCCGGTTTAATCTGGATTATAATGTATGTTCTCCTGACCAACAGCAACAGTTTGTGAAGCATATGTAGCGAGTCTGCGGTGTTCTGCTGACCTCGTGTCGAACATTACTCTGGAGGACTGACACTCCACACACACCAGATGGGGGAGGACCGAGCTCACTGTGTTCAAGAGAGTAAAGAGACTGGCTAAAACAACTCACATTAACACCACAGCCAACACATCTGCTTCATCCTGCGGCTGCACTTGAATTCCGTTCATTTTATCCTGCCACTTTTTTCGGTTGTCTGGGAGCAACTTTCAACATGACTGACCAGGCTCAAGAGGCGGCATGTGGTTCGGGGGAAATGTCTGCCTTATTTTCTTTTGGGTGTAATGAGAAGTTCGAGTTCAACCACAGACGTGTGATGAGCACTATTGTGAGTTTGTGGCTCTTTTTGTTTCTTCCTTTATTTGTATATTGGAGAGTTGGAATTTGCAATCTCCTCTTGAGATTCTCTAAAAACACTGCAACCAAATGTAAACTCACACCCTTTTAAAAACCCAATCCAGCTCACTAAGAATAAGAAAACACAGAGTTTCGTCTGGTGATTTCATAACATCGTGGCAGAGCTTCCTTTTAATTATAAAGAAGAAGTCTGCCTGTGTTTTGGCAGGAAATATCATAGTTAAGTCACTAGTTTTGGGTGCAGCATCATCGCCACCTGTTGAGGAACTATGTATGGACCTGCTGCTCAGAACAATTAATAACACGTGTCTAAGGTGTAGCTTTAAGACATTACAGTGCTCAAGAGAGTTGCCTCCCTTTGTGTTTTAACAGTGACATCTTCTTGTCTCTAGTACTAACACTGACACCTGCTGGGAGAGGAGTGACTCCTGGTTGAATTAGGGGACAGGTAGAGGAGCCACCTGTACCTGAGAGGAACAAGTTCAGAGCTTTAGAAGTGTCTAAACTAATGGCATCATAAATTCACGCAAACCCACCGACGCACACTCTGTAGACAACAAACTGCGGTGGGATGGGGGGTTTTGCTAAGTGGTGGGCGCAGGATTTTAGCTTAAATACAAATACTATATCTATCCTTCCCTTGTTGACTGCATCCCCAGGCTTAGAGACAACTTAAAGTAAATCTTACCCCTTCCCTCCACCCCTTTACCATGGCTCTGGAGAGTGGAGGTGGCAGTGGGGGGAGGAATAAATCATTTGGCACTTGAGGCCCCATGAGGAGACCAACTTTGCCTGTAAAATAATCACAAATACAAGTGAAAATGTTCCATTTTGAACAGCATGCTTCCTAATGTAAAAGTGGCAGGTGGCATATTTCAAGTGGGCTTTGATTGATCTCCAGCTGTTTGTAAAATTGTCTGTCGTCACAGAATTCAGGTCAGAGTGATAAGCATTGTGGGCACTCCCTCTGGGACTGCTGTTCACATGTTCTCATTCAGACGTCTGAGTGGTACACTGCACCACTGTGGCAGTGGCAGGCCGGCGCTGAACGCTGCTGAACACAGCAGCAGATCGAGAAAAAGAAGTTTAAAGGAAAAAACAAATTATATTCAAGATATGTAACACAAATTAACCCTACTGTTATGATTATATATTGTTGTTACGTTTTGGAGACAATTTCCTCTTTTCTGTTAAAGAAAAAAAAAAATAAAAGTAATATATAGTGTGTGTAACTTTAAAGACAGCTTCAGCAACATCTTCACACATATGTATAAGAAATAGATTTTATCCTCTCCAATGTGAGTTTTCTTCAGAGATAACCCGAGGAAAAGAAGCTAATATCATGAAAAGCAAGTGCATTTTAAAACAAAGTAATATTAGAAAAGATGGCAGCTGTTACTTTTTTTTCTCCACCATTTCTTTTTTATTTTTTCTGCCAACCTGGCGAATAATCAAAGCCTCCAACAAAAGAAGGGGGGGGGGGGGGGGGGCAGAAAAATGAAATAAAAACTACATGAGCAGTCATACATTTCTAATGGGACTCTTTTAATCTTGCAAGGGAGACTTTCAATAGTGAATTAGTCTTTTTTGTATTCCTTTAATGCTTCCAAGAGAAATATATGCAAATCTCTGGCTAATGCTAACAGCGGTGACAAAGGAGCCAGCTCTTCACTGCTACACTGTGTTACCCAGTCGGCAGTGCAGCAGTGGCCGGCATAATGCCTCCAGATTTCAACAAGGCCTGCTGGATCAAAACCAGTAATGAATACATGTGGATGTTCTCTGCGAGAGAGATATCTATCTTTTACCAGCCAGCACCTTGGTCAGGGCTTGCTGTGTTTTTTTAAGCATCGCTAGGATGTGATTTTTACCACCAGAGAAGACATCTCCATCTTCTTTTTTTCACCTCTTAAAAATCTTTGGAGTGGGAAAAAGTCAATGTGCCTCAATTACAGGAAAATGAATCGTCAAGAGAGTGAGAGGAAGCTTCCCTTTAAAAAAATAGCTCATGTAAATTTTAGGGAGCTAAAATAAACATGCATATTAAAATAAAAATATCATGCACACCTCAATTAAAATATCATTATAATTAATATTCACCTGTAAGTTGACTTAGCTTGTTTTCATCCAGCTATTATACTTATTGATAAATTGATAAATGCATTGCCACATGATGCTTGATGACACACAATCAAAACACATTGATGTAGGCATTTGAAATCCATCTATTTTCATTTTGAGGGCCTGCCTGGCAAAGTCTAAACGTGGTTAACTAGTAGAGGCAGAGTTAATCCTTTTATCTAGATCCCTGCTGCAGGGGATCCCAAACACACTCTGATTAAAAAAGGAAACGTGGGCAATGAACAGTTTAAGAATCATGGGCCCTAAACAGATAAAGGCGGAACATCTTGTTGCTATGGCAGTGCATATGGAATGACTGGCGACAGTTCTCTCTCTCCCCGTCTAATATATTCACATTATTTATGAAATATTTTATAAGTAGCATAGCAAATGCTAAATATAAATCCCAAGGAGATGCTCTGTGCCTTTCCAGCTGGAGTTGTGGAATGCCAGTGCCCGTGTTACACAGCTTCTTCTTTGGAAAAGGCTGGGTGTTTGTTCACAAGACACACTGCTTTTGATTCCCCGATCCTCCTATTCTTCAATAAGTTTTTTTTTTTTTAAGAGAAAAGAGAAGAGGAAAAAAAGAAACCTCGATCTTTTTACATTGGCAGATAGAAACCATGAACAAAAGAGACAATTTGATCTGCTCATGTGGGAAATCAGATTCCCGTCTGAGATTTATCCAATGCACTCCAGGATACAAGTAAAGCACGGCCAAAAAAAAAAAAGTGCAGGAAATTATAATATCATATAGAATAGGTAGTTTGCATAAGAAATAGAAATGCCCATACAGTTATTATTCTTTAACGGCGAATAAAAAATCATCAGAAGCAGAGAGTACATTTTTTTAACACACTCTGTATGAGAGTCAGACAGATGTGAACTAGACATCCAAAGTATAGGACACGTCACCCCCCACCCCTCCTTCCTCTATATGCTGTGACAGAGCAGGACAACTGCACTGCTATTTCTCCTGTCAATACTCTCCCAGCATCCATTTTCACCTGGCTGACACCTTTTACTGGTCAAGGGATGAATAAATCACACTTAGTGTACTCCCCTGGTAGTTTGACTAAAAAAAGGATATCAACATGAAGGAGGACTGCAGTGTTTTCCTGTCATCGCTGCCCCTGAGGTACGGTGAAAAATTACCGTTGATAAAATATCATTTTTCAAAGAGCCTTATTGCTCTTTTAATCTATCCGCCACAATGGATGGCTTCTGGGATGTGTTTCATTTCATCTGAACACAAACAATCTTTCAAAGGGCTTAATAACAGTTACACAAATGAGAGTCATTAATTACCTGCTAATGGAATAATAGATGTGCCATCGAGTGCCGCTCTACAACAGGAAAGGTGTGGGGCTTTAAAAAAAAAAAAAAAAATTATCTAGGACTCCACTTGTCTTTGAGCTTCATTAGTGCCCCCAACACAAGCACCATAATGCAAATACAGGCACAAAAATATGCTGATCATATTCTCCCTGATTCTAGTTATCTGTTTACATAATGATAGAAAAATTCACGAGTGGGAATCATTTCGGCTGCACGGAAAGGGCGAGGTAAAGAAACAATGCAAAATGTGCTCTGAATATTACTGCATAGAAATGTTTAATGGCTATTTTTGTTTCTTCCTCCGTATTAATATATGTTGCGGAACTGCTGCCATAAAATGTAATCGCAGTTTAAATGCATTCCCAGCATTAATCTAAATAAATTACTTGAGTCTTCTTTTTTTTTTTTGCAAATGATAGCAACTGTGTGCCACTTTGGCTTCCAGACAACAACAAACTCTGCGACCGAGGGAAAGAATCCCACTCGGATTATCAAATCAGATCTGACTGATGTGACACACTTGCCGTCAGAAATCGCATTAATCTTCCCGCAGAATCAAAAACTAACACGCAGGTATTTTTCATCCTAACCTTAGTGATAAAACTAACAAATAGAGATGGATTTGGGGGGAGAAAAGAGTAGTTAATGAATGATGAATTAGAGACGAGGGGAAACATCATAAATTCTGACAGGGCGCTGTTGTCTGCTGGATGATAAACAGCGCTGTTGGATGGAATCTGCCTCTCTGTGTATCTCTCAGACGCTGGCTGCCACTTTATCTCTTCCATCCTGCTAGATTACACCTCCAGGGTTCAGGTGGGAATCAATCATTGCTATTATTACCTGAAGTCACAAGATGCATCTATCACCACTAAGGTTACCATAACCTCAATATTAACAGAGGAAAAGCCCCTCTAATAAACAGCAGAAAGGATGGGCTGGCTGGTGGGATTTCATCTTCCTTTCACTTTTAATAAGGCACTCAGAGGAATAAAGATTACAGGCCATATTTAGCATGCAGAACAAATCAGGCTCTTCCAGGCTCTTCCTCTCCTCCACTTCTCATTCTGGTTAGTCATTAAGACTGAGGAGGAGGAGGGGGGGGGTTCTAGTGAGGGGAGGCGTTCCCTGGTTCAACACTTATATGCTGCCATGCTCTGTGTTCTCCTACCGCCTGCAGCTGCTGTCAATTCTAAGGCCCAATAAGTGTAAACTTAGTCATGAGTCTGTACATGTCTCCACAAGACCAGTGGCACTCTCAGGCCTCTGTAGTGCAACACCAGACAGAACCAGTGGTGGAAGAGTGGTTAAAGTCCTGGGGACACAACCCTGCTAATGTTCATCCCCTTTTATAAGCCACCATTACACAATGGTGTCTCTGTAAAACAAGATGCAGAAAGAGAGTGAGCATCAGGGCAAAAATGGCTAAGCTTCTTTGAGGATTAATGGAATTTAGTCAAGTAGGAGTCTGTGAGTGCATTAGAGCAGCTGACATGGGGTCATGGCACTGCCGAGTGTTTTCACACGCCACCCCTGACATGAATCATTCATTGCCATTCAAATGAATATCATGAGCCGAGTGAAATATCATTAACTGCCGCTAAAGCCATTCCATAATAATATACCTCCAATTAAACTATGATCAGAGCATCAAGTCTGATAATAGATTCATACCAATTAAGTTAGAAATATATTCAAAGGACTTTTCACTTTGAAACCAGTCTTGTTATTCCCCTCGACATCCAACAACAGCACTCATTACAGTGGCTCCAAAACTAGAAATGGAGAGACCATGTAAATATTTAAAACCCTCACAAATATATAAATATTCATTCCAGAATGATTTGATGCGCTAAATAAATAATCCCTTGTTAAATAAATGACACCCTAAATAAAACTTTAAAAACAGGATCTGGGGAAATGAAGATGAGATGAATCAGAGGGGAGGATTCTGGAAAGAGGGGAGTGGGGGGGGGGGGGGAAATGTCAGCTATCACTCCACCCTATTTGAATTCCTAATGGCAGCCATGCAAACGAGCAAGGCTAATTAAAGCCCGGCAACCAATTAGGCGAGCTTTAGCTGCACCTTTCGGGGAGGTGCTGAGGCTGAGCCACAGAGGGGGGATATCTGTTTGGGAGGTGGAGCCACGCAGTCGACTGAAAAATATTCCTCCACTTTTATTCTGCAACATGCTACAACACAGGTTTTTTATTCCTCTGCAGCCTCTTAGATCAATAAACTGTAGGGCTTTTTCTGTGTGCCAAGTGCAGCATCATGCAGGATGTGCAGGAAGGAGGTAGGAAGGGAAGGGGACGTAAATAAACCAAATGTGAGAAATCTCCACCGTTTCGCATTTTCACTCTGATACTTACCAACAACTTTTGATAAAGAGCCCATTGTGAATAATAAGAAACGAGCCATGAGGGGAACATTATTCATTTTACTCTAACGTCACACACATCCTCTGTAAAGTGTGACGTTACACAACTGTTATCGCTTAACTTTCCTTGTTCTCATCAGGTGTTCTGAAATTATTACTGTTCTATTGCTTCGGCCCCGAGCCTGACCTCCTCTGATGGATGTCTGGTCCTACAGGCCTGCGTTCTCCCCGCACGATGGAGGACACATAATCTTGGGTGTCTCCTGGCCTATTCTGCTTCCCATTTGACTGCTTCTTCCAGCCTCCTGGCTCTCTGGAGGGCCAGGCCTTTATGCTGCCGGAGCCAGTCCTATCACACACTGGGCTGCAGGAACAGCCCTTTTGTGATGGCTGTGATTAGTCTTTTGTGTTCCCAGGTAGAATTAAGATGAAATTCTACAGGCAGTCATTGTGTTCCTATCTTCAGGACACTCAAAGAAATATGTTGGGTTTTGAAGGGGTGAAATGAAGCCCGCGGGGCCTTGGCAGACCTTGCTCTGTGGGGAAATACACAGCGGAAACACAATGGGAACAATCTTGTCCTTCAGTTTCCTTTTGTGCTCTGCTGAACCTTACTCAGTGCTGCCCATTTACTGTAGCCTCTTTTTAACAGAGCAGTATTGTCTCACTCCAGTCTGCCTTTCCCTTTTTGCTAGCTTCTGAGAAAGACCCAAAGGCTGATGAGATGACAGCCGCGACTTTGCCAGAGTCTGGGAGACCCTCAGGGTTTATTACCCACATTCCTCCAAGTGTTGGGTATGCAAATAAAGTTTGGGATGGCGGCTTTCAGATGTGATAATTATGGATTTATTTGTAAGCTGTCACTTCCCTTAATGCTCAGGGACATCAAAATAAGTTCAAATGCAACCATCAGAGAGGATCACATTTGCTAGTGTACCAGAGATTCAAACAACATGTGATTCTCATGACACCAAAGGTCTGTCAATAACCACTCATTTAGACAGCAGTGTGCTTTGGAGACCTTCACTGCATGCAGTCCCGCTCAAAATGTCTGGGAGAAAATATTTACATTTTCTCATTCAGTTAGATATTCAAACATCAAGGCGCTTTTATCAGCGGGTAACGCACAAACAAAGACAGAGAGCAAATTTTTATTGCCACTTCATCCCCTGAAACAGACTGGAGCTGTGTACAACTGTTTCAATCAAACCACTGATTAAAAACAGGAGTAGCTTTTTAGATAGACACTGCACATCGAGCCAGTTGGCTTACTGTTGCAACAGTTCTCAGTAAATACCCTTACCCTTTAACATCTGTAGATTACATCAGCGAGTTTATTGACGAGAGGACATAAATGAACAAACACAAAAAAGGGATCAAAACCTCAAAAAAAAAAAAAAAAGACGAACTATTTGAGTCCTGCCAGATGTCTGAGAAAGACAACAAAGTGCCTCGCAATGAATCGCACATCTATTGTCTTGCGTGAAGTGTTGCCTAATGGGGCGAGAGTAGGTGAGGTTTTCCAGCTGCTGTTTCAGCAGGAGTGGAGAGGCAAAGCAGAGCGCCAAGCGCCGTTCCTACCTGAGGAACAGCCTCGCTGCCAGGGCTGCCTCACATCACAGACTCTCTGATGGAAGAAAATGGCTGGGGCCCGGAGAGCGCTATCTCCTTCCAGCTCAATTCTCAAACATTGGTCTGTCCGCCTCTAGGAGAGTTCTCTGTCATTGTATAAGTGCACATTAAGGCCTGATAAAAACTATGGAATCCAGCCATCCATCTTGATTTGCCGGCGTTAGCGAGCGGGGAGTATGAGCACTGAATACCTGCCACTCAGTGGAAGAATACTGCAAATGAAGGTGGTCGGCTTTAGACAAATACTGACACCTACCTACATGTACACTATTTACATATTGATTAAGGGGGTGAATATTGCCTCTTACATGTATTAAAAACATTTTGGGGGGATGTGCAGGGACGAAACTGAGGGCAAACATCTAATTCCCTTTTCATTTCCCCACATTTCAAGCCCACAGAGGTGAATATATGTATAAACTTAAATATAATCGACCACATTAAACAAATTAAGCATGTATTTATCTCATAACAAAACAAAGACATATTTTTATGTCTACAAATGTAATTATACTGGTGGTTCCTACCCTTATGATGATCACTACCTTCAGGTTACAGACATTTAACGTGTTTCTGTGTCTACTCAGGGTACTCTGATCATGTTGCAGGTCAGCTGCCCACTTACCTTGTTTGTCTTTGTCTTTAGAGGACAGGGAATAGGTTTCAGGTTTAAAATAAATGGTTTAAAACCGGTCAGCTACAGCTTAAACAAGACAAATACATCAAACCATCACAGTGCAAACAAATGCAAAAGGTAGTCCTGTTGCTGCACCGTGTTTGGTTGATGTATTTAAACCACCAGCAGTTTAAAGAACAGTCTGATGTGCGGTTTAGTAACAGCACTTACCTTTAAAATGTGATGACAATCAGATACAGAGAGGGAGGACACAGCACCGAAAAGAGAAACAGACAATTCATATTTTAATACATAATTTCTGGACATACTAATAGTTGTGACAGGTTTTAATAAACAGATCATTTACAAATTAAATGTTCAATAAAGCAACATATTCTGTGTGGGAGAAAATAATAATTTCACAACTGCACTTTTCACACATTGCAATAAATCATATGAAAGCTCACGGAGGACAAGCGGTTGCCTTGTAGACAAAGACCTTAAAACACGTCTGTATTAGCCCTCTGCTGGTTGCTATCAGGAATTCAGATGATAAACGATGCACAAAATTCATCCTCTTATTACAGCGCGGTCTGTTCATTTCAAACTAAATGAAATGTAATGATAAGAATCAGCGCAATGACAAACCGAGGTTAAATACTGTACCCTACTGGCAAATACGTGTGTTATACTGATAAATAGAGTTGGTTCCCAGAGTCTGTCTCTCTGTCGGTCTGTTGGTCTCTCTGTTCCTCCAGCTCTCTCTCTCTCGCTCTCTTACACACACACACACACACACATACATGAAGATACACAAACACACAAAGGCAAACACAGATAGACAGAACTCACACACGCACACACGCTGAGACTGTGGCTCTCTAGGGGCTGTTTCACAGTGGTGCTGGGCTGCCTCAGAGCACATTCTATCACCAGCGCAAGATAGCATCTGATGACTTGTGCGATGTAATTGAAGTGTAGATTACTATCTCTCATGTGCTTGCCAGATCAAAATAATAAAAATGCAGGGAGGGAGCGATAGAGAGTGGAACGTGAGCGGGCTACTCCGCTGTGGCAGAGTTGTACATGCCTCTCCACTGCTGGAGACAGAGAGAAACCTCACTATACTTCTCAGGAGGACGGTATGCCACTTAGAAAATTGAATCCCCCCCCACCTCCCTCCCTAAACTGCGCTCTGGATGAGTGTATGACAGGCCAGGACATGTTCCCCTCATACAGAGTGAGGCGGAAGCCTGGGTGTTGAGAGATGGAAAAGTGTTGGAGGACATGGGCGTCACTGAGAGCTGACTGACAGCTGTGACAGCGCTGAGATGTCAGACGTGGGCTTTACAGGAGTCAAACCTGGACTAACAGTTCAAGGACACCAAAAAGCCTGGCAACTTCCAGGCACATGACGACTGGCTATGCGGACGGTCATCTTTTTAGCTTGGAGACATGTAGAGAAAACAAGCGACACAAACGTTAAAAGGGTAAATAATTGAAGATAAATAGCAGCCGGAGTGATAACCTAGTGCACGACCGAGGAGGAATCTTACATCTCGACTTAGCTGAAATAAAGAGGGGATCAATGAGAAGGAAATCTGAGGGGAGAGATGGAGAAGGTGGAAGGAGATGAGAGACCGCGAGAGGGGGGAAAAAAAAAGAAAAAGAAAAGAGAGTGCGAGAGGAAGCAGGAGAAACAGAGTGGCAGAGAGCAGGGAGACAGAAAAAGAGCGAGCGCACACAAAATGAGAAAATGATCAGGTTCACATGAAGCGAGGCCACCAAATTTGTCGTTGTGTAGAAGAACCCCTCATTACTGCACCTCATGGGCACTCGGCGTGGCCTTTGAAGTGCTTTGAGGTACATCATCCCATGAAACGAGCATAGTTAATCCACTTGTTAATCAAGTGTGCTCATGAGCTTATGTCTGAAGTGGCTCTTTCTCCTCGGAAGACTCAAAGCGTTCAAAGGAAATTGTGGCGGGGTGAAAAGACGACGTATCGAAAAATTTCAGACAAAATCCGAGTGCAGCTGTGTCAAAACACGCACAATATCCCACATTTGTTGCACAATTCTGCTTTGCAACAAGCCCTGACTTCTGAATGGCTTGCGAGGTTACATTTTATAATGTTAAAGATATTCTAAGCAGGATGTTTAGACTCTTACAGAAGTAATCCCTCTCAATTATCACTTACGGTGTATACTAGAAGTGTGTTTTTCAGTACAGACTCTGCCCTCTGCCTGTAATTTCCTCTTATTTTCAGTGTTCGGGACATTGGTGTGTTCCCCCACAGCGCTCAGGTGAGGTCAGGGCTTTATAAAAAGGTAGCGACCAGGTGTAAGCAGCAGGCATCCAAGAAATACAGCACAGAAAAAATTCAAATATAGTGAAGCGAGGGTTGGCTTATACTTTCATTTTTGTTCGCAAGCATGTTTTCAAACAGTAATCGACAACCCTGCATCGTATACCTTTAAAATTCCCTCAATTATGCTACATATAAACTTCAAAATCCATGTGAATGTTTTCTTTGCACTGTCGATTTAAGATAAGCATCTCCCATTTATCACAACAAACAAGTGTTTTCACTCCTTAGGTTCTGTGCAAGCTGCAATGTTAAAGAGGCGAGTGGGAAGGGTGGAGGCTGGCTTCTCATGCTTGTCTTCCTCTTTCACTCCCCATCCATTCCTGATGAATGGTTTGTCTCCCTTTCTCTCCACAGCAAACAGGAACTAGACAGAAGTGAGGGAGGGATGGCTGCCTCTCCTCTCCTCCTCTCCCTCTCTCTCTCTCTCCCCCTCTCTCCCCCAAAGCCTGTGGGCCGCTCTGAGGCACAGCCACAGAGGCCTGGCGCTGCCTCCCCCTGCTGCGCCAACAAGTCTCCTTTTCACTTCAATTAATGAGCCATAAATAACCCAATGAAGGTGTCAACAAAGAGCACCATTTATCATGGCTTTCACCAACTCCACTTCATGTGACGAGGAAAGCTCATTCCCAGCCTACAGCTCGCCCAAACAAAGACAATGCAAAAAGAGAGAGATTTATTCCTGGACGAACACTCCAACCTAGAATTCATCTTGCGCGGGGACTCTCACAGGTGCAGTGATTTGACAAATATACCGGGAACAGTGGGCCCGTGCCTTTGTTAGATTTCCACAGTCAGACTAGCAATAAATTTGGTTAAGAGTGGGGGGACAACACTCTCACAAAGCTCCCAAGAGGCTGCCAGGGAGCCCATGTTAAAGACACTTCTTTCTGTCTCAGTCTACTTCGGGGCTGTGGATCACAAAAGGCAGCCTGGGTCTCCCGGAGAAAAAAAAAAAAAAGTGAATACAAATGAATGAGAAAATCTGTTGAAAATACCGGCCTGGTCTGAGCAGCAGGAAGAATTGCTTTATCAGTGTGTCCCATAAATGTCACTTTGAGTCAACAATGAGGAAAAAAATATACAGCACTGAATCATAGACCCTCCTCTGAACTGCATGGCTCCTCGAATCATGCAGCAAGCAGAGGTACAGTACTATAGTGAAGTGCTTCGGAGAAAAGACGAAAACTCCCTGAATAATATATGACAGCTTGGGTTTTGAATCCGACATTAAAAGTGATGACGTGAGTACAAACTCAGCTCTGCTTCATCTTGGATCCACAAATCAAAACCTAAGGCATAAAAGTAAATGGTAAATAGTCCATCTTCACAGTGCGAGCACTTACAGTGTGAAGAAAATAATAATAATAACAACAAGCAGGAGCCTTTGAATACATCTGTACGCAAGCGTTTTTCTGCCTCGCAGCTAAGCCGGAACTAGTGTCTATATGATCCCGCTAAACCAATTAATGGTTCCTGTTAACCCACTCATCTTTGGGGAGGATTGTCTTTCTAAATAATACAGCAAGATGTCCCCTATCCACCACGCAGCCCACACACACGCGCTCCGACAAAGACTAGCAGATTGTCACATGAATCTCGGGCTCCTCTCACACCACAAACACACACACTTCAACTCATAGATTCTGCACAATACGGAGAGCGGTGGAAGTCTTTGTCTGGGTGTGGAGTGAATCCCCGATCTAAACGCCTCCACATGCCAGACACTTTGATGGTGTCTGATACACGCTTCATAAAATAAACTAGTGTTGAGACTATTCAGACGAGGGAGGAGAAGGTAAGGGAACAAAATCAAATCCATTACAGCAAAAGGGATATTAAGTGGCGTTATCACAGAAAAACATAGCATTTGTACAATTTTCCAAGCCACCCCCAGTGATATAAATGTCCAGCAACCATAATCAGTCTGGGTTACAGACACGGCCAGAAAGCCGCGATAAATGACATTTCCCAAAATCACGCTGACATTTTCTCTTATCAAGCAGCAGGCACTGGCATGGTGAGAGCAGGCTTGTCAGTCAGAGGCAGACAGGCCTCACACCTTATCACAAGGGCACTCAGCCTCTCTGGAGCTAATGCTGAGGCTGGGGATGGAGTTTAGAGATGGGGCTAAGGGGCAAAGAGCAATACTGCAGCCGAATCTGGAGCCACCCCCCCTCTACACCACCACCACCTCCCCAAAAAATTGGGCAGCATAGTTACACCAGGTCTTGGATCTTTGGGTATTTAGAAACGGTAGCTCGCAACTGGACTTCAGATGGAGCCGATGTCGGGAAACACTGTTATACTTCTGCTTTGGTTGGAGCTGACTTTAAAGCAGCGGATGCAGATAAGGCTGACGCTACAGCACGACTCTTTCCATCCTCTCTCCCCCTCCAACCCTCCTCTCCCCTCCCCTCGCCACTGCTGCTGCTCTTCCAGTCAGCCTCCCTCGGAAGCAGACACAGAGCGGAAAATTAAATATTTAAGGTTGATAATGACGCTCTTCATTAACATGTGATTCCGAATAAAAAGTGGAATACATAAATAAAGAAATAATAGAATGCCTATAAGCGGACATGTTGAATGAATTTCGGTGGCGATAAAAGGGAGCGAGCGAGAGGGATTTCTTGGTTGGGGAGAAAATGATTGAGGCAAAGGGGAAGAGATCAAAAAGAAATGGCAGTCTGGGGGAAAAAAATTGAACATATAGTGTGCATTACTGATTGTCATGGTTTTTCTGTTAACTCCATATAGATTATTTTGCCTCTGTATTTATTTTTTTTTCCGTGTGGCCCAGCTTATTGTGGCCTTGCTGTTTTCTATTTCTCTCTCATTATCATACAGTCGTTGCATTCCTTCATTTTCGAAGCCCAGATGGCACATTTCTCACTGTCAAAACTAAGACTGGACTTCTAACTTTGTTAAAGCAGCTGGCTTGGCTTCACAACAACTGTCTCCGAGACACCTCTCTCCTGACAACGCGCAGTCACCTAACGCAACACAATGTGGGAGAGAACCCGAGACGTTCTCCTGGAAATCTCACCGAGATGCTCAGATTGCAGTCAACAGTCCTGATTGGCCTGTGTTCATGAGGTAACAGACTCAAGGGACGAGTTATGTTTTTCTATGTGACGAGGGATTCGGTTGGAGATGGCTGTCTGAGGCAGCATTGTGGCAGTGAGACAATAAAAGTGGGGGAGAAAGCCTCTATCCCTGGCAGCACATGTTTGAGTCAGAGCAGTAGATCCTGCTAAGCCTCAGTGACTCACTGCACAGCTCGCGGTGCAAATCATCAGCTGTGTTTCTCTGGTGTGTAGGAGCTTTTCAAAGTCAAAAGCATTACTTCAGGAATGCAGGGTTAAAATCTGCATGAAATGAAAGACTGAGCAAACAAACACCAGTGTTTATGAGGAGAGCGCATACAAGACATATGATGTTATGAAGAGAATTTACAGTACAAATGAACACCATTTGGATTTTTTTTTTCCTGTAGCTGAACAGCATGGGGAGCTTGCAGTTAACCGTATGCAGGGAGGTGATGGATGGGTTAACAGGGTATAAATTATATAACAGCAGGTAAACGCAATACACTCATTAGATTCCAATGCTTTTATTTTCCCCAGGAGTAGCTACAGTAATTGATGTCTCGCTCTTCTGTCTGTTTGTTTTACCCTGACAGAATCGGTGAGATAATTCACACTCGGCAGCCACACTGGCACTAAGTACAAAGCAACAGTGTTTTCCCCGACTGCATGGAATAAAAGGCGACTATGGAGAAAAGTAATTTGGGATATGATGATGAAGCATGTACTCATAACAAATAGAGGTCAAACTGGGGATTTAAAAAAAAAAAAAAAAAAAATGAAAACAATATCCTGCAGCAGTGACCACATGGACGTTACTACTGCATCAATGCATGTGGTAAAATATAATAAAACTATTGTTAAAGGGGACCTATCATGCCCTCCCGTTATCTCTGTCATATTTTATATTGTCAGATGGTTATATATTGAGCTAAATGTATTTCAAAGTCCTGAATACTCATTTTCACAATGTTTTTTCTACTTTCGCGACAAGCTGACATCAACTCATGACGTATTTCTTCATACGGTCATCTGTTAAAGGCATGCTATTGTAAGCATTTACATTACATAGTCTACGCTGCTATATGTAGCTACATGCTAACATCAGAGAAACATGTAATCTTGAAGGCCAATGTTGTAAATTTCTCCCCGATTTCATCATATTCCTGCTAGAACAAAGAGACAACCTCGGTGGGCTGAAAAATTAAGGCAAATCATAAGTGCTAAAAACTGCAGTTCCTTGGTTTGTCTCTAGAGGCTGCCTCCAGAAGCGAGTGAATCCCCATTGACCCCATGTTAAAATCTGCATTTTTTTTTTTTTTTTTTTTTAAAGGTTATTTTTGAGGCTTTTTGCCTTTAATGGACAGGACAGTGTGTGAAATGGGGAGACAGAGAGAGAGTGGGGACTGACACGCAGCAAGGGGTCACAGGCTGGACTCGCTGTAGTGAGGCAATGCCTCTGTACATGGGGCGCCGGCACTATCCGCTACACTACCGACGCCCCAAATCCGCAATTTTTAAGCATAAATAAATAGGGGCGTAATGATCTATTGATCTGGATCGATACATCAATTCAATGATTAACGATCAAGTGTCAGTACAATCATAGATCCATATTATTATCTTTAGGATACCTCTTTATTTTGAAAGTCTGTGTCAACGTCAATTAGCGGCAGGCAGATGGCAAGCAGCGAAATCCCACTCGGGAATGCATCAGCAGTGTGGAAATATTTTGGATTTTGGAGAAAATACCAGTGAGAATGCAACAGTGAGTAAGAAACATAATAATGTTATATGTAATGTGTTAAGCCATGCGTAGAGGGGAAGTGCATGCAATGTAAACATGCTTTAGCTAATAACGGGTCATTAGCAAAAAACATGAACCTTGACAGTTACTACTGAGCTGAATTTGAAACTTTTGTTGAACGATGTTGTTGTAAATTCATGTTTTATGTCTGTTGGGAGAAGTCTGCCTTCAGGGCTTTAAGCCAGATAGCCTCAAAATTTTAGGAAAAGATCGTGGTTTGGGTTAAAATGAAAAGATTTCTTTCAGAAACGACTTTCCCACAGTAAGCGCTGAAGGCTAACTTATCCCATGTTTTGTTTTATGTGTGTTAGTGGTGTCAGTTTAAATCAAATTTTACGGCACAGTGGGTACAATTACTTGCATTATATATGTGGTGTTTTTATCTTTTATGGCCAAAAGCAGAAACGAAAGAGGTGGCAGTTTCCTCTGTAACAGACTGTGTTATATGGGTAAATATTGTAATATTGTACCGTTGCCGTATCCTTGCAGACTTTAATATCGGCAAATATCATATTGTTGTCCAAAGAATCAATATAATATATGTATCATGATAAAACTGGTAATTAACACCCCCAGAAATGAACATGTTAACAGCTAGGTACAAAAAAGTGGTCTTGGTCACAATAGCTAATTTCACCATTCATGACAACTGTACCGGGGGTGAATTTTGATATTACTCATCAGTTTACATTTTATTAAGGCTTAAAATGACTCATAATTAAATAAAGTTGAAAGGCTAGTGTCCTCAGGGCCTCAGTCAGATATAACCCTCACTCCTCCACCAAATACCGAATACACCAAATATGGTCACTTCTAGCTCCAAAAAACCAAGACAGGGACAGCTACAATGCCAAACTCAAGACTTTAAAACAGGAGTCTGCAAACCAATGGGTGACGTCACGGTAGCTACTACTATTTCATACAGTCTATGGCTCAAACATGTCTGGTTGTAAAGGTTTTGGTTTAAAAGCTTTTATTGGTGATTCAGAAAGTGCCACTATATTCCAATCCAGTCTTCCTCTGGCTGCAGTGATGGTGTAGAAACATCAGGAGCGCAGACACCCAAGGCCCAAAAAAGTTAACCAATCAGAGCAGACTGGGCTTTTTTGAGAGGGGGGCTTAATTAAAGAGACAAACGCTGAAAGAGGTGTTTTAGACAGAGGGTGAATACAGGTATTCCAGCACAGACCGTGTGAGGAAAACATTGTTTTACCACTGAAGGTCCATTGTGTAGAATTTTGAGGAGGATATATTGGCAGAAATAAAATAATATTCATGACTGTTTTCTTTAGTTTAAAATCACCTGAAAATAAGAATTGCTATGTTTTGTGACCTTAGAATAAGCTGTTTATATCTACATACGGAGCAGGTCTTCCTCAGTGGAAACAAACACTGGCTCTACATTGGGCAATTTGCGTTTTTGTGTCCGTCACCATATTTCTCCTACAAGCTTGGCACACAGGAGAAGCTCCAGTTGGCTGCAACCTCACAGCTAGATGCCACTTAATCCTACACACTAGAACTTTAAACCATGTAAACGTGTTCTAGTAGAAACCCAAAGTCCAAGCATGAGTCTGAATAATAATAAGCATAATATGTCCCCGATAAATAACTACAGGGTGAACAAATAAAACCTTTTATGCAGCCACTGTAAATTGATGACAAAAAACAAACACAACCGGGTGAAACCATCAGCTGACTTCCTGTCTAAAATCCCCAACTGAACAGGTCACACAGGAGTCACCAACAGACTCCACATGTAATGAATCCAGATTCCAGTGGAATGAATTCCTGTAATGACCTACTGTGCTGCAGCTAAAGACCCAGTTATGGTAAAGCGTACGCACAGGAACATAATTATTTGTCTACTCCTGCCCGTCTCTGGAGTCTGTGAGTTATCTTGGTGTTTATGCTCCCTTTGTGCAACAGTGACTTCACTGCTATTGTCATCTCATACAAAAAGACACACAAGGAGAAATTATTCATAAAGCTGTGAGTGTGTCCATGGCCAGCCGATGTACTTCTGAAAAGAAACAGCGATTATATGTATGTTTTGTTTATCACTGTCTTCTCTCAAAACAGTCTACGACAACATAACTTAAAGACTCTAAACAACAGGAATGTCGAATTTGGCTGCAATATACTGATCCAAAATATCAATAAGTGTCAAATATTAATCACAATGAAGACAGGGATGGGCATTGAGAACCGGTTCAAAAATTGGAACTGTGTCTCTGGGCTTATCAATTCCTTTTATCGATGGCAGGGTGTTTTTCTGATAGCTGCACTTTGTAAAACAATGACGTCAATCTCATGCGGCTTCGCTACTGGAAACTTACAACAAGAACGAGCCATGACGGAGAGGAAGATACAGTGCAGAGCCTCAAGTACGTATGGAAACATCAGCAATATGCTAAAGCATCTTTCTATGCAACACAGGACTCAGTTCCAGGAATGCTATGTATTTGACACTCCATGCACAAGTGCCACTTCCTTCCAACCACGCAGTAGATTCTTTACCCGATAGTTAACAGTCTAGATTATAATGACAGCGCCACGCAGGCAGGTTTAGCAGATTCTTTCTTTGATAAAGAAATCCTAAATGAAAACCAATGCTGTACAAAAATTCTCTCATTTCAAAGTTGCGTTGATGCTGAGAACCTGTGACAACCTACTCTTGGTAATTGGTTCGATCCCTGGCTCCTCCAGTCCGCATGTCGATGTATCCTTGAGCAAGATACTGAACCCCAAATTGCTCCCGATGGCTATTCCATCGGTGTGTGAGTGTCTTAAAAACTTAGTGGCAGCTAGCACCTTGCCTTGGCTACCAGTGTATGAATGTGTAGCCCTTTTTAGACAGGAGTTGTGCAAATATGCAGGAAAGCCCAATCAGTCTTTTTTCAGCATAAAAATCAGTATAAAAACGAAATCGGGGAGTGCGGCAAAATGCCGCCTACCTACTTTTGTTTATACAGAATGCGCCTTTTTTGGGGCAATGGGGGGCGTGACCAAGTAACAAAATGTGTAGCTCAGCATGTGACGTAAACAGTGACGTGAGAGGGAAGCCGCGGCTGGTCAGTCCTTCAGTGATTCTCTCGTAAGTCGGCCCATTCTTCACTGTCCCCGTCATCTGACGGTTAATGGCCTCTTTGTTTGCGAGGACAAGGAGGGCGCACAATTCCTTGTCTCCCCAGTTGCTCATCTTTACAGTGTCTGTCAGGTTTGTGTTTCCCTCTTGCTACTAGCTGCTCGCTAATTCCTGCTATCAGCTGTTTCCTGTTTATCCACCGCCAGTGGCTCGCATGTGTGGCGTCATCAATAGCTCCTCTCACAAGTCTTCAACAGCCCCTAAACTAAAAGGGTTCCCCCAATATGACTACCCTACGAGGCGGAAAATTGGGCACCTCAGATCAACTCGCCAGTCGGGCTCTGTGTGTCTAAATGCTCGCAGCTTGCTGGCAAAATGGCCCAACATTCGCGGAAAATCTGGCAGTGTAAAAGGGGCTTGTGTGTGAATGGATGAACGTGACTTGTACTGTAAAAAGCGCTTTGAGTGGTCGGATGACTAGGGAGGCGCTAAAAAAGTGCAGGTCTATTTACCATTTTCCATGTGAAAAAAATTCTATGGGTATCAACAAGGGAACTGATAAAGAATCGGACCGACAAGCAGAATCGATTATGGCATTGGATTCAATGAATTTGACAAATTAAAAATTAAACAATACTCCAAGTTTTAATGTACAGTAAGGGACCACTTGTTATTTTATGTCAGTAAATCTTCCAGCACAGCTCTCAATCGTTATCATTGTTTTCCCATTGGTGGTCCTTAATTCACTCTCTTCAATGAAGCCATCATTACAGACAGACCAAACATAACAACGCAACAACAGAAAGGAGTTATTCTTATTGTTAGGAGCATATGGGCTGACATTTCTCTTCACAATCTTCATGAAAGTCCTCTCTAGCAGTCTATTAAGGAGACGGGGCTACTCAAAAACCCCCGGCCTGTACGCTGGGACACTGCTTGGGACATTGGTCCTATTTATTTCCCTGTGACATTCTTTCTTCATTGTGTAGTGTGCTGTGCCTCCAGCCAGTCAGCCGGCTCCCTGTCCACTCTCTAAAGTCCTAAATGGGACAGTACAATTTAGAAGATGTAAAAAAAAAAAAAAAAAAAGTTATTGGGACCATACTGAAGACTGGGACAGGACATAAACAAGGCTGATCAGAAATGATCACATCAAAGAGATTAAATTATAGCCAGAGACTCACTAACAAAAAAAAAAGTAGACATTTTCTATTAAGAGCCCACAAAACACATGGCTGTGACGCTGGCCTCTTTAATAGAAAAAAAAAAAAGAAAATAAAAAAGTAGAGATGCTTACCATTTGACATTCATTTTTCAGGGAAGATATCTGACGCCCAGCACACTAGCTGTGATCAATATCTAATCTGGAGAAATAAATTGCCCCTGTTTGTCTTTCATCTTTGAGGAAATGTATAAGCATTCTGACAACACCGTGGAAGCATTAATCAAATAATGAAATAATGATTTGGGGAGGAGGGGATGGAAAAAAGAAGCATACTGTAGCCTGCTCTGATATTCACCACGACCCAACGCTGTTGACATCCTTGCATCTTGTATCACATCTTGTTACTTCAGTGCAGTCGGGGAGGGGGGGACTTCAGCTGAGATCATCTCCTCTCTTTGTCAGAAAGCAAAGCGATGAATTGGATATCTAAGAAAAGGTATCGGTCCCCTGTGTACACTGTGAATAATACACTGTAACATGCATGGATGTCATACACTTGTGCTTCTGACCTTCCTCTATCTGACAGTAAAGAACTCTTTTTTCCCATTTATTCTCAGCCCTTGTCTTTGCAATTACCATGTTCCAATCTTGCCTTGTCCCCACAGTCACCCGCAATACCCAGAAGGATCGGCAGTCTTTCTTCTGGTGCAGCAATTACCGCCCCTATCTCTTTGAAACAAAAAGTTTGGTGTAGGATATTAGAAAATGTCAAATTCAGGTTATATTTCACTTAAGTCCAAAGGCGATGCGGTGTGCTCTCAGGAAACACTATTTTCACAGCCCTTGCATTATGCATGAACCTTGAGGTCCATCATTATTTTCTTGAGGAGGCAAAGGAGTACTGTTTGCTATCAGCAATGTGTAGAATACATGATTTAAAAAAAAAACCACACACACACACACGTCAGGTATTGACATTCACACAAGCATGTCTTACCCTATCAAATTCAGCAGCTCAATTAGCAAAGGAAACGTGATCAACTTCAACGTGCATCCGACTTTATTTTAGCAAGTCTTTATTAAGTATCACTTTCTGAGAGTCGAGTCAAATAGTTCCTCCTTCGCTGATATGCATGAACTGTGGCCTCTTATCACAATCCTGCAGGACAGACTAATCACATTCCAGTCTTTCACCTGCATGCCTGACATGCTTTGCTAGAGCTCATGATGAACCTTCTCAGGCAGGCATGACACCACTCTGTCACTGACGGTGCCAGACTTTCATCTGGAGAATAAAATACTGCCACTGCTAGTTCTACTACCACCACTACCACTGTTACTACCAGTAATAATAACAGCGATAATAAGAATTTTCCCCGCCCAAAATATGTAGAAACATTTTGTTTGGCTGTCACACCCCGTCCTTAAATTAAAGGATCAGAAAGTACGCGTCACGATGCAAACACACAGGGACAGCAGCAGGCCAAGTGTTTAAACAGGGGGTCCATATAGAAATAGCAAGTTTTAAACTAATCGCTGAAAAACACTTGCACTTCTTGTGGCAGTGGATTCTTAATCAGCAGGTTAACTAGATAATTTCTGCATGTTCAAATGAGCTAAAAGAAACAGAGTGGCTCCACAGACTTAATAAGTGGTGTCTGTGTGTGCCGATACACTAAATTTGTTAATTTCTTTGTCCATTTTTCTTCACCTACAACTATATTTTTTCTCAATGCTTTAATCTAATACTCTGCTCGCCTTCCTGCAGTTTCCGTAATTATGTAAGTGTAATGTTGTACACCAGACTAGTAATTTGCCTTAAAAGGAGCAGCAGCTGTGCACTGATCTGGTTTTATTTTGCATCTTTCTTATAACGCAGTGTTAGGTCGGCTCTTTTAACTGTCCAAATCGCTGTGTTGTTTGTGACCAAGTGGGAAGACAGTGACACTGTGGAAAAGCTGCTTGTATGGCATCTGTAAATATAAAGCATTTTATCCTAAATAAGAGATTTAAGGAGGAAAAATTAAAAAAAAATGTTATAACAAAAATATATTGAGACATAGGGCTGGAAGATACAGAGAAAGTCAAATATCACATTATTTTTGACCAAATACCTTGATGTCAATATTGCAATGATACTGTAGGGTTGACTATTGGTGTATTTTTGCAAAATATTTTAAAAATTAGTTTGTTTTTTTATCTAACTTTTTATTTAGTATTCAATTTTTTCAGATAACATGAAACTAAGATTGACAAACAACATTTTTACAACAGAGTGGGTTTAGTTACAGAGGAACACAACACTCGCATTTTGAGTGGTATTCCATTATAATACAATCTATTATAACAACCCATTCTATTCGATAAGATCCCCATATATAAAGTAACTCAAGTCCATTTTCGGTTGCAAACTTGTTGTCATTCGTTCCATCGTGTAAACTATTTTGAGTCTCTGCATCCACTGGATTATAGTTGGTGCTTTTGCGTCTTTGCAGTTCACCGTTACCACTGTCTTGGCAATCAGTAAGAGTATCCTTAGTATATACGCCTGATCTGTGCTATATCTATCTTCAGGTATAACTCCTAACAAAAATATTAATGGGTATGGCAACATCTACCATCTATTGGTCAGTTACTTTTTTAACACTTCCCCAGAACCCTTAAATTATTGGGCAGTCCCAAAAAATATACGTGTGATCCCCAATCTTACCACAATTTCTCCAAAACAATAAGATAAGAGATAAGATATACCTTTATTGATCCCATAATTGAGAAATTCCAGTGTTACAGCAGTCAAGGAAAAAGAGTCAGATTAAAGATTTCAAAATTAGACTTAAAAAACTTAAATAACTAGGCATGCAAATAAGTACAAAAATCCAAGAGTCGGTGATAAATGCCACTGAGGTTTCTTTCATATAGGAGGAGATAATGAGGGGAGTATTCAAATATCTGCATTTTATTTTCCAATCAAACTCTTACCATAATTGACTTGTGACAGTTTGCACACAGATCTCCCATATCGATGGCCAAAGCACAAAACCTCCTATCTGCAAAATTATCAAGGAAAAATGCGTTTTTTCAGATAGGAAGTATTTAATTTAGTATTTAATTCTAATTCCCATTTTTCCTAAATGTTTCAGGTATTTTGTGAGACATCAGTGGTACGCCTTTTATATATACATACATATATATATATATATATATATATATATATATATGAGATAAATGTTTTTTTATTTGGAAAGCATTTTTCTGCGAAACTGATAAAATATTCTTTTTTTTTATTTGGGCTTTTGCTGACCATCTCTCTTTCTTTATGACTTGTGATGTAGTTTCGTATTTGTATAAATCATAATCAACTGTATATAAAGGGGGTATAGGAAAATAATAGAACGGCTAGGAAAATACATCACATTACAGTAATGCAGCCTTTAAAAAAAGGAAACAACAACACTTACGTTTTTACGGTATCCACAATCTGAGATATCTAGTCTCATATCACGATAACTATATTGATATATTGTCCAGCTTTATTTCAATATTTATATAAATGTGCTTTCCTTACTTACGAGACAGTTCTTCCAGCACTTTTCAGTAGTTAAATTAAATATATCCTGTATTATTCTGAATATTTGGTGCCTTAAACTGTACTGAACAATCCCAAGTTCTAAATCTCTGACAGGTGTTTCAAAGTAAAACACTGTATTTTAAAATACATGAGACTGATATAAAATAGTGGCAAGGTACATTTTGAGACACTGATTTTCATCTGCTCTTGGTTTAATGTCTTGAATATCTGATAACAAATACAATAAACGGTGATTAACTTTCCTTCAAAGTGCCTGTGTTATCTAATAGTGGCTCAGTGGTTAGCACTGACACATCAAAGCAGGAGATTCAGTAGTTTATGTCTGGATGGCTCAGTTTTCATCCACTTCATGCAGGCCAGATGGATTTCAGATTGCATCACACAAGACCTATCCGGAATGTATGTATTCAAGTATGAGGAATTTGTCATTTAGAATAAATTTCTAAATATGATGACTTTACTTGGGACTCTTTTTTTAGATTTCTCAACGTGTGCAAAAAGAAAATGGTTTACACCAAATGTCAACCAAAAGTCAAAGCCAAACTTCTGTTAACATTTCAGACCAAAATCCTGAGTCTGCTCAGTGACTCTAGTCATATGGGTTTCACTGCGGTAAAGTATGTGTGGCCTGATGGAAAAGTGGAAAAGTCTGGTGATGTAACACCCTCTGAGGCTGAACGCTCCACACCCTGTTCCTGTCTCTGCTGCCACTGTGACCCTCCATGAGACTTCTTTTCCTCCCCGTTCGATTGCTGCGCTTGCAAACACTGACAGAGCACAAACTGAGCATCACCCATTTTCTGACAAAGTATTCTCTTTCCTAAATTCTTTTCATGGGTGGCATATGCAATGCCTGCAATCTAATTAAAAAGCCTCTCTGATGAGGTCACTCTTCACAGTGAAAGTTGAACCTGCTTGGAAACGAAATTGTTGATGAAGTGTTATGAAAAGGGAATAAAGCTGTGTAACAAAAATGACTTTGGAGTGGATCTGGCAAACAGTCCGCGGACATCTGTTTTCTACTAGTTTAGCAACTTTATACTTGTTCAGGCTTGGTAAGGCCAAGTTAAGAGCTGCAGTTGCTATAGAAACAAAACAGGATGGACAGTATTGTCTGCGCTGTGGTTGAAGGTCTGGGATGAATAGGCTTTCATTGTGTCTGGTTGGAGATTTGAGGGAGCTTAAACTGAAAGAAAAAACAGCAATATCCTGTTTTGGCGGTAGCATAGCTTGTTTAACCTTTAACCCATCGCATAATTTGTGGAGAGGAAAACGAACAATATCCCACCAGCCGACTCCCAGTTTGGGACAGTGCAGATGAACCTGAAAACAGAAAGGGTTCTGGCCCAGAAAACTGTACTCCAAAGTCAAGGTGGACAGATGGTGGTGCTCCGGTTTCAGCCTCATCATTTTAGGGGAAATCATGCAAAAGAAACAAGAGCGTTTCCCTCAAAGGAATGCTGTTAAAAACATGGGAGAGACAGGTTGCTCATTTTCTCCAGGTTAGCTCACACTACAATAAGAATGTCTACAAAGTCACTCTCAATCCAACTCATCTGAGCAAAAAAAAAAAAACCCACAAAGCCTTCTCATTACCTGACCTCTGAGATGAGCTGTATTCTCTACCATTACTGAACGCACATTCAATTACACAGGCTGGAAACAGCTCCAGGGTGCCGAATGGGTGAGGAGAGCCAGACAAGACAGAAATTAAGCTTGTTATAGACTGATTTTCAACTTCACTTAATTCAGCTTCTCTTTACCCTCTCATACCCTAGCGTTTCTCGCTTTTTTTTTTCCTCCCTCCCCCCGCTCCTCAACATGGAAGCAGGATTTACATATTGCAGGTAAACTGGGGAATAAAGAATGCAGATCCAATTAAACCTCTAGGGAGCTAATTAGTTACAATTAAGTTTCTGCTTCACTTGTTGTGTGGGATTATTTGGTAAACACCTACAGAATATTGAAAGAATCTTGGCCTTTTCCCTGAACTTGAGAAGTGCTCTATTCATCTAGTGGAAATTTAGCCTTTTTTTAATCACATTAATTAATCTGTAAGGATCCTGTGGTGAGTTATTGACATCAAAGTTGATAGAGAGACGTGGCGAAGGAGCAGAGTGTTCGCTCCGTGGCTTTTTAAGGAGTCTAAGAGGTAAACGAGGTGCATAATCTGACACTGTGAACACAAAGAGTGGCCGGTGTTATTATCAAAGAGGGTGAAGAAGTCATTGTACAACCAAGGCCTGCTTTGAGTTAATTGCATGCTGACTTCATTAACCTTGATGCTCAGTATTAAGCACCACTTCCACACTCATTATGCCTAAATCACATCTTACCGAGAGCAACCAAAAACAGCTAACGAACAACACAGACAAAGATAACGGGGGCTTTTGTATCTGGCTCACTGCTCAGTTGAACTGTTAGCAACGAGCAAAGAGCAATGTCACATAACATTACACAACGATGGCTAAGGCATTTCACCTGCCTTTGCAGACTAGCCTGCAGCCAGTCATAGGTGTGTGCAGTGGCTTTGTCCTGTCATCACATATCACCATTCATTTGTGCATTACAAGGTTCCACACGACATGTCCCTTTTTGTTACACTGTCCACTAAATGACAGACAGAGTTTCAGCTGGCCTGTCAAAGAGTCCCATATGTATCTGAGATAAACAGCAGCAGAGTGGAGCATTACAACAACGCAGGGGGCTTCAAATGAACGGGGGGCCTGCATTTCTCCACATGGGGCTCGTCGTGGAAAAATGATTCAATATTAAAGTATTGAATTTCATCATGTATAATAATAGTAATTGTATGAATGTATGATTCATCCAGGGTCATGGTTCAGGTACTTTCAGCCTCAGAGTTATTCACCATCTGCATGCAGGTGAGGAAGCTCTGAGTGTCTGAAGGTTAAGACAGTGTAAGATGAAGACCTTGTAGGTGTTTAGACTCCAATGTTAGACGCATCTGTGCGTCATGTCAAATCACTGTAAGACTGAATCATTGTTCTTTCACTTTACATCTTTGGTATGTCTTTGTCCACGTCGTGTGCTGTGCCAAAAGCTTCTCTATCAAATTTTTTAATAAACATATATTCAAGTAAGATCAATTGTGGTTTTTAACTTTAGGCAGAGCATGAGCTCTAACTCCGCTATTGCCATTGTTGGTCTCAAGTGCTTGTCCTGCATTACGAGCTTGCTACTATTAGCTGTCTCTCTTTCATGGGCCAAGGTGTGGAGAAATGTACAGAGTGCTCAAATCAAAGGTGCTTCATAGGCTTACAGCACCCGTTCTCCTTCAAAAGTGAAATTCTGACTTATTTTTCGTGTCTGCCTTGTCTGACCTGGGGCTGGCACTAGGGGGTGTCATGTCATTTTGTCCACAATAATACGGGTACAATTTCTAATATGATATGAAAAATTCATATCCTGATACTCGCGATATTTTGACTTGTTGATATATTTACTTCATACTGTTACCCACGGCAACAACAAGCATGGCTGAAAGTGAAAGCATTATCGACTCTGCGGTAATGGTGGTTTCAAAAAGAGGAGCAGCTTCAGGAGTGTGGAATAAACTGCAGCGTCATTAGGCCTAGGCTGCGTCCTCAATGCTTTATATATAGCCCTGGACTTCTCGGACTCCTTAGCTAGGTACTGTGAGTTACCCTCCCTGCAGAGGGAACTCATTCAGCGGCTCCTCCCGCAGCAGTACAGCGTCTTTCCCTCTCCTCTCTCAACGGGAGTATGTGTCAAGTGATTCTGTCATAAACCTTTGGTAATGCAAACCTACATGACGCTCGCAGCTCGACAAAAACCTACATATATGTGTATGTGCAACAGTTATTGTAGCATGACAACCTGTCACAGGTTACAGTGTGATGATTAGAGGAGAAAGAGGAGGAAAAAAAATTTGTGGTAGATCTTATTTTGTTGAACTACTAATATTGTAAACAGAATCTGAATGTCACTGTACAGTAGTTAATGTTGTTGTTTACAAGCTAAAGAAATAACTATATCACTCATTTTGTTGCAATTCTATGTTCTAAAATGAATAATAACTTTTTTTTTTTTAATTAATTTGTCATATCGTTAAGACTATTGTTATCGCAAAAATACCCTGAAATATTGTGATATTATTTTAGGGCCATATCGCCCACCCCTAGCTGGCATGATATCAGATATTCACTACATTATTATGTTGGCTAAAAGAATTCACATTAATAATATTATTGTGATATTTATAGAATATTTGAGAAAAAAAAAGTTATGTATGTAATGATAAAATGTTTTGGCTCTATTTTCGCAAATGAATTACACTCAAAACCCGAGTGTAGGGAAGTGGAGAGAGAAGTGTACAAAATCGCACAAATAGAGCAATCACACTTGATGGATAGTAAAAAGGCAACCAGATGGCGCTGGTGGAGGGAGACGAAGCGAGACTAGGAAGAAATGGAAATTATTTAATAGATACTGAATTATTTACATGATAATCATGTGTGTATTATCAAAATGACATCAAAATACAGTTTTTAAGTATCGTGGTTATTTTTAATTCCAGCGAATTGTGTCAGCCCAATTCTGAAACACAAGTTAAAGCCCCTGGAAGAGCACTGATGAAAGGGGCGCTATCATAGCAGAGAACGGTACAGTTAGCAAAATACATTTTAATTTCAGTTCAATGTCAAATATTTTGGCTTTATTTACTTAACTTTACTTAATGACTAATTGTCATTCTGTGGCCACAGTTTGGAAGTGGCCCTCGGCATCAAACACAGACGCACATGACACACAACTCCAATGTAAACCCACTTGTGTCATTATTAGCTGGTCAGAGCATCGGATTTTGTATAAAGAGCAAGAAAGAATCCACTTAAGTGTATGGGTCAACCAGCACAGAACTTTGACCTAGGAGACCTGTGTTCATATCTCGTGTTAAACTAAAAGTCAACACTGAGTTATTTTATCAGCTGGGTTGTCAGTTGTTAGTCACGTGAGTTGACTCAAATACCTGACGTCAACCTTGATCTTTTCCTCACCCTAACCTACTAGTTTTGTTTCCCAAAACCAACCGCCAACCCTGGGTCAAGATACAAAGCACAAGGCTTCACTATTATGGTGCTAGGGGCTCCTGTTCATGCGTCAAAACATGACATGTAGGGATGAAATCACGTTGGGTACTTGTACTCTAACTACTGCCTACTCTGTACGTACAACACATGTTGCATGTTTTTCTGTCCTGGAAGTGGAATCCCTCTTTTGCTGCTCATCAAAAGCCTTTCCCATCAGAGAGTTAAAGATCGTTTTTATATGAAAAGATTTCATTTGAGGTGAGGGGAATTTAATTTGTGGTGCTCAAATAAAATAATAATTCAACAGCTACGTACCTTTAATAATCAGTGTCCCTGTTTCTGTGGAAAATCCAGAGAACATGATGTCAGCAGTTTTCATTGGAACTACTTTGCAAAGAAATAGTCCCAGAGAAACAGTTCACAACGAGGTCTGTGGATTTTCCACAGAAACAGGGATATTTTTTTTCTTTTCTGGAATGAAATGTTGCTGTGCAATTTATTGCATGTCATTTATCTAAAAGCTGTTTGCAGCATGAATAAAAATTCACTCACCTCCATTGAACTGGGGTGGAGACAGAAATCTCAAAGAACCTGAGCAAATAAAACCAAAACTATCTCTAAAGCTTGATACCATTAAAGGTGGGAGAGAAAATGTTATATTGTAATTTGGGTGAGCCTACCCTTTCAGAGTCAAGCACTAATAGAGTTTAAAACATCACCTTAATACCAACTGAGCTTAACAAGCAGCACATTACTGAAGCTTTTTTCCAGGTGGTGCAGGAGGTGTTTAAAGAGGAGCTCTGTGAGCTACATGCTTAAGTTGACATTGGCATTCAGTCGGCTAGCAATGCAAAGTGTTTCATATTACGGCAGAGAGGGAAATGGCACCTGCTGGGCAAACACGCCATATATTGTAATGTAGCTTAGCAGCACTTGCCCAGCTCCTTGCACTACAAAGCAGTCCATCAAAGTGAGATCTGAGAGGGAGAGAGAAGAAGATCATGACTCTTTTCACACCTTGTCAGACTGACTCGCCTCTGCCAGTTCCAGACCGGTCAGTGGTTTTCCTTCTGCACTGGAGGCTGTGCCGCAGCCAAAAAAATAAACTACAGACAGTGGGATAGTTATAATCAGAGCATTTTTTAATACAGGGGTGGTGTGTGTGTGTGTATGTGAGTGGTGTTTTTTCCTGTGGTAAAACATTTGAAATATACAATACCATGCCTTGTTTAATTCACAAGGTAAATTCAGGTGCAGTGCATGTTTTTTCATGTTTATTACATTAGTGTACATAAGCAAGTAAGTTTGGTGGAGGGAGTTAAAATATCAGCGAAAAAGGAATACTAAAATTCGCACCTCAGTGATATTTGACAGGCATGGAAGGCGCATATCATGTACTCTGATTTTATCCTGTGCATGAACTTATATTTTAATAAATCAAAGCAGCATATAATCAGGAAAGCAGTGTAATAATCTACCCTGTAAACTGAGACAAGACTTGGATATAACCAGTAAAAAGTCAGTGTGAACCCGTAGTAATGGTTGGCTTTTTCACCGGGCTTGGAAAGGGTTTGCAATAAAGCCAAAGGAGGGTAATTTCCATATTAATGACCTGTTTGATGAAGCTCATTTGAATGATAAAATGTTGTGGAAAACCCCTCTCATTTCCTCTTAATGAACAAAGTAAGATTGGGGTGTTCATATAGTTTGGGGAGATTTTCTAAAAACTACATCCTGTCGCTGTATTGAATCTTTTGGAAGAAATCGTAAAGTAATTATATATTCAGTTTTACTGGTGATAACATTTACTGATACTATTGGAAATACATTTACACTACAGTACAATGCAATCTAATACATAGCACTGCAATAAATATTAACTTTGCAGAACCTGAGACTGTGTCAGAGGGTTTTTATTCATCTCTAAGTTGATTCCTGACGCTGTGATTTGTACTGTAGTTATGTTGTACTGGACAGCACTGTATTGAAGGTGTTCCTGTTATTTTGTCCACTGCTGTAAATGGATCTTTTCTCCACTGCTGCCATTTAGGATTTTGAAATTAATCATCCATACAGGCTCGAATTGCTCTTTATGACTTAAAACATCAAACTGTGCCACTGGAGAAAACTCACATACAATGTTAAATACCCTCCACAACAGGCAGATTACAAGAGATACTGAGCACTCCTGCTGTGCAGGGGCCTCATAAATGTCACAGAAAAAAGCTTTGCCACATGCCAAAGGCACTCGTCTCCATTAACACTGCACCAGGGGAGACTTACTTAGACTGACAGGCGGCAACAATACTGAAAACTCTCCCAACTGTGAGAAGAGAGACACAAAATGAAGAGAAGTGAGAAAAATGAGTTTGGAACTTTCATTGTCCTACGCCTTCCCTCCGCACAGATGCGCAGCTGAGCTGGTGCAGCTGGCCAACTGACAAATGGGAAAAAATAGTCCAATTTGAGCTGGTCGTTAGCAGTCGGAGCGCAGCATTCCAGATAAATGAGCGGCTGCCTCAGGTATGGCAGGAGATCTTCCTGAAGCATTCCTGGGAGACCGGTCCGTACCACTGCAACCCCTTAGCCATGCCTTCGATCCGACAGGCCCGACACCACAGCAGAGGTGACCTTGCAGTGCCGCTCCTGCCGGGCTTCTTATTTTTACACTCCCCCTCACAGCCCCCTCTTCTCCCTTGGCCTGCTCTCCTCTTTTTTCTAATCCCCACTTAAAGAGACAGTGTGGTGGTTTTTATATCATTAACTTCCCCTTCCCACTACTTTTTTTGTCTACAGACAGAGGCAACGATCGAGTGAGCGCGCGTGGGAGAGAGGTAGTGGCGTTCCATCTGGGCTGGATCCAGGGTGAAGGGTGGCGGGAGAGCCAACTCCATTAAACGTGTCTATGAGGGGTTGAGCTGAGTCAAACACTTACTACGGATGTTTGGACTCTGACTCTCCCCTTGTTGACGATATGTAAGTCTGCCTCTCTTGCTGCTTGTGTTTGTGTGTGCCTGAGTGTGTGCGTCGCTGTGTGCCAGCGTATGCCACTGTGCCTAAGTATATATGTTTCAGTGCCAGCTGCCAGAGCGAGGCCACTTTCTTCTGCACACCCACTGTGGCCTGTGGGACCGTAATCTTTGTCAATGCCACGCTGGTTCAGTTTCGCAAGAGCCCTGAACAGAGTGGGCCAAACAAACACAGACATGGTTGATTCCGCTTGTTTTTCACTCTATTTTCAGGACACAGCTAGTGAAACCCTGATCCAAAGGCAGTATTTAGACATTACCAGATTAGAAATGAATAGCAGCCAATTTAGAGAAGTGGTTAGATGCCCTCAATGAACTGTCTGCAGGAGCAACAATGAGACGTGCGCTAAAACAAAGTTAACAGTCAAAGAAATCTGCCTTTTCACTTTGTAGCACTTGATCTTCAAAATATGTTCATATCAGAAGACAATTTATGTCCTGATACGGTAATTTGCCGCTTATATTCACTACATCTGCACATTACTCATTCTTGGCTTTGGTTAAAACAAAACCTCTCCATCTCTGTGGACACTAATACAAACCAGTGTGTGCCTCTCATCAGCCTCTCCACACTTCACACAACCACTTCCTGACAGCTACTTCATTGAATAAATCATGACTATTGATTAACATGCACACAACAGTCTGCACAGGCACATTCTGAGGTTTGTTTCTTGAGTGCCAAGCTCATTTAACATGGGCTCTTTCATGTGAGTAATTGTGAGCGCTTCCAGCCATCCACAGCCCCCCCTTCATATACAATAGAAAATCCCACAGCTATTTCTCCCACAGAAATTAGTGAATTGTGATGAGGCAAACTGAATCAATTATTGCCTTAAGGTCAGAACCTATTAAAAACATTTTCCCCCTGTTGCCATCAATTATCTGTTCTGATGTACGCAATCTCATTTTGTGCGCTAAAACAAAGTGTGACACACCTTGTGATTGTAATTATCTATTAGTATTCATTGTTCTTTTTCTTGAGATTTGCAGCGTTCCTCACAAGCATCCACGCCTGACTTGACTACGATTGCATGAGTAAATGCTTCGGTGAGAATTTCTAAATATTCTCATCATGTCGTGCCTCTTAACAAAGACACACTGTGAATCATCTCACAAAAGCTTCATTTTTGGAGAAATAACGGACAAGCGATGCAATTTTCTTTTCATTAAAATAAAAAAGATCTAACAAAAAATGTTAAATATTCAACTTTTTACAATATCAAGTCAGCCAAGGCATGAAAAACATCTATTATATTGATGTTCTGTCTACAAAGTGCACAGAAAAGAAACACCTCTTCACCTCTGTATTAGTGCACAAGATAAATATGTTGTTAAGATGCTTTGCAGACTTTGAGGAAAGGAGAGGAGAGGAGAGGAGAGGAGAGGAGAGGAGAGGCTGCAACTGTCACAATTTGGAAAAAGGATCCCAGAGACAAGGTGCGCTCTGGGACTTGTTCAATCACCTCGGCGCTACAGTGAGTATGTAGATCCCGTCAGCCATCCATAGGTGTCCCTGGTCATTCCCTCCCCTAACCAACAAATGAGCCACCACTCTGTTGGACAGGCACGCTCATTATAAACGAGGATGTGCATTTGTGGGGGGAAATAAGGGAGAGCCTAGGCAGGAAGGCCAGGACTTTCCTCCCATTCTGTCCATCCCTCTTTCTCTCCCTTTGCCTCTTGTGGAAAGCTGAAGACCAGTAGAGAGGGGTGAAAGCATCTGGATCATGACCTTTCCTCAGGCGCGCTGAGACAAATTAAAGCGAGACATCTGATGAGAGGAGACTGAGGAGACCTTCCAAGCTGCTCCAAGAGCAGCCTCGATGCTTCCACACTTTCAAGTCATTGCACATAGAACAGGTTACATTGTCTATTTTAATACCAAGCTGGGGGGCTGCATTGCATCGCACTGTTTTCCAACAGATCATGCGAATTACTGGAGAAGATCACAACTAAAATATTATATTTTATGATTTATACAAAAAAAAAAACCTAAGCTCTTTGAATTCACAATGTTGGAAACACAAGAAACAAACATTTAACTCTAAGAAACTGCATCCTCTCTGCTAGCTTCCAATGACACAGCAAAAGCCTTAGACTCTGAGGCACAATCCAACCACACAACAGACTACCTCAGCTATGGAACTAATTGTTTCCATTTCAAAGCCGATTAGCAGCCTTGGGGAAACTCTGACAGTTGGACACCACAGAACCAAACATCCAGGAAGAGGAGCTGTGGCTGAGGCTCAAGCTGATCACCCAGCACATCTGCTTCTCTGCACTCTGGCATAGACAAGAGACTCACTTAGCATCATGGTCCATCTCAGTCAAGACCAACAGAAGCTACGCATTACAGGCTGGCTAGACTAAATAAAGCGTTCTCCCTGAGGTCTAAACGGAAAAAGACTCTTGGAAAGTCTTTTTTCGCACCGTCTTAATTGCTGAGAAAAACCAAGAGACAGAGAGGCTATTGCTTAATACATCAGAAACAAGTGCCGAGATTGGCTTGACGTCGACATAATTAACCGTGGATACAGAGCTGGAGAGAGGACCTGCTATGCCCAGTAACAGAGCATGCAGATTTCGATTTAACGTGCAATTTTCAGTGGAATATGACTAAAGTAATTGAGCTCAGTGCAAAATGAATTAAGCTGATGAAACATCCAGGGAAAGTTTTTGGAAATGTGTTCATGTTATTGTGATAGGGCTGAATTAAAGCTCATGCTCTTTGAAGCCCTTTATTCATAATGGACTGCTCATGATGACACATCTTCCATGTTTCATTTCATTTGTGTATATATTTCCAAAAAGAAGGAAAACACACTGTATGGGGATGGAAATGTAGACAAGACGTTGCTGCTATAACCAGATGGTTTCTATATTGCTTCACAAAATTATAAAATTAAAGGCCCAGTGTGTAGGATTTAGGGGGACATATTGGCAAATAATAATAATATAATAAGCATGTTTTCTTAGTGTATAATCACCTGAAAATAAGAACTGTGTTTTTGCTACCTAAGAATGAGCTGTTTATATCTACATAGTAGGGATGCACCGATATAGATTTTTTTCAACCGATATCGATATCCGATAATTACCTTCTCATGGCCAATAATTGATATGATAACCAATAATTTCACATTTTTTTTATTTATTTTAGTTTATGTACAACTAACTGGTGGGGCAGCAGTGGCAGTGGCTCAGTCCATAGGGACTTGGGTTGGGAACCGGAGGGTCGCCTGTTCGAGTCCCCGTCCGGACCAAAATATGGAACGTGGACTGGTGGCTGGAGAGGTGCCAGTTCACCTCCTGGGTACTGCCGAGGTGCCCTTGAGCAAGGCACTGATCCCCCCAACCGCTCGGGGCGCCTCACCATGGGCAGCCCCCTCACTCTGACATCTCTGTGCATGTATAGGTCCTGTTTGTGCATGTGTGTGTCTTTCGGACCTGTGTGTAATTGACAAGCAAGAGTGAAAACATTGAATTTCCCCTCAGGGAGATTAATAAAGTAAATAAACTAAACTAAACTAAACTAAGCATAAAAAAGGCTAAGATGTAGTTAGAAAATATGGATGATTCAATATCCCATAGCCCTGACCTAACCAAATCAAGCTGACATCACTGAACGATCATCACAAAACGATTAACAGTTCTGACTTTCCAATACCTGCCAACATTAGGCTACCCTCAATGTCCCTTCCCCCATAAAACCCTACACTACAGATGAACATAATAAATACAAAAATGTTAAATTAAAATTACTTTTAATCAGTATTAAATTTACAATTAATGGTAAGAGAGAGGGAGATTTTGAAACCCAGTGTTAGAGTGTATTTATCTGGTGTATCAGTAAAGTGTATAAACTACACAGCGGAGTGGAGTCTCTACTAACAGAGACAAACACTGACACTTGACTCATATTAACAGGTTGAACATTGGCGGCTCAAAAATAAAATATTAAGGTACATGTACTGCCACCCGCTGTGTCAGGGTATATAAATGCTGCCTTTGTTAAGTCATTGGAAGCAGCTTGGCTTCACATTATCAGTGCTATTTATTGACTATAATTCTAATTATCAGAATAATGCATAAGCGATATATATTGTGCATCCCCACTACATAGGGAGCTAGTCCTTGTCCATGTTTCTACAGTAGCCCAGAACGGACAAACCAAACACTGGCTCTAAATAGGGCCATTTGTGGTTTTGCATTTTCATCTTAGCCACCTGCAATATGCAATCCTCACCACTAGATGCCACTAAATCCTACACACTGTTCCTTTAAAAAGTGAAAATTTAAACTATTATTTGGAATCAATACAGTCAAAAGTGAACTTGCCAGAGAACAAAACTGAATGTTTGTTACATTTCATTTGTTTGTGGATGGATAAAAGATTAAATAAACACTTTCTTACCTGAGGTAGAGAAGAAGGAAGAGACCACCATCAATGGGACAGAAACATGAGGAGAGAAAAGAGAACAGTTCTAATTAGGCGAGCTGTGGTCTATTTTTTTCTATATGGTCGTCAGTTTAAACGTCTTTGATCACACAGCACTGTGAACATTTATGGGACAATAATGTGTAAACAGTCTCTCAAGAACTAAATGTATTACAGATTGTGTGGCATCCACCAGAATGTGTTTTGACCAAATACAGATAAGTGCTCTCATAAAATGAAACCATCATGATCCCCAGGGGAAAGATGGGAAACATTTCAGCTAAACCACAGCTTTCATATGTCTGGTCTACGCCCTATAGACACAGGCTCATCTCCTCAACATGCTCAAAAGAAACATAGCTTGTAAGGCATAAACACTCTCCTGGAAGTCTTTTCGCCTCCCTCTGACTCCCATATCCATAAATCTATACAGACAATCAAAGTGGCACGTTAACACAGTGGAGTAAAAGTCAATGTAGGGAAAAACACCATTGTTTGAAGAACAGATTATGCGGCGAGGGCAGCTGTTACACTAAAGTAAGGTTTGTAAAGCTGTAATGGAGGGGATGTCTCTGCTGGAGAGCCTTCAGCCAGTGCTGAATACTGATGCGTCTGACTGATTGCCACGTCTGTGGGATCTAATTTGAAAGGTGGACAGTGATGAATGTCTTTCCTCCACTTACTGGCCGTCTGATGTATTATGCATCCCCATCTGATCAGAGAGGCTGATGAGGCGCGGGGAGATGAGGGGTGTCCATGTCCGACGCACCCTGACATTGGTTATATAAATGACTGCACCTCCACGCCTTTCATTTCCCAGCTCACAGGTCACGGGAGGAGCTAATAGGGCCATCGTTAATAGGGGATGACTGACTTCAGCTGGGGCCGCCCGTGCATTTTGATGGGCTACACATTTGACAAAGTCTCTTAACACAGTGGCTGAACCATGCTCCCCTGTCAGCCTGGAGTCTAATTGTCAGAGACACAAACGTGGGCAGCAGCCGGAGGATAGTGCTATCGGCTGCCCAACCACCACTGTGATCATCTGTCTGTGTACATCTTGGCTCTGCATGAGAAAAGGTATGCTTACTTCAGTTGTTTGGCAGACAGACGTGGAGGAAAAAGGACCCTTATTGTTGCAGCCTGTCAACGCCAAAACCCATGATTTAGGGCTATTGCTTTGATCCGTGGCTACCGGATAGCGTATTGTGCTGCTGACATCATGTTGCCAGCTGTATAACTGAAGGAGTGAAACCCTTCTATTAGCCTGTAGGAAAAAGCCTGAGCGCTGTACCATGTTTTGTTCTCTCCCCAGGAAAAACAGCATTGGTAATTGTGCCTCTGCTGAGGGAGTGGAGTCGGCTCATTCTTTGTTTAAGTGTCCACCAGGAGAGCACTCTCTGACACAAGCAGGGCTCCTGAGCGCCCATCAACTGCACATTTTAATGTGCTGAAGCAATATTAACCGCAGTGGCAAATAAAAAAGCCCCGGCCCTGGTGGGCACGACGTGGGCCCTAACGAGTTTATGGCTACCCTAATTGAGCCATTTTCACATCAGCTGCTGTTTTTTGTCAGATCAGGAACTAGTCTCCCACTCCCTGCTGTGATTTTCTCTCCAACAGTCAGCTCACGGCCCCCATGTCAACCCCGTGCAACGGAAGGTCGCCGTTGGTACAGATAAACCCATTCACACAGGCCCACACACTGACACACACTTCTCGACACACCCTGAGAAGGATTTGTAGTCGAGAAAACATCTCGCGGAAAATACAAAACAGGATGTATGATCACTTCTCACGGCTGATAAGACCGAGCACAAGTACAAAAGTTGACAGTGATTAAGAGCTGCGAGTGTACCGCTCTGCATCTGATTCCAGATCCACTGTTTTTAACATCTTTCACTTCCAACCATTATCTGAATTTTGAATTTAACCATGGCACTCATTTGTGTAAATCCGTATGCTGATTATGCGGCAAACAGCAGTGTTTACCAGCCAGAGAGCAAGGAAGCCATCTTTAATTCATTAGAAAAACACACTTTGCGGGAAGACTTTCAGTGGAGGCTTTACATTACTCGGGCTGCTTTAATACATGCTCAGTATGCAGAGGAGGCCTATGTTAAAGTAGTGGATAATAGGTGAAAAAGGCTGGGGTGAAATTCAGTCCTCCTCCAATGAGCCATTAATTAGTGCTGAAGGAGGTGAACGACGTGTTCAAAAGCTGAGGATTCTTCATTAGTCATCCCAGGGCTGCACACTAGTCATACAGACACACAATTAGCCCTCCCACCCCGCCAGCGGCAGCTTCTCTGCAGAGCGAGCCATAGGGTGGCATTGTCACCGTTTGACAAACACGACGATGCCAATGTCCACGCTGTCCATACATGGTGTCACTGTCAGCGCTACTTCCCCATCACCCTTCTCTGTCACACAACCGCTTTGATTTAAAATACATGTGTCCCATTACGGCATATCTGGCCGTTATAATTAGACGATGGGAGCAGATTTCATGAGGAGACACTGCATGTGATCTAATTAGCATTGTATTAAAGCGCTAAATCAAAGTTGTAGCGCATGTGCTTTTGTTTGAGAGTTCTTTCATCTTTGGGGGATTGTTGTAAAGATTGTTCATGTCATTAATCTCTCTTCAAGATACTAAATGAGCCAGAATATTAAGAACATGATTGACATACTGCAGCCCAACCGGATTTGGTACACATGGTTTTTGAAGATTTATTGTAATCTTTCAGGGGAATTGTGAGTTTTTGTAGTAACGACAGTCACTGATAGATGCAATGGATCAGACATATATCCATTACAAAGCTTCTGCAAACAACTACTTACTGCAAAAAGTACATGGCTCTCAGTGTGTATGGTTAAACATCTGTGGACAAATTTGTTGGGACTTAAAATCTCCTATTTACTACTACAGCCAGCATGAGTGTTTTCCTCTAACCATGTTGTATTATATGCACATTGTAGATTAATTTGTCGATTTGTATTTCTGATTAATCAATTAGTTGTTTGGTCTATAAACTGTCAGAAAATAGTGACCAATCAGTGTTTTGCAGTGGCAACCTAAGGGAAAAAAATGAAGCCAAGACCAAGTGCCAAAAACTGCAGTTCCTCTAACAGCCACTTGAGGCTGACTCCAGAAGCCAGTCAATCCCCAAAGACCCCCAGGTTAAGATTCCTAGCTTTACAGCAGAAATAAACATGTTCACAGCCTGCTACAAAACTGGTTTTGGTCTATATAGCTAATTTCAACATCTATGACAACTGTACGGGGGTGTATGTTTTTATAACATTTTATACATATATTTTATTAAGACTTAAAGTTACGTATAATAAAGCGCAGGCTATCTGCCTACACTGTCCTCAACCTCTTCAGATCCACCCCTCACTTCTCAACAGCTCCAGCCTCTTGTCAAAATATGGTCAATGCTGGCTCCAGAAAACTAAGATGGAACTCGAGGCTTCGACACAGGACTCCACAAACCAATGGGTGGAAGTTATATCCATTATTTTTACAGTCAATGAGTGTTTTCCAAAGCCAAATTAAGTCCTCATATGCCTTACTTTGTTCAAAACTATGGATATTAACAATTAACTGCCAAGAACACTTTTGACTATAGCTATAAGCATATTGTTCTAAAGGTCAATATTGCTAGGGTCAGGTCTGGTTGGAGCTAATTGGCTAGCAGCACTACTGATTTTGCGATTACCACTACTAACACCGTCCCGACCCAACAATGTTGCTTTGGAAACGTGCATACTGTCCAGTCACCCCTTAGGTCACACTGGAGAGTAAGTGGCTCAATTTCAAGCTGTAAACCCCCTTTATCATTGTTGTTAGCTAGGTTAGCACCGTTGGCAGTGTCAGCACAGCAGGTGGTGCTAACATTAGGTAACAATGCTCATTGGTTTTTGTGGCTCCGGGGTTAGCTGGGGTGAGACTGGAATGCCACTAGGACAGCAGTGCCGGCAGTAATCTCAGAATGAGCAGCGTGGCAAGCTCCCACCCAACCTGGGTGGTGCACAGTGAGAATTAGCCAAGGCTATTGTCAGCTAAGAAGGGGAGACCTAGCCTGAGTGTCAGACTGAAGCTCCCAGAACCTTCAGTCTGACATCGCCTCCATTGAAGGCGATTTACAAGGGGGAGGGAATTTGATTTTTCCCTAACCAATCAGTAGAGATCAACTACTCACCCAGAATCTGACCTCATTAGTATCCATGCCGAAAACAAGCGAGCATTGCCGGTTTAAAATGTCTCCATCGTCGTGCACGCCCAGCTGCATCGCCGTTAAATCCAGTTTAGCAGCTTCCTTAATTTGGTCCTCCATTAACACGAGTAGTGGCGAAATACCTCAATAGCATCGTTAATGTGGTCTATAGGATCTGTAGTGGTCGCCATTGTTGCTATCCTCACCAGTTACCCACCGGCGCACAGCTTGACATCAGCGTGGCGCTGATTGGCTAATCACTAGACCCGCCCCCACCCCCGGCGTTCATTGGTCCTTCCATCATTTGGATGAGATAAATCGCAAATTCATTGCAGTATGCCAGACCAGAGATGCAAGCCTACTCAGTTGAGTGGGCGCGGTCTATGGTCTGGAACCAGGCTAGGGGAGACCAGAGGATGGGCAACATGCGCTAGCCTATGTTTCTGCATTGTAACACAGCTAGCTGACTGTCTGTCAGCAAAGCCAACAGAAAATAAAATTAAAGCCAAGACATTTACATCACAAACATTAAAATTTCACCACCTCTAAATGTATAGTGCTTTAAAATGCAGCGCTAAAGCTCAAGAAGTCACCTGACAAAAAGGAAAGGCCTCTTGTATTTCATGTCATTTTGCTTTCTTAAAAATTAAGTGGTTAATTACCATATCGGAAGCAAAATTAACCAAAACTGACATTCAAAAGGAGTACATTAAAGAAACATTAAAGAAACATACACGGCCACGGACAATATTCACATATAAGAAGCTGCACTCAGAGAATGTTTTTTCCTTAAGAAATTACCCAAACCAGTAAATCGATAATCAAATTAGTTGGCAACTCCTATAATAGTTGATGGCTAATTAATTGACCAATTAATTGTTGCAGCTCTACTCTGTAATAAATGACGAACTATAATGTTTTGTTTAGCCTACTGGCCCTTTTTTCAGTGAAATCTGTACGTAATGTTTCCTTTAAACACCACAAGCTATGAGCAAAAATAAGCTACTACAGAATAAACTACATGTAAATCAGGTTTGAAGAGAGGTAGACCTCAATGGTAAACTTCAGAAGGCAGCGCTCTGGACAAGTGTGGCAGCAGCAGAGACAAGAGCAACATGGTAGAGAGGACGGGGGGGGCGGGGAACGACAGGCCTTACTGTGCAGAGCATTTTCTTCCACGCTCATGCAAAACACAGGCATGTGCACACAAGCAGATTCACTCATAAACAGGCTCCTGTCACTGATAGCCCTACAACTTATTTATTTTTTTATGTGCTTCCTGTCGTGATACGCTGATAAGTGGCAAAGAGACCAAACAGTGAAAAGTAAGAAAACAACAGCAATATAGTCATTTAAAGGGAGTCTATTTTGAGTCAGGGACAGCTTCTCTCTCCGTTACTGAATTAATCAAATCCAAAGGACATCATCTTCAAACTCGACATCCCCCTAAAGGCGAGCATCTCATTCTGTATGCAGCTGAGGAAGCTTCACAACATCCTAAAAATACAGCGCTCCTGGAAGAGAGGTGCTCTACCAGTCTGAAGGGAAGCATGAAGAACTAGCAGGCCCATGGGAATAGACATTGTGATTAGATGCAAAAACTCTGCTTTCATAAACAGCATTAGTTCTTGTTAGACATCCCACCCCTCCCACAGATGCAAGCCCTCACTGTTTTGCAAAGCAGGGAGAAGGCATTATTGTTTTATTTGCATTTTCGTTTCCTGAGCTCTTTAACCCCACATGTTAAACACTAGTGGGCAAACGCTGTTGCTGTCAGACAGGTGTTTGGACCGAACGCTTGATCCACGTTCATCACGAGCCAGTCCCCGTCTCTGGTAACAAGCAGCCATCTGAATAGGGATTTTTTTTACCCCCCTATTTTACCCACTGCCTCTTTGAACTAATCAATTTGCTCCAGGCTATTGCTCTCCTGTGATCATATAATATGAGTCCAATAAAAAGGCCTAATGCTGCGCTTGGACAGGGCATCAGTTTATTTTGCTGTTTCATCATCAGTGTTAGCTTGGTGTGCAAAGGAAAATTAAACACACACTGATGGGATGCTTCACAGCAACGTGTGAATAGCTTCATTTACTGCATGTTCAATCACAGCATTTCCTGTGTTTTTAAACAATAAAAGCACAAATTACATATTATCCTTGCAATAATAGTTTTGTGATTAAAGCTTAATATTAAATTATTGATACTTAACTCAGGGTCAGTTGAGGTCTATTAGAGGCTGCACACCATTTTTTTCCTATTCAAAACAATTTGCTCACCAATAATCAATGCCGGGTAATGTAAAAGTTGTTTTTTTAATGTTGAAGGGCTGCAGTTGCAATGAATACAAATGATACGACACAACATGTATTTCAATTCTAAGAGGTAATGGGAGCAGACAATTTTGCTACCCATCACTCAGTGTCAGCTCCAGTTATCAACAAATTTGTCTTTCTGCCAGGTTGTCACTCTCTGGACTCCCCTATTACTCTTCTGAGTAAACTCAAGGAAATATATAATTTCAGAGGCAAAGTGACACTCTCTGAAACTTTACCAACAAAGGGAATATAACTTCTGTGCCATGATTATAGTTCATCCAAATGGAAACTGCATCACTGCACAGACATATCATTGTAAGTCTTTCCGCAGTGATGCTGTTTGCTTTAGCTACTTCACACAAAAAATATTATATATAAAATAGTTGATCAATGACCAACTGCTTTTTTTTAAATTTCACATAAATTTACTTTTAAAACTATCGATCTGACTTTGGGCCACCTAACGCTGCACTGCTCTTTTGGAAAAATCTAAGACCATCATGATATAATGATGATGTATTTGCCATCAGATGGCGCTGTGTAGTTTGGCTACGTGTTCAGTTTATCATACACTGAGACTGGCAATTTTAAGACAGCAGGGGTCAATTTTCCACCCAAATGATGTGCAGATTTTAACAGTTTTTTTTACAGAAAACCGGCAAAAGAAAATACAAATAAATGCGCGTTTCCATCTACTTCTGTTGGCACTAATTCAGGGAGCCAAACTATAAAAAAAAAAAAAAAGAAGACGGTGCATCGAGAGAACACCAGTCAAACCCCAAATGGACATTTACCATTTATGTTTGTTTCTTGTAATTTGGAAAGGTTAGAGTCTCCTCATTGGTCCATGCCAACCAACTGTTTGCCTCTATTTTTATCTCTCCAGTAGAGTGGAATCTTTGTTGTGTTGCCTCATGTACATCACGGTGTATTCGCTACATTCAATGCCATTATTCTTTGTCACATTTTAAATGCTCTTTCATATCTAAACAACAAAACAGTATAATTTCCACAGACTTCTGAAACAACTTATATGATCGTTCCAATGGTCGCAGTTTTAAAAATGTCCTGGCTGTCATGAAATTGTTACAGCTCCACTACAACCTTACTGGTTAGCCAAAAAACATCCTGGTTAGTTTTAGGATAAACATCATGTTTTGGCATTTAACAAGTGCTTTTGTCACTAATGTAATGTGATGTATGTGACATAACATGTGTGACATACAACACATCACATACGTCACTACCATAGCATGCTACACATACTAGCATACTAGGCTATGTTGTTATTTAAAGAAGTCAACGTTGACTTTGGGACGCGAACAACGGTCTCCTGGGTGATAGTGCTTTTTCGATCCGCCCACACCACAAGTGCTTCTTTGATAATATTACGCAGACTTTGTCGCTTTTTATGCTACATTGACCTCCTCCTCTGCTCGTGTAATAATAACTATGGCCACTAGAGAGTGCTGCCTTACAAAAACAAAAGTTTGTGTTGTAATAAGCTGCTTGCACTGTCGGCTGCACATTTTCCTTTTATCAATACACCAACCTTTGAGCCTCAACCTTTCCTTGCGCATTTTAATTTTCAAATTTTCATTTAATTCTCAGGGGTGTGTGTGTGTGTGTGTGTGTGTGTGTGTGTGTGTGTGTGTGCGCGCAAATTGAAATGCACCATTTTGCATCTTCAAGGCAGGAGGACATTAGCTCTACTGTGTTAAATAAGAAATGCTTTTCAACATGAACTTTAGTAGCAGTGTCGAAGAAATTACACATGAATGTTACTTTTGGCCAACTGCTTGTGAGTTTAAGTTGCTATATGATATCAATTTGCAAGAGCGTTGAAATGCCTTCCATTTATGCTCACAAGCTACACCCTTTGGGCTACATCCATACTGTTTCAAGAGACAAATCTCGGCCGGACTAAAAGAAATCCTAAGCACCATTGCGGTTTCAAAACAGCCAGAAGGAGTACGTATTAAATTCCCTAATCCATTTTGATTACAATGTCTTTTCATCTAACTTTAAGAGCCATCTAAACAAATACTGCTCCTTGCTTTTCACATTGAGGCAGCTACACTGGTCTAATGCGTTATGAATATGGGTGAAAACTCATTCTTGTGGCCTGCAGTCAAGACATGCATTGTCTCTTGCATTACAAGCATTTTTTATTTGTGCACTGTAAGGGAAGTTAAACAACTATCAGTTTATGATGATCATCATCGCTTAAAGGAATTATTTAAATTAAAGAAAATATTCAAAATGGGCATCACCTTTGAAATTAAGTTAAATACAGGCTAGATTTCAAAAAGACCTCTAAGGATGATTGAAGTGTCAACGGGACATGAATATTTCAGTGTTGTAGGTTGTTAAATTCTTCCCTCCAGTTTCTGGGAGCAAGTTAACAGCTCTCAGACTACCGAGACATATCTCTCCTCTAAGTGACAGACTCCACCGCGTGCAAACCTGCCGCAACTTTTCTGATACTTTGGTCGCTTTATTGTCTGACCGCCACAGATTCCCCTAAATGTGAACGCATTTGGTTGCGTGCCACGTCCCTGCCAGTGACTGTAAAACCCTTTTGTCCATCAGTATTGTGACGCTTCTGTGGGATATGGATGAAGCCATTTTGTGAGCATAGTTCTTGTAAAATGAAGTGTATATAAAGTAATAACATGCAGGAGGGTCTCCTCTCTGCACCATGAATGAGTCGCTCCTGCCGTGGGGAGTTGGTGACATGATTGTGATTGGACGAGACACAGAGAATCCAGATCAAAGCAATCTCTAGTGTTTTGGCCCCCAGCGCAGTGTAGAGCAGGCCCACACACACACACACACGCGCGCGCACACACACTATACTGTATACAGACAAGTATGTACAGACACATGCGCACACAGCCTTGCACAAACACCGAAACACATGCATCCTCTCTACCTTTTCACTCTCACACATGTATGCTCACACATTCATGCACTTTGCCTCACAAATGCAGTCTCTATCTCTCCTGACACATTCACACATGTAGAGCCGACACTCTAATGCACTCAGTGGCTGTAGAGTGTTGATTTGGATGAGTAAGCTGCGAGAGCTGAAGGACACTACCATGTCTCTGCAGAGCACGATATATTTAACCTCTCAGGATGCAAATTCTTAGTATTTAGTATTAAGTTTTTATGTAGTAAAAGAAGTATCATAAATGTGTATGAAATTGTTGTTCTTAGTTTTCTTTTTTCTCTACATTTTTGCATGTGTTATTTACAGCAAAGCATTTAATCATGAGTACATTTCCATCTACAGTATACACCCCATAGCTATTGGCAACAATACTACATTAAACACAAAGTGTCATGTTAGGGCCTCCGGGTGCACCTTGCACAACAAAATAGATGCATTTTAAAAATAAACAAATAAATAAATACACTGTTTAAGACCTGAATTAAGTTTAAAAATTATTACCAGATTTTGTTTTAAGATCAAGTCACATCAAACATTCTTTGTGGGCTGATGAATTTCCCATGTTACACAAAATAAATTTATTTATTTATAATGTTAAAAACTGTCCGGAAAAATACTGCATATATTTGAAGAGCCATTGAAAACATCAACTGAATTTTTTAATGACTTAATCGCATTTTATATGCTGCTAAAATGTGTGGCAAAGATGACATAAATCCAGTAAATAACAGTTAACAAATATAAATTATTGACAACAATATGCTTTAGGGCAATGGATCTTTGGGAAACAAGCCTGGTTATTACAACAGCATTTTCACTGGATGAACCCAAATGCATAAAATAATAGGGCTGCCCCCTAATAGTCTACCCAACGTCAGTCGACCAGAAAGGTACACTAGTTGACAAAAATTTCATTGGTTGCATAGTTGCAGAAAAAAACAAACAACAACAAACGTGAAACTCTATTCGGAGCTGCACCTTGTCAAAATAAATCAAAACATATGACTGGACCGTGTGTGAATTTAATTTGAAAGGACAGACACAGGAAGTGGCCACGCTCAGCAGCCAGACAGGAGTCACGTTAATTTCCAGGGCTGGTACCTGTGGTTATTCCACAGGCTAGTTAATAACATGTCGGGCAGGAAATCCAAAATGTGGGATCATTTTGAGAAGGTGAAGGACGAACCCAAGGTGATATGTAAACTCATCTTCATTGGTCGACTACAAACATGACGTATCATCTGAAACATGTCAGTAGCTACATGCCCATTAGCCACTTAGCACAATCATTACTGCTTTGCCGACAGCGTCATTAACAGGCGGCTCGCTCAGTGTGTGACGTGCACTTGTAGATAAAATATAGGCCTATATTAATGAAGGTTCAATACGGTTTTGTATTTCTCTGTAATGTAGCACAGTGTTAACAATGTTACTGATACTATTCTTTCTCACACCTTCAACTCAAACCATTGTGTTGCCCCACCCAAAATATATCATTCAATAATTACATTAATATCGTAAACTAGTCGACCAATGACCCTAAACTAATTGTGACTTTTTTTATTTTTGGCATTAAGATTGAATTGTTATGCCTTAAGCTCCAATGTGCATTTACTTTATAACATTCGTGATTAGTCTCAGAGGATAAGTTTGGCGTTTCTAATTTGTCTTATTGTCAGCACAACAGTGAAGTGCACAGCTGTGCACATCCTTCGTGCATAGCCATTTGTCGAGCCAAAATGATATAATAGTGATCTGTTTCCTAAAAATCTGCACCTTTAGTGGGAACGAGTGAGTTTGGGGCTGACAGTCAAAAGTCAAAAAGTACTGAGAGACTGACTGACACTGTGTTGGCTTTGGTCTTTACAGTGGATACGTTTGTTGACACTATGGAAAATATAGAAGATGGCCACAGCTTTTAATAAACTGTCTACATTAAAATACTTTCATGTCTTATACTGAGGAAAGCAGGATAATACAAAGGGTGATATTCACTGAGTGTTTACCAAGCTTTCTCCACTACCTGTTCAGCCTTGTTGTTTGCCACCCATCAGTGTGTTGCCCTGACCTCCCACGTGTTTGACACACACAATCAAGCCTATTGCTGCCTGCACCCATCACAAAAAAACAAATCCTCCCAAAAATGTCCCAATCATTTAAACACCAGTTTCAAGTAAAAGGAATTTACACGTACAAACAGAATCACACAGGCAACTTCATTGATATTATTTGATATTGCACATAATAGGCAGCTCATTTCCTTGTTTAATGACATGCAATGATCAATGTAATATTCCCTAACACGTTAAATCTTTTGACCTCAGTAATACCACAAATTTGCAGGTTACAGCCTTCACAGATTGAAAGCATTTCGTATTTACAAATTGAACATTTAATTAAAATATAATTGTCACAAAAATAATAAAACTGTTAGATGCACACCTCCTTTTTACAAGTTATTTGTTGCTCATGTGTTGCTTCCTTCAGTTTCACGTCTACAGGTGCCTCTCATGTTGTTGCCTCTCAGATGTCTGGTGAGTGAAGAGCTGAGGTGAATCTGAGGTGATGATGAGGAAACGTGCTGCCTGTGGCACGCAATAGTAGCACACACTCACCACACTGCAGTTCAGACTATGAATGCAATTACTTTACAAATATATTTAGCATGGTGGGTAATGATCTCACCATGGCGAGCTGCCATGGTATATAAACACGGCATCGCAGTTTGAGACTGTAGTTATGAGTAACATCACGAGATGTAAGTGTGCCCTGGTGTGCGTGTAAACAGTCTTTGTCTCGCCTGCACACACACTGTCACTGTGTCACATTTGTTGTGAATACACTCATGCAAATTCTCTCTGTCTCTGTCTTTGAAACACACACAGAGGCATGCACACACACACACAGAGGCAGAAAACACTCATCCAGTCATTGGTTGTAGAGTGTGGGTCTGGCTGCTGAGGGGTGGGGTAAAACCTGGAGCTGAATGGGAGGATGTAGTGCCTTCTATGTGACCTTGCTGGTGACATCAGAGCAGAGTCTGTGCTGTGTGCAGGCAGAGACAGACAGCTTCAGACTGACACACACATACACGCAGACATACACACCACGTTGAAATAGGAGCAGAGCGTGGTTACAAGACTCTCAGTCTTATTTCATACTTTCCAGTGGTAACAGTTAAATTGACATTTTCTGTTCCCGCCATCCCATAAATGGAAGCCTCCGTTTAATTGCTTTCATATGGTTAATCCAAATTAAGCATGCCCACAAAATAAGATATTCCGTTTCATTTGGATAGCTGGTGATTCCAACAAATCTTTCTTTTCCTTCTCCGTGTGCTCGCAATACCACGGCACTTCTGAATGAATAACTTCAAACCCTGGAAAAGACCCAATTTTGGGCAAAACTGTTTGTACAAGACAATTGTCTATATTTGCCATGGCATGAATGCTGAATACAGCAGTATTGAAGTGTTATAGTGGCTTAGAGAAAGTACATTTCAGTTGGAAAAAGTTGCTTTAATTGAACCAGATACACTATTGTGTAACATTCACGTTTCGTCTCTGGAACCAAAAGAGCAGAAATGAATGTGTGAAACAGCCGAAAAGAATGACAGAATTATCTTCATGTCGTAATTCAAGCGGCTCTTTATGCCTGCTGATTTATCTCAGCAGTGGTCGGATACATTTCCTCCTTCATAATCAGTGGTGAAGAGGGAATTAGAGCTGCGTTCATTAAAATCAAACAATTTCTTTATTCTAGCTCTACTGCTGTGCGCCTTGTTTGAGATCCCCCCCCCCCCCCCAAAAAAATGTATAGATACTCCAGAAAAAAGCATGTATAGATATTCAGAAGAAATACTCTAACTGTGTACTTTTTTCCCATTCAGTTATTTTTAACTTATTCCATAATAGTCAGCCTTGCTAAGCTGTATCAGGTGGGAAATTGTCTCTGCAGTATCTCATTTTGATCGTTTTGCTGCACAGCTTATGTCACTTAAGTAAACTGAATGCTGGAAAGAAACTGTGAGCCAGATGTTGGAGTAACTGAAGACAAGACCGACTATAGTTCACAGATACTCAGCGTGCCTGTCTTTACTTCCAAGATATAAACTATTAGTATTAGTTCTGCTGTCAGCTCTGTCTTCACTCTTGCAGGCAAAAGAGGGGGACCTTTTTTCTCCTCACAGAGGACTTGCATTGTCACACAGGGAGTGCTACCACTACTCAAAAAAGGGACAGGGCCTTCAAGTCGGAAAGCACTCCCTCCCTCCCTCCCTCCCTCCCTCCCTCCCTTGCCTCTTTTTCTCCCAGCTTCACACTTGATTCCCACAGGCTTCCATTGATTCATGTGCTACAGTGTTGATGGAGAGCAAACAGATATCCCCTTCTTCAGTGTACTAAATTCTGCATTGCCTTTTTAACCTGTCTACTGATAGAATTCCCTGGTTTGGAGTCCTAGGCATGCTCGCTGATAAAACAGAAAGGCAACCCTTATATTCTCCACAAAACTGCTTCATTCCAACCATAAAATCATCCCTGTAAGCACAAACACTCAGCCAGTATTTACACTACTGCCGAAGAGTAGGGTCAAATGAGAACAGGCAAGCAAGGTGAGAGAGGTTCTTTCTTTGTAATGTGGACAACAAGAGACACATAATGTATCTTTACTAAACATCCTTGGATTGTTGAATTGTTGAGACGTCTGCACGTCACTCTGCCGTCCCGCTGTAAAGAGGGATTTTGTGCAGACAAGTCGAAGAGAAAGCCAACGAGCCAGTCTCGGGGGGTGACTCAGTTTGTTCAAGTTCAAGTCAGGACACCGTTCGACAGCTGGCTCTACGGGAGCTCTTGTGCAATTATCAACAGCAACAGCAGGGAAAGTGGAGAAGGGGCCAAACTTTATGTCATCCAATGGGAGAGCACCACAGCCAATTCCAGTGTCTGAAATTTATGATGAAGTGTGCTCAAAGTGACCATTTCAATTGACTAAAAATCAGCTGGAGATGGAAATGTCTTTGAGGGAATTGTTCAAGATCCCCAGAATGCATTACACATGTGACGGGGTATTTTGATGAACAGCCTCCACAGTATCTCCATATTACCAAACAGTAACACCTTTAAAACCGATAAGTGTAATTGCCTCACATTAACTCATTGCAGATCAAGACAATGCAGCACAAACTTTGGAGGGCTCTCAGCTCTTATCTAGTGGGGCTGCGTAGTAACAGCAGCTGAAAGCCATCTGCCGTGGAGGAAGAACTGGCTGCCTTAACAAGTAGGCAAACTGTCAGAGAGGATTAATGCTCTACCTTAAACCTGAGTTAATAATAAATGGGCTGTTTACTTGTTCAAGGGGGAGGCCATAGATAACAGCACTCAAAACCCCTCCTCTTACTGCCAAAAAGATAAATTCTGGTTAAGTGGGGACCTGCCTGCATTGTGGCCTCCAGTTCCCCAATCATTATGAACAAAACAAGAGTTTTACTCTCACTTACTAATGGAAAAGGTCAGATTGCATGCATGTGTACGCCACATTTTGAAGACCCTTTGGGATACTCTGCTTAGTGTCAGAAATTCTCCAAGCTGAACTGGGCCTTCTCAAAGTTGAAAGTTCATGGGGAGAACCATTTTTAATTTGTTTCTTACTGTAATAAACACCATTTTCATCTTGATAGCTTCACCACATCTGACCACCAGCACAGCACCCAGGACTGTGAAACCCCCCAATAAAGAGCTTCAATAGAATGCTGAAGGCAGCTTCAAAACCGGCGACGTGCATCACCTTCTTAGCTGCTGATGTATGCAAGAAAATGTGGGAAAGAAACCCCTGAGAAGGAGTCAAAGAAATGTCTTCCTCTCTCCCCCTCTCTCCTTCGCTCCTAGAGGGCTGTATTAGCCCACGGTGGGGATTTAACTAATGAGCCTAGCTGCTCTCCACTGAGGGCATCCCAAGACAGCCTTTCTCCTACAATTGGTTCCAAAGGGTTTAAATGCGCTGGTCGCTGCAAAGCTCCACTCTGTCCATGAGATTATAAGGTAATAAAATAGATGGAGGAGATGTGGTAGAGGGGTAACTTTTCACATTATTTGCTCTTATGATGATTGCTGAGGATACACGGGCAGGCTGGTAAGTCAATAAATTTGGTCACTGGACAAATTTTACACCTGCGTATCTAATTTCTATCACTGTTTTAGATGCAAAATTAACTTTAGTCTCTAAAGTACTGTACACTTCATATAAGCAAGATGGAAGTCTTGAGAAAGTGCACAGAGAAGAGGAGAGAAAAAGAAGTTAATATTCACTTAAGTTGAAAAAAAATATGCAATGCTCATTGTTGGACTGAAATTTTACCCTTCATGCCCAAACTCCTTTACTGCCTTGTGTGATCACTTCTTGGAGCCACTGCTGCTGGACCGCAATGGTGCATATAGCCAGTGCTTCATTTCCTGGCCACTATATTCTGGCTGTACTCAGAATCAACGAAAATCCTTCAACTTCCCTCTAAAACCATGGATTAATTATTTCTAGTTGTAACTTTCAGCCACTGTGTGCATTGTGGGTAATTCTGAGGATTACTGCTGCACTATGAAGACATTAAAGCTGCAGTGATGGGCTTTTTTTGGGCTACATGGGGGCAGCAGACCAAATTATGAACATAACCTTAGCATGTAATCACTCTGTAAAGTTGATATGGCAGACATTACAAACAACTGCTTGGTTACACATCCAGTAGACACTGCACGACGTTAGCATTCATTTGGAGTTGTGTCTCTGTTCATTATGTCTACCAGCTAGACACTAACTTTGGCCATATCCACACTGGGACTGTCACGTTCTGGCCGACTGGTTGATTGGTTGGTTGATATGCCCTTGTCTGACCAAATTCTCGTTGATCAGACAATCACTGGTGTTACTTTAATAAGGCTGTGTGTCCATCAAGTGTGTCTTTTTCCAGCTGAAAATGGCAATGTTGTTCATTGCTTGTATTTGTCCTTTGTGATAACTGGGTCTTTGTGGTATTTGTCCCGCCCCTTCTCCACTGTGATTGGAGGACTGGTGACATTGGCGAGTGCATTGCTTTACCCAAAGTTAAACATTTTTCAACTCGTTTTTAATCAGGAAATGGATAAATAATCACAGAAGACATTCCCTGTCGGATTTATCATTATGGATTAATTTCACTAAGTCTCCAAAACTACACTGCAGTTTAAGGCTGGAATACAAGGCTTCTGAAAGGAACAGGATCACACTGGAGCCCGGGAGTGACAGGATAGCTAACATTAGCTTCTTGGCTAAAAATATAAGTCTCTCTCTCGCATGCAGTGCTACTAAGATATATATTAAGTTCGTAATGTTATGTTGTATACAGACGTTGCGCTAGACTTTTTCGACAGGGACATAATCTATTTTTACCGGTCATTTTAATTTTCGTTTTTAAATGATAATAAAGATATTCAAAGACATTTAGTTTTCATTTGTTCGTTTTTAATAAATCCAACAAGCAAGTTATAAAGTGTGCAATAATAAGGACATGATGAAAAGATGAACAGACATCCACACACCCGTGCCATTAGGCTTCGCCCTGGACACACCGGACGGCACTAACGCGTCACTAATGCGTCCAGTGTGTCCAGGGCGTTATGTAGTTATGCCTGTAGGCTCGGTGACACAAAACTAAAATTGTAATGCAGTGATTATGGTATTGAAAAATGTGTTCAGTTATGCACTGTTGTGTTATTTTAAATTATAAACACGGTATTTTCTCCTCACGTTCCTCAGTGCGTGCTGTTATTTTATTTTGAAAATTGGCCGGATTCTCTCGTCTTTTCTGTGTCCGACTTCCTGTTTGGTACGATCCGCTCGATCCAGCTTGACAGAGGCGCTTGCAGCTCCCATGAAAAATAGACCAGACGCCGAACTGAAGCGCTGCCTCCGCTGGCGCTCCACTCTGCTCAGCGGCCTGTGTGGACAGTCAGATAGGTTAACATGGGCACTGACTGAAAACTGCCTCCACTGCTGGGTGCTGTGCTTCGGTTCCGCATCCAGTGTTTCCAGGGCGTTATGTCAACAACGCTACATGAAGCAGATGAATGACTTTTTCTCTCCAGTGTGAAAACGGCAGCCACTTAACCCTATGGGCCCTAAGCGTTTTTGGGGTATTTTTTACTGCCTTTACTTTTAAGCTCATATCACAGTCATTATAAAGGCTACATACACATGCTATATCTTGTTTTTTTCAGGACAATCTGGGCTAACCAGATTTGCCATTATTTCATGTCCTTCTATGTGCCTGTATTTTATATTAATTTTTATATCAATGAAAAAAACAAATCTGTGTGACTAAATTCTTACATTTTTACATGTATCTCACCATAGCAAGTTGGAAAAAGACCTATTCTACCATATATGAAGAGGAGAGACTCTCTGGAATCTGGCAATATAAGAACCATGATGGTGGGACATTCTGTCACTTCACAGTTGTCCAAAACATGTGGTTTGTGCCAGGCGGACATGATTGCCAGTATTTTTTCATTATTGCAAGAAATTCCATTGACTCATTCACAAGTCAAAAATGTGTTTTATCTGAAAGAAACATGCAATATTTACATCTAAGATCATAAAAAAATTGTCAACCAAGTGCAATAATGTCCTCCAAGATAATATTTGCCACTGTGTTTGCAGTAAACAAAGTTTGTTGTTGTTTTTCAGTTTCAGTTATATATTGGGGGGGCATTTGTATATGGTGACTACGGCCCTGTCAGCATGCATAATTAGGCTGCAGTTGTCTGGGTGCGCAAAGGTGAAGTGGCTGGTCTTGTCATACAAAGTTTGATGGAGTGTCAGCTGGACAATATGGAGATATTTGCATCTTGAAAGCCAGACTACAAATGTGGATAGACAGGGAGAAACACACGCAAGCCTAAGACGTGGTAAGATACGTTATTCCTCACTATATGAAGTGACTGATAACAAGATCTGTATAATGGATCGTAAACGTTTTTATTTTGTAGACAATCAATCTGTATTTACAGCGTGATGGGATGACAGCACAATGATGTGTGTGGTATCATTGGAAAGCTCTGCTCCTGCGCTTTCATGTGATATGCGTGGCATTTCGAGCGAGCCTGCATTCGCGAGTAATCCATCCAACAGTAATGTGTGTGCAGAGCTGCATGAAAGCTCTGTTATTCATGATTTTAGTGTAAATTTATCATTTTTTTTCGCTGTGAAAACATTGGATTACTGACAAGTGCTTGGCCTTGTCGGAAAGCTACAATTCCGCTGTTTCACGTGATATGCGTGGCTTCTCGCTATGACGCACAGTCGCGGAGAAAATCAATAGTGAAGAACAGGTGTGAATTTGGACGCACTATGCGTCGTTCGGGCCCATAGGGTTAAACCACTGACTGTGCACTGTACCGCCAAGTGGGCAGGGGTGGTAATTGTAACTGGTCAAAATGACTGATGGCCTTCAGATTTTCCGGTCATTGTTGTACAAAAAAAGGTCAATGACTGAGAATATCCGGTTAACGCGGCCCCTGGTTGTATATGACATTGTCAACTTCTATACTGTCCAGTATGTCAGATTTTCTCATCAGTCCCGTTCAACACTTGATGATGAGATAGACTTGTGCATGCAGCTCAGCTGGACAATCCCAGCAATAGAGTGCGCAGTTTATTTTATTTTAATTCCATTTGCCAGAACACAGAGTTTACTTGTGTTAACGTCAAGCTCTGTGACTGGAAAAAAAATCTTTGGTGGACACACACTATCAGGTAGCGTGCACTCAGTGCATTGTGGCCAATTTAGTTAACCTAAAGATAATTTGCAAAAAAAAATTCCCCCCATTGACCAATGGATTGATTGAAGAGGAGGTAGAATCAGTCAACCAAGATTTTCTTTGGTTGAATACAGCCCTAATCCACATTAATCTGTTTTCACTTTAAAACAGCATTTTAAAAAAAAAAAAGATGACTGTATATGCAAACATTTTAGCATAATTTCAGAAATAATCTCTATCCATAATAACACACCTGAAAAACTTATTGTACAACCACATATGCGGTTGCCAATGTCAGCAGGAGCTGGACTTACAGAAAATACTACTGACATGTCGAAAAGTCTGACGAAAGATTTCTTTGCTTTGACTGAGGACGAGATGGAGCTGTTCCTGAAAGTAACATGAGTGTTCAAGGCGGCAGAAAACAGATCAGGGTTGTTGCAAAGCCAACATGGCAACATATTAGAGAGGTACCAGCCAGGAGCATTACCCATCACCTGAGTAATGGTAATGAGTAAGGAATACCTGCATAAGAAGGATGAAATCAGAGAATGTATATAGGCCTAGCTATGCTTTGGCTTGACACATTGTGACTAATAAGACCCAATCAGAAGGTGAATATAAGTGTCTGCATCACTGCCTCTGTTTCCACCTGTCCAGACTAAAACCCAAGCCCAGAGTCCGTCGTTCATTCATTCATGCATGCGATCAAGATGAACTATGACTAAGAAAATAGTACATAACAGTAAAAAACACTGTGCAAGCCTGGAGTTCAATCATATGCAGTTAAATACAGTTCAATGGTGTAGCTCCGAGGATTAACCAGAGAAATGTTTTTGGGTGTGTGTGCTTGACTGACAGGTACACTGCCGTCAGCTGTGACGGCTGCTGCTTGTTGATTCCACCTCAGCTCCCTCCTCCTCCCCTTTGTCCAAATGTGGAATATTTGGCAACAAACAAACATGGCAGCAAATCCATTTTTTTTTTTCAGTTTCATTCAGAAAGCTTTGGGTGACATCACACACACTACACCCATATTTTTATACAGTCTATGATGTCACCCCATTTCATCAGTGCCACAGATGTGGTGATCCAACATCTTTGGCATTACAGAGCAGACTGTAAACTGACTGAGGATGGCCTGCGTCCTGCAGTGACGTCAGGTTTAAAATTAAGGGTTTTTTAAAGACTTAGGCATTGTTTCAACTGGACCTCATTACAGTTGCATCATCAAACAACCCTTCCACATGCACACCACACTGCACAAACTGTATATTATTACCGATTTAAGCTGTTTATGGATGATCGAATAGTTACAAAGGGTGAAACTGGAAAGAGGCAATAATGACAGTTGGCACACAGCAAATGAACAAATGTCAGATTGTTATCAGTATCACATTCATGCTAACAAACAGCCACAGCGAGCTGTGAATTGAGGGGTTTTTTTTGCGAGAGAGAAAAATGCCTGAAAGCTGTTTAGTGTGATACCATTTGTCTGCTGTTGTAAACATTCAAATACAAAGCTGCGCTGCGCCTCATCTCTATCCTGAGTGGCACCGGTGCACTCTGCATGCTGGTGGTGACCAACACAGATGGGCTCCACTCTGAATATCTGAACAGGAGCTCTCTCCGAAAACATTTCACAAACATGAACATGATGTTTGGGTGCAAACAGGAACGATATTACGTCAAACCAAGGGGTTGTTTAATTATACCCATATGGCACTGTAATTGTATAACAACACTAAGCGCTCTACACGTGATTCCTGAGATCAAATGGAAGATATTTTTACTTAAGCATCCATCTTGGCAAAGACCCATTCATTCAGAAGGATCTATTTCAATCTTGTGGCCAATGTGCAAACAAAACCTGCTATAATCCTGACTGTGGCGCGTGTGTGTAAGGATTGGATTCTCTTGACTGTTCCTGCAACATGAACAGCTGACAAAGAGCTTATCACAGAGGATTAACTACTGCTTTTCAAGGTGTTTTTCCACATCAGAACTGTAATTTTTGGCTCTCCACCAAAGAGCATGGGTGTGGCATGCAGCAAATCTCTTTCTCTTTGAAAATCCCCCTTGTGATGGTCGAGCCCAACATGACAACTTGTCTAACAGCAAGCAAGGTAAGCACTTACAGTAAGTATTATAGGGTAGATGGAAAATGACACTCACCCTGATTACTCTGTGTACACAAAGCCGGTGAATATACTACCCTGAGGAATCACAAAGAAAATGCACTGCTCGTAAGCACAGATGTAAATTCATTCACGGTATAGTCATCGCTATCGAACAACCACAGCTGACTTTATCCAAGCATTACTGTAACACGGGTGTGCCCCTGAGCAAGGACGTCTATTCAATAGCTACTGCTTTGTTTTCATGACAACCAATAATAAATAAACGCTGAACACTGACTCACTCTTCGCAAGCTTGAGTTACTCAACATTGTGACAGAGGTGATAGCTCAGAAACCCAAACCAAAGTGTTTAGGCTGTCTCCTCAGCAAACTAGAAACAAGGGAGTATAATCCCTTCTCTCAAGACTGGTATCATTTTCCTAGGGAAGCCAGCAAAAGAGCATCTCCTCACTTTTCTCAGTTCGTCTTGCTCCTCCTATTAGGCATCCAAGGGACACTCATTTGCAACACTGAAACGACGGCGTGAATATCACCCTCAACTGCTAATTCTCAGAGGTCTTTGTGGCGGTATAAATCATTACGACAGATACTCCTCAGAGATGCGATGGTGGTCATATACCTCTTGCGCCAAAATGCATTTGATTTCATTTGTTCTGTGCGCCGTCTTTGGCAAACCGCATAACAAGCGGGGTGATGTTAAATTTAACACCTTGTTGAGATCATTTGCATTATCTTCAGCTAATTTACAAACCCTAGCAGGATCTGCAAAATGAGTGCTGGCCAGGGAGTGTATATCAGATTAAATGATACATAGCATGCCACTTGAGTCATTAACAATCCAAAGATTGATGAACAAACAGAGTAAATTCAGTCTAATTTGAATGCTTCAAGGTGTGCCTTCCATCTGCAGCAGATACAGTGATGCTATATGGAGGATGCTCATTGTGAGGGAACCATTGTTCTACTGCTAATCCTGGCTCAGCTTCTCAACCAACCAGCACTGGAGGCTTAAATGCAGCAGCCCTTTTAATTCTCCACTTTGTGCTGCCGTTGTTGTGCTCCCCTCGTAAATAATACCAACAGGCTCAAGAAAGAGGCCTGCAATTGAATATGAAGCATGTCTTTAGAAATGCATTGTGACTTGCAAATTAAGTTTTCTTTTTCCTCCCTCCTTTGGACCGGCTCTTGTCGTCTGCCAGGAGATGTGCGGTGGCAGAGATATGACTCCGGTGTCGAAGAGCACATCAAAGACGGGGGCCTATGAGAGGTCTGCTTTACCTTTGAACATAGAATAGGATTGGAGGCTGCGCCAGCTCTCTGCAGGCAAGGCTCAGGCTGATCAGAGGCTGCCCAGCGCAGCAAATGCAGCAGCAGTGGGCACAAACACTCGTACTATAGTCAGTTTCAAAGGAGCCCTCTACCCACCACTGATAGCCTACACACAGAGTGAGCGCGAGCTTCGCCACTGAGGGAAACTGAGACTGCATGCCAAAGCACAACACCCTGCAGAGCTGAGGCGGTGTCATATGGAACAAAGTTACTGATTCAACAGTCTCTCACATAGTTCCTCCTAAATACTGCATTTCCCACTACGCCAAGCCAGCATGAGGAGAAAAGATAAGTGCATACTTGAATACAGTCTCTCAGAGGGAGGTTCAGAGTGTCCACAACATTATTCAGAAAAACAAATCACACGCACACCTTTATGTCTGCGCCGGCCAATGGGAATCGGATAGCAGAGATAAATTCAGCTTTCTCCTCTGACCTGTTCCCAGGGATTGATTCAATTAAAATTAGCTTTATGGGGTTTTTTTTTCAATCCTTCTTCCACTTCTTCTGAAGAAAATATTAATTACATGAATCATAGTTCACAGTCTCTCAGTTAATTGTTCAGCAATAGAGCATTTCACAGAGCCGCAGCTGAAGCCTGGGAGATGAAAACAGGATGGAGGTGGGGGGATGTGAGGGGTACGGGAAAGGGGGAGGGGGCACTAATGCTTTGCCACTGTCACTGGACTGTAAAACGCAGATGGGACCCCCGTCATGTGTTGCTTGCTCAGCAGAGACACAACCACCTTCGCAACTATTAAAAAGTTCACATCTATTCTTAATAAATAAAAAACTTATATTAGGTAAATGCCGAACAAACTCAGAGTGAGAGGTTGCCGGCATTGTAACAATATTTAACTGTTTTTAGTCGTTCAGTTAACGCTGCCGAACTCCTTCCTCCTCCTCAAGCTCTGATTTTATTTTCAGTAACATGATAAAGTCCCCAATCTTAGCGGATACTCGTCACTTCTGAGCAATGTGATTGTTTTAAAATCATTTGGCAAATTATCTCGCAAAAATGTGCGTGGGCAGGAAAGTGTTTATGAGCACAAACGATTATCAGGTTAAGCAGAAGAAAGCCATGAGCTGGCGCTTTGCTTGCTTTGTAATCTCTACCCCCATATCTTTGTAACAAATTTAGTGTGGACTCCACAGCTTACAAAAAAAGGACCGTACGCTGGCAGTAGCCCGCCAATTAAATAGATAATTATGCAAATGTAGCCTTTACTTAGTCAGCGAGTGGGCAGCAGCAACAGCCAGCGCTTTCTACAGGGCAAAGGGTACCACTGCACTCACACAGGAGCGTCTAGAGTTGAGCAACATACTCATGATCCAGCCTCCCTTTCATTTACAAACACGCACGCACACACATTTCACCTTTAATTATCAGAAACAGGAAGCTTACAAGCCGAAGTCAATGACCACAGGGGGAAGACGAGACATCCCTGCTGACTGTGCACGAATAACATTTGAATGTTACAATACTGTAACTGTGTACTGAAGCACTAATGGCTGTTTTCCAGAACTGATAAGGCAAATTTCTCTCCCAAATGTGTACTATTACTTGTGTCAGTTTGTCAACAGAGAACCACTCGCTGTGATTTAAATAAATGAGGTCGGTAAAACAAAGGCGAATTGTAAAGTGACAAAAGTGCCAATGCAGTTTTAGTATGAAAGCAGCCTCATTAGTATTGGATGTATCGCCTTTTTAAGACGCCTGCCAGATTGAGCGTTTCTAGAAGCGTACCGAGCCATTCAAGATGCACACCACAACAAAATGCTAATGGAAGACACAAAGCACTGTGTTGACAGGATTTCGATACGGGGATTGTTAACAGTCAGAAAGAGAGAGAGAAGGCTGGATGCCCGAGTGCTCTAATCCCACCTGCCTCTCTATACACTGGGGTGGGGGGGTGGGGGGGAGAAGAGACGAGCACAGCCCCCAGGAAGTTCAATATCTGCATCTGCTTGACCACACCTCAGCCCCCTTGATGAGAAGCACTGTCTCTGTGGCAAGGTGAAGCAGCATGGCTCAAGGAGTGCAGGATTAGGCCAGACTCTCCAGGCAGACCTCACAGCACTTCACTGAAACATTCATGAGGTTGCCAGCGTGGAGGCACAGAGACAGAGGCCGGCGTCTGATCCATGGGCAGAGCCCCCTGCCTGAACTGGACCCCCAGCTGCTCCTCCACCAGGACGAGTGTGACAAGCCCTCTCACATAGCCCATCAGCCACCAGCTGCGGGGCTCTGTTGGGACTCTGGTGGGCTCTGCAGGTACTGGCCACTAACCAGTTCCCTCCTGGGAGGGGCTGGTAGCCACACTGAGGTGCTCTTTAAGCTGAGAGAACTCACACTCCTGAGGCGGAGGTTGGAGCTTTCCTTTGCTACGCATGTGTTTGTTTCTCGGTGACTAACAGAGAGCTGCTTGTGCCTGCGGAAAAGACATGGTGAAGCTGACATGTTTAGATTGGAGAGCAGTCAGGCCTGTCTACATAGTCGCAGTGAAGCGACAAAGGGCTGCTATAGAACTAATACTGACAGAGGAAACAGGAAATAGACTGCAAAGACCAGGATGTTTTCATACTGCAGCTAGGTGCTCATGGATACTGTTAGAATAACACAAAGGTCAAACGCTTACAGTAACTTGGCAGTAATGCTAATTGTTACTGAACTTGAAACCAAACCTTTTTCCCAGCTCTGAGGGCCTCCACTATTGATTCTTCTGAACCTCTTTTTTTCCCCCAAAAGGTCTCCATCAGTGTCATAACTGGTGATCGCTTGTTACACAATTTGTAGGATGCCAAATCATTTCCTCTAGTTTCCACAGTTTACCTGACCTTGGTGAATAGATGTGCCAGACATGTGTCAATTACAGTAACATGAGTCATTTCTGCCTCCACACCAACAGCCAACTCTGGATGTCTACCACTGAAGACTGAAGCTCAGCTTTGTCTTCTCTTTCTTACTTGTTATATTCACTCTATTAAAAAGGAAACGAGCAGTTAAGGCATGCCTGGTCTCATGTTATGCATCCACAGAAAAAGTAGAGGAAACTGCATTGGTGTAGCTCAAGGATGGATTTAAACAGATTTTGTTTTTACCTTTTTTGCATTTTGCTTGATACAGAGCAAACAGACAAAAAACAATTAATAGATTTCATTCGCTGCGTCCCAACGAGGGAATTCAGTTTTGTTAATTTTGCTTCCAATAGCCAGACGCCCATTAACCAGTAACTAGAATAGAATATAAAGAACTTTATTCATCCCCAGAGGGAAATTTACTCATTCACTAACCTGTTAAATTGGAGGTGGTGACATTTTCAATTTTTTTAATGTAAATGTCGTAGATGTCTCTCGTCTGTCTTTACTGACAGACAGACAGCCATGTTAACTTGCTGACACATGGTGCCCACTGCCCACTTTCTGGTCTCCACGGGTTAGCTACCGTTAGCCTTGGCCACTCTGCACTGCGTACTAATCTATGCTCGGAGGAGCTTGCTAGTGGCGGCGCTCATTCCCAGTTACTGCTGGTACCGCCACACAGACATCAAACTGAAACATGGTGGCCACCCTCCAGTCTCCTTCCAGGTAGCGCCAGTGAGTAAGTGGCTTCATTTTAAACTGCAAAACCCTTTTAGTATTGTTATCTAATATGTTAGCATAGGGCTGGGCGATATGTCCTGAAAATCATCACAACATTTCTCAATACACAATATATATCTCAATATTTTTAAATCTCCTCAAAAGCACTTCATTAATGCTAGGACTGGGAGACGAAATCGAACATAACAATATCTCTGGCTAAACACCCTTGCTGATGCAAAAAAAAAGGTTGTATGGATGACTATTGTTTTGTTTTGTTTTAACGACTAAGTAATTTGATAACTTTACATCACTTAACTGAAATGCAGCCTTTAAAACAAGGGAAAAAATACCATTTATACCATATCACGATACAACGATATCCAAAATCTGATACGATATATAGTCTCATATCTCGAAAACGATATAATATTTTCATATTGCCCTGGCCTATGTTAGCACCATAGGACGTGCTAACACTGCTAATGGGGCTAACAGGGCTAACAGCTAAAGGGGGTTTGCGACTCAAAATTGAGCCACATACTCACCAGGGCAACCTGAAGGCAGACTGGAGAGTGGTTGTAATATTTCTACAGCAACGCTGTTGGGTCGGGATGGCATTACTAGCAGTAATTGTCGAATAAGCAGTGCCACTAGCTAACTCTCATCAGACCCCGGTGCTGTGCAGTGCAGTAAACTCAAGAGTAGCAAAACTAACTAACTAATTACCGAAGTCAATGTGACGTCACAAGATCACATCATCTTTTTGGAAGGAAAGATGGTGCGTATTCTGTGGTCTGTACACTGCAAAATCTTGACAAAGCTACTATTTTTCTCCTTTCTGGTTAATTTCTCAATCTTGAATTCCATTTTAATTGATGAATATTAAGGACAAAATGGTGCTTGATTACTCTGAATCCTTTCTGGTGATCTAAGGCAAGATATGAGAGGAATATCGCCCTGATCTGCCTTGAATCATGTCTTGGGTTGTCGTATGACACCACTACCTTCACTCTAGTTTGAGTAAAGTACTTCAAACTGGCCAAGCCTAGGGTTATAATGAGCTTTTTAATCGTACAGCCAGTCACCCATCAGACTCTATGGCATGTTGGCGTGTTGATGTCATGAAGAAAGCAACCTTTATTTGCCGCTTTTCTGAGCAGTTCTCTGCACTGCTACAGACGGTACCAGAAGTGATCTTTCCCCCAAAGCTGACTTTGAAAATAGTGCAACATGTGTAACCAGTAAAAAATATTTTTGGCAGTCAACTGATTTCTGGTTAACCATTGACATCCCCGAGCCAAACTAATACAAATTGTTGTTACAATTAAACTCAATTCAATATCATGTGTTGTACATATACATAGTATACAATATATACAGTAGACGTGCAGTTCTGCAACGTGAGTACAGTTAAACTACGACCTCAGAGCAAAGGTGTCTGACAGAGCAAAGCACACACCGAAGTATAAAAGTCACAGCGTCTCCCGTTACCTTGCCACCACCACACTGCATGACAATCACAGCACTACAGACATAAAGTTGGGCTGTGTTAATTTGAGCACTACATATCCACAGGCAATCTGCAGAAAGACACCAATTACACAGAGTTTTAAAGTGTCTAATTGAGGCCCTTCAGTCTGAATATGTTATTGCCTGTTCTGATTCAAGGATGAAGACAACATGCTCGGCTGCAGCCTGCTGCTTACTCTTCAAGGGATATGTGGTGTTAATAGGATGGATGCTCAGCCTTTGGTTCAGCGTCCTCCTACTGAACCAGCACGCCACAGGGTGATAATCCTTATTTTGTTGCACTGGCTTATTACAATGCTAGCAGTAAATTTTGCATTTAACCACAGGCCCTAGCTGCTTGATGTGAGAGCAACCCTCTGGAGAAAGTGTCAAGTCTACAGCATATCACGAAACGGCCTATTATGCTGTTAAGAAAACTTTTTAAGTTAAAAAATTATGCTTGGAAAAACTAAGCATTAAGATTGAGGAAAACAGCAGCAGTTCTTATTTCGGACATGAATTATCATCATCATCCCCTATTCTGATGTTACATTAGACTTAAAATAATGACTTATGAGTGTAAAGCCAAAACTTTAGGACCGACGCGACATAAAAGACACACAGCTGTGATAAATGTGACTGATTCAGAACTTGAATCAAAACTCATCTAAATTGGAGCACTGATGAACTTGGTTGGCCTTTAATTCCACTTTTACTGCACCACCAATGCAAAGCTTTGTCCACAGACTCAAGTACGGGTCACACTGATTTCCATGACTCTAACTCCAAAAACAGCCACCAGACTCTCATTAGGAACCCCATGTTGGAGAACATGAATAATGCAGCACACTTAGAACACTGGCCAGCGTCTGTACATTCACCAGTGTGTTTGATCTTGTCAAGTTTAGCTCACATTTCTGCATTTATTCTGTGGCGTTTAACTAAGCAAGTTCCCCGAATGCACACAAGGGTGTCGCAGGCAGTCACTGGTATTTGATGGGTATAAATATGGGAACGTTTGAAGATTAACCCAAAAGACTAATGCCGCTGTAACACTTGCAACGGGTAGATCAGCTAATGAGAAGCCAGCCCTGGTCTTTGGCATCATAAACATTTTACCAAATGTATTCCAAAGCCCCCTGGAAAAGCATCTTGAGAGTTCTTCCCCTTATGTACTGTACTTCATCTCATTACTAGAAGGAGTCAAAAACATCGGCAGGAACTTTGAAGCTCTGAGCTCTTCTGCGAACCAGAAGGCACAGAGGTGAGAGTGGGCATATTAAAAAAATATAAAAATATAAACTCAAAAATAGTCCCTCCAGTCCACCCACTGAGGTGTTACAAAATACAAAATAAACTGCAAGTGCATTCACCCAACAAGTGCTATAAAAGGTAACTTTTAAATGAGATTACACAGTGTGGTTTAGAGTTTAGGGTGCATAAAAAGGGTCACACATATTTTAGCACTTTATTTACATGCACACTAATGTTCCACTTGTATTCTGAATATGACAGTATTCTGAATTTGATACGGGTTGTGCAAACAGCATATTACATTTGCATATTGCAAATTAGTAATTTTTCCAGAATGTAGCATTTTCTGATTAAGATGTGGGATATGCCGGTATTATTAAGGTTTTAAGAACATCGTCAGACACAGGGCACGCAGATTATGCATCTCAACTGAGGTTTTTACAGCAATTTGTGACATGATTTCTTGCCTGTTTATGGTCAACTCTGTGCGTTGTACACAAACCTACAGTTTGTAAGGCTGGGGTAAAGACGCAAGCCCAAAAGATAAGCCCACATATCTGGCCATAAGGAGAAACACACCATCTTTTAAACATTGTAAAGGACTTAGATATCAACAGGTTTTTGGATTCTTGTGAATATCCCAACGCTGACCTTTTCAGGAAGTTGGTTAAAACAGTGACTGGCGATCCAAAAGTGGGTCGTGAGTCCATTTTGAAAGGGCCGCAATTGACTCTACATGTCAAGTCTGAAAGAACACAATTTATTTTAGTTCAGTTCAGTGGATTTTTGGCACAGAACTTTTAATTTGAAGTGTCGTTTCCTGCTGTAGAGTGAGTGACTAATGGACAGCTGTTTGACAGAGGCAGCAAAGTAGCTCGACGACCTGGCCAAACACAAGTATGACGCCACATGTATTAAACCGTGTGGGACTGAACTAATGACTAAGGAGAAATCTGGACTCCATGACCGGACCAGTTGGAAACCACTGGGTTCAGGGAATTTTAAAAACAGGGAGGCCGTGTTAACATGGTCAAACAAGTCTGCCACCGGTGGAAAAATGGTACAAGTGGCTCCAGCCATTCCACTTCTCCAAATTTTGAGGTCATAAAGACATGTTAGGGCTTGTTAATCGTAGTATGCATGGCAGGAATATTAGTGGACTATTGATTTTCATTAGCCATGTACATAACAGCTTATTATTTAAATAAGTGAATATTTTGTGCATATAAACTTGGTGAATCACACCAAACTGGATCTAAACACAAAGAAAAAAAAGAAACTTAAACTCACAAGGCAGGGCTGTGGTTCGCTTTTACATAACTGTTCCCTGCATGTTAAGCCATGCAAAAAGCCAGATCATAATTACGAACACACATCCCTGTTAAACACTCACAGTCAACTCAGATATGTGATTTATATTCGACCTACGTAATGCAGTGAGGGTGATAAAAAGCTGAACTCAACAGCAGACGAAACAGTGGAGGCCTCTGTTCTCTTGAGTTCATACTGTGGCTGTTTCTTATACATTTATCTAAATACTGATCAACTGAAAATGTGCAGCGTTTATCATTCAGTGGTTCAATACTTCATTCCAATCAATTTGGAGTGAAATGTTAATATGAAATAGAATAAACTGAGATGAAACGTCACTGACTTCCAGCAAAAACAGACCTTGGAGAAATGTAAGAAACTGATGGCAGTTAATACCGAGCCATCATGTTACAAGCCCGCTGATTTGAAAAGACTTGAGCAAAAAAGAGGCGAAATAGGCATGTCAAGCTTAGCTTTATTGAAGGTCAGAGTAGCCTACTTGCAGTGTGGGCAATCTTCCCCTTAAGTCATTTAGCTTTAATTTCCACATCTGATATCACAAAACGTGCTCCCTGTAAGAGGGATAAGCTTAGCATTGGCCAGAGCTAAAAATAATAAGTCTTAGATGTTAAGAGACCAAGGTTTGTTCTCCCAAGTCATTAGCTGAGATAGCCGTTATACTGACTTTTATTCCCTGAGAGGAGCGCAGGAGGAATGGTGCACTGCCCGCTCTTGCCTTCAAAGTCATTCCAAAGAGTTCGGTCTCCTCGAAATTAATCAAGAATTTCCAAGAAATATGATTCCACAATGAAATAAAAGAAGAGATCGCCGACACGATCGAGGTCTCTCTTCATATTTGATGCTGAAATAATACAAGTTACTTATTTAGTCACCGAGTCAGAACCTATCAAGTCAATTTAAGGATGATTATCCGAGTACACTCCCCAATGGATGACAAGCTGCATCGGCTGCACGGAGATAAGAGCATCTTCAATGCACACTGGGGAGATACTATCAATGCCCCTGTGAAAGCAAAGATGAGAAAGTTCAGCAGAATTACCAAGTACTCATCGAAGAACTCAATTACAGTAAACAAGAATAGTTAATTTGTTGCCAGCAGATAATCAAACTGGATTAAGCTGATAAAAACTGATTTTAAGGTGCCGTGGCAGCGAATGTAGTGTGTGAGCCAAAATGTTTCCAGCTTGATAAGACAGCCGGCTCCTCCTTAAAGCAACACATTGGTATATTTGATACACAGTCACTCATCCTGCCCCTTTGACAGCAATGAAGGTAAAAAGTTAGGGGCTATAAAAATGATATACATGACAACGGCATTTCATCATGTGTTGTACCAGCTCCCAGATACTCGCTGTTAGCTCAGGACCCAGAGGAGCTTCTGTATCTCCATGATAAACTCATCTGGCATGATTTATTAACTAGTGAATCACACTCTGTTCTCGCTCCGTAACGCAGTCACACACACACATACACACACACACACACACACACACACGCTACAACTTCTCTGGAACAGTAAGCCTTTCCACAGGGACAGTCAAAGTCATTAGCACCTCCAAACTTTCTCCATGCTAATTTTTGCTTTGATATACTGTCTGGGTAGCTCATTTAAAACATAGTTCAGAAACAGTGTGCTAATGTTTAAAACTTTCACAACCAATACAACTTCTCAGCGCTCTCACATAACAGAGCTCACTCACAATTTGTGCAAACTTTAATAATGCTTCGTGGAGAAAAAGCATCTTTCAAGTTCCACGGTTTAAAAAATCATGACTTGTTTCACTTTCAACTCATCCGTCTTTCTGTGGGTTCGGGGTGGCCTCCCCTCATCAGCGCGATGCTCTACTCTGGCCAAAATGACCTTGTGGAGGTTAGGCTAAGGCAGCTGTCTTATCACATCGGCCCTACCCCGGTCTCAAGCGGTCCGTCGAGTGCACTGCTGGCACCAGACTGCACAAAGAATGCTGGCATCATTTCATTCTTTGAGCCTCCATCTGCCACGACTCTGACCAAGGGGCTACTTCTTATTTTAGACCATCTATTCACATCCTCGCGTCCGTGTCTGCTCATACAGACCCCCACCGGCCCATCACCCCCGTCCCATTTACCCCTCACATCCACTCTTCAAACGCAAAACTTGGGCTCCCAAGGCGGAGCTAGCCTGAACTCTATGAAGTAGACTGGAAACATCCGTGTCCTTTCCCAAACTTTGTCAGGTGAAGGATAGTGGTTCTGCTCTAATGGACAGAGGAGCAGCTTTGCCCTCGCACTTACACAGCACTTTGAAAAGGAAATCCCACACAGCCGGTACAAAAGCAACATTCAGATGCACTTATCACTTTGTAATGAGCACGATTTGTAAATGAAGTGGCAATTTTAATAGCTAACAACATGTGTTTGGGTTTACAGCTGGGCACCACCTGGCAATTCAATATGTTGGAATCTATACATCTGTCTTCCTCATTGTTTAAACGTAGTAAAAAAAAAAAAAAAAAAAAGATATATAATCACTAACGATCAGTTTGAGTACCTTAAATATTCACTGTGTAACAATACAGCACAGTTTTTTTTAAACTGAGAGAGATATCCTGTCGTCTACCCAAAGCTCCCCGTTTCTCAGTATCACTTGCTCTCGCTTATGCTCACTCATTATCCCCGTTCACGCACACACATACATACAGCACCTATGTACACATACGCCCATTTAAAAACACACACTGCGCATATGGTGCTGGCTCTGTTAGGAAATGCATCACATCATTTTCTCGACTACTGTAACTGCCTGACACACCAGGCTGGAGACCACAACATCTGTAATGATGGATGGCCTTCATATTAAAGATATCAAAGTAACCCCAAAAGAAATACATTCTAAGTGACATCTATGTATTACCGAGGGGGAATGGGAATAATTGACTTCATATGCAGCTGGAGTGAGATCTGGCGTGCAGCTGACAGCTCTGCGGAGATAGTGAAATTTTACACTGCGCAGAATGTGCCGTGGAGGATGATGGACTGTGAGGGACCAAATATTGGGGTTTGGACTTGAGAATATGACTAAAAACTTTTATTTCTCTACCACTAGCTTTTTATGTAAAGACACAGACTAGCACGAGAGATGAGAGTCAGTCATATGCAAAAAAAAAAAAAAAGAAGTTGGAATTTTGATCTGACACCTTCTGACATGTGTATGCTTCAACATTGTTGCTTCTGTAACCACCTTGTTGGCTGGGGCTGGTTCGTGCAAACTCAGAGCCAAGGCAAGTAGTGAAAGATTGCCAAAGAAATGTCTGGCAGAAAAAAATATTTCTCTCCTGCTGGATGAATCTCCACGGTAGAAAAGTACACCTGAGGCCACTACTGTACCAGAACAGTTGACTTTGACTTTTTTTTGTGTTTGTGGTCTCACAGGTGGGACCAAATTAACTGTAATCATACGACTTCTAAATTAATACATCTCTGAAAGCAAAAGGGACATGGAAACTTGATGTCTTGAGCCTATCTTTGTTTGGTATTTATCCAAATGATGGCCAAAAGACAAGAGTATGCAGTCACGGATGAATTGCTGAATGGGCCAACCAGGCACGGGCACAGGGGCCCCTCAGCCGTCACCTACAAAATGCCACTTACATGAACACATACTGACCAGGAAGACATTCAAAATGACCAGAAAGAGATGCAAATGAACTGCAGAGTGATAAAAAACAACTAAAAAAGGGGAAAAACAACCACAAAGTGACCGAAAACAACCAAATAAAGATGCAAAATTATCTCAAAGAGACACCAAACTACTACAAAGAGGCACAAAGCCACAAAAAGATGCATTGTGACTATAAAAAGATGCAAAATAACGACACAAAGAGAGGCTTCACAACTGTAAAGTTTGTGTCCCTTGCTCCTGTGTAGAGGAGATGGGGGAGCTTTTGCATATCTGCGTCCAGAGGCCCAATGACTGATGGTCCGCCCCTGTGTGTAGTTCAACTGTTATTACAATGGCTTCTTGGACAAAGCCATATTGAGCAGCTTGTTGCTTAGAACTAAAATGTAGTTCACTAACAAGGATATACTTCAAAGTTTTTGTCCATGACCTCCACTTTTTGAACTTTTGGCTCCGGAGCTTTTGTTCCTCATGTCCCTCGGCTGCTCTTCACCAGTATGGTGTCTATTCTCCAGCGTTTACAGAAGACAGGACTTTGGTGAATCTGAATTCTTCTTTGTTTTAAGATTACTCCCCGGAGTGTGCATCACAGCCCCACGCCGTTAGTTTGGAATTTAAAGGAGTGCGGATTAATAAATCATAATCCCGAACTCAGCACTCCTCAGTCACCTTTTTTGTTGTTTCTAACACCCTAATTCCCTGAAGGCTGGGCACACAAAGGCATGTAAGATCTGTGCTGCTCGGGAGAAGGGAAACAAACAGGTGGTGTAAACCTCGGCGGGCCCAGCATCTCCACACGAAGCCTCCCTGACTCTGTCCTATCAAAGCAGGTTGTGAGACCTTACTGCAGTTCCCTGGTAGTCCCTTGCTATGCACACTTAGTGGCCTCTGGGAAAAGCACTCCAGGTGCTCATTGACTTGCATGAAGGCTGACTTTAGTTCTCACGCTGGTGCATTCGAAAGACTGATGAGCTGCTATTGATCTCCTGCAGTAGATGCTTTTTCTCATGTACAAAGAAGATTATATAATGAGTAATAGCAAGAAAAGGATTTTACCAATTATCTTCACTGGTTAAGCCTGAAAGAATTACAGCAGGAGAAACATTTAGCATCCTTTTTTTAATTTATTTTTTTACCACCATCTCTTGTTAAGGCTACCAGCGGAGGAAGCATGTGAATCAGCCTGAAACGATGTGCAGAGTTGAAAAAGTACACTGCTATTACCCACGAGTGCTGCAAGATGCCCAGCGTAAGTGAGATGCCGTTTGCTTTCAAGGACACTTAGGATCCCAAGGTACTTGTTGAAGAGGAGGAATATTATTAACCCCAGTGGCATGGCCTTCCATTTCTTTATATTTCACAGGCAGAACCGTCAAACCATTATATTACAACATTTCTTTGAATGGTGAAAGCTAATTTGACTCGGGGAAAATTGTTCTGCGTAAGGTCAAAACAATGCCATAACAATGGCGGAAATGGGGCATTTTAAAAATAACTAGACAGGAGAGGAAACTTCAGCAACACAAGCTGTTCTTTTTTTCTAGGCCAGTGTGCACCAGCTTGCCATGACTAGACACTTGTCGAAGTAAAAAAAAAAAAAGGGAAGTAACACACTTTTACTTTAGAGAAAAGCCAGATGAGAGTTGATAGATGCACAACTTGCTTTTACATTTTCGGCTTCACCGTTCACTTTGGGAAACTTTGTAAAAGACCTTGAAAATTCTCAGATGACAAATTTGTCTCTCTTGCAAACCAATTTAAGCTTCGATAGTAGATCTGGTTGGAGCGGCTAGAGCCCCTGGATTATCAGGGAATGCTGTAGTAATCAGAAGCAGTGTCTGAAATGACCTTTTTGACTCATCTAACAAGTGCTGACAAACTAAACGAGACTAAATGTTGAAGCCCTGGTAGCCCTAAGGAGCTGAAATGCTCATTACACCCCACAATACAAAAGTGTTGGAGACAAACATACAGATGTTGTTCGAGCCTTGAAGCCAGGGGGGCTGTAAAATGTAAAGTCTGACCTCAGAAAAGCACGAGAGAACAGGTCATTGAATCACAAAGTTCATATGTTTTTTTTACTGTAGATGGTATGAATATGCACAGAAAATATACTAAGAATCAGCCACAAATCCTATCAAGTATCTTACAATGAAGTGCATTTTTTTCTCTTGGGGGTGCACCACAGGAAACACTAACCAAAATCAACAGTAATATTTAAATAATCACAGCAAAAATCAAAGTAATACTTATTTTGGGGACAACGGTACTAATTTGGCACAAAGGTGGCACCAGAGAAAAGGTCACACTATGACCAAAATGGACAAAGTTCCTCTGGGGAGTATGAAAGCATACAGTATTGTTCATGGTAATCTGCCCTTTACATTTTGAGACATGTCATGTACAAGTGGAAATTTTGGCCTTGGGGTGGTGGTAAAGTAAAGGTCAAGAGGTCACCACTGTGAGCCATGAATGTGCTCCCCAGAGGATGGCAGGAGGGTACGACCGTGGAAATGTGGTCTGACGATGTTGGGTCTTAAAACGACAAATGTAATATTTTTTTGCCATAGACGATAGATTTTGATATCTTTGAGCTTACTTCTCTGTGTAAAAGGACATTTTTCGGTATTTCTTTGGTTCAAGTGGAAATTTTGGCCTGACACAGTGTTGCTGAGAATCTAGCCATGATGACTCTTCAATATGTCAAGGATTAAAATGTTGGTCAAGGAAAAATATTGGTGCTACACGAAAGGTCACCAAAATCATTAGGAACCATTGTACAGCGACTCAAAAATACACCTAATTGCAATTCTGCCAGCATTTGTCAAGATACTTGCTTGCATCTGGGACTACCTGCCAAGACAGCTGTTTCCAAATAAAAAAATAAAACATTCATAAATACAAATGAAAGACACATGGAACCCCACTTGGGTTTGTATGGAAGGCCTTGTTCAGACTGCCAGCCCAACTGTGTTTTTTGGCATATCCTGATTGTATCCAGATTGATTTTAGAAAGTCTGGACAACAAATGAAAAAATAAACATAAAATACAATTTTTCCAAATTGGATCCAAACTACATTTAGAGGTAGTTTGAAATGCAATTCCAATTGGAGTCCTACAGATGTGTCTCAGTGCAGGCACTCTGGCTACTCAAATCAGATTTCAAAGTGTTTTTTTGTCACTCGTAATGTGACACACGATGACTACGTCAGATCCAGAGTGATGGAAGTTTATCTCAACGTGAGTCCTCCATTGCTGGGTTTGACTGGTGCAGTGGAGGAATTTTGCACTGCTATTGTTTGGCGGGAGAAATCATGGACCTCCATTTCTCATTCTTCCACATTGGAAAGCTGCATCATCAGCATAGCTACCATAGTTACTGATGCCTACGTTGTTACCACAGCAACCCATGCAGTTAGGTTGGTGATGTCCGGACACACATATCTAATTTGATCACCTGATTGATTTGAAGATCTGCTTTGAGAAACAAATCCGATTTGCTTGCAGTCTAGAACAAAACATTTAACCTCCACTTAAAGAGGAACCAATTTTACACATCAAATTTTGTTTACAGGTCTTGGCGAGTACGACTGCAGAGTGAGCTGTGTGAAGTGATAAATTGTGCTGTTACTTGAGCCAGTGTCAGTTGGGTCTGAAGACTACCAGTTTGGAAATGAAAGAAAAAAAACTTGGCGTTGCAAAGAAGTGAGCTTACCAGATCACTGTAGCCTGCTCCTCATCTCAGCTTAAAAACTCGAGGCTACATTAGCCACCACTAGTATAAAACCTGAATCTCTGACCAGTGGTGTTGCATCAGTTTTGATACCCGTCGACTGTGCAATGCTAAATCAGTGGAGTGCTCTTTTAATTTCCTGATCCTTAAGAGAGGTGTACAATGGCAGCCAGGTTCATTAGTTTTTGTATATATGCCTACATCGTCCTTGATACCTATCTTCAGGATGAGCTTGTGACATCCCTAGTGACAATACCCTGCCAGTAATCCATTGTAATGTTATCATCTCACAAGAGCTACTGATCAGTGTATTGGAGTATTACTACTGATTTATCTACCAAACACATTTTACCAGCCATTTGGCTCTTGGCAACTGTTCATTTCAGACTTGGAGTGGAATGCCTGTGGAAGAGAGAGACGCTGTAGAAACTCTAGTTGAGCAGGTGTGCTCTTACTCGTCTTTTCTGTATAGGACATGGCAGTATGACAATATTCTGTCTCCCATCCTTAGTGACACAAGACTCTGGAGCTCCCCTATAATTAACCCTGGCTGAGCTCCAGCCCAGGTAGTGCAGGAGAGAAGGCCCACTGACTGCCAGCATGTCTGGCAGACACCATCCATTCCCCAAACCTGGAGATGATCCTGCACAGGAGACACTTTGACACTCTCTACCGCATGCACCGTGGACTCAGCAGAGCGTCAGCCAACAAACCCATCTGTGGAACTCATTATTAGATCACTGCTAAAGACTCAAGCAAGACCCTCCACACTGAAGCTCACTTCTGCAGATATTTTTCTAAGCTGCCTATATGCAGTATTACTATTCCATCAGCACATTAGGTGGATCATATTTTTCCCTTTATAGTCCTCGTTCACGTTTCTGTATAGAACAAGTTGGTGCTCCGCCTTTGTGGTGGTCAGTATGATGAATTTGGAAAGCTGTTTTCTTTGTTTTGATGGTAATGAGCAAATGTAAATAACACACAGCAAAAATATGCTCTCTGTACGATGAATAAACATAAATATGTTAATGATGTATAGCTCGTAGAGTTCCGACTCCATACTGTATATAGAGCTTGGAAACATTTCCACAGCATCCAGAAGTGCTGAGCATTATTGTGCATCAGCATTTCTTAAAAGGGCCCATAAGAGCTCTAACATTCTAGGTATCATCTCAGTCGTTGTTGGATAAAGAGAATCCATAAGCCCCTCATTGTTTGCAGTTTGACCAGGTGCTTGGCACATAAAACCCCTACATTCATCTGCCAAAAACTGCTGGCTCGCACACAAGACTGCAAACATCTCCTCTTGCTCGCTGCTCTGAAAATCATTTTTTTCAAGAAACGGCGCTCTATGTGGAAACACAAACTGTTTGTATTCAGATGTCTCTGTTAAAAGAGGAAGAAATTAAATAAACATTTATCTTAGCTGTGGATAAAGTGTAATGGTTTTATAACAACGACACGTTATCTCTGTCTGTTTATCTGTCTTTTGTCAAAATCTGTTACTCACTTCCAGTTAATAAAATGCATATCATCTCACATAAATCAAACTAATCATACATGCCATTTTTTAAATGCTCCTGTACAAAAAAATACAAGACAGCCCAGTGCAATCTATTCTTTTTTTCCATGTCTTGTGATGAATATGAACCTGGGGTTAACCTATTCCTTACAAAGACCAGAAATCAATTAATATTTAATTTGTCTGCAAATTAAATATTGAGAAAACAGGAGGGCTTTTCATAATGTCTCTGCAAGTTTTTTTTTTTTTTTTACTAGATTAATTTGAGTGTTTTTCATCAAAGGCAACGTTACACCAAAGCTGCCACATCCCCATACTCTTCCCAGTTTTGGCTGCACTTTTCTTTCAGAATGATTGATTCATGAATGGATGACTGCACAAGCCTGGTGTGCAATATAGTGTTTCTTTCATGCTGCTAACACAATCTGGTTTTAAACATCTTAAAAGGTTCCTCGTATAATATTTTACATATCCCATATGACCAGAACAGATAGGGTGGATAATTCAAATGCAAGCTGTGTTAAACATCCACTGTATGAGGTGCAGAACCTTTTTGTGTTACAGACCTTCTCACAATTGTGTGTACAATAACTTATGGTTGGAAAATCCTTCCTTCACAAACATAAAACAGCTGTAAGCCATAAACACTGCCTCGACTGGTTAGTTTTTAGCCACCTAAAAAAAAAACGCACCTAAAAATAGTATCAGTTTAAGTGTAAGCTATATTTAGTATATATTTTCACCTCTTAATCTTGCTGTCAGATGGCTCTTTACAACAGGGAACTGAAGCCGTTCTCTCAAAGACTCCAGTAACAGTGACAGTAATTTTACTTCACAGAACACAGGAGTTTCTGGTCTACTGCTGCCTTCATGTACAGGGTAAAGTGGTGAAAATATTCCACACATAGTGTACACTTGAACTGATACTGATTTTTTTAAGTAAGTCATTTTAAGCGGCTAAAATACATTTTGCTGTGGCCCATTCTACAGCTGTAAATTGTTGAGCCTCTGTGCCAGTAGATTTGATTCATTAAAGACAATAGCAAAGCAGCACAGTACGTAAAATAAGTACAGCAGAGAGGTCCGATAGGTCAGACCACCGTGTTAAACGTGTATCTTTAAACATTACTGTTACGGTTAATGATGGAAAATGACAACAGAAGTAAACAAGTTCGCCGATTTCACATAGCTCCGCAATTCAAATACATTGCCAGTTGTCTTCCCAGAAGTGATTGTTCTTGTAAGCAGGGCTGCCCCCTAATAGTCGACCAAACGTTAGTCAACCAGAAAGGTCATTGGTGGCCAAGATTTCATTGGTCGTTTAGTCGCAGAAAACTAAACAAACAAAAAAAAACCTGTGAAACTCTATTCGGAGCTGCACCTCGTCAAAGTAACTCAAAACCTAGATGACTGGACCATGTGGGAATATAATTTGAAAGGTACAGACACAGGAAGTGGCCACGCTCAGCAGCCAGACAGGAGTCACGTTAATTTCCAGGGCTGGTACTTGTGGTTATTCCACAGGCTAGTTAATAACATGTCGGGCAGTAAATCCAAAGTGTGGGATCATTTTGAGAAGGTGAAGGACGAACCCAAGGTGATATGTAAACTCATCTTCATTGGTCGACTACAAACATGACGTATCATCTGAAACACGTAAGTAGCGACATGCCCATTAGCCACTTAGCACAATCATTACTGCTTTGCCGACAGCATCATTAACAGGCGGCTCGCTCAGTGTGCGACGTGCACTTGTAGATAAAATAAAGGCCTATATTAATGAAGGTTCATTAGTACAGTTTTGTATTTCTCTGTAATGTAGCACAGTGTTAAAGGACAACTTCGGTATTTTTCAAGCTGGGCTCTATTTCCCCATGTGTATGTGTGCGTATGATTCATGGGTACCACTCGTTCTAAAATTGGTTCAGTATTGAGCCGCGAAACGAGCTAAAACGGTAATGGGGCAAATGCGTTCCGTATAAAAGTGTTTTGGTTTTTTTTGCCACTGACCGGTTCAGATCGCCAGTGTTACCTCTGTAAATAGCATATAGTAGCGGCCTTGGGGGAATGGTGAGTGTGAATGAGTGGAGTCAGCTGTCAGTCAGTATTGGAGCAGAAAGGCAGAAGTTGTCCCCGCTCGGTATTGTAATTGAGTATGTGTGTGTGAAGTGTGTGTTTTTTCGCCACTGACCGGTTCAGATCGCCAGTGCTATCTCTGTAAATAGCATGCTAACTTTGCCTTTCCCTTACCTCTAGGCTGTGTGATGTCACGAGCTTTGCTCCACTGTGTCTGTAGCTCTCTCTACTCGTGGGACAGCCGTTTTCTTGAGGAAGAGGTGTTCCGGGATTGGATGTCTTCTCTGCTTCAGCTGGCAGTAGTCATCTTGGGAGAAGTGAGCACTGCAGACCCAATGGTCTGCAAGGCGCAGTGTCTGGACAGGAGTGTTAGCATCCATTTGTAGTACTACTAGCCACAACTTCAGCATCTCGCCGTCCGACAAAGGCAGCCTGTGAAAGCTGTACGGGGTGTTGCGCGCCATCCTGTTCTTGCGTTCGGGAAAAAGGCCTATTTATTTGAGCACTCCAAAAACTCCGGTAACACTCCAGGGGGTAGCACGTAAAAGACTCCGTCCTCTGACTCTTCTAGCGTAACACACACTTCACACACACATAATCATTTACATTACCAAGCGGGGACAACTTACGCCTTTCTGCTCCAACACTGACTGACAGCTGACTCCACTCATTCACACTCACCACTGCCCCAGGGCCGCTACTATATGCTATTTACAGAGATAGCACTGGCGATCTGAACCGGTCAGTGGCGGAAAAAAGCACTTTTATACGGAACGCATTTGCCCCCATTACCGTTTTAGCTCGTTTCGCAGCTCAATACTGAACCAATTTTAGAACGAGTGGTACCCATGAATCATACGCACACATACACATGGGGAAATAGAGCCCAGGTTGAAAAATACCTAAGTTATCCTTTAACTAGGGCTGACCTTCGAATCCATTTATGGACATTCGAAGCTTCGGAGCTCAGAACGAATTTAATTCGAAGCATTCAATGACGGGGGGGACCGGTGGAACTGGAAAATGCATATTAGGCCTACTACTTACTACTTACGTCTTTCAAGTGATTTCCCAAATTTGTTGTTGAGTTGTGATATGCCAATTGCTTTTGGCAAATCTGGCACTCTGCTTTCTGGGGGTTGTCGGGGCATATTTTAAAGTGCAACCACACATCTGATGACCTCTTGGACATGTCTGCCAGCTCTGAGTGCGCTCGTTGTCAGTATCGGACTCGTGGGGGTTGGTGTTGCGTTTAAGGCCTCCCCTAGGGTTGTGCTCAGATCAACGCCTCCGCCCGCTCGACACAAGCATACTCGGACGTACTATAAGCGGAGTGGACTCCGCGAGGAATGTCTGCAGTCATTCGGGCTTTCATAGTCGAGCGCACTTCCGCGTTGTAGTTTCCTGTAAAAATGTCCGTGAAAAATCCCCGCGATGTGAAAAATACATGCCGAGCAGTCACTGGTGCGTGGAGCGGAGTCCGCGCAGTCGTAAAATCTGAGCTTTGCGTGCACAGGGCTTGCGGACGTCCGTTTTGAGTCTGCGCGGACCTCCGCGGAATCCGTTCCGCGTATGTTCCGCCCGAGTATGTTCGGGCCGAGCGGTGAACAAACCAAACAACACAATGTCAGGAGAAATTGAAAAGATATGCCGTCTATGTAAAGTCAACTTGCTAATTAAGGAGCCATTACATGTTCAAGAGTTTTATAAAGCTGCTCCAACGCCAAAGAGAGGCTATATATAAGTGAATGTTTCAGCGGCGACGCGTAATGACCCCCCCCCCCGGGAGATGACATCGTTCATCGGCGATTTCACTAGATGGCGATAGGACGATAGGATATGGACAAGATCGCCCAACTCTAGCCTCCCCACAAAAAACGGAAAAAAAAGCGCAGAAGCTTCGAAAAAAAATTTTCACAAATCAAATCCTGTGCCATCAAACGAAGCTTCGAATTTTTTGGGTCAGCCCTAGTGTTAACAATGTTATGGATACTATTCTTTCTCATACCTTGAACTCAAACCATTGTGTTGCCCTGCCCAAAACATATAATTCAATAATTAAATATAACTCGTAAACATGTGGGCGACTAGGCGACTAATGGCCCTAAATGACGACTGCTGGTCGACTAGGAAAATTCTTAGTCGGGGCAGCCCTAGTTGTTAGTGTGACGTCGCAGAGATTCAACTTAGTTTAAAGTCACATCAGGTGGGATCACGTTTTTTGTTGTTTTGTTTTAAATCCAAAAGCTTATCGTCTAACAAACTTACTAACAGGTTATCATTTGTTATTAGTGGACTTATTGAATACAAAATGCACTTGCAGTAATTTAATATCATTAATTTCTCAATTACCAGCTGTCACTTAACAACGAACGGTAAACGATTTCATTGATTTTTTTAAGTGTTGAGGATCCTCTGAGCGAGTATGACACTAATTACTCCACACAAACTCTTGAGTCGAGCAACAGATAAACATAAGCGACATCTTGGCATGCATATCCACGCTGCTTCACACTCAAGAAGCTCACAACGTCTGACGGGTTTGATGTACTTCAGTCACCCTGATATTTCACTTGTTTAGACAACCTGCTCCGGTTTAATCATGTGAATGTCTAAAATCATACAAAGTAACCTTTACAGTCACATCCAGGATCCTAGACTCAGTCATTACTTGCTGTTTGAATCCCAGCCTCAGAGCCTCTACAAAGAATATAACAGCATTTCAATTACCAAAAGACAAAATATTCCTTTTACCAATGCTGACCTTATGCCTTCAAGACAATTTTAAGATTAATTTCAAATCCCCATTTGTTAACTTTTTAACAAACTGATTTTCAAAGGCACCACAAAGAACGGGACGGTCTGATTTGTTAGGAAACAATCAAAAGCCAGCGATGATGCTTGTTAAGCTTCAACATGTTCAGCATATCCAGCTGGCAGACCATCATTACACACAATCAGACTTGCTGGCAACATCCTCTCCAAAAGCTTTAAAATGATTGTCATCTCCTTATATTTAAATCCCCATATCTACATTAAACAATCAGAAATGTGAAATATAAAATATCATTAGCAGATGCCAGGTTTATATATCAGCGATTGCATCTATTTTTCTCCACGTGGTTTAAAATTAAAATCACAGTTTCCATTAAATACAGAGTGTATAAATCATTTTATGGAATAGATGGTTGAACCTGAGCTGTCGTTAAGGGTCAAACAATATCCAAATGTATGACACAGGTTGAAACCACCCAGTGCTCCGCAAATCAGCTGGGCACAAAATACCCTTCTGTTCCCACTGTCACCTCCTGGTACCTTCACGCTTTGTGGATATATCTGGGAGGGAGGGGGGGGAGCAGCGGAGAGAGCCAGGAACCAGGGGCTGAGGCCGAGGAGCCTGGATAAATTAGCCAAACCACTTAGGTGATTTCAACTAAAATTAGCAGTGCTGCCTGTGGGCTCCATCAATTCTGAACTTGCTCAAACTCTGACAAGCATGGGGGGAACTTTTCCCCCTGGCCCCTCTATCTAGGAGCCCCCTCTGTCTGACTCTTTCTCTCTTTCCTCCTTACACCCTCTATTTTACTATAGAGAGCTCCAATTAGGAATTCCAACCGCTATGCATAGCCACGACTGCACATCCCGGCATTCCAAGATATTATTTTAATTTATTTATTACCTCATTCATGTCGGAGCCAAGAGTGGTGATTCAATTCAATGTTTGTGCTACTATATATTAATAAAAAATGATAAAATAGAGCATTATTTCAATTTAAGAGCACAAACAAACGGTGTTCCAAAACTGTGCTGTGGCTCATTTTCAAGGTTCAAGCTCAGCAGTTGCATGGTCACAGGTGCTCATACTGTCTGTTGACACACAACAATGTGGTAGCTGAGAAACCACATGATCTGAATAGGGTGGAACACAATGAGCCCAAATTTCAAAAGGGTTCCTTTGCCAAAGCTGTAATTCAAATATTAGCAACATGGCAACAGAGGTTTTTCTTTCATTGTATATGCAGGACATAACGCACGAATCTTGGAACATATGTACATAAAATTAGAGCAAATGTTGCAATCATTTGTGTGAATGCACATGCATGATGAATAGACAATTTCCTTTATAATCTGATGACATGTGTGCAACATTTATCTACACCTGGCTCCTCCTGGCACCAGGTTCTCTCTGCCGGCCAAATCTACCTAAACTGACAGGTGGCCACCTTGAAATGAGAAATTTGCAACACATTTTTGTATTTAGTCAGAGTTAATTGTCTCTCTGGAAGGCAATTCCACAACAGTGTTATTCTAAGCAGAAGTTAATGTGGAGAAGCTGTGAGCGTACGCACACACACAGCGACTGAATTTTGTAAAAGCAACAGCGAATCCTGAATTCTCTCACGAGCAGTAGGGGTAAAAAGGCTCTATTTAGCCACGCAGAAACAGCATCCGTTCAGCCTGAAACATCACAATAAAACCTCATGTTTGATGTGGGGAACATTTTGTGTTTGCACATATGTTTATGAAATCAACCGCACAAATTTTAAGGTGATTTTTATTAGCGGAATTAATTGCTCACAGTAGTTCAAGCTGCAGGGCGAACGGCGCTTTTCATTGCTAATCAGACAGCAACTCATCAGCAACCAGACAGCATGCGTGCTGAAACAGAGCACAGGAGCATGAAAACACATGTGTACGCAGACACACACACTCAAACACCAATAAAAACTAGATGACAACATTTAAAGGACGCCGCCGTGGCTCACTACGACGTTCAATCAGACATGTAAACATGCATAAAATAGTGACGAATCATATTTGCTGTTCGAGTGACTGCCCGAGCCCACAGAGCCCGGGCAGATGAAGACAAAGACATTTCATAGTAGGAAGTGCACGGTTCCAACCAGCCAAGCAGACTAAATTGACCTATTCCTTAATCGTTTTTAATGAAGACAATGTGAGCCCTGAGTGCTGCTGAGACCCCGAGCGCTGGCGCTGCATGCATGCGCACGCTGCCGCAAAACTGGCTGCCACACAAACAAAGCCGAGCAGCTGATTTTTAATTCTAAATTGTGAATTCCAAAACATTTCTCCCAGAGATTACCTTTCCCCCAGCAGACTTTCTCTAATTTGTTCAATTAATGGGAATAGTGTTCCAATTAAAATGTCATATCCAAATGAATTTAATTTGAGATGAAACTGCCTGTGACAACTGGTTGGTGAGAGATCTCTGACAATGGGACTGAATAAAGCAGTTATATTAACATCCATCAATCCAGTTTTTGACTCAAGCTTTTTCCTGATCATATGCTTTTTTTCATTACTTCACAAGATACCTCAGGATGCTGTATCTTAACATGGCCAATAAACTGCATCTTCTTGTGAGAGCTGCATAGTTGGACCTGGTCTAACCTGTCTGATGACACTATTTTGTAAGCGTCCACCACCACGAGGCAGCTCAGAGATACAACTGAGACAAAAAGGTCAGATCAAATTAAACTATTTGATCACACCGCTGTACAACACAGCCGGTTGCTTTTTTTCTTGCCGTTATGCAACTGCTAACATCTGTTACTTCTTCATAGACATTATGTGCAGCCTAATAAAGCTGCAACATTATATGTCGGATTTGAACAAGAGCTTAAATTTACATCAGAGCAGACCATTAATGACCAAATCAAATATCACAAGCATGACAGGTCTATCATGCAAATTGGATGACTCTCTGAATCTCCCTGAAATAACTTATTTCCTTCCATGTTAAATGAATTCATTTTGCCTCAGCCTCCATTTTCTGCCGGGCCGGGATGTATGCAAAAATGTATGCAGACAAATGTTCTCATCTCTTTGGGGAACGTCTAGCGGAGGACATTTCTCTGGGAATATGCGGACATTCTTTATGCCGCATAACGGCTCCTGCAAACCTATTGTTTTGAGTTGACAAGGTGCTCCACGGAAGCACGTCAGCTCTTATATCAAATTCGCCATTCTGACCTTCACCCTAGTTTCAAGTGGGGCAAAAAAAAAGAGTGCACGTGAAACAGGAGTGGGAGAGGGAGAGGGATAGAGCGAGTGAAGACAGGAGAAGTTATAAAGAGAGGAGATTTCCAAGGACGACTCCAACTTCCTAATGGAGTCTCCAGAAGCTAGAGACTGGTACGCCGGTGAGGAGGAGGAGGGCAGCAGAAACAACGGCTCCCTCTGGGGTGAGAAGACAGGGCAGCGGTCAAGGGTATCAGGAAGATAAGAAACCACAGAACTGGAAGCTTTACCGATCCATAACCGTACCAGTGTTAAAACACCCAGCGAGTGTAGGTGTCTTTATAAAAATACCAGCCTACTCTTCACTTTTAAAACTGCTGTTGTTTCCTCTTTTCTAACAGTGGATGCTCTTGTCATCGAGCTTGCTTTGTGTATATTTCTGAACTGTAGAGGATTAACAGGCTGTAAAAGTATGCAAACTGTCAAGGGGCCCAATTTCAAACACAGCTGCTTATTTTGTTATTACAGACCTCCCGGTTCTAAGTTGTGTTAAGAATACATCTCCTCGCGACTGCTGCCGGAGCCACTCTCATGCAGCCGAATGGCAAAAATACCTTTCCTTAAATAAAACATAAACTAGGGGAATTTAATTGTTTCTGCCTCCTGTCGTGACATCACAGCACACATTGGCCAGCCATTACATGAGCGGATACAGATTAAGCTTGTTGACATTAATGTAATGCAGCCTTTAGTGTGTCCTCCACCATATTGATATTGATGGCACTTTCTATACTCACATGTTCACTTTACACAAAACTATGGCCACACTATTCTTTATCAGAGGAGGTTCAAAAAAAGTAAAAAGCCAAATCTCTTTTGTCTTGTTATTCTGAGCTGAAAATGTCGCTATTGCAACACATTCTCCATATGCCTCCAGACATCATCAAAAGACTATTTTTACTTTTTATTGGTAAATCATCAACTTTTATTTGAAAGTAAAACAAATGACAGACGTTCCAGCCCCTTGGCGCACCATCATGTGGGCAGGACAGCAAAGCCAGGCAGCCTGACGAATGCCCAGCCAAGGCAAGCTGGAGGGAAGTAAAAGACACTCCTCCTCAAACGGGCCCGTCAGCTTTCAAAGAAGCAGCCATTAGTGAGTGCTCATCAAGCGGGAGCAGGGGCCCGTCCATTCCCCTGGTGGAGCAGAGCAAACGGCAGGCCACAATGCCTCTACAGGAGGAGGGGAGGCGGAGGACTACAGAGATGAGCCCTGGACCCAGTGGTGTTTCCGAGCGGAGTCAAGCCGCACGTCCCCGGCACACTCAATTCCCAGCCCAACTGTCACTGCTGGCACTCAATTCAGCCCCTTCAAGCACATAATCTGTGCTCGTATGGCTGTTAAACACCACACACTCCGGTCCTTCACTCATCCCGTGCCATGGTATTGTTGTGTCTGCCGTCTTTCTGTCTATTATTGAGCCATTAAAGGATTTGGATGGAGAGCCATTTCTCAGCATATGTTATCTTGATCAGCGACAAGACAACTTAAGGACAATAGATTCCTTGCACATTTAGAAACTGATCATTTTGTGCAGCAGAGGTAATAGAGGAAATATCAGTAGATGTATATCTATTATGTGCTTTGGAGCGTGGTGTAACCACCGCATTCATTTGCTCACTGGTTCATGCAGCGAGGAGCTGTGCGTGGCGCTATCACCGGGAACAGGTGAGAGAGCTGACTGAGATTCTTGCAAGTTGGAGGGAGAATCATTGCATTAATCTCAGCGAACACAGTGGGGTCTAAGGTGGCACGGTGCCATGCCGGAGATTCCCACTTACGGCCATCTCTCCCGATGACAGAGCGATAATGTCACATGGGTCCAGGTGAGCGAAAAATGGCAGCCTGCTTGATGCTCAGCCGGCTGCTTTAATTGGCTAAAACAAAGTAATTTGAGAGCGGTATGGGGGGCACGAGGGGGTAAATGATGGGACAGAAGGTCATTGCTTCTCTTTTACTCTGCTGTGTGCCATCCACCAACACTCCCAGCATGTGCTACGGTTAATATTGAGATCTATTATACACTAGCCTTTCACCATCTGCTTCACACACTGAGAACCAGTGCTGCACACCTTGTTATTGAATTTAAAAAAACAGAAAATGTGTTTTGCTGCACTGTATGTCTGTTTGAGGATGTTGCAGCATACTTTGATTTGTGGGGATCACAAGACACTCAGATGTTACTGATGGCTGGTGAATTATAACAAATGATGTAATAGCATCAAAGGAGCTTTTAAAGCGCAGAGCAGGGTATTAAAAGAGCTGCCCTCTGTATCCATACGGTGCAGTCAGAGCACGAAACAAGCAAGTTTGATGTCTATATGAGAAGTCGTCTTTGTACTCTACACTTCAAATAACAGTGTTGCAACTTACCAGCATTCACAACAACCCTGATATATAAAAAATGTAATTCTGATATCATGTTAATTATACACAAATGATAATACTGTGTAAAAAAAAAAAAGCCTCTTAAATCATTCCTGTTTCTTGATGTTTGCGCTTTGGCTCCTTTCCTAATGTCCCCAAAACACACACACATACACCTGATATTATGCCTTGACGCAGTAACTAGCTAGCTACTACCACAGTATGCAGCTACTGATGCACAAAATCATATCAAGGGGGACATACAAGAGCGAGACTCTCTACCCTGCTACTACTCATATGAAGCCAGGATAAATAACAGACTTAAAGACTTAAAATGTTATTTTAGTGGAGCCTTGATTGTCTTCACAATTTATTGTTTCTCATTTGTGAAATTAAAGTAAATAAAAGCTTCACTTCAGGTATGCGGCGTTGCGATGCGTAGTTACATTTCTGGGGAGGTGCACATCAGGCTACGCTGTAGGGTATGGCATAGGCTCTACATTGACGCACAGCCTATGCCGTAGGTACGACGTCGATTCGATGCAGAGGTAACACTGCTTAACACAGTGTAGGAGTTTTTGGGATCCCATAAAATAGACAAGGTGTCGGTAGACATCTCTGTCTGCAGGAAGTGTGATCAACAGTAAAGGAGGGCAGTGGCAACTTGTTCACCTACTATCGCCCCCATCATCCTGCAGATTTTGCCACAATAGAGAGACTAATTTGCACTTACTTTTTTTGCCCTGAAACTGGAAACATTACGTTAAGGTCTTAGTTGTGTACTGTTAAAGCTGAGTTATAGCGGACTTGAAATATTTTCTCTCTGCTGGTTATTTGTTAGGCAGAAGAAGCAAGAGAGAACCAGGGATTCAGGTCAGCTAACACTGTTGGAGTCAGTAGATAAAAAATAAAAGCAGACATGGCTAGTGTTAGCTCTTTTATAACGCTTTTGAATAGGTATTGTTACAGACTTCCTTTCCATCTTCCCATTTTCATTTTTTGAGTGTATTTGAGTGTCATTTGCCAAAAAGGAGAGAAAAATTTGTCTGATAGCTTTATCTTTAAATTTTTCAAAATTTCTATAGACATCACAATAACATTGTTATTATGACTTCTTTTGGCCACGATAATAGTGAAAATCTGATATTGTGCCAGCCCCACCTCAAATTATACTGGAGGTACAGCCAACGATTATTTTCATTATGAACTGATCTTACAATTACTTTTTTTCGTCAATTGAATAATTATTTTGTATCAATGTCAGAAAATAGAAAAACATTCCCAGAGCCTGGTGACGTATTTAAATAGCTTGTTTTGTTCCAATTAAAGTACTGATAATCAAATGATTAGAAAATTGTTGTTGATTCATTTTCTGTCTATTAATCTCTGGGAAAAGGATCTCAGGAGCAACAATTTGAAGGTTTAAGTGTATTCAACATGAATCCAGTGTAACACGTACTACTTATGAAATACTTAAGCATGTGTTGTCAAGACAACTTCATTCCTAACTTCGACACAATACCTTGAAAAATATCCATATTCAATTCCATTTTTGATACCACTGGAAAAATTGGCATTGAGGGCACAAAATTTTATCAAAAGAAAAACATACCAAGCCTATAACATGACAATGACAACTTTTCTTTTCCTGGTTAGTAGCAGAGAACAACAGCGCGACTGTAGTAAACATTAACAATAAGAGAGAGCAAGAAAGCACAGCAGGTAACTGTGTATCGATACTGCAGAAAATTAGTGCTAAAAACTGTTTCAAATATTCAGAATTGGTGCGTTTTGGAAGAAAAAAGTGACAACATTAGCATGTACTGACATCTAATGCTGGTGCAGTATATTCATAATTAATCAAAAAACTGCAACTATTTTGATCACACTCCTTTAAACATTGTTTCCTGAAGCACACAATTTTTAAAGTACTTTTCTATTACAACATATTTTCCCTCGTGATATTCCATCAAGACTTCCAAAACTGAAAAAGTGACAGAAACAACAGGTCATAACAAAAGGTGATGCACTGCAGACATGTTTCCAATATAAAACCACGTGTGCAGACAGCATTTCATTAACACTTGTGTGTTTGTGTGTGTGTGCGCATTCAGGCATGTGTCTGTCTCTGAGCGTGCGTTCAAGCGTGCAGGTATGTCTGTGTGTGTGTGTGAGCTTGTTTGAGTGCGTCGAGATACATGATGCACCTGTGTTAAACAAATGACCCCCATGCCTGTGTGGGTTTCTCCCAGGTGTGGCTGATGCATGGATCATGTGGTGTAGAGTGCTCGGGGCCACATTGGCTCAATCGTCCTGGGATCATCTCTGAATGTGGCCCCCGAATTTGCATTGAGTGAAGGAACGGTTCACCTCCTCACTACAGCCTTCCACGCGTCTGAGGTGCAGGGGAGGAGTGTGCTAGACCAACCCCCTGCAGGCAGAATCAGGTGTTATCTGTCTGACTGGGGACACCGCCATCAATCTCTCCTGTCCACTTTCCTTTGCCCAGAATCAAATCAGCACAGGGTAATACATCTGCGCTGACGACGTGCAGACAAGATAAGCAATCGAGTATGCCAAAATTTTGCCAAGTTTGGCTGATGTGTGAAAGGAGCAGCGATAATGTATTTATAACTATGCAACTGGTTTCCACTATCATACTGTCATCAAATGAGATACCGCTGCTCATTTAATACTGCAACTAATTCCTCAAGCTTTGCTTTCACATCAGTAACTAGAGCCAGAGCAACAACAACCCAGGTGCAAAGTTGTTATAAACCAAGTAGCAGCTTTTGTGCACACAAACAAAATGCAGATCCTCTCTAAAGTAGGGATGCACCAATCAACTGGCTGAACATCAGTATTGGCCAATATTTTCCTTGCTGATTGCAGCCTGTCAGCAAATAAGATGACATTCACCAGTGGCTGTGGTTGATGTTTTTCTGTTGTGTCACATTAATTTTGAGCAGGCTAAAAAAGCGGACTTGATATCTAATGGTGTCCCCTCATTGCAGGGAAAACACAAAATGAGTTTGGGACAAACAGATCTTCCCTGAGCAGCCATGGGGAGGAAAGGATGGAGGTTGCATTGAGTTACATTATGTTGCGTTCAAGTTCTACTCCGTAAAAATGACTATTGGGCGATTGTAATGTTTTCGTGATGTGTTCAAATGTCATCTTGTAAATTTTTGGGGAGAAACTTCAATAAATCCGTTTGTTTGAAGGACAAATTTGCCGATGTTTTCACAGCAACATAAAACAGATATGGAATGAATTAATGAATGACTTTATTTCGAACCAAAATAAAACAAAATAAAAACAAAGACAAAGACAACTGTGTCCGAGTATTATTATTACTATACTATATATATTACTACTATACTATTATTACTATTACACAGTATTAGAGAGGGAATTATGAAATACATAATAGGAAGGTTTTGAAAGCAGTTTTTTAAATATGTTTTTCACGTGAACGGAGGTTATATGAAAGGTTGTTTCATAAATTTGTATGATTGGATTTGTGCTCATTCAAAGGCAGCGCAATGAACAACTGAATTACTTGAAAACAGTTCAATTATTTTTGAAGATTTTTTTGTTTCCCTGGCACAAAAGGGGTTATAAATAACAACAAGTACAAAATAACAAAAACAAAACAAAACAAAAAAAAAAATATGTATCTGTATCAGCTATCGGCCAAACTGTTATTTTCAACATCAGACCGATTCACAAGCAGTGCATCCCTACTTTAAAGGAACCATTAAGCTTTGTTCAAAAAAAGAATCAGGTTTCGGGTAGATCTCCTGCTTTGACACTAAACGCAGCTGAAACTGACAGAAACACAATACTTAGTGTAATCAGTTCAGTTTGTTCTGTCTTTCAACACACATTACCTGGGCTGCTTTTCAAGGTTCAATTTTATACACCATCTTATTTTCCATTAACTTTCATACTACCTTTCATACAGAACAGAAAATATTTCCTCCAACTGCTGCACTCACAACACACAGATGTACTGCACCACTGAAGGCCAGTGATTCAGTGGACATTTGAGAGTCAAATCTGCCCTGGAAAATTTTGACAAAAGCTTTATTTTTTACAGTAAACTGTCCACAAGAGTTGGTATACCTCCTTTTTTACCACTTTTTTTTCTAAACTTAATCTGTAAAACATATGATCGGAAAAAGTCTTTTATCTTCTTGTGTTTAGACTGCCCTTACATCAATCACTAGTCTGTTTCATTTCCACGGCTCATTCAAAATTCAGCAGTTATGCTTTTGACTGATTCAAACAGACTAAATAACATCAGATGAGCCCTGCTCTTTCTCTATGGTTACCTGTTATGTGAAGAATTGATCTGAAGATTGCACCTATTGCTTTAACAACTTCAGTGAGGTCTGGCCCCGAGCTATACTGCAGACCTTAAAGCCCCCTGTGAGCTAGCCTGCAGCCTCACATACTCTTTCTGGCTGTTGCAAAACGTTTCTGTGCTTGAGAGAAAAGATGACCAAGCTGTTACTTTAAACTTAGGAGGGATGTGCTTGAGGGCCTCAGGCAGTCATCTTCTGTTAAATCACATGAAAATTACTCTGATATCTCCTGGTTTTAGAAGATGTCTTTTGTCCGACCGTTGCCCTACAATAAAAGCTCCAAAGTCGAAATAACAAGTGCACTTTCTTGTAATTAATCTGTTAGACAAGGCTTATTATGCCTCGGGCCACTAGGCGGCAGGGAGTTAAACAAGCGCCGCAGCACAGGGATGACCTGAAAGTCGACCCAAAAGATGCACAAGAGAGCAGTAGGGGAAGAGGGAGGTGAAAAACCTCTGTTGACACCTGGTCTGTATGATAATCTGATCTGTGTATGATGGCTCAGAGTTTGAAAGGCACTTTGTCCAATTAGAAGTGTGCAGCAAATTTCCACCTGCCCCTGACAGAGATGAAGTGGCTCTTTCAGAAGACGCTGTGGCACTGAGCCAGCGAAGAGAGCCCAAACACCGCAAGTGGAGCAAGCAGAAATTAATGAGCATCACAAGCCACACTTGTTTAACACAAGATGACATCGAATGAATATTCCCTCAGTTAAACTGTTTCATACTATATTTCAATTACTCAAACCCTCAACAAAGGCTGAATGAAGACAGTTTATTAAGAGAGAATAAGCTGATGAAGGTTTGGCGCCAGCAGAAATTCACAAAGTAGATGCTTCTTATTTTTATTTACCTGAGATTTTCCCAAAGTACTCTCCTTAACTTAGCTAAAATCAATACACTTTTTAGTCATCCCTAACCATTTATAAAATATAAAATATATTTATGTTCTTGACTGTTGCATTACTTTGCTTTTATTTTTATTCCCTCTTGAAATGTCAATTTTAGGCAGTAAGCAATAAGTAATTATAATATATATTGGGGGGGGGGGGGGGGGGGCACATCCCCTCAATATATTTATTTATTCTTATTTTTTATCATTATTATCGATTAAAAAAAATTAAGAAAAAAAATCCATCTGAAAAAATAATTAGCAAACGTAATTATTAGGGCTGTCAAGCGATCAAAAAAATTAATCTAATTACATGCTCTGTAATTAATTCATCTAAATTAATCGCATACATCAATTTTTGTTGTTAAAGTATTCAAAAAAATTCAGTTCAAATGAATTTTGGCAAATTTGTCGTAGTAAAGTTGCTGGATTTTGGACACAACTGTCCCCCTGTCCTCTACCACCGAAACTGGTCTGCAATCCATTTCACAAGGGTGTTAGTTAGTCAGTCACAGGTAGACTTAATCAGTTTGGGTCTGAAAGCCTGGTCAACTGGTCGCTTGATGAGGCTGGCTGCTAGCATTAGCGTCAGACGCTGTGCTAGCTTGAAGTACTCCGATAATACGAAAATTCCTTTACCAGTTGCAGAGGTGCTCCTATCAACAGTTCCATCTGGGCCAAGCAGCGTCGTCTAGTCTGCCTCATCATGTGACAAAGCTACTGTGGCCTTCAATGACACACCAGGTCAAAGGGCACCTTGGAATGCCATTAATCAGCGTTCATTTTTTGAACGTTATTTTTTCTGCGATTTACTAATCAAAATGAACATGTTTTTTTGACCGCCCTAGTAATCATATTCATAAATATACTGAACAAACTGTCACTATTATTACTGGTTTTATTATTATGATAAACTGCAGTTCTGCATGCAGTTTGTCCAAGCAGTGTTACCGTACCCCAGCAGAAGCCACTGTTTGACTGCTGTACTGTCTCCATTAAATTACTTTCAAATGCATTAAAATATGGAATACAAGAAGGTAATTTGAGCGTAACATGTCACTATCAGCAGTTCTTGTAAAGTGTTACTAATTTTAAAAAGTCATAAAAATGTCACAAGGTTTGCACTTTTCCTGTGCGACCCTCAATCATATGCTGGCTCCCTGAAATGGTTCGTAGTCATCAAAACTTTGAGAACTACCATCAATGATTTCTGTTTGATTTCCCAGACCCAAACAAACAACAAGGCGAATTCATTTAACTGAAGACCTACTTGGTAATAAATCCTATTCTGCTATTAAGCAACAGTTAAAAGTGGAAGAAAATTTGAGTTTTGAGCATTAACATAACTTAAAAGCAACAGGAACTGTTATGTGCGCAAGTTCTTCATAAGTTCATAGTGCAGTGTATAAGGGATGTCTGCACAATGTGCCACTATCAACATCAACCAAAGGCCTTCATCTTCCTATTTCTGTGTGTCTATTTCTGTCTGTCACATAAAAATAGGCTTTTAACAACCCAGCATGGCGTTAATTATTGCCTCTTAAGCACTGCATTAGTAAAATAAAGCTGCAAATATTGATTGATCAGACAGCTGATATTTGTCAGTGAATGAGAGCAGGATTCGAGGAGCATACATGGCGAAGAGTGACTCTGTCTTTCAATCACTGTCAGAAAGCAGCACAGCGGCAGCATTGCTGCATTGATTGAGCCCCATCGTGCCACACTCTGTCTTAGTACGCCTCCTAAAGCAATCAATCCACAGACACGCAAGAACCAAATATTCATTAGTGACTTATTCATATTCAAAAGCCGCCTTTTGAAACTAACAAAAGAGCAGAATTGTGTTTGACAGGCACACTACAATGATTCTATGACATACTGTGTGAGGCATGAACAATCGTGATCATCTTCTATTATTTTACGAGCAAATGACTGTGTGCATTATTGTCGTCTGCCAGATGAGGACGTCTGTACAAACAGCTCTAAAAAAGATTATAGTGTTAGGATGTTACACTGTGAAACAAATACAAACGCCGTCTTTGATTTCACAAATAATTCTGCTCTCAGATTTGTTTAAAATGACACAAAGGGTCAGTAAAAATATCCGTGTTTGGACAACACACAGACTAGTGTGAGATTTTTCAATAAGAAGAAGCTAATAGTTTCACACTGAGTGATTCAACATGATTAATACTTATGGGTATTGTTTAAGTACTCCAGCCCATTGGCCCTCTGTAACTGGCAAAAAAAAGAGAGAGAGAGAGATGGGCTGCGATGTTAATAATTAGTTGGTTCTGCGCTCAAAAAAATTCTGTCCAACCTCACCAGATTTTAATCAAAGGCTGAAAATAGTAGCTGATTGTAATCGGCACTCAGAAGTCACCAGGGGTGTTTGAAGAGCCCGTCAAGCCTGAGAGTGGAGCTAATTCGATTAAGTGGCGGCAGTACCTGGAGGGGACGGATCTGTATCTCTCCCTTTTTTATTTATGAGATTAAGTCGCGCTTGTTATTCCAATATAAATAATCAAGCCAACAGAAATGACACTGATTTTCAAGTCGTTTTATCTCCCTTGTCTCTAAAAGTTTTTTGTTTATTCCAGGTGACAAATAAACTTTGTTGAGTAATACTCCGGCGGTACTGATGTAACGGAAATAACGGCGAAGGATGTGATGTGCGTGCTTCGCCTTTCCTCAGTATTATTACCTTACCCGGTGTGAAAAGAGCAAAGGAAAATCAAAGTGTAGGCACTAGAGAGAAAAAATGTGCTTGCTCCTGCAACTTTATTATTTATAATATTTGTTCAATTTGAAGATGGATTTGTGCAAATGAAAAACAAAAACTTCATGTGGTGAAATAATGATGCAGGGACTAATGATGCCAGACTGATGTGTTTGAAACAAGACCAATAGTTTCAGCAATTCCTGCGACCGTTCTCTCTCCTCTCGACTCTTCTAGTTATATTTAATACATCCTGAGAATACGTGTGCAGACATTGTTAACTTTCATTATTAGCACTCTAACTAAAGACGAAAGCACATGGATTCTTCTGCATCTGCGGCTACACATACTTCCATTTTCATCTTCGCCTGATGTCGGAGCACACCACTCAACAGCCCTTCAACCAGCTGCCATGAGGGCCATTTAGCCTTCAGAAAGCAGGATAAATAATAGTTAAGAGGCTCTTGAGGTGAGGCCGTTTGACTAACATACTTAAGATTTTACAACGTTACTTTTTCCTGATTTAAAGCGCACACATGCACAGAAGGTCTCCGTGGCCGGGAGATCATCTTGATTTCTCTCTCAAGTGTTCAACACATGTCAGCACCCCGCAGCCTGCATGAAGCCGTAAAGGCTCTGTGGTAATATTTACTCTGAATGTGCAGACACTCACGGCTTTATGTTGACATGACTTGACATAAAGCAGCATGAATGTATGTGTCCGGTATGATTCAAAGGCGCAGGGATGATGGCTTCACAGATACTGCCGGTCAAAGTTCCTGATTGAGTGCTGAGGGGCTTACCTACCTGCTTGGGAGATTTGCACCCTCCACACTGGTGGAGATGTGAAAAGCTTGGGTCTAGATGCGACATAAGAATCCTCCCGAGTGATCCTTCAGACCCCTCTCACCACCTCTCTCCCTCCAGGCCTCTTCTAAGGGGGCTATTTCATATCAGAGAGGCGCAGAGCAGCGCAGAGCCAAGCAGCACCAGTACTTAGGTCACAGTGTACCACATTAAATTTAGACTCCTTTAACGCCCTCCAATAATGCATCTGGAGTATTTCCGGTCATTACTATTCAGACTTTTCTATCTAAGATACAAACTTCTGTAAATGGGCCATAGATCTGAGCTGTCGTTCACCACAGGAGATTTCACATCAAATCTGGTGTCTGTCACCAGTTGAAACTTCCTCGCCAGCCCCAGTTAAGCCACTGGTGATTCAAACTCCAAAATAAAACTGTCCCACAAGAATAAAACTTTAGGATTTGGTCTAGGGTAAGTTTGACATTTCGAAACTTTTTTTAATTAATATAGCCTATTAGGGCTTGCATCACGTTGCCTACAGTATACACCCGATAAATCTAAAAACTGACTTACAGGTTACCAAAAGATGCAGCTACACTGGAACATCTGTGAAATGCATCCTTGTAGTGGTGTTTTTACTTTGTCAGACCCTTGCACTTTTTGTTCTGCCTCTAATGTGTGTATCCTGAACTGTTTTGTAATACGTCAGCACCAATTAACAACTGGTACAACCACTGCGCTTTAGAAAAAATAAATCCTGCACTGATTGAAAACACATGGACTCAAAATACATGAAGCTTGAACCCTGGTAAACCGAGTTTTCTGCATTATATTAGTTGCAACAGAATACAGATGATGTAAACGTGATAGAAATGAATGTAGATTTCAGCATGAGAAACTTAAAAGCTATTGGTCCAGATGTTTAGGTTTATAGAGAGAATCAGGGGTCAAGTGTTGAACTCTGGTATGCCTCCAGACGGCCAGCAACGTCCTGTCAGTTTCCTACAATAAAAACAGGAGTCCTTTCATGCAGCATCTCTCTTATCTGAGACATTCCACTTTACAGCATCACGGATCACTGCATGATTTTTAATTCCTTCACATCACAGATACGGACGATTAAATACGTGATGACAAAAAATGTATTAAACTCTCATAGATGCAGCACAGTTACACCAAACTAAAACAAGCGGTTAACAACCTTAAAATGTCAAAGTTGCCGCTCAGTCTCGCACTTTCACTTTTTGAGCTCAAAACATTCAAACGCCTGCTCTTTAAATATATAAAGCACCAAAAATATTTCATTTAAAAGGTCCCAGAACATGCCTCTGTGTGTGTAATTTTCTTGCAAAGTATGACCTGTTTCCTAAAACCAGGGGGACTTCATTTAAATATTTGAATATAATGAGTTTAAAAGTAAATTTGAGCCATTTATATCACAATAAAGACACTCTGGGAAATTCAAAGCAAGTTTCTGTAAAAAGACACAAACACATCCAATCTGTTACTTCAGCTAATGCTAGTTAGCTTTGTCACGAGGGTAAACTTAAAAAATCAAATATCACGTTTATTGCTATATGAATATATATGCTATATATGATGGGTGAAAGCAAAAGACTCCATCGAGGAAGACACATATGAAAAGGAGTCGAGGGATTTTTAATTTCATAGGAGCTAAAAATTAATTCGCATTTTACAGCTCTTTACAAATAAGAAGGGAAATTTCAGCCAAAAACAATATTTCATTATTTTATATATTTTATACCATGTTATCTTTACCTGACGGCGAGAAAGAGCCTCACACCTGACATGATAAAATCTCAATCACTGCTCATTTAACTACTAATATTGACATTCACAGCTCCATCCTCCTTAGATAAGAACACTGACGCTGATATGTAATTTGACCTTTGAAGCTCATAAAAACAGAAGACCTTTTTTTTTTTTTCTCCAAAGGTGGCAGTGCCAAAGTCTAAACTGAGAGCAGATGTCACCGTCTATGTAACAGCTCAGTGTACAGTCAAAGAAATACTGTTTATCCTTTCTAGTTAAACTGTTTTGCTAGTCTTTGGAGAACTTCATGTGAATAGATCAAATACTGAGCTTTGACTTCAACAGTCTGATTATTAACATTTAACAATGTTGACTGTGTGACAGCTACCAATAAAAGGCTTGATGATATTATCACCTCTGCCACATTTAAGGATTGAAAAGCGCAGGAGGACTGAAACTCGATATTATGTTACAGGCAGCCAGCCAGAAAAAAAGAGACACCTAATGGAGTTCCTCTCCCGGATCTGTCCGAGCTGAAGGCTCAGCTATAAGCCTATACCTGTATCTTCATGCTCTCCACCGGGCAGGGAGCCCTAATTCATTGAATTTGAGAATGCCACAGCCTCAATAATGTTGCTGTCCACTCGAGTGGCGTGCAAGCTCCCGTGCCAACTGCGGGCTTTCTGAGATTTTGTGTAAAACCTTTTTTTTAAAAGCCTCTGCATCTCCTGCACCTCATCCGTCTTGTGTCGACAACAACTGAATAAATGCTGCCACTCTAGCCGAGAGCTCTCGTTTCGCTGCCCAAAAATAAAACTGCCGGACGAAAGCGTGTTCATTAAGAGGAGACTGAATGTTTTATACTCTGCCTTTACAGTGTGGATTAGTGGAAGTGTCAGGTAAGATTTGCTTCCAATGATGAAACATTTAAAACGGGACAATCTACAAATGTGACATAATGGGTTGAAGCTGGTGTTTAGTATGAAAAAATAAAAGAGATTCAATCTAGATATGACACGAGGCAAGTTAATAAGACGTGCTGGAATATTTTCTGCTGCAGGAAACCACACTTTACCTGGTGACAACTTTCACAATGTTCAAAGCAACATGATCTTTCTATCCTGTTCTTACTCTGGCGTGAGCACCAATCAATTCCACCTCTTTCTCCTTAACGAAGGAACATGATGTTCAGATGACTCACTGTCACCGTCAATGACAATAACAAGTGTGTGTGCGGCATGAGAAGACAAGTGCAGTGGTCAGTGTCACTCAGTGCACTACAGCACTACAACATGTACCGTACGCACACCTTCAAACACTCTCATGTTAACACAGGATCCAAGACACCGGAGCTCTTATCAGATCTGCGGCTTCACGGCTTCCCTGTGCAACTGTGAGGTTTCAAGCCTCTGCAGAGACCGTGACCTTATATAACCAAGCCATTAATATTGATTGTTTCCAAATTTGCGAAGCGAGGGGATCTTGCAATATGAAAATAACACCCTTTCTTCTTTCCAGTAATGATATCCACAGCCCTCCAAGGCCTGTTCTCTGACCCACTCAAGTCTTACAGCGGAGCTTCTGCTGAAGTAAGCCCTTTCTACTTAAAAGGTATTAGCACTCAGGGTTAAAACAGTAAATGCTCTGCATGCAGGATAAGAAAATGTGCATCCTCAGAAAGTCTAATACAGCTGGCGTAAAGAGAGAAACTGCGCTTGAGCGAGTGTCTGCCGCCTTTCAGATGTTGGTTTCTGCGGTTGGCCCGAAAAGTCTCAGCGTGGAGCTGTAATCCTAAAGAGTGTCTTACAAGACTGTAACACCACCATGAGCCATAAACGTTTTTTTTTATTGTTTTATTTTTTTGAGTAACCCTGCTCTGAAGTGTGCCGACACAATAATCCAACTGTAGTTACTTGTCAATGGAGCACTTGCACTTTAACATCAGTGCTTTATCAAGTGACGCAATTACCCCATCACTGCTTTATGAAACTTTCCCTCTGTTTTCCTGCAATGTGAATATTTACATTAATACATAATCTGCTTTGTGAGTGTCTTTTAAAACAGCCAACTGTTAGGGTGTTATAATGTTAACGTCTGTAAGAGCCTATAGATTAGATGGCAGACCATAACAGGCGTGTTTCTATGTAACTGTGCATCAAAGCTACAGATGGCAACTCTCTGATGCTTAAAGATAAGATAAAAAATTAATAGCCTGTTGTTACAACAGTAAAAGCTGAGCAGGCGTCCTGTGTGACGACACACACCGGAGCTACACAGTTAAACATATCAGAAGAAAATTAATTCAGGATATCATTCAGAACTGATTTCTAATAAATTCTGACTTCTACTAAGTTTTTAAAAAGTTCTCAAAACTTTTCTTGAAGCCGCCTGCTGCTAACGCTCCCCAACAGTCGTTCTTATTCTTTGCACAAAGGTCAAAATGAAGTTTCAGTGCAGGGAAACTCCTCTAAAGCTGCAGAGGTTGTCCCACTGAACATGTGTTGTTTTTTTTCACCCATTCAGCATTACATAACAGACCGAAGGCGTTCTTTTTCCTGTCTTTCTCTTTCCCAGACGCACTTTAATCCTGTGCATAAAAGGGTGGGGTGAATATGGGTCAGCAGGTTAGGAGTGTCTCAAAGTCAGACTTGCGAAAAAAGAAATCAATCCACGAAGCCTCCTAACTACCTGTCTTTGCCCCGCTATTACATAAGTGCTCCGGCTGTGCCAACCCACAAAGTCACACAGTTTCCCTTCAGTGGTGTGTGTGTGTGTGTGTGTGTGTGTATAAATACACGCTCAAGTGCAGTGATTTCTCTGTTTCTTTTCTAATTAAACAACCGCAGTTTTTCACGGGCAGTGGAGGAGTGGAGGTGTGGGGAACTCTTGTGTAAAGTGAAAAGATCTGCGATGATGATTTCTGTTCTCAGTTGCGCGCCTCTGTTTATGGCTAAACCTGTTACATAACCAGCTTACATTCCACATTCACCATATCACACTCTAAATATACTCTGGCGCACAGGAAGAGTGCGCACGCAAAAGCCACCGTTCAATGAATTAATTGTCCACAGCTCGCCTCGCTGTCATGTACGCACCGAGTGTGTTTGTCAAGAATCAGCAGAGAAATCAGTATTTCTTTGAACTTGGATGAGCCCGGTTAGCCTGTGCTGGAGACAGCCGAGAGGGGGTGTGGTTAAATACTGTCTGTACTGTACAACATGGACGGGACGTGGTGGGTAAATCATGTACAAATGAACTCGTCCTCAGCAGCGATGCAGACAGACTTTTGACAGGCTAAATTGACAATACAGGCCCGGTTAGTTTTTTTATTGTGATCATGTGGAGGTTTGCAGCGCCTTCATGCTTGCAACAGTGTTGGAGAGCTAAACAAAATCCAGCTGCTGGGGCGTCTCTTTTTTGTGCACACAGGAATAGCCTAAAAATCTGAGCTGGAGATGTAAAAAAAATCCAGCCAGACGGCGCTGTGTGCCGGATGAGGAATAGTGGAGGACACGTCCCCTTACAAAAGGAGAATGGGACTGATCGATAAACTAGCCCACAGTTTGCCAAAAAGTTCACTTCTGACACTTAGACAATATCGCGTCTGAGAGGACAGGTTGGCCCTTTTGGCACCGAGACACGCTCCCGTTGGTCAATTCGAAGTTGCTGGGTAATTGATTTATCTTGCAGTCAGAGTAAATGTGACATCTGTGACCGTATCACCCCCCCTATGATTTGAGCTGTCAGTGGAGCCTGAAAACCAGCAACACACACCAAGGCACTAATTACAGCCGAACGCGTAAAAGCCGCGGTGGCACTAAATAAAGAGCCGTGTCTCCGTGGTTGGGTGAATTTAAGACACTGTGCAGTTATTTATGGAGGAGGGAAGCGATTTAATTCATTTTGAAGTTTGATTTGAGGAAAAATCCGCCATCGGTGTTGATTTCCCACACAGTAAATAAAGCGAATCACGGTCCGCTTACCTCTGTTGGTGCTGGAACAGGTCTGCCTTCGAACCGGGGCTGGATGGTCCGCTTTCCGGAGCGTCTCCAGGTTTACCGGGGTTTCCCTGACCGGGGTAGCCGGCTCCGAGGCGCTGTTGCCCGGGTCGCTCGCTGGATCTGGAGGGGACTCCATGTTGAATTTCAGATTTACTGTTTAACTACCGCTAGTACTTCAAACTAATTCTATGCGATCTGTGAGCTCCGGCACTGCGTCTTGCTATCTAATTTAGAGTAGAAGTAAGAAATGAGAAATGCGAGTGTGTCTGGAGGTGGGTGTGTAGGTTTGATTGTCCACTAGCAGCGCTAGTGAGAGCTCCAGTCATGCACACTGAAAAGGGAGAGGTTGTCAATAGCCGAAGAATAGATGTAGGCCTGAAAGTAATCCATGCTGATCGACCCTGCGCAGTTTTACATGGGAATGGCAATATTTTATTACTGTCTAACCTTGCTCAGCAGCTTTATACATGTGTGTATTATCTTACTCACAACTTGGGCACATTTAATAACACTACATGTAGGCTGCTGCTGAATCTGACCCTGAAAACTGGCCAAAAAATGCCCAAATGCACCCACAGTGACATGCATTTGCATCATCCCATGATTTCATTTTAATAGGCTGTTAAACTGAAAATAATGAACATCATTACCATGAAAGCTGCAGGTCTTGTGCTTGTTATTTTGGCTTTAATCTGCAAATCTACTCCTGCTAAATATAGTCAGTATCATGCACGTTATTATATTGCATTATAAACACACAATGTCTGCAAGTTCTCAGTGAAAAGCTGTGGAGGTACAGAAATTATTTACTGCTAAATGATTCAGTGTGGGTGCCTGGCTGCAGCTTACAGCAGTCTGCATGCTGCTCCCGACCATACAACAACTTTCATGTCTGAGAATTCAAACAAGGAAAGCGCTCTTCATTATTTTCATTATCATCACCACCATTATCATCATCACCACCATCATCATCACCATCTCCCACCGTCCTATGGGAGGAGCGGACTGCATTTCTGAGTAGTCTGCTGCCTCTTCCTCCCTCACTCACTCACTCACTCACTCACACAATAACCTGAGAGTCTCCCGCCCTCCTCTAATAAAACTTTCACATTGGCACCAGTTTGGAGATCTTTAAGATACACCGCCGCGTGCAGTTGGTATCAAAACGTCACTCTGGCAGCCGGCACCCGTGCACCGCTTGTTGCGCAGCAATTACAAACACCATGCTTTCTGCATGTGATCAGTGGGCGAGCTGCGAGGCGGAAACCCCGCCTCTTTAAAGCGGTGCACGTGGACTTTGACATGGTCCTGCCCTCTCTGTGCAGAGCCAGACTGCTGATAGACAAGTCGGTGATAACACAGAGAGCACTGAGCCAAAAACTATTAAACTTATACAGTGATCAAAAAACACTTTGTATATTCATAAGGCTGACCTTACAAGGTCTTTCTTATTGTCTGTGAAAACTACCTTCGTTCACACAACCTCTTGTAACCTCTTGATGACTGCATTTGATTGGGACCAGTATACCTGCCTTTACACATAAACAAAGTTAATTTAATAAGGTTTAAAAAACTATCTTTTCCATTTCAAAGCTCATGCAGTGTCAGCGGCTATTGTGATAAATGGTAACACTTTATGTGAATAGCCCGCCTACAGAAAGTTTATAGAGCCTTTTAAACCTTTCAACAGCTTTTTAGTTGCGATTCAACGATTCAAGTTTTTCTCTTTGTCCGTAGATGTTCATCCACACACAAAGCAACTATATATTCTCAGAATAATTTAGTTCAGCTATTTACTGAACCTGCTGCAGTGAATAGTTAAAGTTCAGCTAAGTTATTCTGAGATATGTATGTTCATGAATCCTACATATAAATCTCATATAGAATGTGTAAAGATTTTTGTTTCGAACAAAGCAAAGTACGTGTAAGATCACATGGCAATGATCACTTATTCTGCCGTACTTAAATTATTGTGTGGACACTTGGGGCAACACATACATGATACAACGTAACATGAAGCCACTGGTTACATTACAGAAAAGTAAGAATTATTCATGAAGTAGATCCAAGAGAGCACACCAACAGTTGTGTTTATCAAGTCAGGATTATTTAAACTGAAAGACTAATTTGAGTTACAGACACTGTTAGTTGTATTTAGAGCAAAATGCAGAGTGTTACCAGAACATTTATAAAAGTTGTTAAAGCACCAGTTTGCACGGACTACAATAAAACAGATGTGTGTTTTGGTGGTGGGCGTTAAACTGTCAGACCATCTATTTCTTATGATTATTTGTGTTTTAAGAGAGGGGCAGGTAATATGTCATGGACTATGTGTTAAAAAAAATTGATTGTGACTCTAATTGCTGCATATAGACATGAGCGGAACAAAGAAAATGAAAATTGTCAAATAAACTCTCCAGATAATCTATTAAACATCTTCAAAACAAAGCCAAACAGCTGAACTGATGAAACTCAACTAATAAGCTGCTAAAATGTCACAAGTGATCTAAAAACTATCCGTAGGCGGACACTCCAAATAAAGTGTTATTGTTATAGTGATAAATTATGTAATTCAGTCCTATATTATCATACTGCTACTTTCTTTTCTAAATAAGACATGAACAGCATAAAAGACAACAAATGTAAGGGTTCTGTCACAGACTAAACACAGCCAAAACAATACACATAAACACTGTATCTGACTGCATCCACACCCAACAGCTGTGCTACATGACTGCTAAATGTTACGTTATAGGTGATGTACTTTTAGCAGAGTCTTGCTGATGTCCTCTTATTTCGTCTTGTCCTTTATTGGGGTTCAGTGTCTTAGGTTTGGTCTCCTCGGCTTAGCATGGGAGTTTTGTGCAGCTTTTATTAATGGCGTTGACCTTTCATGTATTTGTTTGTTTTCAAGCTGGATAAACACTTCATTAGTCAGGTGACATTGTTTACATGAAGGCAAATAGTGTCAAACATGGCTGTGAGACAAGGTGAGAGACGCAGAGCACGATGGTTAGCAAAGCTTTTGTCTAGTAGCTAAGTCAACACATTTTTAAGTCCCTGAGCATGTGGCAGATTTGGAAAACGTAAAGACATGAAGACGATAACGTGAGATATTTAAGTCATATTAAAAGATACTGAACACACTAAATCCTACACAAACTAAAGTCAATATTTGAAGCTTGGACTAGTCACAGGGGGAGACTGTGTTTTCATGTTTCCAGTGCAGCACTCTTTGCATGTAACTCACCAACAAGAGTATGATATAACTTTTGGAGCCGAGGCCGACTTTTTGACAGAGAGCCAGAAGGAATCTCTCACTGCCAAGCGAAGAGGCCAAGTTCCATTCCTTCTGCTCGGCTTTAGCTCCTCCAAATTTCCCTGACCTCCTGACCCACTGCAATTTGACCGTGTGAACCCTACTCTCACATTCCACGCCTGTTGCATGTTCAGCATCGATGCCGAGGATCTTGAACTTGAGAGAGAGAGATGTGAGCATACTCAGAATCCTACCTCCGAATAGCAGAGGAGCACATAACATGCGCATAACCGGCATGAGAAGTGCATGCTTGCATGTGCACACCCACGCTTGTAATTTAAAATATGCATTGCAGGTGAATCTAAACACTCCTTATACTGTGTGTGTGTACGTCTGTATTTAATATGAAGAGATGAGATTTGCAGCTACAAAAACCAGAGTAATATTACAAACAAAAGCAACATGAACACACATTGAGGCCAGCACGCTGCGCTGTGTTTAAGCCAAAAGGATGCAAGGACAAGTTTGATGCTGCCTGTTTAATTTTTGAGTTAAAATGAATTATGCTGCTGTCACATTGTTGAGCAGGGGAAGGATGTGGCGGATGTGAAGCGAGTAGAGTAAGCATGCCTGCCTGTGTTTAAAAATGATTGATTAAGCTGACACCGGCTCAGGGGTGCAACACCGCTCTATTTTTCTCCCTCATTATGTAAGGCTATATTTCAAATCAGGAGTGCACTGGAGGAAGACACCAGAGACACTAGACAGGACACCCTTCAAATAAAAAGTTTATCAGACAACAGCCAAGAAGACTGATGAGTTTCTCCTCTAATCTTGTCTTGGGAGTGGCGATAGAAAAGAGGGAAAAATGTGTTTGTCAAAGCACGAGGTGATCTTTAGAAAAAACACACAGGAAAATGCGTTTGACCAGTTTGGCCACAAGCACAGGATTCATAATGTTTGTACAGTTCATTTTAGGGAAATGTTTGTTTATATCTACAATCAGGCAGAGTACAGAAGGTTACATGTAGGGCATGAATTTTTAATCATGTATTAATTTTCCTTTAAAAAGATACATTCAGCTGTGTTTACAAAAAAATAATTAATTCAGATGAGTGCAAAAATGTTGCTCATAATTTAAAGCAGACACGATGAAACCCACTCTACTCCACGCTCTGCACTAGTTGTCTATTTAAACAGCAGGAGGAAAAAAAAAGTATTCTCAGAATGACATTTTTTTTTTATGCGGACATGGTGACATATCTTTGTTGCCTTACAAATCGGACATCAGAACCCGAGCCCAGCAAACACGCTGCTCTTTGCATGCTCATGCAGTGCAGAGTGCCAGAGTGTAATGAAAGAGACATATTAATGGCCTTTCACTTATTCATGCGTCGGAAATGAAGAGGCACAGTCACATTTTGAAACGGTTGACAGAATAAAGAGCCAACATTGGGGAAATGATTGTATTTATGATTTCACTCTGACAGATGAAGGTATCAAGAGAGAGACGGAGTGACACATTTCTGACAGTTCAAAGTGTTAAATGATGTGATGTATGGCAACATACTCGAGCATGGGGGCACATGCTCTTATATATTTTCACTTTAAGAATCAGCGCCTCACAAGTGCAGACCCGGGAGCCGGCTGAAAAGTCATTGCTGTTATTTCAGCAAACATGGAAAGTGCTGTCTATTGTACAGTGTGTACACATAATGCAAAGGAATATCCAAAGTGAACTACAGGAGAGCTACATGTTGGATTAGCTTTACACTTTCAGCAAAGACAGATGAGTCCACAGTGTTGCTTCCCTCTCAGTGTGTAGCCCCTCGCTCAGAGACAGTGCTACCAATAGCACCACCTAGCAGCAGCTTGACCACAGTAAATCACTGTGTCCACACTGTGCCTCAGGTTGTTAACACATTATGTCCACATCTCTGTAGAAAGAGGAATTCCTTTGCATACTAAATCACAAGTGCATTAATGTGAGTCAATGTATTTAAATCGACCATTTCTACAAGTTTTTTTTTCCAGGGTCATATTAGCAAAGATGTAGAAAACAAGAGTGTTAATGGGGCCTCATCTGTTCTGCCTAACCCACATCAAAAGCTGCTATGACCTCTGAGATGTACACTGATTCCCGATAGCAATTATGCATTTCATGCAATTAAATAATTTTATATGTACTCCTGAGGAATAAATAAGGACATCTGATAAGTAACAGACAACTGCTATTTATTTTTCACAGTCTTACTGCATTGTGTAGCATGAAATCAAGACAGCCAGTGCAATTATTCTGTCTGTAGTTTATGATGATATACTATGCTGGGCAATATATCTATGTTCTATTGATTTTGTGATGCAGGACTAGATACTGTCTTAGATGTTAGATATCGTAATATCATAAGCATTCCTAGTTTTAAAGGCTGCATCACAGTAAAGTATGTAAGTAGTAGTATAGCAGAAGACTGTTCTAGCTGTTCTATTATTTACCTTTACCCACTTAGTCAATATATCCACAGTACTGATGATGATTTATTAAAAATCTCTGTGTAAATATTCAGTGAAAGCACCAAGAGTTAACCATATAGCATTGTTGTAATATTTTTTTTTAGGTATCTAAATATTGTGATATTTGGCCTATATTACGCATTATATTCCAAAACACTGGACTGTAAAAAAATAAGGTGAGAAAATAAAGATTTGCAGGTTCGAGTGAACTCCTTTCTGTCAGAGCCAGAATTGACTCATGGCATGTGCGTAGAGTTCATATGACTGGGGACCGGAATGATTTTCTCAGTTAAAAATCAGGAGGTGAAAAATGGCGTGGTTATTTGTGCCTGACAGAAGTTAAGAGCTTTTCCCCGAGGCCCTCTGCCTCCCTGCTGACCGCAAGGCAGCCTTCTCCTCCAGCAGCATCCACTCACCTTGTGAGATCACACCTCTACACCGGCTGCTGCGATGGCACATCCCGCGACTCCACGGCAGTTCTGTGCACGTGGTGTAAGGACCCCTTGTGCTTTTTTTTTTTCAATTTGCTCTTACAAGTTTGTGTATCGCTGTGTCTGTTTTTGTTTGCGTGCGAGAGGTCTTGCAGAAGTTGGCTTCTGAGGCGCAGCACAGAGGCAGGTAAATCGAGTGCAAGGTCAAGGTTTTGTACTTGTGTAATTAGTAGTGTAATTGCTGCCTGGTTCTAAGGCTTATCGGAGAATCCTGTGTGGCACAAACAGGTCCCACAGGAAGAGATCAAAGCAGTGTCTGGGGAAGGAGAATCTCGATTAGAGTTTATGTTTTAAAAGGTTCAGAGGAGAGAAAACAATCCCACATCCAGGATGGAATATTTCATATCTGTGTGTATGGATACAAACGTAGCAGCAGAAGTTCATCTAACACTAGTAAAGAGTGGCGGTCCATCCATGCTTTCCACTCTGTTCATTACAGACCTGAGTAACGTACTGAAAATGAAATTATTCTTATTGCATTCCAGAATTAATACACACTGGTTGTGTAAGGAGGTACAATATGGCAGATATGGTAAACAGTCATTACATTTATGTCCTGCCACTTCCTTGATTTGATGTCGATTAACATGTTAACATGAAATCACACAGAATATAATTTGCAGATCTTGCATTACAGCGAACATTATTTTGACTCGTCAGTCAACAAAGCACCATGGTCGCCAGCCTATACTGTTGCATGTGATGATGAAAACAAGACAGCGGCACGCTGCCTGCCTGATCCTATCTGACAACCCTCGCCCATCCGACATTACTGTGCGGTCTCTGATGTTGGGCGGCTGCTAATTTAGCCTTTAGCTCCATGGTACCGTAAATCACAACACTCAGGAAGACAAATGTCAGAACACATGTTGCCAGACTGTGTCTTTGAGCAGAAGATTCCTTTAATTGGGTGTGCAGGGACTGGGTCCAATCCCCAGCACCCTCCTCTTCTTCCTCCTTCCCCACTCTCCCTCTCTCTTTGCCTCTTCTCAACATACTAACAAAAGGCAGCGAGATGAAAAAGACAGCGCCAACCCATCCCTACTTTGTGCCATTATAGAACAGACACGCTAGGGGTAAAGAGGTACGATGCTGAACATCAAGGAGAGCTTTATATAACTCTCTTTTTATTCGCCTTGTTTCATGTTTATTTTACTTCTTCAAGCTATCATGTCTGATTGACACTGCTCCCTGTCATAACAACCATTATTCATCGAACCAGCTTATGGAATACAGTGATAGCTTCTGGATATATTTGTCTGAGTTTAGGAAAATGTGTAAAGAATCAAAAATGCTCTCCAAAGTATGTTCGGTGTCATCTCATCATCAGTGTTATGATTCCACCCTTCCCCTTCCTCCGCTCACGCACACTCTGAACTTCAGCAGAGGGAATAGAGATCATAAAGAATAGATATTCAAAGGCTTTAACACAAAAAGACTTTCCTCAAAGCCTGCCTCTCTCTGGATCCGCTGGGCTAGGGAGGGTGAAATGTCCACACAGAGAAATCACAGGGCTCAAGTCAAAAGAAGTCATTTTAATTCTGTTAAAATGTACTGTTCACAATTTAGATGTTGTTAGAGCGGCAAATGTTTATTTCATCATTTGCTGGCAGATCTGAAAGTGTGTACCAGTGTAAGAGTTACAATTTTGTTAAGATTGAAGTTCAAATGTGGAAACATCCTAATCATCATAACCCACACTGTGAAACAAAATCATTTAAAAAAAAAAAAACAAAAAAAAAAAAACATGGTATACAAGGGTAGTAGCAAATTTGCCTCATTAGTTGGGAGACCAACTAATAAAGCACAGTCAGAGGTTGCAGGCACACAAAATTAAAGCTGAAATCACTTCAGATGGTATCCAGATACCAGAAAACTATCTTTTATACACCCCAGGACCCAAGATTAATTATTAGATATACTTTTCTCTGAGTAAGGCCTTTCCCAAAGTTCACGATTTGTAATAAAAATTCTAATAATTCTGCATTTCTTCACTTTAAGTGTGAGTTAATTTAGTGGAATTATTGTCCAGTGTGCATGAAGTTTCACGGCTCAGTCTGAGTCAGGTCATGCAGATTACAGGCTGATGGAGCTGTGATACTGCTGCAGGTAAAAGGAAGTCGAAAAGCAAATTAGATGTTGCATATAGGATAAATGAAAACTGCACTGACAGAAAAGTCACGACCATCTTATACTGTCATTCTCAGAGTATCTTATTTTTGTTACTGTGAGAAAAAGGGGCCTGAGAGGTGATGCTAGTTACTCTCATGTTAATGATTTATTGATTCTTTGAACAGAAAGTCACGCACGCTCTTGCACAGCTTCACAATTTATTAGTAACACCAACTTTTCGGTCCTGCTGGACAACAACATTGAACTTAAGTAGAAACTGCTCCACCCATTTCACAGGTTGTAAATAATGCTGTAAATAATGGCGTTGAACCCTCTTTACAAAGGTCCAGTAAGACAAAATGTGAGTGTTACTAATAAATTGTGAAGCTGAGCAAGAGCAGTGTGCAGGATTTTCTGTTCAAAGACTTAAAGCGACACTTACCTTCGCTTTTCTTTGTTTAGGTTAAAATGCTATTAATAAGCTGATGGCACACTAAAATGTAAGTGAATTCCACCAGAGATAAGAACTCGTAATTATACCATTCTCATGTGGTTCTAAGAAAACTCTGACCAATCATCGCATTCGGCCGTGCATCCTGTCTGTCTTCCCCATGTGGAGGCCTCCGACTGACGTAACCGCTCGCTTAACATCTCTCACCCCACAAGCTACCACTAAGAGAGAACTCGATGCTACAAGAGCCAAAACTCAGGCCAACTTCGACTCTGCTTTCGAGCAACGGTGAAGACGTGATGCAGCTTCATCCTGAGCTAAAAAGGGACGAGATGGTCGCAGAGTTTCTGCTGGACAGGTATTTTTAGTTTGCCTCTAATGTAACATAGGCTAAAACGTTATATGACAACACAGCATCCAGTTGCTAATGGATAACGTTAGCCTACTGTAGTGTAGCCTCTGAAACATTAACGTTATCTTCCTTGTGCGTTTCCACTTACTAGTAACGTTAACGCTCCTATCTAATGTTAGCACTGTAACCTTATTCTAAAACTTGAGTTTTAAAACTCCAGGGTTGCGTTTGACTGTCTTGGTGGCAACATTACACTCGCTCTCCTCTTTGGTGTATCTAACATTACCTTGCCAACGCCTACCTCTATCATAGATGTAATGAGGACATAATTTAGGAGGAAATGCAAGAAAGGTAAGAGTTGCTTTAAGAATGTGGTCGGACAAAAAAACAACAAAAAAACCTCTTCGGCCATCTTTCCGAGCTTCCACAGAACTCTGAAACAAGAAATTCAAAACTCTTTTTCAAAGGGGTGGCCAGGTGGAGCTGCTGAAAATCTTTGGGTGACACACCAAAACCAAAAGGCATGACTAAATTTTGGTATTTTGAGTAATAATTGGGTATTTATTGGCCTCAGCTCCAATGGCAGCGATGGAGATACGACACATCAGTGGACGCAATAATTCTAGCCCCTTTTGCTATGCGTGGTGATGCAATGATGGACCGCCACAAAAATCTGTCCGTCTTCATCCAAACAGCACTAAAACATCGTTCAAAATGTATTCTGTACTGAGTTTGAGAGAGTGACTGAATAAACATTTTTACTGGCCTCCATGCTGCTTTCTATTTACTAACTAACCCGTTTTGCAGCCCGTGACACACCAGGGGGAAAAAACAAAAAACAGAGAGGCTTGTCTGCTGAGTTGTGTACGTGGCTCTGGTCTACTGGCAATGGGAACAGAGTTTATGGCCTACACACTAATTTGGGTGGGAGTAAGGTATTAGTGAAGAAGGACAATAGCTCATAATACATAGTGTTTTTCATAAAGCCAGCCATACACAAATAAATATAACTTAGTATTCCACTTAATCTACGTTCTGTTAGCTTTGTCACTGGAAAAGTTGCAGTCCGGATGTAGAACATATTTTATTGAATAAGAAAGCACTCACAGAGCGGCCATTAGTTTAATGAGTTTACAGCACTGTGGGTTGGTCACTAAGATAAATAGGTCTCTTACTTTTTGGAGCATTATTATGAATAATAAATTCTGGGTCTGTTTGAGGACTACATTGTATATTTGCGTCACGTTCTATTCCATGCAGTTGAGTTTTATTTGTTTAGCAATGTGAGATAGCTCTATAGCTATATTGATATTTCAGGTTACAAAAATCTGATAGCACGTTAATGACAGCTGATAGTCCTTGTCTTTACTGCAAGACATAACATTAACAAAAAATGTTTGAAGAGGGTCTTTTAAATTTCTGTTTCATTTTAAGAATTCTGACCAAAACAAATAATGGAGGAGACATTTCTCTGTTTAAAAATAAACTCGCAAATTATGTAACGCCTTATTTTCTAAATGAACTTGAACATATCTTTGGTACTTCAATTTCTTGTCACTTATAGTGGTCCAAAAGTGGGTCATGGGTTCATTCTGAATGGACTGCAAGTGACTCATGAACATGTCAAGTTTGTAAAAAACACCTTTTATTTTCAAGTACAGTGAATGTCTGGCACATAGCTTTTATTTTGAAGTGCCATTTCCTGCTGTAGAGTAATGGACCAATGCACAGCTACTTAACAGAGACAGCAAACTAGCTAAACGGCATGGCCAAACGCAAGTATAACGATGAATATATTAAACTGTGTGGACCTTGAACTAATGACCAAAGAGAAATCTGGACCCAGTGGCTAGACCAGTTTGGAACCACTGGCTTTAACTACCTACTAGACTGGTGCATCACTAATACAAATCATTATATTGAACAAATTGAAACACTCAAAATGAATCCAACAAGAACTGAAACTAATCCGATTACACTGTTAGTTTTTAACATGCAACACAGTCTCAGTGCTGATAAGAAATTTGAGCAAATATAAATAATCTTGCCTGGACTTAAGTCATTCCTCACATGTATATTGTGTTGCAAAACCCTGAGCTCTGCAGAAACTCTTATTTCCTGCAATCATCTGACATGTGATTCACATCATCTCTGTTTGTTTAGGCAAGGCCCTGCATAGCAGTGGGGAGCGATGGGCCATGAGCTGCACAGCACCACTCTAATGAGCAGAGCTGGACACAGACAAAGAGAGTCTGGACTCTGTTCAGCATCTCTGCCCATTATCTGGCTCTGGTCCAATACACAGATATTAATTCCTGTTCCTTTTAGCCACTACAGTTTCAAGTGCATCACTCTGTCCACAAAGGCTGCGCAAACTTTAATTAACATGCCTTTAATCAATATGACATTTTCTGTGTAAAGCTGTTGTAATCTAGAGAGAGCGCTGATTTACTTTAGTAAATTATTTCCACAAGAGATATAACCATCTATCTAGACGTGTGCTTGTGATATATCTAACAACTAAGATTTATAGGCGTTCCATGTAATCAGAGACTGAGTGAAAAAATGTAAAAATAATATTGCAATGATTTTCACACTGTGATTATTTAAAAAAAAAATCTAAACATAGTCCACATCCTGATGAAAACTATAAACAGAGCAATCACGGGTACAATGTCACACTGACTGACAATCTATTTCCTATCAGTTAAATGCCGCATATAAATAAATCCTGACTGAAGCAATGCACCGTTAAATTAATTTGTTCACATATTTACAAGCTTCAGGAATGGATCACGGCATCTTTATTCTCTTAAAACACATTTCTTTAGGTTAAAGTGTGATAAAACTGAGTTTTTGAGACTATGTTTTGGAGACTGTGTGCTGCTAAACGTCAGTCTGAAATTCACCACGACTAAAATAGACATCCTGTAAAGAAAATTACACAGAGACAACAGCCAAAGCTGTCGTTTTCCCGGTGGTTTTATAAAGCCTGAATTGTTCCCAGTAATGTTTGTCTTCAACAACAAAACAAGTCTCTTCTCTTTTTCCTAGGTGGGTTTTTTTCCCCAGCCAGACCCCGTAGTGAGCAGCAGGCACCTTTTATTGATCAACACAAAGTCCCAAATAAATGAGCGCAGAATGAGAGCTATGCTCCAGGGAGTTCAGGGGAGCTGGAGCTCCATAGGTTCCCATCAATTTTAATCACTCCACTAATGAAGAGGCTCCTCTCTGTTGGGTGTCCATAACTCACGGTGCCAGAGCTACCTCCACTACCTCAATCAAATCATTTCTACACAGCCCGCTTCTCTTCACAACTCTAATGACCTTTTCAAAATAAACAATGCCTGCATTAACGGAGCTGAAAAATTGTTAGATATGAATAGAAAAGTTAAGTGTTTTACAGAAAGAGTGCACGCGGGACGGAGTGAGTTAATCAGGCTCACTTCAACTTGTGTGCCAGGACACAAAGCATTTCCGTAATGCATTCACAATGAGTAAATCAGTATATTACAATATATTCAAATTGGGAATAGTCTCAGGTAAGGTGATCAGGTTGTAAAAACAACCAGTTTGTCACTAGCAAGAGCTACTTAGGAAAAATATTTATCAGTTGTAACAGAAAAATCAAGTAACTGACTGTAATTTCACTACGAGATTCATATGTTTTATAAAAAGATCAAACAATATTCCACCTGGGTAACACAGTGTACCGCAACTTTTAAATATAATATGCTGTTCATTTCATCTACATGCGCTCGCAAATTCCTTTTGTCTCCAATGTGTCAATAAATAAAACCTCAAGCCCTCAAATGTAACTTAAGAGATCTGGGCCTTCCTGGAGAGAAGCTCCTCGTGCCATGACGGTGTGTAATCTCCTCCGTCTCATCCTCTTTTACCCTCCAAGTATTTCAAAAGTTATTGAAACTCCAGAACTCTGTGAACTAGTGCTTCATGTACACACACATACACACACACACACTTGCGCTCATATTTTACTTCTTGTGACGTCCAGAATCTTTCTCCAGCATCTGCTCCGCTCACTGTAGGTAAGGGAAAAAATCCATCACCTTCCCCCTGGGTTTGCATAAGCCTCTCAAAGAGGTGAGTCACTGCCATTGGGCTATTTGTTCCCACGTTCGGGGATTTGCCCCGTCTTTTTGAATTTGATATCTGAACTCTCCGTTGTGGGCATCTTGGCGAATGCTCAAGTTCGACCCAGGCTGATGAGAGGCGTTTGGTATTTGCATCAAAACATGTTCTTTCCTTGCAAATGCACTGTGATATTTCTATATTGTGTGACTTGTGTGGTTTAAATGCACTGGGACTGTTTTTTATTAACCAATATGTATACTGTGAGACTTTAATATAATGCACAGGGAGAGTCACACAACATAAAGAACACCATTGTGTGCAATTTCGTCCAATTCTTCTGTGGCAGTGCAATAACGTGTACATTATTATTATGTGGAGACATTTTAAAAGCAAACAACAAAAACTCTTCGCTGAAAACACACAGTTTAACTGTAGTACTCTCGGGGTGATCTCTCAACTGGAACACATTAAATTCACTGTGATTAACAGCTTGCTCTGAGAGCCTATGGTGAACATTGATGTTTGATCTTTCATTTGTGATGTAGCACATGGGGCACTCTTTGTGTGTTGTTGTTGTAGCCTGTGGGCACACTGCGCTGTGTGCGCAGGCAGGGGCAGTGGGCCAAGTGGACAGAGACTCTGCTCTCGTCTCCGCAGCTGGCCTGACCTGCTCATACATCCACATTAAGAGCGGATGTGACCGGCTCTAGTGTTGCTCTTAGACGTCGGACTGGGAATACTCATGACACATTGTTGCATTAGAGAAAAACAGAGTATTACTGTGCTGTAGATTCAAACAACAAATAAAAAATAGCTTTACTGTTGTAAAAGCTACACTGAGATCTAACATATTCAGAGGTATATGGCTCTCATGGCAACAGATATGTTGTGTTACATGCAAGGACAAAGGCAATGGAAGGTTTGGCCTATCCTCCACTTGACAATTGCCTGCAGTTTCGGGGATATTTTATGCACCAATTTATGGTGTAAATGTCTTTAATTCTGTCAAAATAAAAGTAAAAAATAAAAGGGTGGGGCAGGGTAATGAATGCACATGGGTCCCCTGCGTCCCCTCCCTTACCTGTAGCAAGGGTGTAGCTTTCATTTCAACACTGGGGGGGACACATATGTAGCAGGGGTGTCAGGGGTCCTCCAACAGACAATTCTGAGCATTAAACACTTAATATCCTGCATCCTGGGGAATTTTTATTCACCAATATTTGCCTCTTCTGCATCAATTTATGGTGTAAATGGTGTAAAGGGGGACATGTCCCCTGCGTCCCCACCCTGGAATCTACACCTGTGGCGAGGGCATAACTTTCATTTCAACATCGGTAGTAGTATCAAACACTTAATTCCTGCATTCTGGGGAATTTTTTATTCAACAATTTGTGCTTTTTCTGCATCAATTTATGGTGCAAATATCTTAAAAAATAAAAATCCTCTGCTAGTTTCATGTTTTTTGGGGGGTTGATGAGTGCACATGCTCTAAATTTTGAGATCTACACCTGTGGCAAGGGCGTAGCTTTCATTTCAACACTGTGGGGGGGGGCACATATGTAACCAATTTATGCACCAATTTTTGCCTCTTCTGCATCAACTTATGGTGTAAATTAGGGCTGACCTGAATGCTCTGAATCTTTAATTGTTGCCACGGTAATCAATGTTAAAATCAGTACTCAAACGTATCGATTTTGTTTTGTTTTTGACCACTTAAATGGTGGAGGAAATTGAAAGGAGGTGTCAAGCGTCAGACAGGAATGAGGCCAGTGTTCTCAGTCATCGACCCCCTTCTCAAGCATTATACTGCCGGTCCAATGAGGAAAAGGAAAAATTGAGACACATTGTGGACGGTTATCTGTGGCTGCCAACTGCAGTGAAGCACTTGCTTAGCATCTGTTGATGAGGTCCGATTCATGGCATTCTGATTTATTAATATCTCAGGGAAATATTGCTTGCTTTAGTCCACATTCCACCTTCTCTTCCCTTTCTATCACTCTTTTTCTCATGCACACAGCAATGTTAAAGTGGGCTCGGGTGCTGATGGTTTATTAGCGTATATGAATATGATTGATTACTATTATCCCCCTCCTCTCCCAGGTCACGTTGCATCCTGTCAGAGCTTCAGATATTCGCAGGTAATTATCACAGACCCTAAAATGATATCCAGGACAGCCCTAGTGTAAATGTTTTTAATTTTAGCAAAAGTCCTTCACTAATTTCACGTTTCGCATCCCCTCCCCACACCCTGAATCTACACCTGTGGTTACATGCCTCTGACAGACAAAGATGAAATATCTCTCTCGGTTAAACTAAAATTAAAAGACTAAGATAATGACTGCAAGCTGATGAATGAGTTTGTGTGGCAGGCATGTCTATGTTAAAGATGCGTTGGTTATTATCGATCAAACTGAACAACCTGATGGAGCTGACTGAAAGTCACCTTGATATAATTCTGGCTATCAATCATTTGGAGTGCACTCTTAGTCATGGTTGGCAGTGCCATTAGCATCACCATGGCATTGTTTGGTGAAGACGACAGGGCTGTTCCGCTGTGATTAACACAATGAAGAATCATATCCTCCTGTCCCGCTGCAGCGTCTATTGTTTCCCATTTAGCTCGCTAATCTCCTCTGGATGTTTCATCTCTGCATTATAACCATCCCAAAATGTCTCAAATGTCACTCGCAAAGTGTTTGTGTGTGAGATACATTTACACTTGCCTCTGCGTTTGTATCTTTAAGCCTTGCATTGTCAAGCAGTTGTATCACAATGAGGAAATCTACCATGGATAATTAGTTGAGAATAAGGTGCGGAGAAGCTAGGAAGATTGCTTAAGGTTTTTTTTTTTTTTTTTTTTTTTTTTTCTTAAACAGACCTCTTAAGCTTTTCCTTTTTGCTTTCGTAAACAACACTAAAAGCTCAAAAGGCACTTACATTAACTGAAATTAGCCTGGACCACTGCCCCGGATTGATTTCCATGACTTTGTGCTTCATCTCAACAATTACAGTATCAGACCTGAGCTAATGTATATCCACAGCAATATGTAATCAAGCTGTACAACTATTTACAATGCTGTACTCCTCTGGACATAAGGCCTGGCAATGTCTTTTAGTCACGATCATTACCTTTACTATACACCACCATCCAATTATTTGCTGATTTGCTGCCAATGTTCACAACAGAAGCACAGAGAAGAAACTCGCTCAACACCTGGTCTGGGATCAGGGAGCAGAACACATTTGCCCTCTGGTCTCACATGGACTTCATTCAGAGACGAACTATGGGCTTCCTAAAGGTTCTGTGTGGTTGGGAGACATATGGCTTAGCCTGGTGTTATGTAACCCTCAACCCTCACCATCTGCCTGGAGGCCCAGGTGTGCAGAGCTTGCCAGCCACCAACTGAATCCAGCACCACTGGAGCTCTGTCATTCATGGGTTTTTAATCTCGCCACCATCCCTTCCCTTGTTCCAATTACCAGACATGCACGTGTACAAATAAGCTGTATTAATAACTGTGGAAGCCCTTTCCCAATTTGGCTCGACAGTGGAAGGAAGCGCCGGAGAAGCTTCTGCTGCGGATGTGAGAGGGAAGGTGTAGGGGGATAGTCGTGCCCGGCGATTGTTGACAGGAGGGCCCAGTGCACAGAGCAGGCTGGGAGTTATTGGAAAATAAATCATAAATCATCTCACCTCAGTGACAAGGAAAGGCCCTCACAGAGCACATCTCCTGTGTGGCCAGTCTGACTCCGTCTGATCGCCGGCTCCTGTAATACTCATGCTAATACAGCTCTAACGAGTATGCACACACCGCACCACGGACGGATCATTAAAGAGAAGAACTGAGACATGGATGAGGAAGAAATACTTGAGTCCCACTAGCAGGAATAACTTTGACCTCTCTATGAGCACCACTAAGAGTTCATCCCACAAACCTGCTCTGTTCCCATGAGGCTTCAAGGCTCGTTTCTACCCCGAGGTGATTTAGCCAGCAACTCATCCCTTCAGAATATTGGGGGGGAAAAAATCTATAGTGGGCCCAGACACGTTGTGGGTGGCTTTATATCCAAAGCACTGACAGGTTTCTAGTCAGAGTGCAAATGCTGCAAAACCAACAAATGTATTTGCCTTTACAAATACAGTGCATCCAGTCAGGTGATCGAGCCTTTAGTAAATATTGAGTGGAGGGGTGTCCCAGCAGCGTGGTCTGCAGGTTTATCTGCAGAGAGAGGAGTACAAAGATGAGCCCCCATGAGGATTCAGGGAGAGATGGCTCGTGTTTGATCACCCATCAGGTGTCAGCGATGTTTCGGCTGTTAAAAACACAGGAGAGGCTGCCGCTCTTGTTTGTGCCAAGCACATCTCTTCAAAGAGCCTCGGAAGCTCTGTAGCTCCTCATTTAAATGGGAAAGTTTCTTTCAGCTGATAGCGAGCGCTGGTGGATCTCCTGTTGACACAGGACATTTTTTCCTGTGAAAACACATCACTGTTGTTTTTCTGCCTCGTGGTGAGAAGGTGATTAATGACCAATTTTGAGATTCTATCAAAGCAACTGCGCTGCTCTGCAAATCCACCCTAATTACTACACATTGTTACAAGCGTAGGAGAAAGAGAATATCACATGAATGCTGAGACCAGAGGAAAGAGCGACTTTTTGTATTTGAAATATATATTTAGAGATACTTTAAACAATGCTGAATCATTTCTACCTGGATAATCACTTAATTCTTTTCTTTAGTGATGATTTTCCTTTTTTAAAAAACCCACCATCTTTGTAAAAATCCTATGTAAGCATGCTCTCAGCACATACTTGATCAATTTTAATTGCCACGGTTCTCACCTCTCCAATATAAACAGAAAGTTGAAAGTAAAAGTAAGAAAAAAAAAAAGAAAGAATGAAATGTATTCCCGCATTCTATGATATGGTAAATGTTAGCGCCTGCTGCATCGCACTCCATATCACTTCGCTCCATATGAAAAATAGTTTGCTATTTTGGAACCCCCTGGCAGCCATAGTGGATCACCACAGACGCAGAGCTCATTTATCTTTTGTCAGAGATGAAGCCAAACTAACGCCATCTCCTGAAGCTGCTAAAGAATGAGGAGGGACGTAGGGAGGGTAAAAATAAACCCGGAGCCCAGGTAGCTACACAAAGAAGTCACTCTACAAGTAATGGGCGGCTTCTGAAAGTGGAACTCCGTTTGGAACTGTCTCTCTGCTCAGAAATGATACTGTTTAGTGTCCAAGTTTACTCAATTACCTTGGCTGGTTTTTATGAGATTGGAGATGTAATGAGAATGAGTGGAAGCATCCAACTTCACAACTGACCAATGAAATTATGACTTTGTTAGGTCCCATTTTAAATCCCCTGAAGGTATGATGAGGTTAGGAGCCAAAGTAAAGAAAGCTTGTACATGTGTCATAATGAGGTGCTGTCAGACAAGCTCCAGATATTAATCAACTGAAAGAAAAATATATTACTGATGTTCAACACTGGTGTATGGCACTGTTAATGCTTTATAGCTGGCATTATTATGTGTTCTGTTAATATGAAAATACTTTGTCAGTCTAGAACCATGAAATTCTAATTATAGAAGTATTTAATAATACAACTATAAGTATTAAAATCATCATCTTTCTAGATTATTTACCAATACTATTCAACAATTTAGTGACCACCTGAAAAAAATCCACACACAATCCATAAATCTTATCTTTGTATGCTCCTTAACTCTACTAATGGAGACACAGATACATTAACAAACACAGTAAGAACATGTTTTCTGTGGACTTCTTCTGCCAAAGTCTGTACCTCTGTTTCGAATCAGTATAACACATGCTGAGTCATAACATACTCCCAGCACTCTTCACCTCAATATCAAGACAGTCAGAGCAATCACCCTAATAGAATCACAGTACATAGAAAAAAAGCCTGTCATTAATGTACAAGGCAATACAAATGCTTTACAGCATCAGATATCCACAATTTAATACATTTCCATGCTATTTTCCAAATTAGGAGCTTCATATTGAGGTTTTCAGACAGCAGACAACATCTGTGTCTCCCTCACATCTGTAGGGCTGTACTGAATGTCTTTTTCTCAACATCTAAAGCTTCTATTGAGGCTTTTGAATCGAGCTTCAAATCTCCAGTGTTATATATTATGACGTCATCAGCCTAAGAAATAATAATAATAATCCTCTAACAGAATATTCTATTTCAATAAAGTGATTCATTGGATTAAATGAGTCTTGTTTTTCGTTAAATCAAAAGTCTTTTATGAACAAATGTAATTTATGGTGCTGTTAGATTGTGTCTAGACCAGTGGTTCCCAACTGATGGGTCGAGGTCCAAAAGTGGGTCGCAGGTCCATTCTGAATGGACTGCAAGTGACTCTGAAAAGTGTCAAGTTTGTAAAAGACACAGTTTATTTTAAGGACAGTGAAATTCTGGCACAGAGCTTTTATTTTGAAGTGCTGTTTCCTGCTGTAGAATAAGTGGCCAACAGACAGCTACTTCACCGAGACAACAAACTAGCTCAATGCCATGAACAAACACAAGCAAGATGTCGAATATATTAAACTGTGGGACCTTGAACTAATGACTAAGGAGGAATTTGGACCCCGTGGCTGGACCAGTTGGGAACCACAGGTCTAGACCATCCCGTCACGCTAGCATGGTCAGGATAGCTTGTTGCTAGTGGATCTGCTGCTAGCATAACCTGGCTTGTTTAAGCATGGGAGCCAATGAGCCAATGGGGACAGCAGATAATATTCTCGTTGTTTATCACCGCCAACACCTCCAAACTGGAGGAAACCCTGGCTACCGAGCCTGCTTACTGATCTGTTGTAGCTGTCTAACGTTACAAGTGTACGTCCGGCTGTGGCATCCCATTGTGAAGCCATCAGAAGTTAGTCTTGACCTGTCTGCAACTGTGTAGAAATAACTGGTTTGAACAGACAATAGACAAAATAAAAAATATTTTAAAAAACCTGTGCAGCATTCAAACGTTGATTTAGAATTCAAATGTCAAATAAATGACACTTTTAAGTTTCAAACTATTCGGTGCAGCTCTTCTCACCTCTACCTGACCAAATCATCTTCCTCTTCTAGCACCAAGTAATGTACAAGGAACACACCAACACAGGAACAGCCCAAAACATGAAAACATAGTAACCTGGCTGTCAGCCACACTCTGCTAAAACTACTACCACTCTAAAACTACTCTTGCTTGGCTTTAGCTGTTTATAAAAACCTTTGATACCCTGCAAACGTATATCCCAGTTGCCATGAATAAGCCAGTTAAAAGAATATTCCTTTGCACCTGTGGTGCCCCAGATACAGTAGATCGGTCTGCCAGCAAAAAGACGTAGCCGCCAGCTACAGCCTCCCTCTTTGACTCAGCTCGAGTAGAATTCTACTATAACAGGGAAAATAAATGATAAACCTTGTGGTAATCGTAATAGCAAAAACTCCTCACCACAGAATGCACTATAAATAGCACAGAACACAGTTAGCATTCCAGAGGATAGAGTCGAAATGTGTACAAGTATAAGACATCTCAACCAGTTTTCTCATTCTGATTGAAAGATGAGCTCAACCAGGTTATTTTAACATAGTTTGTATGTGTGTCTAATTAATACTGGCATACTTGTATGCAAACAAAAACTGACACCATCAACTTTTTCGCTCTGAAACTTTAAAGGCACATTCACAGAAACACAGCTCTGCTTTTTTTGATCATCTCTTCCAGGCCTCCAAGTTGAGACGGCAGCAGGCTTTGGGGACATAAACAGTGCAGATATATGCAAACAAAAAAACATTGTCAGGTCTCAACAGGAATTGACAGTTCAACATTAAAATCAGGGCTCCAAACCTTTTCAACAGTCCTTCCTAACAGCTCTATTACTGTGTTTCTTCCTGCTCTTTCTACAGGTTATAGACACAAATGGATTGGCTTTCATGTGATAACAGTTATCTGGAAATAGCGTATGCACTTGGGGGAGAAAATGCCCATAGAAATACTGTATGTCACAGTATAAATCATTCTCTGCATCCCACACAGCCACAGGCCATATGATTAGCCATCCTGTGCATCTTTTCAGCTCTCTCTGCATGATTGACCAGATCTGTGGCGCAATAAACTGTAGCTGTAGCATATCTCCCTGACAAGGCAATGATAGACCAGTCTGTGTCTACTCAGAATGAGCCATCTGTGGGACTTGGTGCCGGGCTGCTTTGCGGACAATATGACAGTCCTCAGGTATATCTCTCAGCATGGCGCTAGCTGATAGCGTAGTGGGCTGGTGTGATACACTGCCTGGTTACTGTTACAGATGAATGACCCTGATGTGCCTGACTCTCCGCCTGTCTCCACCCCTGTCTCTATCTGTGTACCTCGGAGAAGTTCCACAGTGGAGGCAGGCAGACAAACGCACCCAGAACCAACACACAGCCAGTGGGCTTGTCATTGGGAGAACACACCATGACTAAAAAAGGCCCAGCTGTGATTGCCTCTCCATGCCTGATGTGGTCTGATGATGGCTCATCCCTGGCCCGGAGATGAGAACCTGATGAACTGTCAGGAGGCAAACAGCTTTAAATGAGAAATCGACAGACAAGAGCTGCATATAAGGAACATAATAGACGCATTGGGATGCTTGGACATCTCCTCGCAGGTGGTAATGTGATGGCTTCTCTGTGTCTCCCTTGAATATACAGTACAATGCCATACAACGCCAACAATACACCCAGATAGTGTCTTGTACCCTCTCTACTTAAATACAAAAACTGGCCATATTTCCATTGCACTGTCTTGTTAATTATAAAACTGCTGAAACAGACAATGCATTGTTTCATGTTGCACAGCTATTATCAAAGAAATGTATTATTCTTCCTCGCGGTAAAAGATTTCATCACATCTGCAGCGCTCGAGAGCCGTTTGACTTTGATCTTAACGTGTCTTTTTAATCAAGTTCCAAAAGAGACGTCTTCATTGTTGCAGGCCCTGGCCAGACAGCACTGGGAGACATATGCTAAGTTTATCTTCAGCAAATAGATCAGCAGTGCTTTAATATTTTTGCTCTATAATGGTCTTCTTTCCCATTGCACTGGGCCCATTTGGCATTATTTGCTGCTGGGCATGACTTCTTAATAGAATCGGAATTCCAATTTGACTCTCCCGCTTAGCAGCCTAAATTTGAAGACGGGCTGTCCACAGCCTTGGAAAGTGGAAGCCAGTAATTTGAGCAGACCCCCCCTAGCATTACAACTGCTGCATAAAGCATAATTCCTGGTTAAGTTTTTTTTTTTTTTTTTTCTTTGAAGGCTACAAATGAAATAACATAGTTTTCACTGTTTTCACATCTATTCAGTAAGATTAAACTGTACTGTCTTGTGATACAGGAAGTCAATCTGTTTGCTTGCCTGCCCCCTGCAGAGTGGTCAAGGTACAGGGTCAGCAACAGAGCGGCAGGGCCGAGGTTGTTAAAGATCCACACGTTTGCTCAAGGACACTTCAAAACGATGGATGTATTCTGTCATGGGGGCCTGAACTCAGACCCCCCTGGATGAAGGACAGTCTACACCATCACAAACGTCTAACTAGCATTTAATTTCACTCAGCACAAAGACGTCCAAAAAGATTGTGCACCTAAGCTGTAATAGCAAGGGCATCAATAATAAAATATTAGCTTTAAGGCAACAGACACAAAGAGGCTGCTAATTGAGTGTATAATTACCAGAACATGAAGGGAGGCAAAGTGGCTCATCAGAGCACTAACAAGCATGTGACCAGTGGTTTCTCAAGAAGCTCTTTGAGAATTAATTTCTTACACTTGCCCTGGAAGTGACTACCTCCTAATGGTGCGTGTCACACGGAGCAAAAAGAACTCAAAACATTACATTGCGCGGGCCCTCATGAAAATAGTATTTGGATGTCTGACGAAAGAGGATAATGAATTCAACACGGCTGCAACTGCCACTCTTCCAGGTGAAGTGGAATATCTTTTTTCCTCCTCACTAACTGATCATTTAAATATGACTTATCCTCCCCATCACACACATATATTTACACATAATTAACCAAGTTGATATACTCTGATATGATCTGCTATGAATCTGAAAAACAAGGCAGTTCAGTGTGTGTAAAGTGGATGGATAAAGAGGGAGAGAGGAGAGAGATGAAGATAGAGATGGCTGCCCAGTCTGCTGGCACTCAGACCCAGCTGGGTTATGGGGAGGCAGTGGCTGCCTAATGAGCCCCTCTTACCCTAGAGAGCTCACCCCACTCCTCCCCCTAGAGTCCCTAATATAAGGATGAAGGACTGCACACACTCCATCACTATCACATGTGTTGCTTTTCCAACACGCAGCGGGGGAGCTGATGAAAACACAATCTTCGCCTATAAAACGGCCACTTGCTCCACCAGTTAGCGGCACGCTCATATTGTCTTAAACCACAGGAGAAACAATGATACCCATCAGCACAAATACTTGCGCGTACAACTGAGCCGTTTTTAATCACCTCTCTGTTTTCCTCTGTGTCAGCTTTCACCAGGATTCTGCTCGTGAAGCATACTCAGGGGATCTCTTTTACAATAAAAGCACCATAATGTCATTACTAATGACCACCAATGCTACTGTGGCAAAGGTGGATGCCGCTTTGTGTTTAACAACACTGTGAACACATTTTCCTTGGCAGTTTTAAAATTCATGGCTTGTCTATGAAGTCCATCTCGCGTTCTTCGGCTTGTAAAAACCCTGCTTAATGGCCTTTGCTTTGTGAGGCCAAAGCCATAGTTCAACCTCTGCAGAGGAATACTCCCCAGACAGTTGTAAATTCCAATAAAAGGTTCATGCCAAAGTGAGCGTGAGTGAGTTATTCTGTTGAGGAGGGTGGTGGGCAGAACTCCAGTGAGCCCTCTTTCCATTACCACAGCTCCCCAGTGCATAATGGTCAAGGCCCGTCTCCGCTGGGTAAATGTTTACCCTAAAGAAGAGGCTCACCACAAACAGGAATACAGAGGCCAGCATGGGCAGGGAGATAATGAGCTACTATCAGCCTCCCTGCCTCCCTGCCTTGGCCACAGCCAATGCTCATTAGAGCCGTGGTGATGGGCAGGAGAGTTGAATGCACTCAGTCAAGTGGTTCTCCGCTCTTCCACAGAGAAAACTGCCTTCATATTCAAAACGAGAGAGAGAAAAGAATCAACAGTAAAAATATTTGAACAATCTATTCAAACACCTTGTGGATTGTACTGGAGGCAGGCGGCCAGAGAGCAGTTGTTGAGAATGGGCAATGAAGAGATGGCGAAGACTCGCAGGCAGTTCAGTGGGTTTTTTGTCATAGGCTGCCAAAATGGCTTTGATTTACTGAGGGACCTATTGATAATTAATTGTATCATCTGTTTCCTCCTCCACTCAAGCCAAGAAAAGCGAACCCCAACTCTTCATCAGAAGCCTGGGCACAATTCATACCATCAGAGAGGGTGATTGGACCGAAGCTGGCTGTGCAAGCTGTCAGCAGATGGCAGCTAAAAACTAAACAACTCTCAGCCCCAAAGAGAACACAGACTCATGAGCCCAGAACTTTGCCAAGGTGTGGAGGAAACAATTAATAGTCTACTTATGAATCTACCGCTCTGGATACTGCTTACCTAATTAAATAAAATTGGAAGGTGTGGTGCTTCCTCATGCCTGCTCTATTGCAATAAACTGTAATAGTTGACACTGCAAACTGTTTTCTTGGTTTCATCATTCAGCCAGTTAAATGTGGTATCACAGGTTTAGGCTATCATCTACAGTTTTGACTGTCCACAGCTTTAATAGTTCCTGTCTGCCCGCTATTTCACACCCACACAGATCTACCACACATGTACGAAGTGGGCGCCGTCTACAGCAAGCTACAGCACATGGCCGTATATGGAACATACTTTTAGCTCAATAATTCATAATCTTGGAGGGATGCTGAATAATTGAAGTGAACTTGGAGGCCTTTCAGCTCAGCGGAGCTTTGCATGTAGCTGATGGATCTGTGGGATTCAATACACATTACAGGGGGAGAGGGGAAATATAGTGCTAAGCTGTGTTTCTGTTTTCACTGCACATTCATTGATCAATTATTCAGCCGGGCCCTCTGACTGTGACCTGCAGTTCTGAGAAGAGGCCCGAGCCTTCTCAGACTAAGACGGCTCTGTGACAGCGTTTGCTTCTCTTATTGTGCTGCATTTCATGCTCCAGCCAGCATGCTCTTACACAGAGTATCTCATAAAACGCACTCAAACTCCTCTCTGAAATGCTCTCATGTTGTTCAGCTGCGGTGGCCACCGCTTCAAATATTACAGGAACCGTCTTTCATCTTCTTAAATGAGTCAAAGTGGCGAGGCTGCTTATGAAATGAGCAGCATGGCCACTTCAGGCAACTTTGTTCTCTCCTTGTTCTCCTCTAGTCTGGGGAAAGAGGTGAAAAGGGGGGGGGGGGTTTGCTTTTAGAGAGCTGGGGGGTCCCCCGACTGAGCGTGGCTTTATCACACAGGCCTTCTCATGAGTGCTGGATCTTTTAATCAAAGACATTATTTCACAGCAAAACCAGCCTCGCAGCCAACATGACTGGGAGTGTCTAATTAACACAAAAGAAAAACGCTGCGCTTGGGCAAAGTCCCTCAAAACAGCGACCTCCATCTCTGCATCTGAGATAGCCTTACATTCCCCAAGAATGCTGTTTTTCACCATCTGATGAATTTACCCACTCTGGCTATTTCAGCATGTTGAGCATAGCTTTCTATGCGGACAATAAATATTGCAATGAAGGCTTAGTCTATAGTAAGTCCGTCATTGGCTGATTTAAAGGTCCAATGTGTAAGATTTAGGAGGATTTAGTGGCGTCTAGCTGTGAGGATTGCAGATTGCAACCAGCTGAAACTTCTGCTGGTCAGAATTCCCTCAGTATTTACTGTTTAGGACGTTTCTACTGGGAGCCAAATTATCTGCAGAGGTCTCTTCTCAAAAACAAGCCATTTGACTGAAACTGGTAAAAACCCTGGGTAAAGCAGTATCTCATTTCAAATCAGTCTTTCTTGTACACTGTTTAGCATGTTGCAGACAAACTGCTAGCACAGCACCTGCAAATGTGTGCTCACTTATTTTCTGGTTTTACTGCATGCATAATTATCTACAGAGGCCTCCTCCTCTCAATACAAATGGACCCGGTGATTTAAACCTGTAAAAACAAGACATTGTCACTCCAACCTCGTCACATTTCGATGTTTGGTCATGGACTTTCCACGTCAAGATACGATGTGCAAGGTACCCTGGGTGCATTGGTTGTTGATGTTACATGCATTGTCTCCTTTGAAAATACACTTCTGTTTTCACAGGAAATTTATTGTTTGCATACAGTCTCTTTCAAAATAAATGCAATACGTTGGTACAACACTGCAAATTGACCTTCTTCTTCCTTCCACAACACACGTTTGGATTTAGCCAACAAAAATACATGGTTGGGTTTAGGAAAAAGAACAGGGTTTGACTTTATGATCTTATGGGACACGAACATCGCTCTCTCGGTTAAAAGTCTGTGTTTCTTGAAGCCATCAACCCCCTTTCCCACCCACCCTACTCTGACTTTTGGCGCCTTAACTTTCGTTCTTTCCCCTCGTGTTTCCCCCTTATGCTGGCAAGTGCCGTTAAACTATAATGGCGAATGGCTGCATGTAATGCCAGCATTAGAGGACGGCTTATTTCGTCGGTGTCTGATGCCCAAAGTCACTTCCCAAGCGCCGGATTTCGACGACTTCAGAGTGAGACCGGGTTGGTAAAAACACTGAATAAAGCAGTTTCACATTAAGAGTCTGTCTTTTTTCTCCACTGCTTATTGCAGAGGGACATTCAACCACGGTAGCCGACACAAAAACATGAACGCGCTAACACGCGAATGACTCCATCCACAGCCAATGTTTGGTTTGTCTGTTCTGGGCTACCGTAGACACATGGCGGTGACACATAGCAGGCTCTGTGGATAAGGACCTGCACCCTGTGTCGATTTAAACAGCCCATTCTAAGGTATCGAAAACACAACCATTCTTATTTTCAGGTGATTGTACACGAATGAAAACATACTTTTTATATAATACTCCATTTCTGCCAATAGATCCCTCTAAATCCAACACACTGGGCCTTTAAATACAAAAAAAGAACTATTAAGTTCACAGTAGGACTTGAAAAATGGTGCGGCACACTCTCACTTCTCAGGTCTATCTGAAAAGTACAGAAAGCGCCGTTGGACAAAACCAGAGATTGTTTGTTATGCAGAATCAGCCCTCTGGGATTAAGTCGGCATTGTTCAAAGCTCAAATAAAGTAAGTATACCTATTGAGGCCAAAAGACATCCACACTGAATCAGAATAGCCTGATATACAACCGTTTAGAGGTCAAGCTGAGCTTTGTCTGCTATGATTTATGATCCACTTGCTCACCTACAGCTGTAGGGGAGAATACATGTCATATAACATTGCTTTGTTAGAAAAACACAGTTTGATACCGTTTTGATAGATGGATTTGAAGTTACCCGGGCTTTCTGACATGAGCCGAGTGTGTTTTAGACAGAGGTGTTTAATCTTCATCCTGACTGGTAGGCTCCTCACGTCCCCTGAGCTCCTTGTTTTCCTGTATTGATTAAAATCTGCCCTATCCACCTTCCTGGTGTAAGAACTCCTTCAAAGAAGGCTCAGTGGGATTATTCACTGAGAAAAACTTACCCCAGTCTTTGTTCTACTGGTTGCTTTACGTTGTTCAATGAGGCAAGTCTATGGGCCAATATCGGCATGGGAAAAAACACGGTTATGAACAAGTGAGCCCCTCTGTGACTGGTATATTTTCATACTGTATATCAGGTAATTTATCATAATGCTACATCACAAAGAAAATAGATTTGGGAGATCTGAAGTTCAAAGAGAGAAAGCCAAAGGTGACCTTCGTACCGTATGGACAGCTTCCCTGTTATTTCAGTTTGACCCTTGAAGCAGCGGTCTGCACCGAGCAAATGAAGCAGGGATTGAGACAAGGGATTAGTTTGGAAATGAGCCCTGCCCTATCTTTAAACACGGACTGGCTGAGGACTGGGTAGCTTACCTCTTATCTTTTTTTCCCATTGTTGCCGGAGCTGAAGAAATAATTTGAACACACACATTCACAGGTCCGTGTCTGTGGGTATGTTCTACAAAGGTATGATGGCAACAACCACTTAATTCGTGATTAGGGCTTTATTCAAAGGCGTGTTTACTCTCCCAGGAATTCATTAGATCCAGAAGCTGCTTCATTTTTTTTTCTTTCCTGCGACTCATTCCCCCAGTGAGGTGATTTAATGCTAGTCTCTAGGTGATAAAAAACTGAAGAGCATGACCACAAATACACTGAATACATTAGCTCTTTTTTTCCCCTACCAAACACAAGGAAGGTTATTCTATCATGCAAATTACCCAGTGCACCAACACATTCCTCTTGCGTCTCATTCCACAGACATCAAATTATTTTAGGTTTAGTGCCAGGTGACTTACCTGTAGTGTTTTAATGTTGCCATTGAAAAAAAAAAATAGTGCTGTTGTTGTGGCAGCTGAAACTATTTGAAAAACATTCTGTGCCATGAACTTTTCAGTGAGGATTAATGTAATACATGGGAGAGGAAGTAAATACTTTAAAATAAAGAAAAATACAGATTCAGAATACAGATTAAAGGTGATACTTCCAACTTCCAAGCAGCAGTTAAAAATAAATTCCCTTCAACGCATCTTTATTTTTTCACTTGCTTCCCGTAACATTTTAACTTTTCACTTAGCAAATGTTGACATGAGATTAATCTATTTATAATTTGTATTTAAACAACTTCTAATTTTAATATTTTGTATTTCAATATGTATTTTTTTCTCTCAAAAGGACTATTATGTTCAGTGATTGTCATATTTAAATAAAATACTGTTTGTTGTTTTAGACTGAGAGAATGTAATTTGGACTCCAATCTCAAAGCCTTAAAAGGTGCACTATACAGGATTTTCCTTAAAAAAATATGTACAGGCTGCTCTCTGCCTGTATTTTCCTATGTTCTTATTATTTTTCTGTGTTCCTGGGTAAGGTCAGGACGTTATAAAAAGACAGCAATCAGGTGCCAGACTGTGAGCAGCACGCATCCAAGAGCAAGCTATGAAAATTGCGGACAGGGCATCTAAATCTGGGGTTAGCTTTCACTTTCACTTTTCCTGGCGATACTGTTTACAAATAGTTACCGACAATTCTTGCATAAAAAACTGGCAATCACAGAGGAAATTATTTTTTTGTACATTAATGAGGGAAAGATTAGGTTTTTCTTGGGGCTGTTTTGCCAGGCAGATACACCGTTTACCAAGAATTTATCTGAATAAATACAAAAGTAGAAAACTGAGCATCTGTATGGCTTCCCATGTGAAATCTATTTCTGTATGAAGATACACATACATCCAAGAGCGTATGGGAAAGTAATTATTTCGCACATAATGAAATGCAGTAAGTTTCTAAGGTGTAATTACAATGAGAAAGACTGTCACTACAGTCAAGGGCAGAGTGTTTGGGACTTGGGACCATGAAGCGCTGCACCTGCTGAATTCAATGAAGAACTTTCATTAGTTGATGGAATTTCTTCTTTTTCTTCCTCCTTTTGGTGAGTATCATTATAAAGTCAAACTATAAGCTGTTGTGTGTACAAGCTGTTTTAAAAGCCACAGAAGTTCATTTTCAATTCCAGTCAGGATCAAAATGTTACAGGATGATTCACAGTGAATCAAAGGCAAATGTATACAGACTGATATATAAGTCCTTTAGAATATTCCTCTTTGATGTGACAGGGTTGACTTCATATAAGCACCACATAGAGTGCATAGTTCTCGTTTCATCTCCTAGAAATTCACTTTGTGTGTTACTAAGTTGTTGTGGCAAGTAGGGGTGTGCCATGTCATTTCGTTCAAGATAATACCAGTATAATTTTGTATATGATATGAAAAATTCATATTGTGATACTCACAATATTTGGACTTGCTGACATACTGACTTCATACTGTTACCCACGGCAACAACAAGCATGGCTGAAAGTGAAAGTGAAAGATGCCGCACAGAGGGAACTCATTCAGCGGCTCCTCCGGCAGCAGCACAGCGTCTCTCCCTCTGCTTTCTCGCCGTGCACACACGGGAGTCGGTGTTGTTAGGTGATTTTGTCATAAACGTTTGGTAATGTAAACCTACTAAACGTATGTGAATGTGCAATAGTTCTGGTATCATAACATCCTGTCACAGGTTACAGCGTGATGATTAGAGGAGAAATGGCATTGGTGGAAAGTAACTGAAATAGGTTTTCAGAGAACATTTTGCTGATGCATTCAGTATTAACATTTTTGCGGCTTGCAAGATATGTTAATTAGCAATATTTTCTTATTCTGTTATAGGGTTGTAACAGTATGAGATTTTTATGGTATAACGGTCTCAGAAAATATCAGTTTCACAGCATCACGGTATAACAGAATTTATATTATTATCAGTCAGAATGACCCTTAAAGGAATAAAAATGGAAGGGTTATTTTTGGTTAAACAAACATTTTTTTTACTATAATTGAAACTTGAAACCAATTTGTTAATGCAAGTATGGGTAAAAAGTCTCCCCTTTAAAAATGATTAAGTTAAAGTGAGAGTATTCATCTAGTTGCATTTTTTCCAATAATGTAAATAAGCAAATATACACGCTATCATAGCCGTCAAATTTTATATCACAGTATACCTAAAAACCGGCATACTGCTGCAACTCTATTCTGTTAATGGACAATGTCATTTGTTTGGTATTATGTTTCCCTCAAAACATATCTGCTGATTCAAATTAGGTGTACATAAATGTAATTTATGATGGCTGTAGTTTCTCAAGTGATATACCCTGTGATTTTCTTCTTTTAAGCTTTATACACTTGATAAACTAAGGGACTGTGGGGGGAGTTAAGGGTAATACTGATAACATCAGCAATCAAATCAGAGGCAGATGTCATTCTGCCCTCTCCAGATGTTGTGCAAGACTTTTGCTGTTGTTGTCTATAAATACTGATTTTAAAAAATGTATTAAGTTTCACTTCAGACTGAAACCAATTTGTAATAAATCCACTTTGCACCTGTACAGTGTTTGAGCCTGCCTATGTTAGGGATGATATGTGTGCTGTGAAGGCTATGTTTCCAGACGGCTTTGAGCTGAACTGCAGTGCACCATCTGTAGCGGCCAAGGGGACAACTGTTGCTCATTAAATTAGCCAGTTCCATCATCCTGATGCATCAGAGGAAGACCTGGGATCTCTGTGACCTTTCTCTCCCCCACAACCAAGCCCTTTCCTTCACTAATATAGATGCAAACTCAAGTAGGTCAAACACCAGGTATAAATCTTCCTTGGCAAGCCGCTGCGGCGTTTGCCAGGTATGCACTGCAGGCTGGCGTGACGGACTGTGAGTGGAGGTGTGGCTCAAGCATGAAGTGGGCACGCTGTTGCTGCTGCCAGCAGGCTGGGACCAGCTTGCCGCTGGCCGAAGGGTTTGCCTCCTACATGGGGACCAGTTGGCTGCTACAATGTGTTTCTGAAAACAGATATTTGTTATCAGAATCAAGCTGACGGTGCATTTATATGAACAGTTGGGAATGTAGAGTTGCTGTTAAGGCGCCAGTGAACAGATTCTAAAGTTTAAGGAAGAAAAACTCCTTAAAAAAAAAAAAAAAAAAAAAAAGAATATTACGCATGTATCACCTATGCAGCATTAGCAGGAGTAAGGTCAAGGGTATGACTTGTGATTTCTTTTTATAGATGGCCTTTGATATGAGAAAATGAATAACTGGCATGGCTGTAAAGCTTTTATATTAGTTATACAGTCTGTTTAATACAAAAGCAATCGATTTTGACCTTTGACGTTTTACTGCAGACAGAAAGGTCCTGCCCTCGCTGGGTTATAATATAAAAATGAGGTAAATCTCTTGTGTGATTAAAAATCCCACAGAACACACCACAGAATAGGAAGTGAGGATACCAATTCATCACAGTAAAACCTTTCCAAACTGTTCATTGCATTTTTTAGGTAACTTTCCAACAAACCTTCCCTGTAGTGATTTGTAAATTGTACCTGCTGATTTAGGCAGACAGCCAGCTGTCATACTTTGATGACATCAGCTAATTAAAAATTGAAACGGCAAAATGCTGAAAGTTTAGTGTACTGTATCCAGTGTGACATTGGCAACAAACGTCCTAAAATAATTAAATCCAACAATATGAATTTCTGCACCCATATTCATAATGTTTTCAAATTACTATTCAGACTAATTTATGTGTTCAACCACAACACAGATGGATTGTAAGGAAAGAGGGAGACATCTTTCTTGGGAGAGCATTTCAAACGAGAACTACCTTTCTGTCAATTTCTTGTTGTCTTATGTCATTCTTGTTGAAAAACCTGCATTAGTGTTGCCTCAAAGTGGTCTGTGCACACTGGCCTTTCTCACACACGCACACACACACACACACACACACACACACACACACACACACCGTCTATGTAGTCTTAAATTTCCAACCCTCTCTGGGAAAGCTCACACCTGTGGCAAATTCATTCTCCCCTCTCCTCTATTACACTCACACTAAGGCTCACAACAGGGCCCTCAGTGGTATATGGTAATGCTGGTTGAAAAAGTGGTGAGCCATTTTCACCCCAAACTTGGAGGTTTTCCTCAGTAGCTAAGGATACTGTGTCTTAGCTTAAAAAAACTTTCATATTTCTAAGCAACTAAAGTGAAGCTGTGTTTATTTCTATTTTACTTAAACATGCTGTTATTCTAATGTGTGCTTTTAATAAAGTTTTAGTTAGCATGGCCTTTAAAACTGGCAGTATTTAGGCTTTAAGCTCATCCAAGCAACATTCTTCATATAAACATTATATTTTTCATGCAAACTTGTAGTGCTGCAAATGAAGTCATGTATTCATTAACAAAGTGATAGACATTTTTACTCATGTTGCATGTCTTTTTCTGATCCACCGAGATCCGCGAGCATCAGACAGCATGAGATTGTTTGTTGTCGAACATCGTGACAAGTGCAACAGGCTGCATCTGTCTACAGTGTTGCTACTGTGCCAAGTAACTATATAAAGCTTACTTACAAATACTTCATAGAGAGATTTCACCCATTAAAGATTTTAAGTTCATGCAAGGTAAGTCATAAGTCTTGGGGCTGCTGGTCTCCAATTACTTTAGGGACTGGAAACCATTAAATTGAATGCTATACTTATGACAGCCTGCAGATACTGAGCAGTTTGGGCTTTTCTAGCTGTTTTTGTGGGCTTTTTTTCTTTTTTAAGGAAGGAATACTTCTTAAAGAATACTTTAATTTTTCTAATGAATTTCATATTTTTTAGTGGCATGGTGGTGCAGTGGCCAGCACTGTCACTTCACAGAAAGAGGGCTCCTGGTTTGAACCCCACATTGGGGGAGCCCTTCTTTGCAGAGTTTGCATGTTCATGTCAGTGTGGGTTTATTCCACGTGTTCCGGCTTCCTCCCACAGTCCAAAGACATGCAGGTTAATTGGTGACTCTAAATTGTCCATAGGTGTGAATGTGAGTTTGAATGGTTGTCTGTCTCCATGTGTCAGCCCTGTGATAGTCTGGCAACCTGTCCAGGGTGTACCCTGCCTCTGGTCCAATGTCAGCTCATGGTGGTGAATACACAAGTTTTGGTTGGTTTATTGTAATTTATTTAATGGAAATGTAACAATTATTAACTAAAAATACACAGGTGGAATCACTACAGTGATTCGGGTACAACTCGACAAAGAACACAAAACTATAAATGCTGATAATAATGCTAATAGAATAATGTGCACTAATAACCATCTGCCTCACCTTCCTACAACAGTAGCTACAATGTTTTGTGTAGAGTGTTAAAGAATAACTTCGAGCAAGCAAAAGAGACTGAGTTTTAGGTATTGGTGTACAAAACCAGAACTAGGGTTAACTAAGGTTAACAATACAAATAATGTACAGGCCAGTCTAGTTTATTCTGAAACTAATCTGCAACTGCATTTTTGATTTCTTGAGGCTAGATCCATTTCGGAAAGATGTCAACATGCATGTTCAAGGTACCTGAGGTTAAGGCCAATCATGAACCGTAACGTGCCTGATAGGAATGGGAATTGAAGATTTTATTGAAACCAATGCTATTATTAATTCTATTTGCCCTTATTCAATTCTTTGGTGATTCTCTTTTTGATTACTGATCAATTTCTGTGTGGAATAAAGTAGGCCTTAACAGATTTTCAGCTTCAGCGCAACTGTTTAGTATCTCTGAGTCTGAACACTGTGTAAATGAAATTGAAGAATACTTGTACAGCATTCGTATTCATTTAGGTTTTCTTAGCCAAAGAAAAAATCTAGTGAACCTGCAGTTATGTAAGAATTTTCCTAGTTGGGGCGTCGGTAGCATAGTGGATAGTGCCAGCGCCCCATGTATAGAGGCGATGCCTCGCTGCAGTGGTCGCAAGTTCAACTTTGGCTTGCAACCCTTTGCTGCATGTCATCTCTCTCTCTCTCTCTCTCTCTCTCTCTCTCTCTCTCTCTCTCTCTCCTCATTTCACTCTGTCCTGTTCATTAAAGGCAAAAAGCCCAAAAAATAATCTTAAAAAAAAAAAGAATTTTCCTAGTTGACCAGTAGTAGTTATTTAGGGCTATTTATCGACTAGTCGCCCACATGTTCTGTTTAAGGTCTGAGAAAGAATAGTATCAGTAACATTGTTAACACTGCACTACATTACAGAGAAATACAAAACCGTATTAATGAACCTTCATTAATATAGGCCTATATTTTATCTACAAGTGCACGTCACACACTGAGCGAGCCGCCTGTTAATGACGCTGTCGGCAAAGCAGTAATGATTGTGCTAAGTGGCTAATGGGCATGTAGCTACTTCCATGTTTCAGATGATACATCATGTTTGTAGTCGACCAATGAAGATGAGTTTACATATCACCTTGGGTTCGTCCATCACCTTCTCAAAATGATCCAACACTTCGGATTTGGACCAGCCCTGGAAATTAACCTGACTCCTGTCTGACTGCTGAGTGTGGCCACTTCCTGTGTCTGTCTTTTCAAATTAAATTCCCACATGGTCCAGTCATATAGGTTTTGATTTATTTTGACAAGGTGCAGCTCCTGACAGAGTTTCATGTTTGTTTGTTTTTTCCTTCGACTAAGCGACTAATGAAATCTTGCAGTATCAAATACATGGTATTCCCTGGTATTTTAGCCCATATTGCATAGAGGGATGTTTCAGCTTGTGGCTGGTGTTTCCACACTTACTTGAATTGTAATTTTACAGACATTACAAGCAGTGCTGAAGCCACACATTAGACCGTTTCTTCCTCTCTGTACCAAGACTCCTTGTTGCAAGTTTACATCAGCGTAGAAGCATGAGTTTGACATCATTGCAACTGTCAGAAGAACATGCCCGCTTTGATAAAAGGAATTGATAAGCTCAGTGGTATGCGATTCAGACGGATTGGACAATTTGGAACCAGTTCTCAACTGTGACTAGTTCTTGATTCCCATCCCTAGTCCCCAAGTACCTGGTTGCATGACATTTACCATCTGTTTTTCCACTTATTCCCTGTCATGCCTCGACTGTAAACTATCTAATAAATGCAAAAATGCCCCTCAAAAAATATTTAAAGTACTTCCTTTTAACAATGTAAAGACGGTGTTATGAGAGATCATCATTATGCATTACCAACAGTGTCACAGCTGACTGGCCAGAATGTGATATTTCATAAAAGGCAAAAATCTGTCTTTATACTTTTATGCACACAAATAAGCTGGCAGATAAATAAGCCCAGTAAACAAATATTTCTTCCCTTTTAAGTTTCTCAACTACTTCAAAATGGAACACTGACACAAATAAAACATGTCTAGAGGAGTGCTCCCTGAGTTTCAGGGGTTGAGGAGAGTTAGCAGAGGTTGCTGCGCTTAGCCAGTATAAAAAATGGAGGCCTGTATTGAGTTTGTAGGCCTGCAGCTCCAGGCAACGGTGATAAATCCACCTGTGAGAGAGCTTGTATCAGACAGGCCCAGGCCACTGGCAGATAAATCGACTGGCCCGTGCCCTGACTGGGAGACGCACCCCTGTGGGCTTCCCTGCCACTGAGAGTTATATTTCCAGCTCTGTCCCTCGTAGGCTGGAGCAGCGCTTCAGGATACGAGCAAGCTAAATGAAACACTAATGCACCAAGTTTCCCATCAGAAATTTCCATAATTCATTTCCACACATTTCCTTGAGAGCACACTGTGGGATTTGAGGGAGGGGCTGGGAATCTAAATGTGCCAGCTGTGTGAAAAGAGGAGTCTGATCAACAGCTCAGTGGCTGGAGCCTTATGGTGAAAGCCAGCCACCTGACCTTACAGGTGTATCCCCTATCTTTCTAACAAGGAGGGGGTTTTTCCAGCAGAGTGCAGGCAGAGTTAGTGTAGTCAAAATGTGCTCTGCCTCCTCCCTCATTCTCTTTGGATTTAGAGTTTATACAGTTGAGAAAATCTATTATTTTATGTTGCGCATTTCAAAGAAATCCCCTTTCTCAGCCATTTCATTTTCATCAATAAATAAGCCAGATTTTGCTCTTTCATTCAGCGCTTCAATCTATGTTGAATGATTTGAGGGGCTTAAAACTGCTTCAGCAGTTCTCTTTGTGTTCCTGGTTAAATGTTTCTCTCCAGTTTGTTTTTGTTGCTGTTAAACTACTTACTAAAACCATGTGTTCTCTGGAAAAATAATTCTCTCTTGGATTGCAGAGCAATGAAGATATTACTTTTGATGTCGTTCTCTCAGACCAAAGGCTGTTTGTGTCTGTTGGTGTATTGAACCATAGCCTGAGATGTCCAATATTACACTTTACTCAAAAAAGTTTAGAAAATATTTCATAAAAGGCTATTTTCAAGTTCGGGATGCTTTTGAACCGAGGCTGTCCCTAACTCTTTGTTCATGGATTATTACTTTTCCATCCAGCATCCAGTCAGACATCATGTTAAATAATGGTGAAAGTGAGTTACCCTTTTTTCAGACTTCCAGACAGAATGCAAATTGAAAATAACTAATAATGTGTTCCATAACAGTAATATTTAAGATGGGTGCAAAATCCTCCAAGAATAATGGAGCCGTAATGAGGCTTTGCAAGCATTGTTGGATGGAGAACAAATGGTTTGTACCAACAGTGTTTAGAACACAGAAATAGTCCTGAACACCAGGTGCTGTAGAACAATATTCCCTGCAGTGTGATGAATTGGTTGACTAAAGAGGGTATTCATCCAAAAGCACCATAGTCTGCAATATGTGATTGCTAAACCTGACACAGTCTAAGAGAAATGGCATGTTCTAACAACTCGCAATACATCAACCTTATTCTGAGAGATTATAATGACACATCTATTTCACGTTGTCAGGAGCAAACAGAGTAATATTTTCTACATCAAATCTCAACAACCCTCATGATTGTCATCATAAATGTTCAGAATCAAAACCAGATAGTAGAAAAAGTGTTTTGGGTGATGGGATGTCATTAAAATGTCATGTTTCTTTTTACAACTTGGTGCCAAAGTCACAGACAGACAGCGGGCTTTGGTGGCAAAATTAAGTGTTCTATTGTCTAGAAAACAATCCTAATAGTCTTTTTTTTTCCCGGGGTCGGTAAAGACCAAGAAAAAAAACAAAAACAATCCTCCAGGGGAGCTTTTGCCCGAGGTAAGACACAGGTGGATGGAGCCCAGAGCAGGGTCACAGTAAAGATTTATACTATGTACAAAGTAAAGAACAGAAGAAAAATGGCTGTTCATGTAGCGTCTCAGTGAAGCGAGTGAAACAGCTGTTCACGGAGTGAGGAAGTGGTCAGGTAAGACAGGCCTGGAAATAATAATCACAGGCCCATCTGCTGACCTGGGACTGCATGGCCCCCGGGCTCCCAGCACAGGCCCTCCGTATGGAGCACAGCACAGCCCTCGCCCCAGGAAACCTGGCCACGCCGCACTAGGCTGCTGACACTGCCACATGCTCTCTTTCTGTGGCCGAGCTAGCCTGCAAGCCTGTGTACTCCGTCTATATGATACACTCACGTTAAGGTGCCACTGCGGATACTATCTATAACCAACTGACTGCTGTTAAATGTACTCCAGGATCCTATTTATACTGTGCGTGTACCTCAGGGAGGATGTTTAAACTTAAAGGAACAAAAGATCCCCAAACAAACCTCTGTATGATGAATTGTTGTTTTATCATAAGTTCCATTTAAAGAAATGGGTTCATTAGATATGAGGACAAAGTTTTGGAGCAAAAATGACCAACAACAGAGGATCGAGGGCCAGTCTCGTTCCAACTGCCAAACTAGTTAATTCTGATCATTAATTTAGTGACTAATAGCAGCGTAAGATGGCATTTTAATGTAACGAGGGATTAAAACACATTTATCATATTAGAGAGCATATCAGTGATTTCCTGGCTGTGCATCCTTGATGGTTTCTCCAGGAACAAATCAATATTGTGCTGTAATTGAGCGATGAGGAGGGTGAGAAGTGTGAACAGCCTAATCATAATTAAAGAGCGGGCTGCTGAACATGGGGGTGAACTAAGGCTCTGGAAGATAAACAGTGTCAGCAAGAGACGAAGGCGAGCTTTGTTACAACTTTCCTGTGTTGTCTGAACTTACATCAGAGACAAAATTATAAAGATCCAGGCTCCAATCAGCCACCTTGGAAATTCTGAAAACACTGCTCTGATGTAGAGAGCAACTTAAGAATGCAACGGTGACAAACCTTTAATTGATGGCACATTTATAATGGGTGAAGACGAGGTATCAAAAGGGTAACAACATTCTTGATATTCAGTAGTACTAAACACACAATACTAATCACAATTAGTCCCTATATTCACTTCACAGTCTGAAATGTGATGCAGTTAAACTTCAAAACCACTTAAAGAAAGCAGATGCTTCCTCAAAATCCACCTGCTCACACTTAAAGCAAACGCATATAAACAAGCTCCCACTTAATCACTCTCTCTCTCTCTCTCTCTCTTCCTTTCTGTCTCCCTCGCACAAACGCGCACACATCACACACACACATTCTTTGCTCTATGACATGCCGTCAAAGCATGCTACACAAAAGCACCTTTAATGTATTGGAAGAAAAGTGGTAAACAGATTTGCATCACTACCCCACATTATCTGCTGACACCCAGAAATGATTTGTTTTATGCACACTTGGCCTTGAAGTTTGCAAGCAGGTTGTCAGTGATGATAGAATTGAGGTAAATGGTGTAGACTGAGAAAACAACAACTTTGCTGAGGTCCCCACTTTGAGTTGGAAGGCGAACTGCTTAACGCAAAAGGCAATTTTAATTGTATCGATTCAGCCATACAAATGTAGAATTCTCTTCAAAAGTGCGTAAGTCAGCACAGTCTCTGTCTTCTAATGCAGCCAAAGGGAGCTAGTTTATTTTGTAAAGCCCCTGAACCCAAGTAGACAGCGCACAATCATAGGATGGGGTTTTGGTTTCGCATGATCCGACACAATGCTCGAAAGTTCTTTGACAGAAAAAAAAAACCTGCAGATTGTTCAAAGCCCTGTTTAAATGTGATCAGCAGTGCAAAATGCAAACAGCGAGATAAATATGAATTTTTAGCACTTGCAGTTTTATGTCATTTGTCAGGTGGCGGAACGGCAAAGTGGCCTTTGTTGCTCTTTTAATAGCTGAAAAAACATTCTTTTGTTGTGGAACAAATGATGAAGTTTCAAAGATGTGCTATCAGAAAATAAACCCTGCAAGGAGAAAAATGACAAAAGCCGGACAAAGAACCTGCAATTATGACTTCAGGCTAAACAACTCCTTGTGCATTACAGAAAATAGGATTTCTAGTTTTCAGCTGTAAATTATAATAACATTCATCAGCTGTTGCGGAGTGATTCACATACCAATGATCTATGCCCTTTTTTTCTGTTCCATATTATGTGTCAGATGGTTCCCTCCACCTGTTAGTGTGCAGATACAATCATGACAAATTAATGCCCTGGGCCATGTGGCTGCCTTGTAATTGACATATAAGCAAGCAATCAACAAACACTCAACAGGAGTCACAGACTAATCACATATCCCATTATTAGGTATTTGAAAACAGATAAATTGACAAACATTTTTTTTTTCGGATTATAAATGTGTTGTTTTAACAATTAAGGTTCAGATTAACAAAAGTTATAAATAAATATCTGATTAATAGACACAAGAATTCTATCACACTATTACTACTACTGTAATCAATTCAGAGACTATTTAAGTTCAATGGGCAAAGAACATTTTTATATACAGCTGCAACTGACGGGAATAATCTTCCAGTATATCTGAAACTTATTAAAGCAGAGAAAAACACTGGGCAGGCTCTGGAGAAAAGGTTGCGATATAGTTTCCCAGAGAAGGAAATGAATAAAAACGTATGTGATAACTGTCATCAGGTGAAACAGTTTGTGTATTTTATGATTGTCAAATAAATCTATCTATTTTTTAGGGGAGGGAATCATCAGAGAATCCATGCCACAATATTTTCACAATATTTAAGTCACAATACAATATTATTGGGATTTTAAACATGTTGCGATATGCTTAGCATTGCAATAAATTACATTATGATGAAGTTTTCGAAGTTTTCAGTCTGTTCATCTCACCTCAGTCTCTTTTTTGCAGCAGCAAAATGTATCTAGTGGACTGAAAAAGCAATTGATCATATTATAAATTCTATAGTTTAATTTAAATCGATACTTGGCACTTTGGCACAGATAAGATTTTGCCACACAAAAATATGGCGACAATATGCTGTATCCCACCCCTACTATCTATCTATGTATCATACCTGTGAGCTTCTGAGATACTGTTTATATTCAACTCCGCAAAAAAAAAACATTTATATAAGGACAAGTGAGAATTTAAACTTCATTACATTTATTGCTTGTACAAATGCAAATGAACACAGTCGCTGCAAAATGTAGTTATTTATTAATGATCATATTAAACTCTGGAAATGAACCAGTGTTAATGCTAACTGCTCTGGAGTTTCAAAATTCATGAACAAATCAGTTATGTCACCACGAAACAGTAGTTAACAGTGACATTTTGATTTTATAAGGCATTTGTCTCATTATTTATTTAAATCTATTTATTTAACAGCTGCCAGTAAAAGCTGTAAAAAGGGTTATTTCCAGAGGAAGTGTTACTGTTCCACAGCGACGCACATTCATACTGCGTGGCTCCAATTCACTGCATACCATTTTTGTTATTAGTCCGTTGTTATAGGAGCAATGCATATAATTATGGTTTATTATTAGGGACATTTATGGTGTGAGTCATTCCTGTGCATGAGTTTATAACGCTTTGTAAGCATGTAAGCCCGGGAATGTTTGTGTCTTTGTTTACACACACAGCCCATCTGACCATATGAGGCTGCCTTACATTGACATGTAGTAGATGACAGGCCCGGTCTGATGGGGATGGTCATTTCCCAGGTAGATCTGGGCACACCGTGAGGGATGGGCTCTGTGTGGCTGTCACAAGACATTACCAGACGGCACATACTGCTCCACACACACCACAAGCCCATGAAGATGATCACATTTGATACACAGATGACATTCTTTCCCTGCTGTGACAACACGGGCTCATTTTTCTGCTCTGACATCCGTTGCTGTGTGGGTGTTATTCAAGTCAAATCTATCATTTTAATGGAGAAGTAGTCAGACCTGAGGATTATTTGAGGGATAAATATATCATCGTCTGTTCGTTCGGTATCGACCGAATGTCATTGTGCCCTGACTAACTCTTTCAAGACGAATGCCTTAAGATACCGTAAAGCATACATAGATGCAATAGGCCCCATACCATAAAAACACATCAAGTGAACGAGAGCAGCGAGCTGTAGAACCATTTGCATAGGCACTGATAACAGGCTCTTTAACATAACCGCAGAGGGATAATGAACAGGGTAATTATGTTATCCTTAGTGAGTACAAAGAAACAATAGACCCATCAATTAAAAATCCTCAGGACTGCTCTTGTTTAGCGCCATGAGTGCAACAAAGTGAATTGTCCGCCACGATTTTAGCTTTTTGTAAATGTCTTTAGCACAGTAGATCTGATGATACTCCAATTTGCCAGTAACCAGTGCACAGGGGCACAATGGAGTATTCCAGCATATTGCTTAAACCATGGCCTCTGAAAGCACCACTAATTGCATCTGGGATTTGGTTATCCAATCCCACAGTGCATTGCAGCCGGGCGAGGAGCAGGGGGGTGAATTAGAGGCTGGCAGGGTGAAGCTTCTGCTTGCTGAAGCCTTGACAGTGCTTTGTACTGAATGATTGTTCTCCAGACAGCTGACGGAGGTAGCGGCGCACGCAGAGTTGTTTGAAAGCCCAAAAGGATATGCGGCTGCATCATCAAAGTCCAGCAAGTCTTCCATGTGTCAGGGAGAGATTAAGCTCTTCCAGAGAGGGCAACGCCTCTGATCACTCTATTCAATCGATGGGATTTGAATAAAGGAATAAAAGATCAGGCATTGTGTATCTGGGTGCTGTGCAACCGCTGGATAGGATTAAGGCATGTTGGAGCTGTAACAGTGACAGACGCCATCAATCACAAGTTCCCTACACTAGTTAGCTAAAGTTGATATTAGCCCTAAATAGGACACATCTGTTTGTTGCTGCACACTCTCTGACTTTAATTAATTCTCAAGTCATTTTATTTTTAGGCACGGGTTTTTTATTTGTTGCTGCTCCTGTACATGTGCACAAAAAATGTAAATTGCATCCTTCCTTTGCTCACAGTGAGGGGCTCACATACACTGTGATACTGCGAATTACGCACGCACACACACAGACACAAGTTCACATGCACCGCGCAGCACGCAAACACAAACAATATGAAAGTCACTGTGCAAACAAACTTTGGTCTGGTGGTCTGCTTCGGCCTCATTTTCCTGGCTGAGTTCTCTATCATCGCCCAGCGTCTCCTCCACAGGCTGTGTCAGATAATAGCTTCCTTTCTCCACTTTTCAAGAGAGAATGAGTCTATTCCCTGGAAACTGAGTTCAAGGGCAGGTCTGTGTAACCCAGAGAGACAGGCTCTTGCCAAGACCTTGGCATTAGATCCTGGAAATGGCCTAGCACGTTTTATGCCTGATTTGAACGTGTACGCTGCACTGACCACAAGCCCCAACTCTCCTACATCAGGCTGAGGTGTGTTGATCCAGTTCAGGTACTTGGACTGTCCTTGCCTTCTTAACCTCTAAGTCTAACCTACCACTAATTGTTCCGACTGTCATCCTCTTGCATCAGAAAAAGTGGTAGTTTCTCAAGTTGCAACGTGTAACACCGACTCAACTTGCTCTTCTTCCCTCACTATTGTCTTCTCTCTCTCGTAGCCTTATCCTCTCCTCTTTTCACCCATCATGTCCCACAGTGGGGCATAATTACTAGAATCCTTTGCCTGGCTATGCTCTCCTATTATTAGCCTAGCGTTTAAGCCCTCTCCCTGGTCAGATGGTCAATGCTTGAGGGCAATATGTCACACTACATGGGCACAAAAGGTAGCCAAACAATGCCTATTGAGGACCAGGTGCCATTGCAGTAATACCATTTGGCTACCATTCACTATTGTGGTGCACAGCGCTTGTTCATACAGTACATTAATTGCTAGTGGTTTCAAGCAACCATCTTAATTAATGCACCCGTGGACAAGGTGTGTGCACTCAACTGTCCATGGGCGCTATTATGACTGTTCTCTGGATTAGCTTGTTGGCATTCTTGAATGAGTCATATAAAGACACAATGACAGAGAGGAGAAAATATGACTGCAGCCCTACATAAAAGAACATGCAGCAGCATCGTTGTAGCATCATAACGATGGCTTTTCATCATTATGCTGCATGAGAGAAATGGATGTGTTTTTTGTTTTTTTTTTTTCTGCAAAAGATATTCTTGGCGATTAAGCCAGCCTCTTTAATGATGTTTTGGAGCTTAGTGTTCACTGAAAAGAATGAATTTGATTGGTATTTTTTACATTCGGCCCCTCTTTTATTTTTAAATGGGTCCTCTATTTTCAACATGGTATGACATGGAGCATCAAAATGTTCCGCTCTTGATGCTGCAACAGACCAATTGTTTCTCTGTTTGCATCCAATTTAAATGCGAATCTGTTGATTCAGCAGCTGAATGAAACATGTCTATCGGTTTATTTATAACATGTGAATAATGTGTTGATTTTTCTAGTATTTATTGATTAATCATAAAAATGTGTTTGGCACTTTTGCTTGATAAATGACATAACAACTGTTAAATTTGTAATTGTTCTGTCAAGATACTCATCAATTAATCCGCTCATAATGTCACCATAAATATATATTAATGAGAGTAATTAAATAAAAAAAAAAATGCTACCTATTCCAAACACTGTAAATATATTAAAATAAAAATACATAATATTTTATTTTATATGATTTATAGCTGGTAATCTTCAGTACTATTGTTGGGTATTTAAAAGCACTGCCATTCATTTATTGCTCTGTTTTCTGATGCTGAAGTTTGGTGGTGACTGTGGATTTTCCGAAGCCTCCGCAGACTCCAAAGGTGGAGGCAAAGGTGGGCTGAAGAGGCCTCTCTCGGCCCGGGTCAGGCCTCCTGCAGCAGCAGCTTGCCTCCTGCATAAGAGCAGCAGACCCCAGTCTCTTTACTTACAGCCCGCTGGAGCAAGAGGTCGACACACACCTGAACCCTCCCCAGCACACAGTGGGCCGCGGGGCCCCAGCAACACACAGGACAGCCGACCTGCTTTGACCTCTCCTCTGCTCCGGGCCCCTGGGACCCCCGCCAATAAGCTCAGGGACCACTCGCAACCTCTCTGTTAGCACACTGTGCCCCCTCAGCACCTCAGCCGGAGAGCGCTGCACTATTCAAAAAACACACACCCACTCAGGCACGTACACTGTACACATAAACAAAGAGACACACTCAAACATTATACAGGCATCACATACTGCCTCATGCAAACACAATCTGTCACACACAGCCATGTAGTGCATCTCTCCCTCTCTCCTCCTCTCTGTCTGTCTGTTTCATGTGGAGCCAGCTGGGAGCTCAGCATTAAACTGGTGAATATCTCCATCTTGTGGACAATGTTTGTTTCATTATCAGAGATGTCTTGGGGCAAATGTTCATTGTCTGTGTAAGTACCGGTCAGACAGGGTCAGAGCACTGATTCTCTTCATGTTATATAGTTATGTCTTTATATAAGCAAAGGCATATCAGTGAGTCTGTATGGTAAACAGCAGCTGTTTTCTTGAAATGAGCACGTGAGCCAATTGTCTTTGTTGTAAACAAAGTATGTTCATGTGTGAAATAATTTGTCCACATCCACAGCCTCCCAGGGTCAAAGAGGCGGCAGGGTGACTTTATCTTGAATGTCACTTTGTTTTTGGTTGGTTAGACAGTACCCTCTCTTGGATTGGCTTCTCGGATGAAGGCACAGGTGAGGCCCACAGAGGAGCAGCCCCCTCTCTCCACAGCATTTCCTCTGCTAAAACAGCCCTACATTTTAATATGCAACATCTGTGCCGGGAGAGCCTTCCAAAATGGCTGCTCCTTGGAGGATGACGGTAGAGTCTGCTCAAACTTGGGGTTGGGGCATTTGGTACTGCAAGGTTCTGCACAGATGTTAGCATTCACAATGTCACTCTGTCCTTTGCTTCAGTACCCAGGGAGGTCTATTTTAAGGGAGGGTGGTGTGTTTTCTTCCTTAGTTCCCTGAGATCACTTTATCTGTAACTGTCATTGTAACAATTCTACATAGACCTGTTCAACTGAACTGGGACTGCTGTCTCTGATCAGTAAGGTATGAAGGAGCTTTCTGCCTGTTAATTTATCATTCGGTCTGGTCCTACTATAGAGGAGCAGTGCCACGAAGGCAGACTTGCGAAGGCAGACTCACTCGGTGGTAGTCGCGAAACACTACAGAGTTACAACCCAATACAATACATCAGCCAATCACATTAAAAGCCTTCGAAGAGATAAAGAGAATGTTAAAGGATGCCACGACAAAGCCCCTGTTGTCTCCCCAGTCATTTCAGTTGCATTCGTAGAGGAACATTAGCTCAGTCGCACAGAGCCGTGTTTGTGCTGTGCTTTCACAAAGAATTGAGAATATTTTTCTGAACAGAGATACCATGACCTAAAGGCTGCTTGTCAGTCGGATTATTCAACTGATTCTCAAACAAGACTCGAGACAAGCCTGCGAAGAATCAGGGAGGGAAAGACGGGGCCAAAAGAGAGAAAAAGCGAAAGCAAGGAGAGGGACATGTAGGACGCCTAATGCATCGCTTACACAAAGAAGATGTTCATATTTAATGCTCATCATTAAGGCAGGGTTTGAGCATGGAAGACGCTTATGCTATTTTCCCACACCCCTTGAGCCAAGTCCTTGTGACAGCCCTCCACTGCATCCCGGCAAATTATCCGCATGAGCTGCGGCGAACAAAAACAGCCCAGTGCGGGGGAAGTGAGGCCCAGCCTCAGCTCCACTCCTGTGATGGGGAGACACGTCACTTTGCATCAGCTCCAGCCCTCCAAACCACATCATCTGCAAGTGAGGAGAACAAGACCACTCCGTGGGGAGAGGACAGTTGAAGAGAACAAGGCAGATATGAATAAAGGAGATAAGAAGCAGGAAGGCTGGGAGGGTGAGAAGAGAAGAGAAGAGAAGAGAAGAGAAGAGAAGAGAAGAGAAGAGAAGAATGTTGAGGAATTAGGAGACACATTAGTGTTCCCTAGGTGAAGTCACTGCTCATCAGTGGAACTGAAACATTATGAACTAGCAGAGCCATGATACTGGTTTCTGTAAAATGTTTTGGCCAAATAATTTGGCTTTAAACTGCATGACAAATAAGTTATGTCGATTTGCTAAGTGAATACTGTATTCCCCTGAGCATACATGTACTCAAACACAACATATATGCCCATAATACAAACTAACTAACTAACAACAGAAATCTGATCCACTTCCTTGTAAAATGCAGGATGTGGCTAGTTCCAGCCAGTGGTTAAGCACTCCAGTGTTAAACAGAGTCAGGGCACTCTCTGCTGGACATTGCTAAACTTGCAGGACCTGTAATCTACCAGAGGAAGACACTATGGGTTTTCTGCCAACTTCATTTTCAATGTTTAGAAAAGTACAGACGCCTATGGCCTCTTTCTCAAGGATACATCCCGACGGCCAAGGAGACTAGAGAAAAATTGACTTACACCAAAATAAACCTGTCTTCCAAGATGCATGTGCTCCAAGCCTAAATTGGCCTATTTAAAGGCATAACCATAGACAGCCTTTGAATAATATTGACTTGCAAACTATGCTGAGGTCAAGGACAGGAAGCTAGACCATGTTAGGTGGCACAAGAGTGATGGGAAGTAAACCAGATACATTTAGGAGCGGCGCAAAGTAAAAAGTCAAGTACTCTGCTATTTTTACAAATAATGAATGATTGGGTTTCTGGCATTGGAGAAAATAAGCTCACAGGGAAAACAAAAAACATTAATTATGAATATGTGATAGTATTTTGTAGTAAAATTCAATCAATATTTTAATGCTTGTGTTAAAGATTTAATTGAATTTTATATTTAAAGCGAATTAGTGTGATATTTTTTTCATTTTTTTAACAGTGTATTTCTGCATCATTACTTTTATTGTGTGGTGGTGCTATTTTCGCAGGCTCTAATGATCACAAGAATTATGTGCTTTAGAGGAGGATAAAAATATTGCAGCAGGCTGCAGAACCCTAATATGGTAACTGAGGAATCTGCTGTTTCATGAGGTTGAGCTTCTCTTCTGTGATACAAAATGTGATTTTCATACCTTTAAGAATATTGGAATCAAATGAGTTCATCATCTTTGAAAACTAGTCACTTAAATCACCAATAAAACAAGTGTAACTTTAAAAAAAAATCTATAATAGACATAAAACAATATGACGACATTACCGTTAATATGCTGTAAATGCATGCAATAAATCTAGATTTCTACACTGCAATTTTCTTATGAAACAGCACTTGTTTAGCATCCAATCAGCCCTATTTTATTCTTTGAAAGCTTAATGATACTCCAACACTGGTCCAGTATTTATTGAACACACACAGAATACGTGCAGGCTGTCTGTCTGAATCATTGCTCTCTTGCTGCAAACCACTCCGTACAGCCGAGCACACTATCCATATTCATGTGATTTTTGCCGGAAGGCATTGGTGTCTACTAAAAATAGCATGGTGAGAGAAAGGGTCTCACACTGTGTATCCTAACATTCATGAGCCCAGTCCCTGTGATTGGGTGTAAACAAGTGTCTCTTTGCAGAGACCATACTTCATGTTGTTGAGTAAACACTTGTAAATAATTGCTGTGGGCCAGAATGAAGAGATATTCGAGGTGCGGGGCGTAAATCAACAGTCATGCATTTCTCAATTTTCTTTTATTTGTTTGCACACCTCTGTAAAGTGATCTCTGGGTGGTTGGTGTCTTTGTGCGGAGGGGGGACACTGGTACTTGTCCATTACTGTCTGTGTGTACCAGTGCATGTGTTTGTGCTTTTGTACGCAGCCTACGTTTGAGTCTGGGAGCAGATGTACCAGGACAAAGGGATGGTTTTGTTTAGAGGTTAAATTTGCAATTCTAGCAGTGGGAAACTGGTTACATTTAAGCCTTTTTACATACGTTTAGCGGGCAGTGAGAATGCATTTAAAATCCCGATCACATGTGCCTTGTGCACTATATTTGCACAAAGACAAATTGGTTTTGGTTCAGACTGAGTTGAGGTGTTATCACCAGCAGATGGCGCCACACGTCAAGCTGCTGCTGAAGTACAATCTACCTGCTAACATGAGTCTGGTGTTCAGCTGAGAAGTAACTATACTGACATTTGAGATCATTCAGATCAATAGGCAATCAGCTCAACATACAGCATATCCATAAATAACATTAAGTGCCAAATATGAAGTAAACCAGTATGTCTCAAAATACATTTAATTCCAGTAGATCACTATGTCTCTTCAGTCTCTTCAGTGTATCTCATCAATAAACATCATATTCTACTTTTAGCTTTGTTTCCTGATCACTCAGATCTACTCACACGTAACTAACAACACAGGCAATTACCGGTAGCAATGTGAAAAGGAAACATTCTCAGCTAAGTTGGTGGTAGTTTGCTATTCTGAGCCAAATACTTTACATACAGACTTTCTTGGAAGTGTGTTCAAGTGTATGCAGGTCCATGCTAATGTGGCAAAGATGCAGGTCATTTCCTCTTTGAAGACATGAAAGTTGCCTGAGGCTGTACTCTGACTTCACTAAAACCGGACATGGAAACTGTGACAATGTGTATGTGAGCCTGGGAGAATAAAGAGGTGGCTGTGTGGGTGTGTATCAGCTAATAAGGACCAATCACACAAGAGTAGGTGAGGCACATTCAATATTGAAGTCTTTAAAGTTAAGGACCATATAGCACCGAACACTAATGTGGTAACGTGAACTTTATATCCTCATCTAACAAGGTCAGCTGCAGGAGGTTTAACGATACTGACTTTTACTAGGTTGACTTATCAGACAACACATGATCTATATTTCAGCCAGTCAGACTGCTAGGGAGTTACTGATGCAAATGATGTCACTGTGACTGTGCAAGTTTTTGTCTCTTCCAACAACAGCTGTGGTAGGTCACTGACACTCGAATAGTCTCTTGCATGTGTTTCTTCCAAATCTCGCTTTGTTGATGAAGCAGCGTCATCATTACACCACACACTTAGCCTATATAGGCTAAGTGTGTGGTGTAATGATGACATCAGTTAGTCCAAACAATGGGGACACCACCACACTGCATGCCATTTGTATGTGGACAATTATGACACTGTCACCACACAGTATGTCCTCGACTCCTCGTTGAGCTGCATACAAATCCTTAATAACGGACACTGAATAGTACAACACTTCAACAACAAACAAGTTCCTAGGGATGCACCAACTTATTTGCTGAACATCGGTATCAGCTGATATTCACATTGTTGATCGTCATCTGTCTATCGGCAAAAAAGACGACATTTCGTCATTGTTTACTCTAGACTGAGGGCCACAAACCTAAATGAATGAGCAGGTACAAGAAGAAAACAATGACTGGCAAGTAGGCAAAGGTAAATTATAATGGTCTTATGATGCGTTCAATGTAATCTTGTAAAATGTAGTTTTTGGTGAGAAACTTGAAAAATAATTGTTTTAAGGAAAAATTTATTGATATTTTCACAGCCATAAAAATAGATATTAGAGAGGGAATTATGATGAATAGTAATACGGCTTTTGAAGCAGTTATTTTAAAAAAAAGAAGACATTTTTCATGTGAAAGGTTATAGTAAAGTTAGTGTTGTGCTTATTCTAAGTAGTGTAACAATGGGCCTGATTACTTTAAAAGCACTTAGTTATTTTTTACAGTGTCAATTTGTTTGTTCCATGGCACAAAAGGGGGAAATAAATATCAACAAAAACAAAACAAGCAACTTAAAATCATTGGTATCCTTATTCGTTGAATGGTTATTTAAACACTGATAATGGTATCAGCTGAGAATTTCACAATGATTGCATCCCTACAAGTTCCCTGTTGCTCCGTTATGAGGTTGCCTACAACATTCATGCTAAATATACAGCTGATATGACCTGCTACTGATGAAAGTGATCGTCAGTGGCGGCTTAAAATGATGTTTTGTACACTGTTCTTTACTGACATAAAAGGGAAAGGGGAGATAACAGATGATGAACTATTTTCTTACTGGCAAACTAAGCCTGCCACGTGTATCATCACAAAGAAGGACGTGAGCATCTACTCACCTTGCACCGCTCAGCTAACATTACAGCTCAGCCAGTAGGACTGAGAATAGTTCCTACAGTACATGAAACTGCTCACAACAAGGTCTGTGGATTATCTTCAGTAAGTGGGTCGTGATTTCTGGAAAGAGACATTGATATGTATTGTGTTTTTTGGCGCTCTGAGCACCACAAGCTGAGCGTTAACTGGTTACATTAAACGGAAGAAAGGGCAGGCATCTCTACAGCTTATATCTCCAACACTTGGCAACTCAAACCAAAACAATCTTGATACATTAATAGCACTACAGGTAAGAGGAAAAATAAGTATTCATGATTTGGGGTGAACTTTCCCTTTAAAATATCTCCTGATCATCTTAGGCCATCTCTATGTTAAAGTAATCTCACTACTAACTGGCTTATCTCAGCTCCTTTTGACTCCAAAATGTGCTCAGAAGTGATCCTTTTGCCACACCTTGAAGCACAGGGCAGGCACTGCACAGACTAACTTCTGCATGCATAAACATAGACCACACACACGCGTGCACACACACACCCTTTCTCTGAACTGTAGTACTGACATGTGTACCAACACATGCAGCCTCACATGGTGAGAAACATGTGCCCTGCTGAGATCTGAGCTCTGTGGCCTTTGAAACTCTCGCTTTCAACTCCCTGCATGAAGCAAAGGATGCCCAGCTGTGGAAAACACGCAGCATTGTAGCTCTCTGAGACAAACCAGGAGCAATAATTCACCAATTGAATCAATTAAATTTTAATCACAGAGGCAAATTAGTGATTCACTAAGCTTCCAGCAGATTAGGACGCCTGCATTGCTAATCAAAACACTATTTTTTCCATTGTGCATTGTGACAGTGGGGCAGAACAGCAAATGAAGCGAATAATTATCCAACACTTCACAGATACAGTGGTGTGTGTGAGGCTATGTGGTATGGAGACTTTGTTGTACTAAATCAGTCGACAGTCACAGCAGCTTCAGACATCTTTCAGTTTGTACTTTCACTGCCAGCTCCTGTTGCAAAATACTGAATATAAATACATGCCATAACAATACATCACTAGGCTACAAGCAATAAAAATGTCAGTAATTGAGCATATTAGGTAACCCTCATTACTTCTTTTTCACAAGGCTCAAAACACTAATACATTGTTCAGTCAGTCAGCCAACTCATACGGCATGGCTTTCTAATTCAGTAAATAAAGACTATGTACAGAGTTTATGTTTGGTATCCAGGCTCTGACCTCATCACTCCCCATAAGCATACACCAGACCCAGCACAGCAGAGACATTAAATGTAGACATGACGCCAGCTGCTGTTATGTGGATTCTACAATGTGTGGGGAAAAATGAACACTTTCTATGTGTACACTGGGCTTTAGCAACCATAACGCAATACCCCAACAACGCACCGTCATTGCAGGGAATCTAGTGAATTGAGATGGAACAAATCAAACCCAAAGTCCACCTTAACTGCAGCAGAAAGCTTGGCCACATCAAGTAGGGCTGAAACGATTAGTTCAATAGCTGTATGAATGATTTGTTGTACATTAACTTATTAACAGCAAATGAATAGACAACAATTTCCATAACTGATTAAATCATTTAAGTCATGTAGAGAGGAAAATGCCAACCACTCACTGGTTATAGCATCTCAATGTGAATATTTCCTACTTCATATCATTGTATAACGAAGATATTCTATGGTTAAGGACTGTTGGTCAGACATAACCTGTATCACTGGAGCCCAGCTATTTAGTTAGATGTCATTTTGAAATGTAAAAAGTACAGAAAATTGATCCAAAAATATAAAGTTTGTGATGAAAATGTAAGCGGGACTACAGCTCACATGTATGACCAAAAGCTACAAGTTCTCCAGAAGGCCAATATTACAGGAAAATAAATGTGAATGCTCTGTGTGCAAGACAACAGTCATATTAACGTCCCTGAAGCCAACACAAAATATCAGGGGTAGATGGGGGAATATGCCCCCACCCCTTTAATTCCTCTCCTAACCAATATATGGCTCTAAATCTACTCTCAACACATGTATTGAATGGCTATGCTATAGTGAATGGTGATATTTCATCTGTACTGCTGTATTCTCAGTCCACCAGCACTGTTCTGAGGCAGCAGTAGCTTAGCCCATGGGGACTTGGGTTGGGAACTGGTGGGTTGCCAGGTTCAAGTCCCTATGCCGTCCAGACCAAATATGGAGTGTGGACTGGTAGCTGGAGAGGTGTCAGTTCAACTTCTGGGCACTGCCAAGATGCCCTTGAGCAGGGCACCCAACCCCCAACTGCTTGGGCATCTGTCCATGGGTAGCCTCAGTCTGACATCTCTCCATTTAATGCATGTATAGGTCCTGTTTGTGCATGTGTGTATATTTCAGGCCTGTGTGTATGACAAACAGACTGAAAAATGTAATTTCCACTCAGAGATTAATCAAGAGTTTGTTGTTCTTTAGGGTAAACTCATCAAAAAAATTGTCACTGGAAAATAGTAATCTGTGTATCTTTCAATCTATTCAATCTGTTTTAAAGAAAAGAAAAATATTTTTCTCCTTCCAAGTAACAATGTAAAGTTAGACCCTTGGGGCAAGACATAGGGGGTGAAAACACCTCTGGGACATCCTGCCTCAAGATATTATGTAGCTGATTACCTGGTATAGTTACATGTGACTTTATAAAATATATATCTACATTTAGTAGTCGTAGGCCTATGGTATTTTAGTTTCAGCAACATGCTAACATTATTCACAAGCTCGCTAGTAATCATTAGCATTACTAGCTATCTAGAATTAGCCAACATTTTTAGCAAGCTTGCTGGAGGAATACATCCTGAAATAAAACTATTAGCCCAAAGGAAAGACCACAAGGCTTCTAGATATTCCATTCATGGGTCAGGGTTTGGATTTTAGTTTGACTTATTTAGTTAGACAGCTCGTTTTGAGCTCGGGGGCATCGTGCCCCAACAGTTGGGCAAGATTCCCCTTTACAAGATTTTCACTTTTGTTCTGTAACAACAAAATTGGTTACTGTACCGATTTATTTCTGCAAACAGTGTATTTGATTATGCATCATCCTGCACGTGTTATAATCATACCCAAATGTTTTTTTAATTTTACAGTAAATTGACTTTGTTCTTAACAGGTGCATCTCCCCCATCTTCCCCTACCTTTTACTAGACAGCAAGATAACATTTGCATCGGAGCCTTTAAAACACTAAATGCCAAATAAGATAACAGTCAGCAACCCAAACCAGCCAAAGAGCAGTATTTCACCACTACATAACACAACAACCTAACAGCATCATAATGCAAACAATAACCACAACAACCACCACAGGAAAACCAAACCACGCTTTCAACAACAAGCAAATATGTCACATTACCACACACAGTCTGAAGACAGCAGTTTATGAGCATAAACGGGCAGCAAGGTGACCAGCAGCAATAAAACACCCACAGAGCTCAACTAAGATATTGACTTGTACACAAGACTAATAGGCTATCTCAGAACTCTGGGGAAAAAAATATGATAAAATCTGCTTGTGTTTTTGAATTAACAAAATAATAATCCAGTGAAATCTCCTTTTTTGAATTAGCCTAACCATATCATGATATTTTTGACCAAATACCTTGATATTAAAAATGTGACAATATTGTAGGGTTGACTAATGGTGCTCAACATATTTACACAATGAGATTTCTGAAGTGGATAAAATGATGAAGTGAGTTAAGACAAATGTAAGATCAACTAGAACAGTCTGATAATTCTGAAAATTTCACCACTTTACTGTAACACAGCCTTAAAACCCAGGAAACGTCAACACTTACTATATTATGATATCCTAAATAGAATAGCCAATCTAGTCTAATATCAGTATAGCATATATAGATATAATGCTCAGCCCTATATGTCTTATATTCACAAAAACATGAGCAGATTTTTTTTCATGAAAACTTCCATCAATGATAATGCTCAACTTGCAACCCATGTGCCAAATCTGGCCCACCAACCATTTTCTAATTCTCTGTGAAAATAAATCGATTCCCACTGGGATTTTTTTCTGTACTTTGAATGTAATAAAGGTACCCAAGTGTGAAAAAGTGCCAGGGGAGGAACCAGGGCTGGGCCCCTAATGTCCTTAAATCTTAGAAACGCCCCTGCACTAACCTAACTGTCAGTGGCTGCTGTGATATTAATATATTCAAGTTAACACAGAAAAGCAACTATTTAACCGGCCTTGGTCAGGTGAAGCAGTGACAACAGCCTCTCAGATGAATCCTTGGGAAAGGCTGCCATGGTCCACATCTCCCAAAATGTAACGTTGAAGCACTCCTCGGTCTTGAAGTGGGTACTTGAAGCTTCACCTGGTGTGACGAGGTGCGTCCTAACATGTCGGCCACAAACACGCTTTTCTTCATTTGCTGGTGGAAATGCGACTTTATTAGCAGCAAAACGTTTGTTCCAATTGTGGCATTACCCAGGCCGCAGCTAGCAAGGTAACATAGCGAGCAAAGGATCCAAATAGGCCGCCCACCTGCGGAGGGTGCGCTCGATAAATGACGCAGCAAATACAGTGCGTCATGTGTTAGATTTTGTTATAGTTTTAGAACAAATTACAGCTGGGCTAATGTTTGTAACACAACTCCATTTGACATGATTAGTATTTCATTGCTGATGCAATAACAAATTTAAAGAAACATATTAACAAAGTAAATTTGCTTTTGTTGATAGTAGATTTGTAGTCCTTTTTGTGGGTACACTTAGGGACTGTTCGTTACTTATGAGGGCGAGGGGGTGGTGCAAAAAGGGGGAGGCATCTCAAATAATTTTTTAAGCACTTGGGAGGTGCTTATGTTTTTTATTTTAGCTTGGGGGAGGGCCTGACACATTTTAGATATTTTTTGTGGGGTTTTTTTTGGTTTGTTTGTTTTTTTTTGTTTGTTGTTGTTTGCCTTTATTTTAGTAGGACAGCTTTAACATGAAGGGGGGTAGAAAGAGAGGAGACACGACATGTAGCAAGGCGCCCTGGGTCGGAATTGAGTCCACAGCCCCTGTGGCAAGGATACAGCCTTTGTACATGGGGCACCTGTTCTAGCTAGTGGGCATTTAAATGGTTGTATTTTGTATTTATTTTACTGCCAATTTGTAAGGAAAACATGCCTTCACACTCACCTGGGTTTGGAGGGCTTGTTGTCTTTAAAAGTTTCCAAAATTACACCATTTATCATCGCCAGAAACTGTAAAAACAGAACAAATAAATTTAAATTTAAACTCTGAAACATCAAAGAGTAAGTTTTAAAAATCTAATAACTAATTGATGGTGGAGGGAAGGTCATTAGGGAGGCTCAAGGAAAAATATTTGTAGCTTTAGGGAGCATCCACATGACAAATCAAAACAAAAAAAAATCAAAGTCACACCCCAGCCACCCCCCTTCTCTAATAAGTAAAGAACAGTCCCTTAGATTATAAGACATCATTCTTCTTTTTTTGCATGGTTGCCACCCATCACACTCATTAGTTTGGGCTACTCACACTTTAAACTCCCTGCCATCTTTCTCAAAGCACTCAGTACATAAAACAAACCTTTTTATCAGACAGACTGTGTGTTTGCATCCCAGACTTTGAAGATTAGATCACAGAATAATGGCTATTGCACAGTTTTGACAGCACTTGTCAATCCAAGATTATGTTTGATAAGGCAATTCTACTCCTCCAGACATGAAAAGCTGTTCAGGATGTTGTACTATCACCTGTTTGGCAAAGAGGTCTGAGATAAGATATGAATGTATGGTAAATAACATTTTGAAGCACTGAACTATTCATATTGGGACTGTATAGAGGCAGAAGCAAACATTTCTGTTCCAAAGTGACACACCTATTTTAAAAAAGAAGCCATTATTTCAGATTCATAATACAGTCTGGAGGATTTAGTGTTTAAAGATGTTTTCATTTTATTAGTCCCTTGGGGCAAGGCATAATTCTGACACTCTGTGACAAGAATACATATCTAAAGATAGCTAATTGAAACAGAACTTGGATTGTGGTGGAAAAAGCTGCACCCACAAGCTCTCAACTGTCATTTTTATAACCCGCCCCAAGACACCTCAGTCTGTGCAGTCTCAGCATCAACAACCAAAGCAACACCTTGCTTACAACCAACGGTGAGACATTTATTAAGGTAGTATCAGTGCTTCAAAAGCAGCCAATTCTTCCCGCATCAGATTTATTGCAGGCTGTTATTCTCTGACATTGAATACCATGGAGAATGAGGCTTATGCTAACTTGAAAGTGCAGTCTCAGAGCTCAAAGTGTGAACGTTTCATGGTTAAACTCTTCCCTCGGTGCCACAGGTTGTGAAGCACAAAATGACACTCAGTTCACCCTGGTCTGTATCAGTCGGTTGCCCGGTAAACCAAATTGGCAAACAAAGATCCATCACCTAGCGTCCGTGTTTACCCACAGTTAAACAACGTGACCAGAGGCTGTGGACCGTTTGTTATCTGTCCTCCCTGATGTTATATTTACAACCCTTTTATGAATCATATGACGATACAGAATGTCCGTGTACCGGTGGGAAATTATTTTCCAAGTCAGTGTGCTTCAAATTACACAACACTAAAGATGAGAACATCTGATATAGCCTTCTAGTTGAGGCACTGTTATTAAATAGACATGTTTCTCCCCCTTCCCATTACTGATATCCACCCAACACACCTAAATATTATTAAATCAGTATATCAGCAACAGAGGTTTGGGCTGCACAAGTTGAAGATGAGCTGAAGAAATCCTTATTGCCCTACAAATCTGTGAATTAGGTGAAGTGTTTCCATTTTTATGGAGTAGTTTCTAAGGCAATACAGTGCTTGAAATCATAATTAAGCTTTAATGGATTTGTTGGTTCTTCAAAATGCAAGCAGAGGAGCCTGTGCGTCATCTAAATGGGACTTTTATCTCCCTGGTTCATTTTAATGAGAATGGCAATCGAGTGAATTCTGTGTTTGCTGAACTGCCGTGACATTGGATCTCTCCTCTAAAATATGATAATTAAGTTGACAAATTGATAAAGGATGAGACCATAAATCGACTCTCCGCAAATAAACAATTTGCTCTGCAGTCCACAACTTTTATAATATCTCAAAGTCAAGGACAAACAAAGTCAAGGGAATCGGGACTGTGAAACCCCTCTGTGGTTTGGATGTTGGTTCACAGTAAGTAGGTCAGTTAAAATGACACAGACAGACCTAGATGTGTCTCATCGCCTCTCCCTCTCAGGGAAACTGATCAAGCACCAGACTGCGGGTGGACTGGGCAGACAAAACAAGCTGCCTAAATCATACAATGCAAAGGGCTTTGATCTGAAGTGGGATTTCATCCATTTGAAATGATAATACACTTAAAAAAAATCCTATTTTATAATGAAGTGTCATTTAATTTTAAAGGACAGCAGACAATTAAGTCCCTTGTTATTAAATAATAGCACATTTGACTGGGTCTTGACTCTGTGGATTTTAGTTTAAAGATCTTTATATGTATCAAGTCATTAACTTCATTTTAAATGTGTTCTCTCCCCTTAGACAACGTGGTTATAATTATATGTATATGCAGGTTTTTCTGGGAACAGCGTGGTGTATTCACAATGCATAATCCAGACTTTGCTCCCCACTTCATTTCAGATGCGCAGGAAGGATCTATTGACAGCTGGCTTTGGATGCAAGCAGCAGCATGACTGAAGCTGAGATGCATCTGAATCAAACAGACAGGAACAGCTTCTATCAACTTATGTGTCGAAATAAAAGCATCTCACACATGAAAGGCAGGATCTCCATGGTTTCCCCTGGAGCTGGGCCTCGTTGCCATGGGAGTGGAAGGCGCTATTGCATGAGGAAAAAAAGAAAAGACGGGCAGGAAGATAGTGTCATCTTTCCATTTACAGTACCTAATCATGCACAGTTTATTTTGCCTTGAGTTTAAAGATGTTGTCGTCGAGCTGTTATCACAATTTTTTCTTTAAAAGTGATTGTAAAAGAAGCTCTAGTTGTTATTTTATGTTACATGTTGAGTATTTAATCACCATGATTGTGTTAACATTTGTTAGGACGGTCTAAGGCTAGCATTAATCAAACAAACCCAGCTATTCCTGAGCTCTCACATGACTGCTGTCGTGGCAGTCTGTTTGCCTAACTGTTTAATGGCTATTCAGACAACATTGTGCAAGCCCTGTCCTGATTGTCCTAATGCATTTAACCATCTCATCAGCATGTGCCTGCTCACAAGTGTGATCTGACGCATCACTGGGGGCTACCGAGAAATTAACACACACAACTGGTGTGTCACACAAGGCCTCACAATGGCTTAATATTAGCCTCCACTTTTTACTGGCATCTTGTCAAGAAACCCAATAATCAAGTGACTGATTGCTTACCGTGGCCAGACCACCACGGCGCTCATCACGTGGAGTCCTGCAAAACAGAGCAGGGGTTGAGGGAGTTCAAACACCTTGGTTCTGTTTATATAAGTCTGATCAGATGTGAGGGAGTCCAACCTACAGTATGTTTGGTTTCAGTTGTTATGTACTGAACGGGTCACGCTTGGACTCTGCTCCATGCAGTGCCTGAGGTGATTGAGTGGGTGGTGTAACACAGGGCAGGTGCGCAGGCTAAGTGATGAGTCTGCTACGTGCAGATACGGCATGATTTCCTCCCGGCCTTATCGTAAACTGGGAATTTCTATACAGATAACAACATGTAAGGCGGTTGCATCAGGTTTATTTTGTGACATTGTTAAATAGACATTGTAACAGACCAGACAGAAGCAAGATGAATGACCTAAGTGCTCGCCGTGACGCTGGAAACATCAATAAGGTGGGATATATTGAGTCAAATCAAATATTCAGCGTAATTAAACCATAAAGTTACTTATGTGGGTTCTACCAATCATCTCTGCACACAAGCACTGTCATTCAATCACAGGCTAAGCAGATTGTGTCATTAAAAATAACATTTTATACACAAACTCATTTTCACATGAATCTTTAGTGCCTTACCTTAATTAAATTTTCTAGACTCCAGTGAGTTTGGAGCATCACCAGGCATTACCAGTGTGTGTGTGTGCGTGCGTCTGTTTCAGCCAGGTCTGGTTTCATCTTACGTGATTTGCCCTCGCACAACCTAATGACGCAGCTAAAATATATTGTATAGCCTGCTCATTACTTCCACTACGCTGGTGCAAAGCTAAACACTGAAGGCTGTGTTAGACAGTGGAGGCCCATAAACAGTGATGTTATTGCCTTGAAACAACAATCACTCACAGCATCACTGCTGACATCATGGAATCTTTTGAGCACTTTTAATCAGGTAATTTGATTAAAACTGTTTAATATTGTTAGGGAAGATCAAATTTGGCTTTGGAAAGGATTTAACTGTAGTCTATCTAGTAAGTATGGCATGTATATGCAGTGTTCTCGACTATTAGACAAAGACTGCATTTTTTAAATGGTCATCTGCATGTATGCCAGAGGTGGGACCAATTTGTTGTTTTGCAAGTCACAAGTGTCTCAGATCTTTGTACTCAAGTATTAAGCCAAGATTAGCAAGTACCAAGTACAATCTAAAGTCCTAAACTTTGAGTTTCAAGTCCTAAACAAGTCATAATGCACCCTTCACCAAATGTAATGCAAATTTAACAAAAGTAGTAATTTATGAAATTTACAAAAATCTTGTCTTTTTTTTTTGGGGGGGGGGGCATTTTTGCCTCTAATGCACAGGACAGGTAAGTATGAAGGGAGAGAGAGAGAGAGAGAGAGGGGATGACACGCAGCAAAGGGTCACAAGCCGGATTTGAACCTGGACCACTGCGGTAACAGCCTTGTACATGGGGTGCCTGCTCTACCACTAAGCCACCAACGCCCCGTCATGTCTGTTTTTTAAAATTTTTACTCATTTGTCAAAGCAAGTTTTTAAAAAAAAAAGTTAGCCTACTTATCTGTTAAGCTAACATTGGCTAAGCATTAGCTTGCTAACTATGTTCATATTAGTCGTGACTTACTGTACTTTGTGCCACTTCAAATGTCAATGTTGGACCCACGCATTTTGCAATCTGAAATGTATTTTTTGTTGACCACCATGTAATTTTTGTATGAAAACAAAATTATCTTTGGTTTAATTTTTTCCAGCTCGTACTAAGTAATGTACTTCCGTACCATTCTACATGGTTCTCTCCTGCAACTCCTCCTGATTGGATGCTGGATTGGTTCAAACAAAGTAGATCATCTGGCAAATTAAGTGTTGAATTGCTGGGAATCCATAGTGTTAACTTTAGCGTTAGCTGATTCAGGAAATGAACTGATTCCTGGCTAACTGTATAACATACTTTCTAATCTTTGGGCTTGAGGGAAGGTATCAAGTATTTCCAAGTCCAAGTCATGTTGCAAGTCTGTCAAATTGATTCTAAGGTCAATTTGTGACATGAGTCTAACTAGAGTCCGAGTCATGTGACTTGAGTCCATACCTCTGGTGTATGTAGTGAATAAGCTCAGCCTCTTTCCTCATCAGCTTATGAAAGAAGTTCTTCACTGTGTCAGACATCAGAATACTTCGTCCCAACAACATCATGCCTACGACATTTAAAGGCCATTTTCACAGGACATTCGATCGATAACAGTGGGAGGTGGATAACAAATGACAAAAGAGGTCCACTAGCCCGCGTCACTCCAATTCTAAAGCCAATGTTGCCCCGAGAACATGGGAAGGTGGAGTGAAGGACCTACCAGTGACAACATTGGTCAAACACGTTTGCAGTGACACCTTACATTGTACGTTATATGTTTTGGCACAGTATACAAGCCTGGCAAAACAAAAAACAAGATAAGGAAACTAGTCTGAACAGACTCATTTATGCTGGAACCTGTAAAACAGACAGGTGAGATATGGAAGGGGAAGAGGGCGGTTTGCATTTCTCGCTATAAAAACATTTTCTTTCCAATTCATGAAACTAGAGAACACCGACGACGGCTTTGCAGCACATCGAGAGCTGAATGGAAGTAGGACATTCAAGACATCCAAGTGTACCTGATCTTTTCTAAATGTAGTTGTTGTCAATTCCAGCTCATTACTTTGAAATTGTAAATGTGCATTAGCTGGGAAAAAGGCATCCCGGGGAATGAAGGTAACCAGGCAACTGTATTCAGATACTTGAGATTAAGCCAGTGCACTTCCCCTGTTGCACGTTTGCATTCGGGATGCACAGCTCTTAGAAAGGCAGATGTTCCCTACAGATAATATGAAATCACTTCTAGTGATCAGTGCTAAGTACAAAACATTGAGTTCTGTGCCCACAGGCACGATCCTGTATTACCATTTCTCAGGGTTGCAGTATGTTTTTTATGTTCAAATGGCAAACAAAAAAATGTATAAAATATATATTAGTGTGTGTTTTTATCAAACTGTCAATGTTAATTTCTTATTGAGGTGGTGTTTTCCAGCACATTCTCACTCCAACCTCGTCACATACTGACATTTGGTCATGGCCTTTCCACATTGTCCACATACGACGTGCAAGGTACCCTGGGTGTGTTGGTTGTTGACGTTCTAGGACACTGTGTCAAGTTCTGCCTGTTACATGCATGTTTGCTTTCAAAATATACTTCTGTTTTCACAGGAAATTTAACATTTACATACAGTCTCTTTCTGTCTCTTTTTTTTCCCTCAACAACAAACACACATGGTTGGGTTTAGGCAACAAAAGCATGTGGCTAGGTTTAGGAAAAAAGAACAGGGTTTGGCTTTAGAATCTAACAGGATGCGTAGACAGCTCTCTCCGGTGAAGGCCAGTGTTTGTTGGACCAATCCAATATGCCTCCCCCCCAACTGGACTTTCGCAGCCTTAAATTTTGTCCTTGTCCTGCCACGTTACCCCCGACACCACAAGTTGCTGTTAAACTATTACAGCAACCAAACAAGAACCATGCTAATGTTAAAGGACGCCTTTTTTGTTGGTTTCTGATGCCACAAGTCACTGCCCAAGCGCTGGATTTTCGACTTTGGAGTTTTCTGTTGAAACATGTCACTGAGAGATCAACTTTAATTTTTATATAGTAGTGGTTCTCAAACTTTTTCAGTCACCCCCCCCCCCCCCCCGTCAGAAACCAAAAAAAATAAATAAATAAAATTCATGCCTCACCCTTTAACTTTGTAGAAATCATTAACAATAATTGGAGAACCAACTACTTCAAAATGATCCATGTTGAATTATAGTGATATAAAGGTCAGCATGATTACATCAGCATACCCCTGTTTGTTTTTAATAGAGTTGGTCAGGCATAAGCCCTAAAACCTGGAAGTAATTTAGCATTTTAGCACTCCCGTTTTGTTCATCTCGAAGTCAATGGGGGTTTTTCTTTATGGGTTTTTGGTTAGATGCTTGCAATAAGGGTTGTGGTTAATGTAAGCTTAACTTTGACCTTTTGTTCTACAACATGAAAAATGCCAGTAAATACTCCACTCCAAAATTTTAAAGCCTTCATGTTTCTCAAAAAAGACAGTTGGGAGCAAGTGGCTAGATGAGACTGCAGAGCGTCACCACACCAAACATGACCTTTCAGCCTCACTTTGGTGGTGACGTTGAAGTCATGCGACCCCGGTGTAGTTCATTTATAGGCTAACGTTGCTTTTCACTCCTGGGGGATTGCATTTACACTTCAAAAATCATTAAAGTGTGATTTGTGAAGAGTATGACTGTTAGTACGTATAAAGGAAAAATCCCATTGGCTTTTTGACGGGGGAATCAGGGTGACGTTGACTTCTGTGCTGGCCTACCAATAAACGCCATCCCCGCAGCATTCTATTTACACTCCATATTTTTCCCCTGGTCATCCATGCCCCATCTGCAGTGGCTCTATGCCCCCAAGTCTGAGAGCCACTGGTTTACACCAATGAGCTATTAACTATGAAGAGAAAGACAGCTTGATTTAATGGAAAGGGTATGAAGGTGGAATAGTTAAAAAAAAAAGTTTATTGGTTTGGCTTACATGCATCACAGCATGAAGTCAATACTGAAGATGTTTTCCAGGAATAAACAGTTTTCCAGGCGTAATATGAATTGCTAAAAAATCATTTTTTGATGCTTTTATTCAGCGCCTATTGATAGGTAACATTTCTGTATGGGCGGCACCAGCTTGGATCAATGCCCTAATGCTGCTGAAACCAATGTGCTATATAAAACCAAACGCCTCTGCTCTTCTGAATGAAGATAGATCAGTGGAAATCCCTCCCAATCCTATCAGCAGTTGACCAGCAAGGGGAATCACGGGTAATTCTCATTTATTACAGGGTATTTCACAGCTGAGTCAACACTCAATACAAAAGTGTCCAACAGTATCAGCCTCCTCACAGGATCTGGAAACACATCCTGTTCAGAGAGGTATTGTTGAAAAATGTAGGTTGTCTGTGCGGCATGTTTATGTGTTTCTTTGTCAGAAATGAGATGCTCTTATGTATTACAGTACTCACAAAAGCGCGTGCGTTAGGCCTCGCATTGTAGCAACACAAAACCCTCATTTCCATCGAAACAATTGAGAGGGGATTTCAGGTCTTTGTGGCGACGCTGAATCTGTAGTTCAAACTGAAAGTGGATCATGAGCTATATTTGTCCAAAGGCTTTTCTCAGTGGCACAATCCAAACTGTAAAATCTAGTATAATATTTGCATTATAAAGCATGCATCATTACAGACATTGAGCTTTAAAACCAATCTCCCAGCAGGTTATTATTACGGCGGAAATAGCTATTTATATAGATCCCCTCACACTACTGTATGCTGTTTTGTCATATGCTATATAAGCAGCAGTTGTCAGTCCCCTATCAGAGTTTTCCCGAGCCCTGAGAAACCTATTAATCTTTAACTAGGAGCTATAGTGGCAGCCGGTGCTTTTAAGCCTGATCTTTAATGCTGAAAGCAGCAGGATATATACGCGCCTGGAGTTTACATTAAGAGCTTTTGCTGTGTTCAGTTGAGTAAACATGCATGTATATTGCATAGAGAGGTGCTGTTATTTTTTCTTCAACATAAACAGAGTATGTTTTGTTCAGTGGTTATGTGGGAAAAGGCCTTTATTTTTTATTTAGCCTTTTTGTTGCCTTAATTACTTTTATATTCTAGGCTTAATTGACATTTTCATTCAGAGCTGAAAAAGTCTTGTCACCTAAATGCGTGACTATTAAAAGGAAATCTAATGATCTATCTCTGATGCAAAGTATTTTTAAGTCTTACTGATAAATGTATACAACATTACCTCGTATAAAATACATACTTTTGAACTTGTAGAGCGTGGGTTTCTCTAACAGCCCCAGTTGTTTTTAAGTCTTCATGAAATATAACAGTAAGTGTTTTGTATCTTCGTGGGGGGAAAAAAAGCAGATAGAGCTTCTTTTGTGCACCGATTAAAATTATGCATACCCAACAGTGAAAACTCCCCTCTTAGGTTTCTGGTTTCTAGTGATATTTTTAATCATCGGAAAGGTCAGGAAGAAAACAACAGGCTTAGGAGAAATATGAGACAGTGGTTGTCTCACGCCAGCTGATGCTGCAGCCACATTAACACACCAAGGAATGAAAAGGCTGTAAATCATTATATGAACATTTTTGTCTTTGTTTATAAAAAAAAAATAATTAGGTGGGGATTAAGTTTTTGTTGGTAATGTCTTTCTTTTTCTGAAATGATCTTTAACCTGAGTGCTGGATTCTGAGAATGCATATGGAGATAATTGTGTGAACATATAACTGTGAAACTTGTGAGCACTGTGTTGTTCTGAAATGTATTAAAGACAAACAACCTGTTTATTTTCCATAATTTAATCATTATAAAATCTCATTTTACAATACAAAAATGAAAATAAATAATCCCATACATAAATAAACAGTTAAGGAAGTACTTCATGATGTCACTATGCTAGAAAGAGGCAAATCACAGTCACCTAGGAGATAGTCTCTTTTCAGGGTGGACATTTTGTTCACCACTTTAAAGCGGAGGGACCGCTGGCTGAGGTCCTCCTCTGAGATGCTATCAAAGAAGAAATCCTCATTGAAGATGGGATTGCGGCTCTTTCTGATGACTGTACTGCGTTGCTTCTGGAGTTTTCCCGGCACCAGAGAGAGGCTGACGCTGCAGTTGATAATCTTGGGGTCTACAGAGAGAGGATAGAGGCCCTCGGCGCTGATCAGTCGAACCCGTAGTCTTTGGTTATCCGGGCAGTACTCCGCTGAGAGTCTCAGGCTGCCATCCTTCCCTATGGGTGCCATTCTCTCCTTCATTACCCTCTCTCTGTGCAGAGTCAAGTCTGTGGGGAAGATGTTGGGTGGCGCCAGGCTGCAGCTGCTGGGCAAGCCTTCAGCTAACCCATCTGATGCCCTCCTCATAACATTGGGACTATTGTCTGTGGAGCTGCCTTCATCTGTGGACAGGGAATTGTTCCTGGACACCATTGCCTTCCTCATGTTCCTTGACAACAGCAGTTCATGGCTCAGTGCTTTGAAGAGGGAAGACTTGGCAGGGCACCTGGTCAGCAGTGGCGAGCTGAAAGGAGAGGATTCAGTAGAGGAAGTCGTATCGCTGTCCAGAGTGGCCTGCCAGTTCAGGGTGTATCCTCTCGGGGAAAGCCTGGAGGTCAGGGTGTTAAGGCTGAATGAGGAAGGAGAGGAGGAGGGCGAGGTGGAGGGGGAGACTTTGGAGCACATGCTGGATCGACTCCTGGGCAGCAGCAGGGGAGAGGAGCCAGGATCAGAGTGGAAGAGAGACTCCTTCCTCCTGGTGTGGGGGCTTTCCAGTAAGGTGCAAAAGCCATAGCAGGTCTGAGCTTTAGCCATGTGTGGAAGTGACAAGGCAGCCTGGCTCTGGGGATCGGCATTGGTGGTCTCCTCGTCACTGCAGCCGTCATAGGGACTCTCATCCACGCTCTCCACCTGGATAATGTGCGAGTTGATGGGCTCATAACGTGTCACTTCTATTTCAGGCCTCTCGCAGGGAGACACCTTGATAACGCGAGCAGCTCGGCTGTGCTCTGTGTTTTTCATCTCCTGCAGGGATGGGATTGTAGGGGGGATGCAGAACTCTGGGATGTTGTCAGGCGTGATGACATTAGGACACAGGGAAATCCTTTTGGGTTTGAAGCCTTTTTCTCCAAACATGATGTCACCAATTTTAAAGCTGAGTTCTGCTGATGGGACAGGCAGGTTAGATCTCTCCACTGACACACGGATCTTCTCCACCACCCACATGGGTCCTCTGGTAGAAATCATGAAATTCTGAAATCAAAAAGATATGCTTGTAAGTTGCCGCACTGTGTTTTGAAATCCACACACAAGAAAGTGTATAAAAGGAGAATGTGTTGTAATATCTAAAATCTAAACTTTGCAAGGAGGTTTTCTTACCTTGTATTCTGAAGATAGGGATAATCCACAAGTTTATCCTGAACGGGATGGATAGATCCAGCTCAAAGTTCAAGCTGCTGTAAGAAATGTCCAAAGCTCTCTTGACAGCAGATGAAGGTTGTCTCTTGTCAGGACCAGCACATCTGTGGCTGTTTGAGAGACAAAGACAGTTTAAATGAAGCAGGAAACCAGTGAATGTAACACACGCCCCCTGTGCTGCTCGAACAGGATCCTCCCTCTCTCCTTGGTCACTGGTTCCCATGGAAATATCCAAACCACAACAGAGCTCAATGCCCCTGTATTAACTGTTGTACTGTGTTAGCGAGATAAGCTCACTACTTCGAGAGTGGAAAACAGTTTTTAAGCAAATGTTAGGCCTTTCATTCACGTGTTTGTTTTCCATTTATTTAAATTAGATGGTGTGTATGACCTTGTTCTGTGAACATAAACAAGGTGATCTGATAAGATAGTAATTCTAAACAAGTTTAGAACATCAAGTGCCATTACCTTTTTAGAGGCAGACGTTCAAGGGATAAAGCTAGCCTAGCTTTACTATGTGTAGGAGAGCTCCTGTTAGAAAATAGGAACTTCAGTTGTATGAAAAAAAATATGCACTTAATGTTTTTTTGATTGAACTTAGCATTGTAAGTAAGAGAACTATTCCTGGAAAAGTAAACTGGCTTCCTAAAAAAGAGGTTAATTCAACAAGATGCTGAGTTGAGCCAATTTTAAAGTTCATGTTTGTACAACTCAAGATATCAGTACAACTTTGTTGGTTTTACCAGTTATTCAGTGTTGTCTCAACAAGGATTTAGATTCATTCAACTTGAAATGTCTTTCTAGTATTATTAAAAAACTTGTTGATTAAACTTAAAGTATTACTGTAAATTCATGGGGCTAATTTGCCAGCGTTATCTTTGTGATACCAACTTTTTATTTTGAGTCTAAGGAACTCAGATATATGTACAAACAATAGAAGTTTCTTTGCTTGCCAATCTCAACAATTTCAGGCAGCAAGGTTACAGATTATTTAAAGATGGACCAGCTTGTTCTTTTTTTACGGTGTACAGGTCAATCAGGCCTCTGCTGAAAGTGTACTAAGGTCAGGGTTCAAGTTATGTGGGAGCCAATGGGATCCGACCACCTATGAACGCAGTAAAATAATACATGTATAGGGGGCACTAATACATTATCAACAAACATTATTTTAATCACAAATCATTCGGGCTGCAATGGTTTGCATATTTGTACTGACCTGTCACTGTACAGGAGTCACAGTCAGGTACATGCAGTTGCACACAGAACACATGGTATGTAGACTGATGCATGTAATTTATACATTCATATATGTTTATATTTTTATTTTTTATTTAACACACAAAAAATATAGGCTACAAAACAAGTCAAGATAAATATTAAAAAATATATTAAATGATACAATTTAGCATCAATGGTGGAAATGATGTTACAACACAATCAAATACAAGAAGGAACAATAGAGGAACCATTATACTGAAAATCAAGAGAGCAAAAAGATTTTTTAATGAAAAGGCAACCAAAAGGCAAACATAAAGGAGAAACAAATCAGATAAACAAATGAGGAGCACAAAAGAGCAAGATAAGAGACTATTGAATTTTATCGGCTATATTATAGTGTGTTGAAGTTGGCTGGTTGGCAAAGTTTTATATGAACACAGTAAGAGAGGTAGTGCATCTCTTCCAGTTACAGGTAGGCTAGCTGTGAATGTGATATTTGAACAAAGTAAATAAAAGATTAACAGTATCTCAAATGTTTGCATCCAGGTTGCGCATGAAATTAACTATATCATTGTAAGTAAATGATGGTAGGCTACAGTATATTGTCCATTTTTAGTGACAAGCAGTTGTGAATGTCAGACCAAAACAAATTAGCATATAAATTATCAATGGTTTAATCTTCCGAGGAGCAAAAGGTGCAAGGATCTACTTTAAATTTAAACATTTTTCATGATGAAAATCACCAACAGTGTAAATTTTAGTTCTTGGTTTAAAAACCATACTAACCATTCTGTTATTGCGTTTTTAATCTATCAAGTTAACATCACCTCCTTTTAGAGCAGGCGGGCAAAGTGCAATCAAAGAAAACTGCATCTTGCTTTATATCATATGAAGTCTTTGATGCACATGATGTGCCCTGACAGTTAGTTCACCTTTTTATAAAGACCCTCACAAAACTCAGATGAGTACAGGAGCCCTGACTGAAGTCCTTGTAGTATTGAAATAAATGTGGCATGTGCTATTGATTTAACTGTCTGTTAGTTTATTATATATTTGCTCATTCCACTTCATTGATGTTACATCATTCTCATTTTTAAAAGAAATAATAAGAGTCTGGACACATTTTTATTGCTTCAACACTTTCTCACTTGGAAAATTTTAGATAGAAATTGCATCATTACATATAACTGCCCCTGTCGTTCAGCCTGATATATTTGGTTCTTAGACTTGGAATTTAAAGTGACATCTTGCGGAGGTGAATAATGAATGTCATATTTATATAGGATATATACATGTATATAGTGTATACTCATCCATCAACGAACCATTCACCGTTCCAGAAGAACTGCAGTGTTGGTTGGGCAGATCATAATGTCTCTTTATCAGAGATGTGGCTGCTGAAAAGTCAACATCCGTGTTAAAGAGGACAATGAGAGCATTGATTTATATCCAGTCACACTGAACATTGATCCTTAGGTCTTCATTGAAACACTTCAATGTAAGTGCTACCCTCTTGTGGTGGCTCAAGAAGCAGCTTTATTAAGACTGATCACCAAAATGCAGGACAAAAAGCTGTGTTTGTGTAGGGTCTTCACTGGAACAGGTGTAACTTGACATTTAGTGTATATCAACTAAAAAATAAAAACAAAAACTTAACGTAAACAGTGCAGCTGAACAAGTCAAACTTGTGTCTGTTCTGCTTCTTTTTTGTCCGTTTACACTAAGATGCAAATGCACAAGAAGAGTTCCTTCACTTTTGTCCCTTGGCTTTCCATCGTTCTCTGTTGAAAAGTGTTGAGGGACAGTGGAGTGATCCTGTCAAAAAGCTCCACTCTGTCCTGGCCAAGGTTCAAGTGGGGTAACTTAGTTACCATGTGTTACTGGGCACCAAAGAAGAGAGTGATGTCAGTGCTAACACCTATACCTGGAAAGTGTCCTAAATGAGGGAACTTCTCAGAAATGTTTTTCCAAAATGTCCAAACCACACCAGGAATTCAAGCGAATCACTCAAACATCTTGTACCTCTCAAACCAAGTGTGAGGGTAGAATGAAATTGCAGTCAGTTATAAAGATGCTAAAAACAATTAGCTGTATTTGTATGGAATTTTATGTAATCTAAAGGTGATCATAACATATAACAAACACATGCACGGACATACATGCCTGCTGTGGGTGTGTGTGTGAGCATGTTTGTGCACAATAGCTGCAAGCATCAACATCATGAATGCAGTTTTACTTTAATTTAATACAGCATGCATACTAATTGGCAGGAGGAAAAGGTTTAAAGGTCAAAGTTCATGTTGTGTGGCTGCCATCAACAATAGATCGTAGGAAGCAGCTCAGCATTTTCTGATAATCAGAAGCAAACACAATATCCATGCAGGCCAGAGAGACAGATGACCAACCCCAAAATCATAATGTAGATTGACTTCTTCTCCTAATGTCTGAGCTCATCTTTGCACGGATGCTTGAGTGTCTCCATCAGGGGGCAGTGTATGCTCAGGTTAAAAAACAAGAGTACACCCACTGAGATAATAAACCGAGAGGGAGATGTTAGTCTGACTGATAGCCTGCATTAAATACTCTGTAATTATCACAAAGATCCGCAAAACTGTAAATCCAACCAAAATGACCTCATAAAATACTGAATTAGAGCGCATTGGTTATGAATTCATAACTCACCCTGCAGAAAACCTCCAACAAAACCCTCTCTCTTAACAATCTGAACAGGTTACATGCTCTTTTCTGCCATTCCTTTGACATGTTATTTTTTTATTTGCCAGGTACAGGCCAGGTGATGTTTTAGCAGCACTGTGCACTGTCCTACACTGATGTCTGCTGACACGCATTCAGCAGGTGTACTTCACTGCACAAATTCAAAGCATTTTCAAAATAAGAGGGAACTCATTCAAATCTTCGGTGCGTTGATCTGTAATCATGCACACACTGCATGCCTATCAGGTCTATTTTATCTCGCAGGATTGCTCATGCATATCAATCAGCCCACTCCTGAGCCTTTAAAACCCTATCCTGATCTGGCAACGTTTATGATTATCACAAACCGTGGGTGACTGTGACGCCGCTTCCTTTTCTTTTTTTTTTCGGCGCATAGATATGCGCTCGTTTTTCTTTTTTTTCCCATCTCTCTCTCCACTGTACGATAAACGAGGAGGGGCTTGATGCCGTGGAGGAGGCAGGCAGGCAGGCAGGCAGGCTGAGCTGACCCGCTTGCGGTGTGTGTGTGTGTTGCGTGTGTGCGTGTGTGTGTCGCCTAGCCTACATCCAAGCCAGGTCGCATGCATTAACGAGTGACAGACATCAGGTAGGATTTCGCCTTTTTATTTCTTTACATTTGGTGCTTTTTTCAAACCCTGGCGCTGTTGTTGAAGGTGCTGTTCCTCCCAATCGGGCTCACTACAGGGGAGGCGGACCGCTCGATGTTGGCTCAGCAGAAGCGCTGAAAACATTTCATATTAACAGCCTGCAGACGACCTTTTCACATGATCGGTGTGATGTGCTCCGCTTCAGCGTCTCCTTGCTCTTCTTTGGATCTAACACCAGTCGATCTGCTTCATCTGGTGCCTTATTATAAGCCTGTCAAATCTGTTTCTCCGCCTAACGTGTGACTGACTGCTTTTGACATTGACAGATAAGAGGTAATATATTTCATTGACCTACTTGTTTGGCGTTTGTTGCTGCATGTTTAATGTGTAGGCTCGTTGAATTTGGTGCTTAGAAGTGGGCTAAATTGGCAACTAATGCTGCCCATCGCTCCAGCATCCTCGCTGCTCTGCAAAGAAATGTGCTGTACAGTAACTTGGACTTGACCTGAATGTTATCTGGATGGGCTCAACATCAAAGCTGTGTGAGGCTGTAGTGCGCATGCAGGGATGTAACCACTGATGATTTACAGTGGGCTGACAGAAATGTGGGCAGAATAGGCTGGGGACTCTATAATGGTCAGTTTGGTCAAGTTTGTTAAGACTGCCAAAGCTTGCCAGCCCACTAATCCTTTGCTCCTGTGATAAAATTCTGCTATTTCATGGATCCCTGTTGGAAAATTCCTTATTGTGTCCTGACACCTGCCTGCTCGCAGAGGTTGGGAGTGCATGCTCACATGGATATACCCTCTCCTCCAAGACACCAGCAGGGAGGATGTGCATCCTCAGATTGAAGGACATGACTCCTTAGGCCGCCCTGCTGCCTCGTACAGATGTGTATGTGCTGCACTTGTGTGGAGATATTTTATGAGCTGTGACGTGATTGTTTCACACAGGTACAAGGCATTAAATGTTACTCCAACACTGATTGTGTGAAGGAGCCACACAGCACACCCCCCTATATAGTATCTTTCCATGGTTGGTTTTACATGCAGTACATTAGTTTGTGGAACAAGTATATGAGTGTTGGGTTGACTCCCTATGCCAAACCACATTAGCTACACGTCAGCCGCTTTCGACATTTACTGAAGAGGCTTTTGGCTGCTGTGACCAACTGTTTGCAAAGAAATTCACCCCACCCTTCTACAGTATAGAGCAGCTGAGCATTTTCCACAGCATGAGAGGCATCTTGGATTGTTAAGGGTCAATTCAAGGATACTCATGCCGTGAGGGGGATTTCAAACTGATATTGAAGAGTGACATCTTTTGCTTTGAGTGATGTAACGAGAAGAGTCAAGCTATATCAGCATGATGGAGACAGCTGTGATTCTGGATGGCTTTATACAGTAAGGCACCACTGAGGGTGCTGGAGGAGGAGCCGTACTAAAAAATGTGCTCCCTGGTGGTACTGTAAGGCACAAGTTTGTGTAGGGTAAAAGCATTCACCTACCACAGAGTAGGGCAGGGGGACACACCTTGGTTACCCCAGGGGCCTCTTTGGTAAACGACAAAAGATCAGGGGCCGATTAATAAACAAACATTAACAATATTTATCAGTATATATAATAAATGAATTGCCTGTTTTCAGCCTTTCAGCATTTGCTGTCCTCATTCATGTTCACCTAAAGGCAAAGCCATGTACAGGTCAGGTGTATGCAGGGGTGTTTCTAGGATTTGAGGACATTCGAGGCTTAGCCCAGACTGCTGTCAGACACTCTGGCTCCTTATTTACATTCAAATTACAACTTATTTTCGTTGTGAACTTGAAAATAGTTGGCCGGCCACCTGGCACCCCATTGAGGGCCACATTTGGCCCACGGGCAGCAAACTGAGTATCATTTCTGTAGGGATGCTTTATGGGCTCCCCCAGTAGCGTCACCAGTGTTAGTGTGTTGCTTCATGAATTTATATAATTTCACACACAATCTTTCTGTGTGTTAAGTATCAATGAAATGCTTGACACGCTCTGCAACGTGTAGAGTGCATATGGTGTCTCAGAACCAAATAGGCTGGATGTTGACAGGTGATGATGTAAGGCATCGCTAATACTGGCTTGGTGCTGAAGATATAGAGGCTTCAGTGAATAGCTTTGCTTCAATAGAGCAATGAAATGTGTCTGTTATCAAAAATATTGACAATTAATCTTAATGCTAACGTGTTCTGGTTTATGTCTGCAGCACCTTATCAATGATAAAGATGACAACATTCACATTTTGGTGATTTTTTGTGACATTTTATTTTTATCTGTAATGTAAGTTAACCTATTTTTAAATCAGGTCATAGGGTCACATGTGCATTCCTGATGGTGTCTGGAAAACTATTTGTTGACCTGTAGATTGGCAGAATGTGTCAATAGAGAATAATCTCCAGATTACATAGTGCTGGAATGGCTTTATGGGTCGTAAATACCTTCCTTTATAATGGAATTGAGCCGGATTGTCTATAGGATTAATGTATTTATGTTTAGACTAGCCATAACAGATTTGCTTGTTGTGTGTGCATATATGTGTTTGTTTTTGTGTCTGTGGATGCACATAGTGTTTGCAGCAGTGAGAACAAATAACCATTCAGATGTCTCATTTTGTGGAGATACTGAAGCTATGTAAATCTCAGCGGTGGTACACTGCACCTGTTGGTTCACAATATGAGCCCCTTGCTTGCCCATGTTTAATACAGAAGCGGAGACCTTCACAATCTGAGCATCTACAATGAGTACTGCACACTTTTTCCCACCACACAGCACACAGATATAATTAGATCACAGCACCACCGATGTCACAAGCTCACATGCAGCATGCATCTGCCAGCGGCTACTGATAAAAGCTTGCTGTTCCATCAAACAAAACACTAGATACTACTCACAAGACCCAAAGGTTATAAAATCAATGTTTGGAAGCCTGTGCCAAGAGAAAATCAGAAAAGTTTTTAGCTTGAAACGAAAAAGTAGCACAAACTCGTAGATAACGTCAACATTCTACATTTCCTCCTGCCTAAGCTTTTGAAATATAGATACGGCAATTTCGCTTTGCAGTGGTAATTAAAACCAAGCACTATTTAAACGGTGCCTTTTTCCCACTCATTGCCAGCTATTGAAGAGGCCATTACCACAGTGATTCCGTATTATGGGAAGCTATTAAGGGTATCTCTGCTACAACAACTTTAGTTCACTCTTTCAACTCTGCGCCTAATTTACTGGGAATCACAAGTCCCAGACATGGTCTTTAAATGCACCGCGTGCTCTCATGAAGAGCTTTTAGACAGTTTTCTTCCAAATTGTGCAACCCGGGGAGAAACACGCAATCCTTAAACTGTTCCATAAATAACTAAAACAAGGTCATGCATTCCCAAGTAAGTATTTTGATCCACAACGTGTTGAGAACAAGCAATTGTTAAAGACAAAGCCTCAACTGTATTTCCATGCTGTTCATTAGAAAGTGATTTTCCTCTCAGCTGTTGCAGTTGCTCCGTCATCAGGAATACATTCCTGGTCGGAATTCCCCAGGAAATGTTCAGCTGGGGGGGTGGGAAGTTTTGAGAGTCATCGGAGAGTGTGATTGTTGAACCATATTTAATGCATGAGAGTGTGGGAGGTGGAAACTAAAACACACCCCATGCTGTCACTGTGACCCAGCCTTTGTGTTTCGTGTTTACCGGTGAAATAGATCTCTCCTATGTATTTTCTCACCGCTGTCTCTCTGTGATCTTAGCCTCTTTAGGGCCTGGCTCTCCTCCAGATCTGTTTCTATAGAACAAGAGGTAGATGTATAAGCTGGCTGCCATTCTCTTTTCTTTACTAAGACATCAATCTGATTTCATAATTTCCTGTATTTTTCCTCCAACAGATGACTGTGGCAGGCAGTCAATATGTGGGAGCTATAATGCAGATGGGCCATTTTTTCATCAGCAAACACTTGACCACATTCCCAATGTGCTTTCAGATTTGAAGTTAGGTTGATCTCATATTAGATTAAAGTGGCTTCATGCTCGATTAATAATTGTCGGCCATTACATAAATGTCCATCAGTATTAGTGCTTCAGCAGGTCACCCAATTGTTGATCCTGTAATGTGAAGCAGTTTGATATGCTAGTTTTATTGTACTGTTTTAATTCACCCCTCCAAGAATCACCACCTTAACGTGGCGGAGATGTCTGGAAGTCCCTTTTATGCCTCCGCGATAGCTGTGGCTGGAGGCATTATGTTTTCAAGTTGTTCGTCCATCCATCCCATTCATGTGAATGTGATAAATCAAAAGGGAATTTCTTCATATTTGGCACAAACATCCGCTTGGACTCAATGTTGAACTGATTAAATTTGGTGGTCAAAGGTCAAGGTCACTGAAATTGGCATCCATGTCATTCTAGTGAATGTAATGTCAAGAAGGCCTTGAGGGACTATCTTTATATTTGGCACAAATATCCACTTGAATTCAACATTAAACTGATCAAACTTGGGTGGTCACAGGTTCAGGTCACTATGACCTCATCTGTCTCATTCTCATGAACGTGATATCTCAAGAACGCCTTGAGTGAATTTCTTAAATTTGGCACAAACACCCACTTGGACTCAATGTTGAACTGATTAGACTTTGTTGGTTAAGGGTCAAGGTCACTGTGACTTGGCAGCCATACCATTGTAGTGAATGTAATGCCAAGAGGGCCTTGAGAGAATTTTTTCAAATTTGGCACAAACGTCCACTTGGATTCAGTGTTGAACTGATCAGACTTTGGTGGGCAAAGGTCAAGATCACTGTGACCTTGCATCCATGTCATTCTAGTAACTGTAATATCAAGAATGCCTTGAGAGGATTTCTTCAAATTTGGCACAACTGTCTCACTTGGATGAACTGAATAGATTTTGGTGTTCAAAGGTCACTGTGACCTCACAAAACATGTTTTTGGTGATAACTCAAGAATTAATACAATAAAATGATTAAAAAAAACATTACATAATTCCAGCTAATGCCTAATAGAATAAAACAATGAAGTGATGACATTTTATATCCAAAAAGTCAAAGGTCAGCTTCACTGTGACATCATAGCGTTCTGCAAAAACACTTTTCTGGCTGTTATACAACGCCATAACTGAGGAACAGAAGGGGAGACATTTGGCCAGACATTGAATTGGTGACTCTAATCTTGGGTGCCTGTCTTTGAAACTGTGTTGACTGTATAGATCTTCTGCGCTGTCCGGTTTAAGATGTGAGTGAAGCACATTTTAGAATATGTAGCTTCTTTACAGCAAAAATTCATATATGAAGCATTGTCAACTGTAATGGCTATGAGTCTGGACAGACATGGGTGTAAACTGTAACGGCAACTTGACAGGTTTGTGGAGGTGTACAACCGCAAGGCAGTAATTCTATTGTTTCTTGACTGATGGTAAAAAGGAAGAAAACTTTTGATTGTTGTTTCCTCTTTCCATTTTTGATCAGATCAGCTGATCACATGCAGGACATGACATATTTTATTGTTGTTGAGCATAACGTGAAAAACAAAAGCTCACAGAGCTGGCAGTGGTCGCTGATACTGTACTTAGCGAGTATTTACTGTACATGTGGTCTGAACTGATGCGGCTGTGCTAGTGATGCGTAAGCAGACTCAAGAAGTAGGTCAGTAGATGCAGGCATGGTGTGCTTCAGGTCAGAGGCAGTGGCACAGCCGTTGGCACTTCTCATCAGCGGGTTAAATGAGATGCCAGTTTGAAGTAGCAGATGACAGGTCTGACTTCCCAGTCATGCACACAGTACATGGTCCCAAATTGGGTTAGTGGCATAAAAGAAAAGAGGAGGTGTGATCTGAGGGTTCCCTGAGCACCAGCTGTCAGCTTAAGTAAATAGCTGTCTACTTACCTTTGGCTGCCTGGCTCCTTTTTATATATGAATTAGAGTGAATGTAGGTACATTTTTTCGATTGTGGTTAATTTAATTAATATTCTTTTACCTAATCTCTTCTTGTGTGTGTGTGTGTGTGTGTGTGTGTGTGTGTTGTGAGGTTTGGCTATTCTGTTGAATAGTAATTTAGCCCTGAGCGATAAAGGCTTGAGTATTTTTTGCAGAAATTTAAATTGTTTCTTGCTGTGCAAATTGCGTAAATTACTTTATTAGCATTCAGTTGTACTAGAGAATAAGTGTGCAATTAACGCTACTTCATTTTGTTACGTCTCTGTTTTGGTGCTACAGAGAAACACTGTAATGATCAGGAACATGACCCACTCTGCCTGAGGGAAACTGATTACCAGTACTAAAGATCATGTGATACCTGTGCTGGAGATCATGTGATATACAGCCTCCTCTGAAAAGGGGAGAGTGGCTCAGCTAATGCTCTTTTTTCTCATATGTAGGTATTTCTCTTTATGTATTTTGAGTGAATACAATTAAGAATCCATTTTGCTTTGAATTGCATTTGAGTACACAAGGAGCTGATGGACATTATTCTGTTAAAGTCAATAGTTTCCCTTCTGTTCTTACAGTGCAAACTGCTGCTTTCGGGCTTAATGGCCACAGAATCCATAGACCTCAGTTTATCACCTGGTAGTCTTTGTGCTGTTAATGGCTGCTTGTGTCACTTTGTTGTAACGAGCCCAGCTTCTTTTAAATTATTGTAGGCACTAGTGTTCAGAGCATCTAACTGTCTCTTTGTCGAGAAGTGCATTTGAAGGTACGCTCAGAAGAGGATTGAGAACAAAAGCCTTAGTTATGCTTTCCGCACGGATGGTCGCACCGACATGAGCTGACGCGGAATTGTGAGGAGGAAGTGCTTGGATGTTACACACTCCGTGTGTGTTTCTCCTCATGGTCTGGCACATTGATATTCTTTCAAACTATTGGGGGGAAGTGTATCGAAAGCTCACGTCTACAGCATAGTTTGTTTAGAAACTGTCAGACGTGCACAGACAAACAAAAACCCACCACACAGGTACCCGCAAAGGGGCGTGTCCGATGGTTTGACATCACTTTGGCCACGTGGACATTCTATAGACTGCATAGATAGATGTAGACATTGTGACATCTTCCTTTGTTTTGTAGACCCCGGTTTGGTATTTTGGCTGTTGCCATCTTGGATTTTTGGAGACAGAAGTGACTGTGTTTGGATGAGAGGGTGAAGCTGTGGAGGAGGGCAGGGTGCAACTGACTCATAGACTGTAGCAACGCCTCGCAGACAGCCTGTTACTCAAAGTGGCCCTGCCCTTAATTATGCTCAACTTTAAGCCTTTATAAAATCTAAACGGGTGCGTAACATAAAAATTCACCCCCTGTACAGTTGTCATGAAGTGGTACATTTGCTAATGAGACCAAAACCATTTTTTGTACCAGGCTGTAAACATGTTTATTTCTGCTGTAAATTTTGACATTTTGACATGGGTGTTAATGGAGACTGACACGCTTCTGGAGCCAGCCTCAAGTGGCCGTTTGAGGAACTGCAGTTTTTGGCCATTCCATGTTGGCTTCATTGTTCATTGCCGTTTGGGACACGTGCAACAATCATGGATGCATCAAGCATAAATCAAATGTAAGTGTTCTGCCTTCACAGTGTCTTCTGGCTGTATTATGATGCATAATCCAAGAAATGTACTGTAATTACTTCTTCACTGTAAGTGTTGAGAGCTTTTGTATACTATGCTGTTGCTATTTGTACTCTGCTTTTGGAGGTATTTTTTGTGGCCACTATCACATAGAAAGCACATTAGAGGCGCACTCTGAAAGGCTCTGATGGTTTTGTCCCCTTCATCAACATGCTGTGAGTGTTTTCCACTGGCAGGGGGTCTCCCAGGAACGCCACAGGAGCTAGAGGTCAATGACAGTGGGGCAGAGATCCTCGCGATTGAGGCACTTGCCATCGATCTGCATCAATGATACATCACAGCCAAATACAGCTGAGTGGTAGGGGTCCTGCGCCACAGCACAGTTCAGACATTAATCACTTGATGAGACAATGTTTTTTTATTTATTTATTTTTTACACCTGTGCTACAATTTCTTAACTTATTGATAAAAAAATCAAAGAACAGCATTTGAAATAACCCTTGTCTTCAAATTGCCTGTGAGGGGAGATGTCCAGAGGTTGAGAGGCTTGCACAATTTCTGGACTGCCGGAGCAAAGGCTAGCTGCACTGGGACCGAGGCAAGATGGAATAACAGACAGATAAAATAAACAGAATGATATCGCTGTTGAATGGTGCTGTTGATCTTGTTTTAGAGAGAATTGACAAGGCAGTAGCTTCACATCAAGGTTAATTGAGGGCCGTCAGGTCCTTTGTGTGTACAGCAGCTGTCAGGCTGTTTTTGTGACTGCCTTGGGGGAAGGACTTTCCTGTCTGAAGAGCAGCACTGAAATTACTGCTATCCTCTGCTCTGATCCTCTGCAGGCTGTGAGGGTTGCTGACCGAGCTAGAACTCTCTGTCTCTGTCTCTGTCTCTCTCTCTCTCTCTGCTCAGGGCTATGTAGTGTCAGCACCTTGAGTCTCAAAGAACTGTGGACTGCTCTGACACACTCTTGTCGAAATGATTTCACTTTGGCCTGGCGGAAGTGCATTTAGCAGCTGGATGCTGTACTGTATAAGTGATTGTGTTACTTTAGCCTTGTATATTCAGCTCATCAGCAGTGCAGTGACCTTGTGTTAAGGGCAGAGGGACTCTCTGGTTACCCTCGGTGGAAGGCAATATCTAGGATTACATTCATTGCTCTGTTTTTGGAGATAGAATAATAAAGTTGCCCCAGGAGCACTGGCATGATTTGTACTGGTACTCTATTCACCTTTTTTGTTTTTTACAATAACCATTTTGAACTTGGTCCACATTTTGGAAGGGAAAACAACCTGGAAGCGCTAGAGAAAGGTTTAAGCCTCTTGGCAGCTCAAGAAATCTCTAGGTAACAGTAGTCATGGAATTTCTTTGACTAATTGATCAGTTGATTTAACTGAAAAATCAATCACATTGTCTCTCCAGTGTTATCGCCCTTCCACAGATAAATGCAGTCATGCAGATGGATCTCTCAAAATCTGGTGCTTATTGAGAACAAAAGCTTTGTCATTTTTCATTAAAAACTAATGATTTATTGGCTCATTTTGCTTAAAGCTGCATTAAGTATTACTTTTATGTTAATTATGGATTAAATGAATATGTGGATGTGAAAGGGATTGCCAAACCTAAGTGGTTTTTAGCCACAGTAGACACTTGTTTTCAATGATGAAGCTCTAAAAAATCACTGTGCAGTACCCGCCCAGCACCACTTGACAGACATACAGATATTAGGCTAGTTCATTTTTATGCGTTGAATCTACGCTGTAGCTACAGTGTCGATGTACAGCCTATGTCGTAGCATGACTTACACCTCCCCTGACATGTAACTACACAGTGTAGTGCAGTGATGGAGACTACAACAAATGTGATTGGTTTGCTTGGAAGCAGCTGGTCCTTCTTTTCCGTGAACATAGACGTATGTCTGTTTGTGTAATGGCCACACACCAAGTTCTCCAATGTCTTCTCTCCCTTCTGCGATGTAGTAGTGTCAGTTAAAGTAACTGTTGTCGATCGTTTCTTAGCTACAACTGCAACATGATCTGCTCACTTTCAGTCGCCATTGTTTGAAATACATGAAGAAACTCAACACACTGCCAACTTGTGATTTGGCGGTGTAATTGCAGAGCGACACAGACACACTGTTGCACAAGTATAAATGCTCACAACAGCATAGGCAACTTGTTTAGGCTATAGCGTATGCTGTGCGTATACATACAACTATAAATAAGCTTTAAAGCTATAGTGCGTAACTTCTACATGTCAGTAAATGTCCGTTTCACCCAAGCCACTACTAGAGGAGATGACACAATGCTGATTAAGCCGATCGGCTCCTCTAACATCTCGCGGTATTTTTCAATATATATCATTTTTAGTTTGCGTGTCAACCGGCGACATTCCCGCGCTGGCACACAGGAAATGCTTCCTCACAACAAGAAGGGAGGGGGAGGAAGAGCGGAGAGTGTCACAGCAAGAGGTAGAGTGCAGGTAGAAAGAAGAAAGCAACATGGTGGAGAAGCGGCCGAGACACGGTTCAGAAGTGGATCCTACCACAAAGAAAAAGCCTGGACGTTTGGCTGAAGGTCTATTAGCAAAAAAGGAAAGTGACTGACGGAGAAGGCAAACAAGGATTTGTATTGGCGTCGCTTTTCCTCAGTGGAGAGCCCTGAAGGAAGAAATTGGGCTGTGGGCAGACACGGATGTTGCCTTGCTGCTGTTGGATAAGTAAGTGACTTGGTTTATAATTATATTATGAGTAGTTACTCTGTGTACACGGTGTGTAGTGAGTGTTACTCTGTGTACACGGTGTGTGGCGACTGGCGAGTGTTACTCTGTGTACACGGTGTGTGGCGAGTGTTACTCTGTGTACATGGAAGTGCCGCCGGCTTATTAGTTGTAATAACGCATTATCCGCTGGGAGGCGACAGAAGTTACGCACTATAGCATTAAGCGACTAACTGGTGAACACAGCAGAGCATTAAGCTACTAGAGAGCCACATTTATTCTGTGACTTAACTTGCATACGTAATATCATGTTAAGAAACTTAATGCTGACTTTTGGGTTCACACACGACACAAACAGCAGTCTCCTGGGTCAGAGTCCTGTGGTTGTTTGACTCATCCGTCCACCCCGACCTCCTCCCAATGTGGACTTAGTGGCTCTTTATGCTATGTCATCTGACTTCCTTTTTTGGTAACGTCATAATTGCTAAGGGCACTAGAGGTTGCGGCCTAACAGTAAGCATAAAATTGGTTTGTAATAAGCTGCTATTGTTCACATATACCATATATAGGAGCTGGTGGAGACCAAAACATGGCTTAAAGACAAAAAGATGAGCACATACACAAGTTGGCCAGAAACAAATAAAATATTCATGTTAATGCAACTGTGTCTCCTACAGTATATATAAAAAGTCCATAGTTTGCTACAACATGCATGTTAGCCTGAACAACTTTATAAGGTGAATACATGTCAGTGTGGTGTTTACATTTCGTTCCACTGACCTCCAAAAGAAATTTAGTTCCGCCTTTAAAAGAGTGTCGAAATTTAAATCACAAAAAATATCTTGGACAGCCAAGATAGTCAGGAGGTCAGGTCAGGTAATTTTACTGGTTCTTTGGTCAGAATTTTTTGATATAAACTGTTTACATAAGAGGAACTTTGGCGTCTTTTGAAAAGTCAAAACAGAGGTTTTACAGAAAAACTTTTGTACTTCTTCAGGTAAGGCATCAAAAAATCATTTTGGTATCTGTGCGAAACTCTGAGTTGCCATCAGCACTAGAAAATAAAGTCAAACAGCACTCAGCCCTTGAAACCAATTACTTGACTATTTGAGGCTGCAGCTCTACGAAGATGCAGCATGAAGCACTGGGAATACTTGAAATAAGACAAATATTTCTGCAAGGCTTCCATAGTGAGCTGTTGCTCACAAGTACAGTGTCTAATATCTGTTAATTTAATAACAAATCTGCCCTTATAAATGTGTTGACTCAGCCTCAGTTGTTACGCAGATCCTCTGGTTCAAGTGCGACACAAATTCTAAATAGTCGCAGTGGGAATAAGGTCACCTGGCCTCACAAAATCATTAGCAAAGGAGGACATTTTAATTCAAGACAGACGCTAATTATACGAAATCCTGATGTTTCATGCTGTAACCTTGTTTGTTGGTACACTGCTGTTCTTAGAGCTGAACGAGAGCTGAATATAAATGTTGACTTTCCGGAGAACATGCATTGTCTGGCAAATCAGAACCGATGAGCTGACTTGAGTTTGTGTTCAATTTCCTGTAACTGTGTCAGCAGCTACTGAAGTGAGGGAGATATCAGCATCCTCCCTAAAGCAGATTCTAATATAATCCCCCATCTCTCAGTATGTTCTCTTTAACCTATCATTATATCCATACATCTTTGCCTGTTAGTGATAATGCACGACATCTAATGCTGGGGTTGTTTGTCCGGAACGCCTCCTGGATGTTGTGTTATTTTTTTACTCTAAAAAGAAATCAGTGTATTATTTGCAGGAGGCAGAAATAAGGAGAAGGTAGCATCCATTCATTTCCTCTAAGTATAACGTAGGAGTCATCACATCATGTGAGCTCTACTGGGGAGGAAAGAAAGAGACTGCGGGCTGTAGGAGCTGATGGCACAGTCAACAATAATAGCATGTGTACATTACCTTATTTGATTGTTTCCCTTCCATTATGCTCTCTAATTTCTTCCCTGTGGCTATCCTGTTGTGACACTGGTTCAACCTGCTCATGAACATGTGCAGTGCGGTAAAACAGTTATTCAGCAGAATAATCATGTTATTTATAGAAGCATTGTTAAATTTAATCCTCAGCTCTGAATTATGTTGTCAAAGTCAGTGAGCCATCAAAGCATGCGGTCATTGTTCCAGCGATGCCCTCCCTGCCTATTCAATACAGCGCAACATGAATGGACAGTGTTTTATGTAAGATGAGACATCTTGAAAATGGCCTAAATAGGGCAACCATTATACGCCTGCTCTATGCATGTGCTTGCATGTTTTCACAGACAGCTTCCCCAGCACTCAAGCTGTAAGAATTGCTCCTTTTAATTATGAGGAAGCATTAATATCTGGACTGCTAATAACTGTATGCAGTATTAATTGGATAAAACAGAGGCCACTTGGACAGTAGTGGCTTTGTAGCTTTGATTTCAAACCCTTTTTAATGTGCTTTGCTGTATCGGACAGACTGCTCTGTAGCGAAAAGGCAGCCCTGTGTGCTGCCAATATAGCTGATGTTAAACCTTTAAGGAATATTCTGTTCTCAGTGGAAAAGGGATATTTTATGCACATTAAAGGTTAACCATGAAATTTAGACTTCTTTAAGTGCAAGTTAAATTTGGCACCAAGTATAATGTGAGTATCTTAAGGCACCTTTGACCGTTTTCTTGAGGGAAGGAGTTGAACATTTTCGGTTTTGACTGCAGCGGCTGAAGTGCTGCTGGCACCTCGGTAGATTTTTTTTTACCATCCCCACGAAATACTGAAGTATTTGTCATATTTCTGTCAAAGCAGTTGGCATAATTGAAGAGGATGCTGTTGATTTGGATTACCAGGGACACTGTGCAGTCACACACTACCTAATTCCATGGCATTTGAGGATGACTTGCAGGCCTAGCACACATGGATCAGAGCATTTTATCTCTCCTTCTGTCATACGCACAAACACGCAGTGCACATGCAAACTCTCCTTCCATCTTCTGTTCATTCTGTGAATGCAATATGAGGAATATATTAGAACATGACAAGTGTTTCACAAGAAAAGCTGTAACACTCTTCAGCTAAGACTTACATGTTTTCTGGCCCTACATACCAAGACTGTATGTAAAGATGGGCAACATGTCTCCACTGCATCCCACTGTCCAAATATTTTGCCAAAATATCAGCTGCTATCTTTCACTGGTGATGCCATTTGGAGCTAGAGTCCATGCAGTATTGACCTCTGTGTTATCTAGTTCTTTCCCATACACCTGTTGAACCAATCACAAGCAGCGCCATTAATCATAAGCACACCGATTGGCACACACAGCTGTCTATCATGACATCACGCTCCCTTTTTTTACTTGACCTAACCTGACCTACACCTATCAGAAAAATAAGCACTTGAACACACAGTGTATAAGAACAACCTAAAATGACAGAAACCTTCTTTGGGTAAAATTAATTTGACGTGTCCCTTGACCTTTTAGTTCGGCCATGTCCCATCCGCCAACATGAAAGAGGCGGGGTTTATGACCTCTACTGCAGCCAGCCACCAGGGGGCAATTGAAATGTTTTGGCTTCACTTAAGGGTAGCTGTCATACTGTCCATCTTTATTATACGTAACTGAAACCGTCACTGAATTTGAATGATGTAGTTTCTCGCCTTTATCATTACTAGAAGGCTCTTGTGCAATAAGCAGTATTCATTTTCATCAAGAGAACATCAAAACATTTTCTCTTGATGGATGTGAACAAAATGCCGGGCGTGCTTACAGTGTGTTGTTCCAAATATTTCTAAAAGAATATGTAATGCAAAAAGCATTCAGTAATACATGGCACAGACTGAGAAGTGCATTTTTAAGATCTAATATTAGAAAAGTGTCAAAGTTGCAGACATGCATCTTTTCTTCGCCCAAATGAAGATGCTGTGTATAAGTTTAAAATGATCTGGTGTTAATTTCTTGTCACCATTACCATCTGTTCAGTCCACTATATGGCAGCTGTTTGCTTCTCTCTCTGTCGAGTCTTCAGTTTCCTCAGACAGGAGATTGATGGACCTGCAGCCAAAAGAGGGTAGCTGGCCACCCGCAGTGGACACGCTACCCCTGCAAGGCTATACCCACGAGATGACACTCTCTCGCTCCAGTCTGGCTGGAATGGAGTCATATAACACAGCCAGGTGTGTGTGCCAGCCTGGAGTCAAAGGTCAGTCTGGTACTAATGATCACGGCTTGGGATCCTCTCTTTTAGAACAGTATGAAGTGGCTGCCGTGCACTTCGGTGCCTCTGGTAATTCTTAATTTCCTCTGATTTGTTTCTGCTGTGTCTCATTCATTATCCATGCTTTCTGCCCTTTTCATAATCCAAAATCAAATGTAGTGCTGCCACATGTGGGATTATTGATGCTGTTATTTAATGACTGTCAGGATCTTTGGCATTTATTTGTGATTTACAGTCTACGTGAAGAGCTCATACTGGGAAACATGCACTATATTTACAGTTTGATTTGATTTCTCTGTGCCTGGGAAAAAGGCTGTCGTAAATTACAGGAATCTCATGGAGTGAGGCACTGTGAAGCTTTATAAATTCCCCACTGGGAGGTGGGACAAAGAAACAGCAGAGGAGGCTGTGCTCTGAAAGGGCGATCTGTATGCAACTTCAGTGGGAGACAGCATCCTCGACACATGGCACAAGCTCTGAGGCATAGCTTAGAATGTGGCTGGCTTCTCATGTAAGGCGGCTCACTCTGCACTGTTAGCTTCAGCCTGCAAGCCCTCGTTCAGCCATTCATTGTGTAGATAAGGATTGCTCAGGGTATTTTAGGAGGAACTGCTTGGTTTTGCTAGTGCTGAGATTCCTAGGTTTATTTATTCCCAGCAGTCTCTTAGTGAGTGAGACTATCTTTAATTCAAACCAACAGCACTAATGATGTGCTGCCAATATCTTCTGTGCATGCACCAGGCCTGCACATCCTGGATGTCTCAATGAGATGGATCTGTCTGCCTCCCTTTGGTGCAGAACTGTGGGACTAATTGAATTACACATCCCCCTCCTTAGCTTCCCAGTCCCATGGGAGTGCACAACTAATCATTCGGAATCTCTGTTTTTCAGAAATGGGGAAGGGTGAGTATCAATGGCTGTCCTATGAGCAGCCAACTGTGTCACCACTGTCGTACTTTTCCACAACATCCGTAGCTACCGTAGGACTAGATGTCGTCACTCCAGAAAGTTCCACACCTTCTGACCTCTAAGGGCCGGAGTCCCGCCACAGCTGGTGCCCAGATGTACCCTATAAAGTTGCATTGGTTTCTAATGAAAGAAGAGTTCAATTTCATTTAGGAGCCTGGCTGATGACTTTTCAACAATATGTACCAATATTTATACATTTGATGAAGTTTAACAATATACGTGACCTTACTTGAATCATGTACTAGACTTGATTATATTCATGCAGTTTGGTAAAAAAAAAATGTGTGGATCAAACGGCAGCCTCCAGGGCTGAAAATGAAAGCTAACGCAAAAGTGCCAAAAGTTGTAGTTCCTTAAATGGCCTCTTGAGGCAGAGTCCAGAAGCGAGTCAATCCCCATAGGCCCCCATATTAAAATGCCCAACTTTGCAGCAGAAGTAAACATGTTTACAGTCTGGTACTAAAAAAGTCTTTATAGCTAATTTTTACATTCATGACAACTGAATGCGGGAGGGATATTTTTATATAACTCACCTGTTAACAATTTATGAAGACTTAAATTTACGCATATGAAAGGGCGGGGCGATTTTGAAATTCAGGGCCAATACAGATGCCACTGTTTAAAATAACTATTTGGCTGATAGCTGATAAAGATACCAATATTTTGAAGCTGTTTGTTTTGTTTTTGTTGTTATTTATTCCCCCTATTGTGCCAGGGAAATAAAGAAATCTACACTATTAAAAAATGGAAAAATGAAGAAATAAAAAATGTTTTTTTAAGTAATTAAGCCCGTCATTATACTACCTTTAAATTAGCACAAATTCAGTCATACGAATGCATGAAAACTTTTAATATGACCTTTCACATGTCTTTAAATGTTGTAAAAAAAAATAGACAACAAGGTAAATATCGGCTGATGCTGATGTTTAGCTGATATATTGGTGTATCCTTAATCAGCAGTAATGGCAAAACAACACCCAGGTGGGCGCACTAATTATATCCCCTTTGCCTGTGATGCAGTAGCAGGCTGCCAGATTATTCCGTCTGCCTCAAGCCAATCAGAAATCAGACATTGTTTAAGATTGAGTCAGCAACGAGATTGAGAGGAAGACTGAATAAATACGAGAATAAAAAAGAAGTTGAAACTTCCCCATGCTGCTTTCCACGGTTTACTAACCTGTTTCCCGGTGTCCGGCCCATCTGGGATGTTAAACATGACACATCAGGGGAAAAAAAACAACACAGAAAGGCATACTTGACACTCTACGGGCAATGGTGGAAAAAGGGAGTATGAGTTAGAATAACACTTCACTCCTCCACAGCGCCACCCTTTCATCCAAATATGGTCACTTCTAACTCCAAAAAAACAACTTGGCAAACTCAGATTTCCACAAACCAATGGGTGACATCCCTGTGGCTACGTCCATCATTTTATACAGTCTGTTGTTTGGATTATGTCTTTTGGGTGAGTCTGTATATATTTGATTTTACATTTTGAGGATATTATGCCATGCTAAATACTATAACTGAAATATTGTTGGTGAGTAATCAGGATAATGGGCATTTCCCTGTCTAATGGTGTGAAGTAGAGGTGTGCACTAAAGCCCATCATTGTAAAATGTCAAACTGTCAGAAGTCCTAAGCTCACAGCTTAACAGTGTGACGAAGGATGTTAGAAGATTAACATTGAACCCAATGAAACCCAGTTTACTTTACTGTGCTGGCTGATGTAAAGCATTGAAACCAACATCCATGGTGCAATTTATAGCTGGTATTACCAAACAGATGTTTTGTGTGTAGAGAGGAAAAATGAAACATACTGGGGAAATTAAAGCTCTAATTATAATAGATTTTTGTGTCATCACTGGAGGTCATACTTTACCTGCCTTTTCTGTTTACAGTAAATTGATTTTCTAATTGCTTCACTTTTAGTCATGATATTCAGGTAATGAAAATCAGTCGTAAGCTTAGAAAATGGGACGTTAATAGTGTTTCATACAACAGGATCTGGATCTAAATGCTAAAGTGCAGCTGCAGGGAAGGCATGCTATACATTTTTCTTTGCACTCTGTCAAACATTGGTGAAACTGTGGTGAAACACAGGACATCGGGTATCTCTATCATCTGCTATTATGAGTCCCTGCGTCTGTCTGTGGCGCTTTCGTTGTCACCCTTTCATAAATCAGATTTACTGTTACATCTGTAGTGCCCATGCTAATGAAGTAACACCCAGTGCAGAGACGCAGCATTGATTTCATTTCCTGCCTCTCTGGCTGCTCCCTGGGTAGCTAGATGGAGATTACATGGCGATGTCATATAAAAGGAGAGATTAAAGAATCTGTATCCAACTGGAGTGTCACAGCTGTGTGCTCAGCCTCACAATTAGATGCAGAACTTTAAGAGAGAGCAGCAGAGATGGCGCTCAGTCACTACCATGGGCTTCCTCTCTTTTCCTACAGATCTTTGGAGCGTAACTTTTTGTCTTGTTAACCCGGGCTGGATGTGGAGGTTGGCAGGTTCTTTTCTCTCCCCACACATCTCTGCCAATGAATCGGATGATGCTACTCCCTGTCAGAGATCTGCGGAGAGGCAACAATGAAATGGATGGCTTGTCCAGTTATTATAGAGCAGAGGAGGGCACAATTCATTGCCTGCCTGCATGCTTGCCTGCCTTCATGCCCATGTGCTCACCCTGTGCCTGCAGTCTAGCTGCCTGTCTTTCCTATTAGAGTGACAAAACAAGACTAGACAGAATGCTAATGAATGATTTGTGCCTTTTATCCTAAACTTAACTGTTTCAAAAACATTTTCTCTGGTAGTTGCCTATCTATAGGGTGAAAATATCTTCATAGCTACTGCACTGTATACCTTTCTTCGGGTGCATTATTACCAGGTGTGTAACGATACATTGATCAGGATCTATACATCAGTTTAATGATCAACAATCTAATACCATCAATGCAAAGTGAAAACATTATGGCATATTGTCATCTTTAACATACGCCATTTGTTAAAAATCCCACGCCTGTGTCACCATTTTTATCTTAGCACTCCTCCTTCCTAAACATCCAAACAGTGCTAGCCACGTAGCACCAGGCAGATAATATAAGGCAGGCAAGAAAAAGACAGTGATGATATTTACTGCTATTGTGTCATATCCATCGCAGGCCCCTGAACTGAATCAAATTAAAAATGGTTTTGTGGCTGACTGTGTAATATCAGCAAATATTGTACTGTTGTCCAGACAATCGATAAAATATGGAATCATGATGAAAACTGAATTATAAACTGCAGTTTTCCATATTACATCAGTGCTGAAACAGTTTTCCAATTTTTTTAACGACAGCAACTTAATCGTACAATTTTGATAATTGATTATTTAGTTATTTAAGTAATTTGAAGGGAAAAAAGGCAAATATTATCTGGTTCCAACTTCCCAAATGTGAGAATTCACTGCTTTTCTGTTTTGTTTTGTTTTGTTTTTTGTTTTTTGTTTTTTTGTTTTTAATATATGTTTATTTAATTTTCAAGATAAAACATGAACATATATGACAGAACAAACAAACATACATTTGGCTCACACACATAAAGATTCAAATTTCAAATTTATACAGGCGAGAGATTCGGGAGTCACATCCCACATAAAGAAAACAAACAAATAAGTAAACAAATAATATATATGTATATACATATATACACGTGCACATACACTCACACACACACAAAGTAAAACAAATTGAGGGCACACTGCCATGCATGATACATCCACATGATTGGAGAGAGGTGCACAGAAATAAAAGCCCATCAACGGCAAGGTGTCATTTATGAAGCAGAGCGTTCGGGGCTATGATACAAACCCTCTTGCGAGAATCGTGGAAATATTCAAACCAATATATGACAGGAAGGGTTCCCATGTTTTACGAAAAACATCATCTTTGCTGTGTAGTTTACATCAGATAGTCCAATGCAACATATTCTGCTTTTATCTGTTTTATAATTTACAGACGTTTTGATTTTGGACTGTTAGTTGGACAGAAGAAGCATATTTAAGACATTACTTTGGAATTTGGGAAATTGTGAGAGTTGTTGGAATTTTTTCACTTTCTTTTCCTGAAATTTCATTGATAAAACGGTTAATTGATTACTTGATTAATCAATAAGTAGTCCACACAATTATCGTTCCTTAAAAAATCATTGGTTGCTATGGATGTCACAATTCTTTAAATCCATGATCCAATTAGACTTTGAATTTTAAGGTCATGAATCGATTCATTTTTTGATTTAAACTATTTTTGGCATTGAAACCTGTGTAGACTATCGAGATCTGCCATATTTGCAGTGTCGCCTGAGTATGGTACCTGTGTGTAGTGTAGCTTGCACACTGTAGTTGTTCTGTCAACCAAAACCCTGGAAAGGCAAAATGTAGCCAAACTGCTGGCGGTGGGTGGGAGTGCAGATACTCTGAGAATTGCAGATCCTGCTTTTATATTTCGATCGATATTTGATTTTAAATCGATATCATGACACCCCTATCAATGGTTGTAGCCCTCTAACAATCACACAGTAAATTTGTGGTAAAAGTCACTGCTTTATCTCAATATCCATTATCTCTGGTATTCTAAGACGCCTCATGCAGGCGATAGTATAGTACATTGTATCAATGCAACACTGTTCACATGAAATACTGACGCGTGCATCTCACAAATATGCGTGATCTGTTTTGTGGCTTTATCAGTTGAAACAGCTTCTTTACTTTGCATTTCCCCCTCAAGGTAATATAATGTTGAAGTTTTGAGGACCAAATGCCCTGGATATGATTTTTGACGCACATAATTTGAAACGCCTCTGCGGTACACTGCAGGCAGGACATCTGAAGTATCAACACCACAGTTCTGACTCATTCATCCAATCAGGTTTGGAGCAGATGCACTAAAATGCCTTCAGTGTATTTCTGTGTTAGGCCACTGAGGACAATTGGGGCATTTGAAAACTCTGCACTCCCGTGCCTCTAACACATCACGTTGGAAGTGCTTTAAGGTTTTTTTGTGAGAGAATCCATTATTTCTGTCTTGAACTCGTGTGCTGCTCAGTTTGGGAACTGTGCTGTGTTTACTCGTGTACTTTCAACCTTTAGCCCACTAAACTGATTTAGACATGTGTTTACTTTTAAAATGAGTCCACCTCCTGATTTACTATACAACCGAAATCTCCTCATGATATCCACCAAGGCTGTCGCTACTTCAAAGAAACAAGTTCGACTGAATGAAAACTGACACATAATTTGTTCAGATTAATTTGAGTAGCCTATAAACCTAAACCACTCTGTAGAACTGATCCATTCCTCCACCGTGCCTTACTTGGGTTACAAACTAACAGCTGACTGCTCAGATTTGTCTTAATGTTACTGTAAGGCAATTGCAATTTGCAAAGTCAGATAACAGCCTTACTGTTATTGTGATTTACAGTGGTGGAGGATCCAAAATGCTTACTTCTCATTTGGCCCGTCTGACACTTCATGCTAATGCCCTCCATTTTGTGTCAGTGAGGAGAACAGCAATAGCCTAATTTACTGCATGCAATAGATCCAAGTGACAGTCTACTTTATGAACTTCTCCCAGCTGAAATACAAGCAATGGCCTGTTGCATTCATGAATTCTCATTTCGGACCGATCATTACAGATTAAATATTTAATTCTGCCCCGTGTTCCAATTTCAGAAAGAAGATTGTCAGCCCTATTGTGTGACTGTTCCTCTTTTGTTCCTGCCTCTCCTTAGCACATTTTCTGTCGTTCAGTGAACATAGAAGTTTGTAAAAAAAAAAACAAAAAAAAACAATATCTTGGACAAAGGAGCCAATTAAATCCATGCAGGAGTCTAGTTCAGGCTAGAACTATTAATTGCTACCTTTATTGATCCCCAAGGGGCAAAAACTTACATGAAATGATAGATGATGCCCAGATGTTCTTCAGGATAGATCAAGAGACAGGCAGTTGTTGGGCTTTTTAATGAGGACATTAACTGATATGAGGATAACAGCCTGTATTGGAGAAGCGGATGTTCAGCTCAACACTGTCCTGGGTATGTAGAATTTTCTTTAAAGTTGTGTTTGATGTCCTAACTCTTTGTTTTCACCTGATGTAGTCTTGACTTGAAATTCAAGCTCACACACTCTCTCTGTGGCACGATGATTGCCACTCTCTGATTTATGCTATCACTACATTCCCCAATTAGGGATAAATTGCTAAAAGCTGTCAATGAAAATATCATTTATTCCTAATAGGCAGTTGATGTAGGTGTTGTGATTAGTGTGGATAATGAAATGTTATTATAGTTACTCAAAAAGCAGAAATAATAAGAATTCAAGTTATTGGCTGGCTGAGTGCCCTCACTTAACTAATTAGAAGTCTGTGTCAGCATTAATGAGTTGTGTGCTATGGTGGCAGAATTCACTGAGGCAATTAGTGAATCTCAGAAAGCACGGCACTCCACGGCAAATTGCTGAGCTACACAGTTGCTGGGTCACTCATAACTGACAGCAATCAGCAATACGCTGCCCCGGGAGTGACCTCAGACGTACAGAGTGTGACAATCAACCCCATGGAAATGTTAAATTTACCATCATGCTGATGTTGTCATGCTGTATGAAATGATATTATGAAGTGTAAAAGTCTGTTTTGCTGCGCGCATGGTGGGAAAATCTGTTAAGCTGAGTGAGCAATTAACTTGCCATAGCCAGAAATCAGGAGCAGATGATGAGAGCGCGCTTATGAAAGGGAGTTTTGTAGTTGTCTACATCAAAGTCACATCCAGTCATCTGAAGTATTTGAATAAGCTGTTCAAAACATACTGTACAACTACAAAGGTTAATATCTGAGACAGATGTTTTCTGTGAAGCAATATTAAGGAAAATAAATATAAAATATGTAAGTACGGCCATGCCAGCGGCTCTGTGAGGCTTTGCCTAGACACAGTGAAGCTTTGAGCTAAACGCTAATGTCAACATGTTAACATGCTCACAGTTACAAGGCTCACATGCTGAATTTTAGCAGGTATAATGTTTACCATGGTCACTGTCTTTGGGTGCGTTCCGAATCGCATACTTTTCATTTTTACTTTTAGTGTGTGCTGCATCTGCCCTTAAAAAGTATGTACTGTTACATGCAGTATGCACGCAATTGGGACATACTACTTTCTCATAACATTACACCCTGAACTTTGACCCTCTTGCTTTTATATCCATTACCTTGGAGATAAAACGAACACCACTCACCATATTTTTCGGAGACGGAGATCAACCCAGAGAGCTCTGCTGTTGTTACTTTGCAATTCATGTAGCTTAATCTAAAAGTTATAACTACACAGATTGTAGATTCTAACATATTATATTTGTGACAGTGAAATTAAACTGTAATTTTTATAGTTATGTCCTTTTGTTTGTTATATTTATGATTATTTTGTTTACTTAATCAATATTCCTATAATTGTTTGCGGCTCAGTCCATGTGATGTATCGTCCTCTATGCAGGGGATTGTGGGTCAAAATAGCCAGAAAAGCATGCTGGCTTGCACACTGCAAAATTGGACCAGATGTAGTAGAACATCCTGGTATTTTTGACATACTATGTATTGGAACAAACTAAATCTTCTTCTGGCATACTATATAGTATGGTAGTATGGGTAATGGAACACACAGTTAGTGTTTGCATGCTAACATTTGCTTATTTGTCCTGAACACAAAGTAAAGCTGAGGCTGATGGGAATGCAATTAGTTATACATGTATGTGGCATTTATGTGTAATGAGAACCTGATAGACCGTTGGAGGTGGGGGCCCTGTTCATTCCTATGAAAGCTGCTTATGACACATGAAGCCAAAAAAGTTTGACAAAGTTTGGTATAAAATTACCTGGAGCATTATTGGGCCCATGCTGTTTTCCATTTACCCCAGATGTGGGAGGTCAGAGCTGGGAATGATGGCTCACCCAAGATGACTGCATTCCAGCACAAGAAGTCAGAAAACCAAGATGTTAGCAATACCAGTCATAGCCAGGTTAGATATTGTCAGCAATACCAGTTGAAAAAATTGCATTATGTTGTATTTTGTGCATACAAATATCATAGCAGCATGTCCACAGATAGAAGTTGGACAGTACGCTTATTTGGGGTACAACTGTGCTATTAAAACAGTATATTACTGCAGCTTTCACTACTGGTGATGCATGAGGCAGCACACTTCTGGTTTAAGCCTCTGCTAACTTGAATGAGGACAAAATTATTTAATCATGCTCAGGAAAATGTATCCACTGATTACAGATCTTTCTCTCTGCACGTCTTTAAGAAAAAGCCTTTTTGGGCCCAATGTCATCATGTGACAGACCTGGAAGTTGTAATTCCACAGTTTGGCCACCATGTCAAATCGGCTTCAAAGCCTGGTGCTGTTCCTGGGGGCTTGGTATTTGGTCATGAACCAAACTGTTTGACACACATTAAAATTTTTACCCCATGATGGCACTAGATGAAAAGTCAGTGGATCATTAAAGTAATTAGGATACATCATCAGGGGACCATGAATGTGTGTACAAAGTTTCATTATCCATCCAGTAGTTGTTGGGATATTTCAGTCTGGACCAAAGTGGTGGACCAACCGACCTACAATGCTGTGTCCCCAGGGTCATGCTGCCAGCATGTCTAAAAATAGACTAGAATATATTCTTTCACAGTACACCCTCTGTATTGTAAATGTCATCCATCAAATGCTATAACACAGTATTTTCTTTGTATACTGTGTTTTCTCTGTAGCATATACAGACCCCGACATTCACATTGGTTCAAAATTGGTTGTTAGACAAAAGTGACTGTCTCTCCTACAGTTTGCCTCCTTTGTCTGAATAGCATTAGTCAGAGAAAGCTAACTGACGCACACAGAGCAACACCAAGTAATTTTGCAAAGCTACAGTGTCTTACAAATGAGCCTGTATTCCCGCGGACAGGATATGATAAAGGAAACTGAGATTTGCATGACAATTGTGGCAGGTGGATGTGTTATTTTGTGCTATTACAGTAAGATTTATTGTCAACAGGGAGGATTGTGACTCGTCGTGTTCATTATAGATGCAAGTTTGATAATTAAGGCAACACTGAGGTAAAAGTGGATATTGTGATGCAAAGTGTAATGTGACTGCAAGTAATGGTGCTTTGTTACCTTCTGTGGTCGAGATCTCAGAGGTAAAATGTCTTTTTCTGCAAACATCACTGCTTTGTGGAGTCGGCAATGTGCATCAGGGATCCTTTTCATTCCCTCAGGATATGAGTCCTTTACCGATCACTAAGTGGACTTCAGGTAAATCAACACAGAGAAAAGCTTTCTTTTTTTCTTTTTAATGGGCTTGAGTTTCATTAACCTCGAGATGCAATGCCACATGCTGGCTCCGGGCTCAATTTTGTGTTACAGCATGAGGCACACAAACCTTAAATGGATAGTGTTTTTGTGCCACTCTGGGAAATTCAGTTCCTCTTTTTGGAGGATGAAGGAGAATAAACCCACAACTTTGTGAGGTAGCGAGTGGTATGATTCAAGTGACGCAGAGTACCCAGACACTGATGAGAGATTTGTAGATTTTTTTTTCGAAATGGGAGTCAGTCAGTAAGAAATTCTCTTTTTGCTTGTTAGCATCAATCAAACCTCATCTTCCTCTGACAGCCCCTTCAGGAAGTACCATGTGTATCTTTATATAGCCCATATCAGGGCTGTCTGAATTGTCACAGTTGCATGTATTTTTAATCAGCATAGTGTAAGCCACAGAAGTTTTATTTTCTTCAAGGACAGGATAATCTCACTGTATCTGTCAGTCTGAGAACTGTTCTTACCTTCACCTCGTCCTTCACCGAATGCTCTGTCTTTGACAGGCTAACAGACTTAATTACACTGGGATTGTAGGGAGGAAAATAACTGCCCCTGTCAAGTATATTTTGGTCACTAAACCATTTAAATGCCTTGCCCAGGTTTCCAGAGGGTTGTCGATGCTGTTTATTTGTCGACCTTTTAAACAAATGTACTTACTAAGAATGTAAGTAAAATGTGAGTAAGAGTATTATGAAAGTTATGCATAAATACAGTGATTGTAAAGGACGTCCCACACTGCTGTTTAAATATGACCTCACCTTGCAAAATTGTTTTGCACAGTAACACTCTGAAAATGACTAGCAGTGCCTCAAGCCTGCACTTTTCTTCCTTTTTTGTTATGGTATGTTGACGGGCTTTGCTGAAGCATTGCAATTAAATATGTACACTTTTAATTCAAGTTTCTGGGAATGACAGCATGATGATTAAATTGGCTACAGGCCCCTTGTACATTAATTATACAAATTCAATAATAAACATAAAATCTGAAGCAATTTAGCCTTTAGAAATCAACAACTATTAAAACAACATGTAAATTCTAATTTTAGAGCAAAAAATACATTTGAGTTTCAGTTATTTTCCAGCAAACTCATGAACAAGCTGATTGTCCACTTGCATTGCTGAGTTGTCTAAACTTTGTGTACTTTGCCAAATTGCACACTATAGTTTCTTTAAAGCTGTACACATTGTAAATTCTTTTTTTCTCCTTGTTAACATCACCATATGGTGTTTTTCAGATGTTACAAGTTATATAAGCACCATGATGGCTAAACATTTTCGCTTTGACGCTGAAGTGTACCAACAAAAAACATGGATTCTGACTTCCAGGGTTTAATTTGCCTCAAACCTAAGGAACCAATCTCGTCATCTTGTGGGTGGAGCTTTCCATATCATTAGCATTGGCGAAATGAGGGATTTCAGAGGAGAAACCAGGTGCAGCTTTATATATATTTTGCAAGCTTAGTTACAGATTCCCTTCAATTTGTCAGAGCTGTCAGGAGCTAGGTTTGTCCAACATTCGTAACACATTATTAGCTGTTTGATAATCGAGTCAAGCCAAAGGCTAAAATTATTTGTTACTTTTAATAAGCAGAGGTTTGTGTGTTTGATGAGTTGATTGAGAGCAGGTATGCTCGAGCTGCAGGTGGGCAGCTTAGGGGCGGGAACAATTTGCATATTCATTGTATTATATTCATTTGAATACATACAAACTGAGATAAAGGTGCAGAGTTGCATTTAAGGCCTAAAGGGACTTTTTTCATTGACTCCAAAATATAAAACTTTGTTGAACTTTAAAGCTGTTGTGTGAACCCTGATAAACTGGCTATTATGACGTGGTAGGCCTGCAACTAGAGAGAATCTGGTCATTAATGGGTAATGTAATGGCTAACAACTGAATACAAACACTGGTGTTTAGTCAACATACACAACTGTGAATACACTATGATGAGACTATTCATCTTAATTTAGAGCTGCACCTGGCAGAAGGAGACGGATATATTACAACAACAGCTTCACACATGGTGTCTGGCAGTGTTACATCCATGTCACTCCAGCAAACATGCACCTTTGTGATACTCGTGACTAGCAACATCTGCAACAGCCCAGCAGGATGATCATGGATGTTTAGGAAATATCAAACTTTTGCATCCCCAGGCACTTGTTTAAGATCATATTGTTATGTGGACAGTGATGTACGAGTCCCATCCATGTGGAAGTACTAGATGCACAGGCCTTTTTTTCTCCTAACAACATGAGGATTTAGGTGTGTCTTCGTGTCTTTGTTGTTGGTTTGTCAGATTGCTTTAAATGCCAACCATCTATTCATAGACCGATGGACAGCAATTGACTCAGATCCAATAATATATCCTTAACATTTATCAGCATGCAGACAGAGATTCAGAATCTGTTTATCATAGTGCTCAAGGTGGACACACCTTGATTTAAGCATTTCTTACCTGTTTGCAGGAGGCACAGCGAGAACTGAATTGGCAGCTGGGTGTGTAGTACTTAAATCAAGGTCTGAGGGTTGAAAGTATTTACTCCAATTGAAGTGATAAGTAACTGGACTTCTTTATGCATAAACTTCATCTGTAATTTTTCTTTTTTTTTTAAGCTGGCATCATTTCGTTGGCATTTGGACAACTTTTTTCTGCACTGCCTTTTAAACCTACTTCACCTTTGACCAATTGCAATTTCCTGTTCTCATCCATTACCCTAACGATTTCCTTGGTCAATGAGCCATCTAGCTATGCAGAGTTTGAATCTGATGATGCGCTGCGCCTTCAGCAGTCAGCGAGAGTGCACAGAGTGAGTGAGTGCAGTGTGTTTGTCTGCATCCACATAAGATGTTGTGCATCCAACAGTCTCTAAGCTCATTACAGTAATCAGGTTAAAGAGAGGGGAACTGGGGAGTGCTTGGCCTGCGGCGTGTTTCCTCTGGACTTCCCCAGCGAGACGGAGAACCTCTCACATAGGCTCCGGCTGAGCTACTGGGACCCGGCCCTGCAGACGCCTGCTCCTAATGATCGGCTCCCGCTGCTTCTGTTTGTATGAAACCCACACTGGAGTATTCAACTGCACCCATGCTGTCATAATGACCAGCTTGTGATTGTAAAGCCCTTTTGATATACAGCGATTCTTTTCTGAGTATCTGATCCATTTATTGTGGTTCACACTAACACATTTAGCAAATTGCAAATCCTGCTTTTCTGCAATTTGCTTTGTTTTTGCACAGATGAAGCATAAACGACAAAGCACTGATGAGAAACAGATGAAACTTTCCTTTAGTTTATCTTCATGAAACTGCAGAAACAGCACAGTGAAACTTAAAATAGTGACTGTATTTACAAATGTAGCATGGCTGTGTATGGGAGAGGACTCTGTTCACTTTAGTTTCTTTTGGTTTTGTAGCTTGTATTTTGCTGAGTCACAAAAGCTATGATTCAGCAGTAATAATAGTGTCGTGCTTGCACAATGCCCCTCCAGTTGGTGCCTTGTTTTTATTTTGTTTTTTCAGTTGTGGAATATCTACTGAAATCCTTGAAAACCTACAGCTGAGTCTTTTTATCTGGCCTCGTGAGAAACTATTGAGCAAGTTAAGCAAGAGCGATTGAGACACACTCCGGCTGATCTGCAGCAGTGACAGCTTGTCTCTGTAAACACTGAGTGTGTGTGTGTCGCCATTGAAGAAACTTTAGTGACCATCTTAAGAACCACTAATGAGAGTCAGAGCCGTTTTATCATTCTCTGGTTTCTTTTGCAAACTGCACTGCGTAGAGAAGGCCCTATTTTTTTTTTTTTTTTCTCTTTTTGGAGCTGACAGAAGCCACCTGACCTGGGAATTGCCCCAAAAGTGGGGTTGCCATGGTAACCAGCAGATGTGGAGCATGAAATAGTGAGCCTGTGAGTCCTTAACAAAGCATGGCAGCATCCTTTACATGCTCCACTCTGTATCATGTGGCTCCTCTATCTCAGTATGGGTCCAGTTGCAAGATGTGTCCAGAGGTGGATCGCTGTGTTTCCCTTCCTTCCCCCCAGCTCTGAGCCAGAAGCATGCACGAAAAGAATTTAAAGTAGTCAGCGTGGTTCTCGTCAGTTTGACCCTGTTGCACAATATGCGAAGGATATCCATGCTGAGTGTGGGTGGGTGGTGGTTAGTTGACCAGATGTTTATGAGGCGGATTTAAGCCAGAGATGTTTGTCTCTAGTAATCAGGAACACATTGGGCGTAGTTTAGGGGTGGAAAGACATGGGGCTTTTGTGTCCCTGTTGTGACAGTTAGTTTATCTCACTTGGTGGTCTGGTGTCATAAGGTTCACATGTTCTTGTCAGATCTTTTTTCACGAATGCACATGCTCTGGTTCACAGTTGTATTTTGGACTCACTAATGCACACGATCTGTTTAGCAAATGCACACACTCTGGTTCTCAAATATAATGTTTATGCAAACTTGTAATATAAATTCGAAAATGCACACGATTTGTTTCGCAAATGCACACGCTCTGGTTCACAAATATAATTTTTATGCAAATTTGTAATATAAATTCGGAAATGCACATGCTCTGCTTCACAAATATTATTTTGAGGCACACTTGGAATATAAATTCACAGATCATGCGAATCGCTGAATGTGTATTTACAAACTGCTTCTCATTTGTGAACCTCTCTACATTTGTGAGAGAAATCTGTGTGGTGAATTTTGAGACTCCCCTGACGTTGCATAAGCGTTCTGCTTAGCCAAGTAACATGTTTGAATGAACATAAACTGTGAATACACCCTATGTAAGGAGCCATACGATTGGCTGAAAGCTAACACACCTGATTAACTGATGAATCTGTCAATCAGAATCATAAATTTGATTGACAGATTTATCAGCCAATGGTGACGTTCGTTGACCTGCGACATCAGGGGAGTCTCAAAATTCACCACACAGATTTCTCTCACAAATGTAGAGAGGTTCTCAAATGAGAAGCAGTTTGTAAATGCACATTCAGCGATTCACATGATCTGTGAATTTATATTACTATATATATATTATTATTATATTAGTGTGCCTCAAAATAATATTTGTGAAGCAGAGTGTGTGCATTTCCAAATTTATATTGCAAGTTTGCATGAAATTTTTTATTAGTGAACCAGAGCGTGTGCATTTGCAAAACAGATCGTGTGCATTAGTGAGTCCGAAATACAACTGTGAACCAGAGCATGTGCATTTGTGAAAAACCCTGCATGAGTTCATTCATTATGAGACTGATCTGACCCCATAATTATGCTTTAAATTAAGTAAATATTCATGCTATGTTTCTCTCAGCGTCTTTTGGAGAATGCAAAAATAGGGTGGTCTAAATGTAAGCTTCTATGCAAAAACCATGCTTCTTTGTGTGTGTGTGTGTGTGTGTGGGGGGGGGGGCAGTTGTTATGCTATGACAAGCAATCATGCATCACCATCTGATATAATCATTAATATATGTAGTCATAGTCATAAATGAACTTGCTAATAATTGCAAATTGCTATTATTACTATTACTAGCGGTTGTAGTACCATGGTGCAGTGCTATTCTGCATGCGGTTTGACAGGGTGGTGTTGTACTGGAGCACAAGCCTTTGCCTGACTGCTGTGGGTGGGTGATATAAATGTCAAACACTGGACCATCTCCATTTTATTACTTTCAAATGTATTAAAAGTGGGAAACTAGAATGTAACATGAACGATATACAGGCTATGTCACTGTCAACTGTTTTGAGTTTTTGTGAAGTATTAGTATGTCATAAAAAAAGTTCAGAAAAAGGTCATTGTATAATATGTCATAAAAAGAGTCATAAAATTTCATAATAATGTCCTTAAAAAAAGTCAGTGTGAGCACTTTGCCTAGTATGAAGCTTTGTTTTAGTTCATGCAGGACATGGAAGTCATACGCCCTAGCTGGATCATTGCTTCTAATCAGTCACACACCAATCACAGCCCATTCTCACAACATGGCGATCCATTTAAATATGGCTTCCTACTCATTGATACCTGCCACACACTGCTGCCACTGCTGCTGGCAAAGCTTTACCTCCACCACCCTAACCTCCACCTTCCTAATCCAGAGTCCTAACATGGCTTGAAGGTTAAAAGGGTATTTAATGTCTTGCTTTGGGTGCACTCTTGAACACCTTTGGGGGGGGAGGGGGGGGGGGGGGTTACAGCATTGCACTCCCTGTGTTGACTTAACATGCTGCTTGTCTGCAGGGAGCATCTTAAGAGTGGAGCCATCAGTGCCAAGTGTAACTGTGATTCTATTTGTTGCAATAAATGGTTAAGTCTATGATAAGAGTGTTCCTGAACTTCCCTCAATCATATTCTCACTCCCAAAAATGGCATTCAAACTTTGAAGACTACTAATCAAAGTGTTTTGTTTAAAAATGCTTTAAAATGGAATTCCCCACAGATCCCCCTCAAGGGTTTGGTGGCAGAAGATGTACATCAAAAATGGTCCCCCTGATATTAGATTGGTGATTACAGCGCTGCAGTCAAGTCCTTGCCATTACAGCTATCTTTTTAAAATCATTTTAAAAGCCTGAAACTTGTTATTTTCTCAAACATATATTCCTTTAGAAATCGGTAAGCACAAATGTGAAATACATTTATTTTCTATATCATCTCCCCTTGGGGGATTTTTGCAGTACCAGAACAAAATATCTTGTTAAAACATACATATGTCTTTGAAACAGTCTCGGGAGAAAAAAGAAGACTCCCAATTTGTCGGCTGTCCTCCTGTGCACAGCCTCCGCTTGAAGAACTTTCTGAAGTGTACAGTATTTGTCTGAGGCAAAGTTGTTGTATACGCCTTCTCCAGCCAATTTAAACATTTGACTCTCCAGTGCTTTTAGTCCTCGCTGAGAGAAAAACAAAGCCGCACAATGATACAGCGCATGGAATGTACTCCCAAGTTAACTGAATAATGGGGTTTTTTTCATTTGCTTTGGCCTCACATAGTTTGCTCTCAACTTTTATTGTTCGCTCTAGATGTTGACCAATCATTCATCATTTTGAGAGGGAACACACTCTAGAAAGCTGTTTGCTTAATTGCGTGGAGGGAAAGAGGCTCTTGCTTAAGTGCTTTCTCTGTACATTCTGTGTCTGCTTGTCTTTGTACACGTACGTCTTCTTCACTACACTGTGGGGATCAATGTGCCGGTAGACAATATCACAGACAGTTTCACATTCTCACAGTGCAGCTCTCCACACAAAATGTTACATTATATTTCTCCGCAGAACCTTCAACAAAGCGGTTACACTGAAGTGACACTTTCACATTAAGGTATTTTCATTTTTCAGACACGCTCTATCAAAGCGAATCAAAGTCAACTCCCTCAATCTCAGCCTTTTTTTTTTTTTTTTATGAACATTTCCATGTACTTATGACAGGATAGCTGAGAGGCCTTCTGGATGAAACTGGGACTCTGTAGTCATGCACACAGATAAAGCAGTCTTTAACATTGTCAGAGCTCCCTCTTTGACCTTGTCTGCTTGACATTTAAAATCTGACATTAGCTGGGATCCTGAAATCACTGCAGAGTGCACCCTACATCCACATGACCCTGGAAGAAGTTGCAGTGGTGGACCCGAGGGCAGAGTGGATGTGGCTGCTGCTGCTGTCCGGCCTTATATGTCCAGGAAAAGGTGGGCACAGCAGCAGCCATGGCAACTGTGGGCAGAGTTGCTGATCTGGAAACAATGGGCCAACAACATAGCCTCTCCCTGAACCTCGTCTCATGCAGCAACATGGTTTCACTCACCATCAACAGTGGATTTTATTGTTGCAGAGACCACTTTGATGCGGTTACACATTACCATGTTGGTAAGTGTTGCCTTTTCTAATGCTCTACTAAGCTTATCAAGATAAAACAAGACACTGTGTGGGAGAAAGTAATAGAAACTGCACTTTACAATTAAACTGATATGTCTGCTTATGGCGTTCTTAGCTAAATGTTTGGTTTTGCTTAAAGAGCCAGAACAGTGAATCTCCGCCTCTGTGTGTCAGGTTTCCTCCTTGCCAGAGGATATAAAATGCTGATAGAGTCCCTCTGTGTATCACACTTTGGAGAGGAGCCAGTGTATGTTCCGTTCCACTGCTCTTGATACTGTAATCAGCATGCAAGTGGTAGTAGGCAGTCGGCTAACTGAAGTATGAGAGAGAGAGAGAGAGAGAGAGAGAGAGAGAGAGAGAGAGAGGCTCAGTGTTGGGGAGGCAGTGCAGACCGGAGATTGGAGTTGCCTGATTTACAGGACATGACACTTGAGGCAGAATGTACTGATCGTGGGAGTCAGAGGTGTGTTGTCTAATGCTCCTGCTGACAGCCCACTGCAGGATGATCCATTTGGGATATTTAAGTCAATGAAGCCTGTTTTGGTTTGCGTATGCGCGTGCTGTTGTACACGCAAACTCCCACGTTCCTTTCACCTTCTACCTATTGTACTGTGTTTACTTGTGCTACAATCCCAGGCATTTACTCCCACATGATTTGTTCATAGGAGATTGTGTTCATTTTTCACGATTCATCAGACTCTTGTTCTATAAGAAAGAAATGTGTGGCAGACAGCTCTCGCAAACTGCATCGGTTTGATTGTGTTGCATGGTGCAGGGAGACAGATTGACATTGAGATACTGCGAGCGGGGTTGGCATCTTAACTGTGACCTTTTGTAATTGTGATGCAATGATTTCATGAGCCTTCTCTGCGTCTGCCTTGTACTTACATATTTTCGAACTAATTACTGTCACATCTGCGCAGTCTTTTCTTGATGCTCCTTAATCTCACTGTGCCTGTCTGTCTACATTTGATATAATGGCATTTCAGTTATGTCATACTGTATTTCTGGCAGAGAGTCCTCCTATCATGTTGTGTAGTGTAGTCGAGAGGAGAAACAGAAGCCTTATTACTGTTAGTCTCCCTGTTTGTTAGCGTGACATGGCTGAAAGAATCTATAGGCTGACACTCCCTTTGATCTGGTTTGTTTTAGCACTCTACTGAAACGTCTTCTGTTTTGTAACTGTATAATGGAAATTTCTGCTTCTAGAAAGTTACATTATACAAGACACTTTTAGGGTATTGCCTAGGGTACTGCCTTGTTCTGGGCAGGTGTGAACACACCAATCTCACCCAATACAGCCGGACTGAGACCTTGTTGAAGAGCTGGTATTGATCCAGTTAGAAACACACTCTAGTACACTTCGGTATGTTTCATTAGTCGTGAGAACATGATGTGACCTCGATCTGATCCTACTGGAGGAAGCATTGCATCTTTTTTGGATTTAACTACTTCCTGTAGCCGGCTGCACTGTGCATGTGTGTGTGTTTTGGCTACTAAAGAGCCTACGCTTGCCCTCTCTATTCACATCAGTGCTCAAAAGGTATAGACTGTGTTGAAGAGCACTGGCATACCTGATGGATCTTTTGAAACATTCTGATGAGCATGTCAAAGTACTGTAATGCACACCTTTGACTACTCCATTGCATCAACAGTGCCTAAAGTCGTAAATGCAAAAGATTAAGAATACACCGATTTTGAAATTCTGGGATACTAATAGAGATGATTCACATTACAATATGATACCAAATGTTTTATTTTGTTTATTTTGTTTTTGTTATTTATTTTTCCATTTTGTGCCAGGGAAACAAAGAAATCTACACAATGTAAAATGACTGAACTGTTTCAGTTCATTACCTTTTAATGAACACAAATTCAATCACACAAATTTATGAAATGTTTCACATGAAATACATCCTTTTTTTAATGTAACTCAGTGCAACCTCTATGAGCTGTTAGTTGCGGCCACTGGCTGCTAACAGCTAACATTAACTAGCTCTAATTTTAACACGGATTTGTTGTTCACGATGTAGCATTACATAGGCTGCATTCTCCTTTTGTCTTGGGACAACAGGATGCCGGTTTCTACTATCCATCTCGTCACAGAACAGCGACATCACTTAGACCATTTTCCAAACAGTCTATATATTCTTCTTGTACCTGCTCATTAATTTAAGTTTGAGGCCATTGGTCTTAAGCCCTGCTTTTTAGCCAGGGCAAACTTGATATGACACAACACAAAAACATCGGCCAGTGCAGTCAGTGAATGTCATCTTACTTGCTGATAACTAATAAATCAATGCTTCTATTCTAAACGATGAAATAAACGTCGACCAGAGCCAGTGTTGGGCTCATTGCTTAAAAAATGCAATTAATTTCTCATTCTCTTTTCAAAAGTAATATTATTACTTTACTTATTACTCGCTGCCAACAATTAATTGTAACACAACTTGTTATATTACTTTTCAGTTACACCCCACAAAAGTAGCTAAGGCTAGATAACTTGCAGGGAATTTTTCATCTGGGGTCGTCTGTTGCCTGTAACCGGTACTTTCCCAAGGATCTGTCTGAAAAATGTATAGTCAGTCGTGGACAAAGGCAACATTTCATCCACCACATATCCAGCCACAAGCGTCTTGTCACGTGTAGCCTGCAGCTGTCCACGAATAAAATCTAGTTTTGATTGTGTAGCCCTTGCTGGGCTACAGCCAACGTCCATGGCTGCAGAGGGCTCACCTTTGGTGGGGTGTACAGTATTTACACAGGCTTCACATTGTTGTGTCGACTTAGTAGGTGTTTTAGAAGGTGTGAGGTTGTGTATTCCGCAGTGGAAAGAGTCTCAGTACCACTGCCTGCATACAATTTACTTTTGACAATTATGTTCTTGTAAACTCTCCTTCTGACAAAATCAAAGTAATAGGAATATTTTCAGCTGCTGAATATAAAAGTTTCCATCTTCCAAGCTAGCTTGCTGCTTGCTGACGTGCACGATGATGACGGAAATAAATTCGGGGGATGTGATTGATTGGTCAAAGGTGACAAAAGTGAGGTTGGGACAAGGTATTTGTTTTGGTAGGTAATTATTACTTAAACCTTACCAGTAATTAGCTACACAATTTGTCACTGGGGAAAGTAATATTTTTACCATACTAGTGACATGGTAACACTGGGCTATATGATACTGCCCACCACTTACCAGGTCCAAGATCAACCCATGCAGTGGCACGTTAATCTATTTGTGCAACAGAATGGAAGTCTGCTCTTCCTAAACTCTTTTTTACTTCCAAGAGTTTTCTGGCATGGGAATTATGACCAATGGGAGAGCAGTTTCCCTGTGCATCACAGATTTTGGTCCGCTCATAAATACTGTCCTGTGACCACAAACCAAACTGGAGGTAATATGCAACATTGTAACAAATTGGTCCATGATTCAGACAAAGCAAACCAACTGTAACTGTGAAAATGACCTTAGTGTATTAACTCTGTTTCTTTTTATTCAGTGTGCATCCACAATTTTCCTACAAGCAGTGTTTGATTTACTACAGCAACAAATTTCACAACCACTGCCTTCAGTGCACATTCTGCGAGCAAAGGAAAGGGTCAAAATCGCCCTTGAGAGGGTAGTATTTTTTCTGTGATCACCTCATCTCTCACGTATTAGAAACAGAAAATTGGATCAAGGTCCATGAAAATGTAGTGATGCTGAATTAGAATGAGTCATTCAAATATTATACAATTCAGAAACATTCTCCACAGCTGCTTAATAGTAACAGAGGATTTTGTGGTTGATGTATCACTGATAAAATACTGATTATTCATGGAGTGTTTGGAAATGTGAAAGTATGAAGAAGAGGCAGAGTGGAGGGTTAATCTGTGAAAAAAAACACGAGCCATAGAAATGTAAATGTGGTCATCAAAATAGTGTCATCACCTCGGTAAATACCGAGAACATGCAGTCACCACACTTCATCATATCTCCTCCTGTGATTGATGTGATCCAGGCGTATGCATAAAGGAGCTGATTACACCTCACTGATTGCGCACAGGTTGCTGCTCAGATGACAGACAAATGTGTGCTTCCAGGTTGGTTTGTCGCTTGACAAAAACAAACACCTCTATAGGTTCAAAATGCATCTGAGCAGAGGAAGGGAAGGCTGAATAAATCATGTCCACTGTGCCGGAGTGCCAAAACACTCAATCACCTCAGGGTTTCCTATGAAGAATGGTTGAAATGAAGCTGTCCTTTGGTTTGACAAAGAAGTCGTGAACGACAACCCATTTTGCCTGCTGACGTTCCCATGCCCGTACTCAAAATTCTAGACCCTGAAACATCAGTTATTGGTGCACTTACCCATAATGTTCAGATGCACTGCATGCAGCTAATGCCGCAAGTTTATGCTTTACAGTTGGCTTGAGAACTGACAGTAGTGTTTGTGTGAGCAACAACTCAAAATGCAAATTTGTGTTGGTTGAGCTGAAGAACATGTACATGTAGTGACATGAATAGTAATACCAAGTTGGCTGTTTTTTGGCTACTGTTTTTAGTTCAGGTTTATGTTACAGTGTGAGTGTTCATACACTTCATTTGACAAAGGTGAAGTTGCCTTTTTTGCCTTTTATACTGGGCTTGTTATTTGTGTAAATGTGTGATATATTATAGGTTATGTCTGTTGCATTTTTGCATGTGTCAAATTGCAATCTGGGTGCAACTGTGGGGAATAAATGCTTTCCTCCTCGAACATACTGTAGTATGTTGAGATCAAAGCAGCCGTATGGTATGCAGTGAACAGTGCATAATATGAAAACCTGTGTGGATTGAGTAGTTAAAGCCACTTGACAAGCACCTGTTCGGTATTTTAGTCTCAGAGTAGTCATAAATACAGCACATTCACACACTTTCTGTGGTGTTTGATAAATATGTAGAAATTCACACTGAAATAAAATTATCTTATAGTGGGTTTAATTTGTTTGATCCACATTTATTCATAGAGAAGTACACTGACTGAGTACTCAATGAGAGTATCTGATTTTTCTTTTTAAGATATCACTTTTTAACTAATATTTTGTATAATAAATAAGGATAAACCTTTATTTTTTAGCAAGCTCCTCTTGAGACTCAAATTATTTTTCAGGACCAAAACACCACACTGTTTCCTTCAAACATATTTCCCATTTCATGTCATTACATCATTTTGTCTGGCACAGTTATCTGTCAAAAAACAGATGTAGGCTAGTGGACCAGAGGCCGCATAATGTAAATGCTCTAAAAGAGATTTATGGTTCAAAATGTGGTTGATAATGATAATGAAATCATCGTGGGCTGAGCCCTTTGTTGTTTGCGGGCTGATCTGCAACCATCAGTGTATGTAATGTAAGAAATATGTTGGGGCAACATCTGTGTGAGCCACCAGTAACCACTCCCACTGAGTGACTGACTCAGACGCCAGGTCAACCCCCCGCAATCAGTGGGGCCGACTGAGTGGATGAACTGACTGGCTGAAATACTAGTGCATTGGTTGACTGAGTGCAGCTGCTGGGTGGAACTCTCCTCCTCGAGTAGCTGTTTCTGTCTCCATCTATTAGGGAGCTCGTTCCTCACATCTCTAAATGAGGGATGGTGCATGCTGAATGACTCTGTGTATTGTAGGACTTAGTGAGACCGCTTGGCAATCTAAACCAATAGTATCTCAGCGGTAATGTAACTGAGCAAAGGGCATTCGATGCCCATTCTTGTAATTACTCAATTTACTGAAGGATTTGCCATCTAATCTTCAAGAATTACAATGTAAGGATTAATAGAATTTCTTCTAATCTGCAGCCATATAGGTGCAGGTATTAGTCATTGTCTTTAACTTTATTAGAAATAAACTGTTACATTTATTGCACTGCTTCTGTACTGGATGGGTTTGAAATGGTGCTGCTGAAGGACGCTCTACTTCGCTGGATATTTTTAGTGTAAGAGGAGCTGCTCTCTCCCTCCCTCCCCGCGACAAGGGCAAGATTCATAATTTCTGTCAGCATCCATACCCTCAAATTGCATTACAGCAGTGTGTGTCGCCCAGGAACAAAGCCTGCAGTCCAAAGACTGGGTCACAGCAGCAAGGTTCATTTTTAAATGTACTTGGAGAAATAAGTCCCTGTAACTGAGTGGCTCTGAATTTAGAGTGTAGGTTTTTTTTTTTTTATCTTGCTTGAATAACGTTCCTTTAAGTGAAATTATACCATGCAAGTCACTTATAATATGACAGCTTGTTCATAGTCATCCTGGTGAACTTTAAATAGCAAGGGTTAGCTCTGCTTCATAATGCTGCCCAGCGATCGCAGTGTTCTGCTGGAACAATGATTAATTAATTTATGAAACGTATGGAGGAAGTGATAAGGGTGAAGGCGAAAGCCTCTGACTTATTAATTATTTGAATTGCATTCAGGTAGACTCCAGATTCAGTGGGTGTTCTTTGCAAAGAAATGAGCACAAGGACATCCTGATAAAGAAAAGAATACTGTCTCTGCAAGGCATAAGAAAGTAGACATTTGGAAATGTAACAGAGGGGTTAATTTTATACTGACTGTGTGAAAAGAAGATGTGATATTAAGCAGTGCTATAATCATAAGCGGGGAGGGCAGATTTTCAGAGTGGGGCGGGCTTACGCTTCATTTCCACTTACATATGTGTACAGAGACAAGTCAACTGGAAGTCTATTCATTCCTATGGGAATCTCTGTGATATCCAATGTGCCTGCGAAACTCCTCCCTATGTATGTTACAAAAAAAAAACTTTTGTAGTGGATTTAGAGACCAAAGCTTATCTAACAGGCTGCTAACCAGTTAACAGGCTATTTCCTTCAATTCAGTTGCATGTGTTGATTGTCAAGTGAGTTTGTATCATTAAAACGAACTTGTTTATCTCATTATAACAAATTTTGAGTATGAGTAATGTTACTGTGCTAAAATATGGTTATACATCATATACAGTCAGATTGTCATATCAGTTGTATTTTAATGCTACGTAGATGGCAGGCCAACATCTCCATGCAATATTGGTCCTGTTTTTGTCCCGGGAATGTTCCAAGCTCATATTCCAAACTACTGGGTGGCAAAAAATGGACAAAAGCCTCTCCCCCGTGGCTACAGGTAGCTTCTATCAGGTTTCTATCCATCTGTAAAGAAATGCACTTCCTTGCGTTGGACACAAGGGGCATCATCCGTATATTTACAGATCTACAGACACCAGTCATATGCATATGTGGAAATGAAGCGTTAGGGGACACATTCCCCTCAATATTTAGATCATGTTACATTTACACCTTAAATTGATGAAGGAAAGTAGGGATGCACCAACTGATCGATTGGTGCCAGTTTTCAGCTCTATCGTCCTGTCCTGACCCGTTACCTGATGGTCCACATTGGAAACAGCAGTGCAGATATTGACTGACTATTTTTTGCGCCTCTGCAACCTCGTCTAGTTAGCTTTTTCACAAAGTGGGTTCCATTTAATAGACTTGGTAGTTTATTCTGTGGAAGCAAAACGATTTAACACAAGGGACTGAAAGGAAAATAAAATGGTAACACTACTTGGGCTGAAGGGAGCTGTCAGTCAAGTGTGAACTCGGGAATGGTTTGAGCAGCCAATGGGCTGTTTTTAGTTTAGTTATGAACATTTATTTTCACTCAGATTTTTGTGGATGCTTAATGAGGCATCTTTGATATTATTTATCTCTTTTTACTATTTCAAGTCAAGTTTCCAGTGGCCTTAAAAAAGGTTCCAAATATGTATGTGTATGCTGTCAATTGTAGCCCATAGAAGGGGAGAAATTCAGAATCAGCCGAGATTGGTATTGGCAGGTCAGATTCCTAAAAACTGGACATCTGAATTGACCAACAAAATAACAATTGGTGAATCTCTACAGAAAAGGCAACATTGATGCAGAAAAATTCCCCAGAATGCAATGAATTTCTGGGGTGAGGACCCCAACGCCCCGCATGTGTCTCCCCACAGTGTTGAAACAAAACTTTGGCTGTAATAACTGTATTTTTACACCCTCCACACCTTGTAAAAAACAAACCTGCTCCATCCATCATTCTTTTGGCAGCTTACGAATACTTTTTGCATCGGTGTAACATAATCATATTCTCCTCATGTTATTAATGTGGTGAAGGCAAGCTGACAGAATGATGTCTCTGTGGCCCCATGTTGCTACTTAGATTACAGCCCTGGGCTATTAAATAGATGTATAATAATTTGCTATATGTTTGCTGTAAATCAAGTACGCCTCACACTCATCATAAAGGTGTATTTATGGTGATTGATTAATGTCTACCTTTTGTGTACTGTTAGGGCTCTGATTCACCAAATTTAAATTAGGATGTGCTTAAAATGATCGCTGGGCAGCCATTAAATCTAGAAACAGCTTTTACATCTGGTGGAAATAACACACCTGACCTTGACACATCTCCCCGCTGTGGCGTTAATAAAAAATGTGGTTCCTGGGTTGCAGGAATATTGGATTTGAATACACAGTTGATCAAAACAACAAGCCTTGTTTGCTGTTATGTGACCCGCCATTGTCTGTGTTCCAGGAAGACGTAATGGTCTCTAGAGACATACTGTGGTCCTGCAGGAAACTGACCTTGCTTTCAATCAGGCAGGGATAAAAGGCTGATGTAGTGCTCAGGGGGGTCGGCACATAAAGGGGAGAGAAAAGGAGGTGTGTAGTGGATCAGTTTAGCCAATTCGCATTTTCTCAACACGCGCATGCTTTAATCCTGCTGTTCTCAACAGTCCAAGAACTGCTGAGGTCAGAGTTACTCTCAGCCCTCCATTCAATGCCATTGACATACTACATGCTTAAATTAAACACCAATAATAGTCCACCAGGCTGGAGTTGTAGTAAGTGGCAATTCAGTGTATCTGTGAGGTTCGTTAAGGCACCACAGTATTTTCCCGCTGCTTTTCTGGCTATTTCATTTGAGCTTTGGGGTTATTTTCAATTGCGTCACAGCTTGCTAAAATCTAATTTTCATCCCTTACAATAACTGTGCTTGCTTTAGAGCCGCCATACCAGTCCACCTTTTACCCCAGAGTGGCTGTTTGTGTAAGTAAGACACGAGATGTTTGCATCTGCATCTCTGTTTCTGTGTCGACTCCCAAACGCTGCTGAAGCAGAAAGTGTGTACAAAGCGTTGTTTACCAGGGAATCATTACTGCTCCTCCCGTGATCTCAGTTTAATGGGCTGACCTTGAAAATCCAGTCGCAGCGTGGGGGGATGGTTTAGATTTCTTGCTTTAAGATTAAGGAATTATATGCGTTTTGAATTTGTTATTTTCCGTTCTAATTTAACTCAACTTGCTTTTTTAATGATGTTTTGCTTCTAAGTGTTCTACAGGTCATTCCTAATGTAATTAATGAGCAATTTCCTCAGAGCACAATGTCAAGTGTTTGCACTGTGGATCATCAGTTTTTTTTTTTGTTTGTTTAGAGAACGTATCTTATATTTCACGAAATACAAAGCATGAATTAATTAAAACAACTGACAACTTGTGAATTTCAGTGGACAGTCTTGCACAGTGTGAGTAAAATGTGCAGTGCAGTATTTGCTATATGATTTTTATGCCTCCACAACAGCAATGGCTGTGGCTGGAGGAAATATGTTTTTGGGTTGTCCACCCATACGTACATACGTCGAACGCGATATCTCAAGAACATCTTGAGGGAATTTCTTTAAATTTGTTACAAACATCCACTCTGACTCAGCTGTGAAGTGATCAGATTTTGGTAGTCAAATGTCAAGGTCACTGTGACCAAGCGTCTGGCTCATTGTCATGAATGCGAGATGTCAAGAACGCCTTGGGGCGATTTTCTCACATGGGCAGGTTAGAACTCAACAATTAGAATTTGGTGGTCAAAGGTCACTGTGACCTCACAAAATGTGTTGGACAATAAATTTTTATACACTAATTATGACAAAATCTCACACAAATGTCAAGTCAGATATGAAGAAGTGATGACATTTTATATCCAAAAGCTCGAAAGTTGCCTTCACAGCGACATCACAGTGTTCTGCACAAACACGTTTTCCTTGCCATGATGCAGCACCATCAAGAGCTGCACACATGCTGCATCTTTAACCGCCTGGAAAACGTGAGGTCAGGCACTGGATGCTACTCTTGTGCCTTTTCTGTGCCAGCTTTCAAGAGCGCAGCGGCAGGTTGCGTCTGAGGTTGCTAAGCAACCTTATCAAGCATCGCACCATAGCCTATTTACCTGAAATCCTGAGTGCAGAGCTGATCGTCTTCCAGGCTCTGTTTGTGTGAATGCCTATTGTCCGTGGTACAGATGTAAAGCTCTGGCGGCCTTGCACTAAAATGCTTAACTTCTCCATATTCATCACAGACTGATATTTATAAAAGACAACAAAGATATTTATTTGCTGTGATTGGTTGGTCCTCGTCACATGACATGCGGTGCACGCTGCTGGGTTCCAAAAGTTGAACGCAGCCGTCATGCACTGGAAAAAAGGCGCTTGGGAATGCTCTGGCGTTTGGGTTGCGTGCCACTGGTCTACATTAAAAACAATGACTTCGAGGGCACAAGAAATGTGGCATGTGTACGACCCCTAACTCAGGAACTGGAGGGGGGACATGTGGTTGATGACATTATTCTTGGGCGATCAACTTGAAACTTTGTTGATTGTATAGATTTTCTGTGCTGCTGTGTTGAAGATGTTTGTGAAGAGAGATGTTTTAGAGTATACAGCTTCTTTGAAGCAACATCCATATTTGAAGCATTACTGTCATGGCTCATATGAGTCTGGACAGACATGAATGTAAACTGTAATTTCAACTTGATTGGTTGGTGGAGGCATACAACCATGCAGCAGTAATTCAAGTTGTATTGAACATTTTCAAAGCAGCCGTGAAGAACTTGTATGCTTCACAGTTGGAAATCATGACTGTGGTTCCAAGCATCCCATGCGTATCTCTTTCAGAAGAACAATTGATCCTGGCTTTTGTGGTACTCTGCATGTTGTACATCTTCACGTCGACACGCAGGCATTTACTCTGGTATTGATCAAATAAAAACCACAAAATTGAAGCACCCCTATACAGCATTGTTTGCATGGGTGTCCTTGAAGGAATGTTATTCATTCTCGTCCACACCCTGTTATGCTCTCGAGGGTCAGTCTGCTTCACATTTGTTGTTCTATTAGAAGCATTTGGAAGACTGGTCCCAAACAAACTGCTCAGGCCTGGGCCACGGTTTAAGTTTCCTGTCAGGCAACCTCCTTGGTTGTTGTGCGACAGACTGGTGCAGTGATGGTAGCAGTTGTTTCTTTTGGGCTCTGCGCCGCTGCTGGTATTACAGTCAATCATTAGAGCTGTATCCTCTCCAGATGGCTCCTGCCGTCCCTGGTCTCTATTGAATTGTTCGTGTTTAGACTCCCCAGCAAGCTGCTCTTTGGCCATTTTCATGTCTTAATATCCAGAGTAGTGGGAGCTAATTCAAAGCAGGACTCTTTTCTGATGGACTAGTGACTGTCGTGAAATTACATTTTTAGGTTTACCTGGTGATTTAGAAAGGGTGATAACATAGATAAGATTCAACAGATTGTCTTGTAAGTTAGCTGTGTCTCATAATGCTCCCCTCTCAGATGCGGATCCATTAAAGCAGAGCTAATGAGGAGCTGGCTGCACTGGAGTGTTTGCACAAGGATCGTAGTGAAAAATATGCTCTCACACTAGTGTAAGCTTGGGGATTATCATTATCCTCCTGGGTTTCATCATGTGGTTTCTGCAGTGCTTACTCTCTGAAGTGACTGATGCTACTCACAACAGACACTAAAGTGACTGTTGCTTTAGCAGTAGAGCGACAGTAATCTTTAGCTGTCATCAGAGCTGTTTGGCAGAGATGGACTTGTCTGAAAATGTTGCAAAACTATTTTATTTGCACAGTTTTTATTTTTCTGTGTGTGTGTGTGTGTGTGTGTGTGTGTGTGTGTGTGTGTGTGGGCGTTGTTATCTGCGAGTTTACATTGTGATCGCATATGTGCCCCTGTGGCCTGTCATGTTGTCAGTCTGGGGTCTGAAGCTGCTTGTCTAGAAGAGAGCATGTGTGGAAGAGCTGGATGACAAAAACTCGGTGGGGCTCCTCTGCCAGCCTGTATAGAGGAGAGCTCATGCAGTGCCATTACCCCTTCTTCTTTGTGCTTGTCTTTCCCACTTTGTATGAAGAATAACTCAGGGAGGGAGAGGAGCTATTGGAGAGGAACCCATAGCCACGATAGAGCCACAGTCACAGGTGGGCTCATTCACAACTCCGCCATTATAGAAAATTTACCTCTCAGAGTCTCTCTGCTCCGGCTCAAAAGGGGCCTGTGGATGAGCCGTGAATCCTGAGCACAAAAAAAGTCTTTGTGTGGCTGGGATCTGAATCGTGTCAGTGTGAAGATTTGAACTTTTGCCACAGAGAGAAACACTGAAATTCTTCTAGTGTTAAAAGTAGAATTTTGGAATACAGAAAAACTGAAACTATTAGTTGAATAATTGATCATTTGAGCACTAGAAAAATAACCTCAGCATCTTTGAAGCAAAAGTACCAAAAATCAATTCCTTCCAGTTTCTCAAATGTAAATATTTGTTGGTTTTCATAGTCTTCTATGATATTAAAGGTATACCATGTAGGAATTGTTGTTACTGTTTGTAAACAGTATCGCCAATGAAAGTGAAAGTGAAAGCCAGCCCCAGATATCTCATTAAAGTAATGAACAGGTTAATGCTCCAGTAAGTATAATCCAGTATGTATTACTGGATTATACAGTATGTATTTTACCATGATGAAGACATTTAGTCACCACGCATTGATCATTTCAAATACAAACTGCCATGTAAAATAGAAGGCATTTTAATTTTGCACAAATCCTACAGTGTGCCTTAGATTATTTTATTTATTTATTTATTTTTTTTACATTTATATTTTTGTATTGAGACCATATTCCAACCACACAAAAGGCCCTTCACAAGATGGACTAAGCACAGTACACCTGAAATATGCGAAGAACAGCTGTCATGATCCCCAAAAAAGACCCAACAGCAATTTATCGATATATTATCAAAATCGCAATACGGCCAAGTGCAATATCCAAATTGCAGGAGCTGCAATTTTTTGATGAATGTAAAATGTGTTGTAGCATACCATTATATGTGGTAAGGGGAACATGCTTGTTTGGTACAGACCCAAGCAAAAATCATGTCATCATTTTTAGACTTTGTCACCAAAAATGAAATGCCGAAATTACCATTCCCACTTAAATTGCGACTCATATTGCAATAATTTTCAAAATAATCACGATTTTCATGATTTTGGGATTACTGTTGTAGCGTCTGCACATTGTTTTTTAAGGAAATCCTATACTGTTAATACAGATCTTTTTTTAAATCTTTGTATTTTGGACCATTGGTCAGACAAAACAAGAAATTTCAATATGCCAGCTTAGGCTTTAGGAAATTGTAGTGGGCATTTTTCACTATGTAATGAAGTTTTATGGACCAAACCATTAATTCACTGATCACTTAACACGAAAAATAGTCAACATATTGACTTGAAATGACTATTATTATTGCAGCCTTAGAATATAGTAACCTCTGTTAGGGATGTATAATATGCAAAAAAACAATATTGTGATTATTTTGAGATACTGCACTATGAGTCACAGTTTTAGAGGGAAAGGTGACTTTTGCATTATCTTTTCCCTGAAAACAAATCTAAAAATGATGATTTTGTCATTTTTGCTGGGGTCTGTACCAAACAAGCATTTTCCTGTACGTCTGGAATATGATTTATAGGCTAGGGCATGTCTGTAGCACCACAGTGCTTCATTTATAACAGTATGTTGTGACACATTTTACCTTCATCAAAAAATTGCCACTCCTGTGATGTGGTTATTGCACTTGGCTATATTGCGATTGTGATAATATTTCAATTAATCTAATGTCTTTACTTGGGAACTTGAATCTGTGCTCATATACCCATGATTCTCCAGACAGATGAATGTGTGGCAGACTCATTTTAGTTCACGCAAAAGTAATAACTAGATTTTAAGCCTATGATGTAGTTAAGAATGAGGCAGAGAGCCGTCAGAGTATAGATGACCCTATTTATCATGTTCATCCCTCTCACTGTTGAAGCCAAGGTCAAGGAAGAGGAGAAACGCTCTGCAGTATCAGTCTCTTTCCTTTTTTGCGCATATGAGTCTCAGAATACCTGAACTGATTCACCCTAATTGCAGTATGTGACAAAACACCCACTGATTTGTCTCACAGTGAAATCTGCTTCTGGGGGAAGAGTGTGAGCCAGGAGAAGAACGAATAATGATGCAGCGGCGGAATGTCATTTTCTGTGTTTTGACTCGGCTCCTGTTATTGCTGACGATTAGAGAGATTTGCACTTATTTCCCTTTTTGCTGCTGAAAGGTTATGTCGCTTGCCTTGGTTCAGATAATTCTACACACACAGCAATCAGGCAGAAGCTCCCCATGCACTTAACCCTTTATTATCAGCAGAACAGCAGGGAGGAATGAGGAGCTGCTGAGGCAGGGGTACGGCATAACACACATTCAATTTCACAGGTAAAAATGTCCCAGAGGAGATAATTGTGATGATTTGTTCTGTGCTTTGTGGTGCTGTAGTCTGCATCTGAGACTACACACTTTCGAGCAGGATTGTATTACGAGAGGACATTTTAATAATGACTTGTTGGTACCAGCCGTAACGCAGGTCATCTATTTGGATGATTCGACTTTACACACTCCCACCCTGACATTATGTCTCCACCTCTGTATTTTCCAGGTGTGTAGGTCGGTGAGGCCATTATACTACCTACCAAGATGGTGGCTCTGTCACTAAAGATTTGTGTACGCCAGTGCAACGTGGTGAAGACGATGCAGTTTGAGCCATCCACGCCTGTGTACGACGCCTGCAGGATCATCAGAGAGAGAGTCCCAGAAGCCCAGACAGGACAAGGTTGGTGGATGACTCAGAAAATGTAATTTGCATAATCGAAATCTATAGATTCCACATTCGCACGCTGGGTTTCACTTTGTGTTTCAGCGTCAGATTACGGCCTCTTCCTGTCTGACGATGATCCCAGGAAAGGAATCTGGCTCGAGTCAGGAAGAACCCTGGATTACTACATGCTGCGAAACGGGGTAAGATTAAGTCATGTAGTTTGGGGTGGGGAACTGTCAGTGTCACTTACCGTCTCCCAAAGTGATTTACATTTTCTAGAGGGACCTGAGATATTTATGCTTCCCCTGCTTGTGGGGAGCGACTGCAGTTTACTTTGGAGAACGGATCGGTAGGGTTGTGGATGTCATTGTGCTTCCTCTCCTGTTTTCTCAGGATATTTTGGAGTATAAGAAGAAACAGAGGCCGCAGAAGATCAAAATGCTGGATGGTGCAGTGAAAACCATCATGGTGGACGATTCGAAAACGGTCGGGGAGCTTCTTGTCACCATATGCAGCAGAATAGGTAAGTGATAGTCTGCTGGAGTGCTGCTAACATGAATCTTGTGAAGCCATCGTCCAAGGCTTGAATTATTCATCCTTCTGTTTTATTTTTAGTCCAAGTCTTACTACTTGACTTCATACTGAGTTGCATTATGTTCCTGTATTATTACTTGCTATTGAATTCATATATTAAGCATTTGTTAAGTACTTTGAAGCATTCATGTATGCCGGGTAAAGTCCTAATCACTTTTGTTCAGACCACGATGGGCATGATTTATCAAGCTCAAACCAGCTTGTTAATAATAAATACTGAAGTGTTCTTCCGAAGGCCCAGACCGTGCCATCCTTGCCTGTCACAGAGGTGTTCCCTAAGCTGTATATTTCAATTATAATAGGCTGCCATCAAGCTCAATTGGGTGAGGAGGAGAGGGATGTGTGCCTGGCAGATAGCTTTATTGGAAATGTTTGTTTAGAGTAGGTCTTTCTGCTTGGCTTCTTCTCCTCATCGGCTCCCATTTTAGTTCGCTGGCTCCGTACCAGCTTTCCTTCACTTGTGTTTCAAAGCACAGAGGAAGAGATAAAAAAGAGAGGAGAATTGCAGAAGCACTTCCTCTATCACGGCGCTGGTTATCTTGCTGGGTTTGAAGCATCTCCTCCTCTGAGAATCCCCTGGCTAACTTGCGCCCTTTTCAGGAATCACCAACTATGAGGAGTACTCCCTCATTCAAGAGGTGACGGAGGACAAGAAAGATGAAGGAATGGGGACGCTGAAGAAAGACAGAACGCTGCTGCTCCGAGATGAGAGGAAGATGGAAAAGCTCAAAGCCAAACTCCACACGGATGATGACTGTGAGTGCGAGCTGGCAAAGAGCCTCCAGAAGTGTCGTTGATATCTTGATGGCTTTTACGCCCGTTTCTTATTTTCGCATTAATGAATCTGACTCAACACCATCATGTGGACATGTGCTTTTATCACTCAAGTTTAATTTATTGCATGGACATATCAAAGTTTAATGGAATTACAACTGTTATCTTTTGCCCAGAGGACACCAATTAAATTTTGAAACATGCGAATATATAAATCACCCTCCAACTTTGGCTGAAAACTAGCTTTCGTCTCAGCAGAAAATAATGCAAATGACACTGCTCATGCTCCGTCAAGGTTTCCACTTTCCCCGTGATTAATCTGGTTGATTGTCTGTCTAAGCTGATCTGTCTCACGTTTTCCAACTGCCTGGTTAATTTCACCATCAGTATCCTCCTCTAGTAACATCTTTGTAAAGCAAATGTCTTTTCATTTCAGCGCATGAGTGTGTAACAGAGTGTGTGTATTGATTGGGCAGTGAACTGGCTGGACCACAGCAGGACGTTCAGAGAGCAGGGAGTGGAGGAGAGTGAGACTCTGCTGCTCAGGCGCAAGTTCTTCTATTCGGACCAGAATGTGGACTCGCGGGATCCTGTCCAGCTAAACCTGCTCTATGTTCAGGTAAAACAATTACACACACCTTTCTGCTGGTGTAGCAAAAAAAAAAAACACACACATTTTTTGCTGTTACAGCCCAACCTGGAAAAATGAGGCCAAGGCAAGCTAGCATATGAATTACACTGCAATTGTAGTGTTCAATGTTTCTCAGAGGAGACGAGACAGTGTAATTAGGCTCAATAACTATGTTGTAGTGTGCATCTAACATTTGGCCAGGTCTGGACAGACAGATGTGGGAAGCTCAGATGTGGTCCAGACAGGTTTGACTTGTTTCCTTGCTTCATACTGTGCAGTGGCACAACAGTATAAATCCTTGAAGGCAAAGCTTTAGCTCCAGATGTGCAGCAGAATAAGCTGTAAACACAACATTTGTTGGGTTTCCATCCAAATGTAGTGCAAATTTAAACAAATTTTCACATGCAAATATATGTGCTTTTTTTTATCCACTTCTGTTATGCAAATATCGGAAGTTGGTTCACTGGGATAAGCAGTGGGTGGTGCTTATTCTCCAGTCAGGTGCTGCTGCAGGAGTGAGCATAACAAGGTGATGTAATTAAAAAATGCCAGTCAAACCGCAAACAAAGGAGAATTATGGATGTATAATAATGGAAAGTCACATTGGACAATGGAAATACAGAGTTTTGAACAACTAGCATTACAGCTCTTGGAAGAGTTTTGCTGACAGCCCTGTGCACATACATAAGCATGTGTTATAGGCAACATGATCAAAGTCATACAGAGATGACAAGGAGAGCTTATGCAGCGACGATATGTATGACTCAGTCATCATTTGTTTGCTGAAACTTATATACTATATGCTTATTTGCTTTTAGTACACTGCCTTTTCCATCTTCCCCAAGTGTCAAGTGCCAGCCTTGGCCGTAGGCATTATGTTTTCAGGTTGTCCGTCTGTCTTTCCCATTCTCGTGAACGCAATATCCCAAGAACACCTTGAAGCAATTTCCTTAAATTTGGTACAAATGATCATTGAGTCAAGGATACACTGATTAGATTTTGGTGGTCAAAGGTCAAGGTCACTGTGACCTTGCATCCATCTCATTCAAATGCGTGTGATATCAAGAAGGCCTTGTGAGAATTTCCTCAAATTTGGCACAAACGTCTCCTTGGACTCAAGAGGGAACTGATTCGAACTTGGTGGTCGAAGGTCAAAGGAAAAGATCACTGTGCCCTCACAAATCATGTTTTTTTGCCATAACTCAAGAATTTACACGTTCATTATAAAAAAAAAAAAATCACACATATCCAAAAGGTCAAAGGTCAGTTTCACTTTGACATCATAGAGTTCTGCAAAAACACCTTTTGGGCCATAACTCAGGAACAAAAGGGGAGAAATGTGGTCAGATGCTAAATTGGTGACACTTATGTTGGGTGTACACCTTAAAACTCTTCTGATCCTCTGTGCTGCCGTGTTGAAGATATTTGTGAAGCATCCATGTTTTCAGTCATAGAGGCAAACTGTAATGGCAACTTAACAGGTTTGCAGAGGCATACAACCCCGAGGTGTTAATTGTGGTTGGCAATATTTTCAGATTTTCTAGAATTTTTAGCATTTCTGCTCAGGTTTTTATATATGCATATTGTCATCTTACAGAGTTGATAATATGGGAACAATCTGTGGCTTTGTCACAACAGGCAATCACTAATGCTCATTTAATTAATTGCTTATATAAAAATATTGATTTGTGCAACCATCAGGTCCTCTACGATTCCCACCATCACATTACCTTTATACAACTTTCCACTTAAAGCCCCTGTCCTCTCCATACAAACATGCAGTTATCAGCATCACTGCTGTTTGTGTTACCGATTGTTGGGCTCTGACCTTGAGTTTGCTAGATGTGTCCAACTGGATATCTCAGAGAATGATCGGAGAATGGACACAACTAGATGAGCTTTGCAACCCCAGCCTACCATTCTTTGTGTTATGACAAGCACAGACAGATTCACCTTGAGGCATAATTTTGAGTAGACTGTTCAATGCATGATTAACAATATCTCTTCCACACCTGATTGAATGAATGCACTACTCAGTAGGATGACATTGGTTTTTGCTGCTGATTTTTAACTTAAAAAAACATGGCTACAATTCTGGAAATGTCACTAAACTGTGAAATCTTTGCACTGACAAAATAAGCTATTAGGTTCCTGAATCGTGTTTCATTTTCTCACCCGAAAATATAGTTTTCCTAAGTAGCTTTAAGGTTGGATAACCATCTTAATCCACACTATTTCGCATAAGCTTATTTCAGCTCTTTAACTCACAGTGTTTAGACTGAAATACCCAAACTCTATGTTTTCTAAAGCTCCACCATTCCTTCAAATGGAAATATTCGACATGTCTTGTTCACTTCCCCAAAATTCAGCCTGGCAAATTTGGGCTGAATCCTATTTCTTGTTTTTGCCCATACCCCTCATTTTCTAGTGCCATCTTGCCTCTCGGAACAAAGTTACAAAGAGGTTGTGGTTGAAATCCACCCCTGTAAAATGGGACAACCCTTTCAAGACCCTGATACATTGCTGATGCTGGTGTTGCCGGACATTACAAATATGCTGTCCTCTGCTGTGGACTATAGACATCCTGTTTGCGGTTTTGCGGTCATCAGGTAAAAAAGAACACTGCATTATTACCAGCCAACTTTGGAGTAACCCGTGCTTACCCTGCTAGTCTGCACTGATATTAGAGGGGAGGTTAACAAGTGCAGCGACTTTGCTGCTGGTTACATTTCAGGGACCATTTGACACTCAGCGGGGCTAGGTGGTAGGGGGCAAGGGGTGTATTTGGACTGGGCCTTGAGTCCTTGGAAACATGGGTATCCCCACTGCAACTTCAAAGGCTCTGTGGGTTTCAATATTAACTGACTGCACAGCACAAGTTTGAGTGGGGGTGAGGAGGTTTTATCAATAGGACTGTGGTATGTTCATGAGGTTTAGGAGTTACATTAGTATGTAAACACTTCCTGTTATTTGCAGAATCGTCCAACATGCAGCATATAGCATCTGGTTGGAGAGAGATGTAGTTTGGCTTTGTGGAGTCACGTCTGCATGAGGTGGTGTGCGTTTATTTAACGAGTTTGTTCTCTCTCCATCTCTATCTGTGACTCTGTGTGTGTGTGTTGGTTCTACCAGTTTTGTAAACTGAGGGAGCCATGCTGGCACCAAGGGGTTCCCTGAGGGGGGTCAGCTGAGTCCAGTATCGCACTAGTCAGGGTTTACTCACTGCAGAGTGCACACATCATTGCATGCACATTAACCCCTCTTGGAAGCAGCAGAGAGTACCCAAACACAAACACAAACACACACACACGCATGCAGATGTATCTTGCGAGATGGTGGGAAAGTATTGGAGAGAGTTAGAGCTGGATGCAACATTTTTTATAGAAGAAATATACAAACAAAAAAAACATTTGCTCGCTCTTCCACACAAATTCTCTGCAAAAACAGCACTCACTTAGAGATATATATATATATTCCATGTGTGAAATGTGTATAGCTGTTTGAATATGACTCTTTTCATCTTTCCCATCCCCGCTGCGTTCCTGAATATGTTCATAAAAGGCATCCAGCCACCCACCCTCGCTGCCTGCTCTCCTCCCTCCTATCTGTCTGTTCCTGTTTTTGCCTCTATTTTTCTTACCCTCCGTTTCCTTCCCTTCCAGTTCGCCTGTCTCCACTCCCTCTCCATCTCCTACACATTCTGACATAATCACACACACATCCCCACCCTGTTACCCTGGCACACAGTACAGCACGGTGCATATCATACTCTCCTCTCAACACAGACTCATATTTCCTTTCACAATAACAACCCCGCCCCTTGCCCCCGCCTCCTTTTTGCCTCTCTCTCTCGCACTTCCCCATCCATCTTTCCCTCTCGTTCTGTCTCTGACACACACACACTCGGATTGTCACACAGGCAGATCACAGAGACTCTTTACATGGAAGTGGCTCTAATTTGTCACTGTGTTAAAAAGGCCAAACAGAGCCAGAAGAGGGGATCTTTAGCAGAGTGGAACAAACCCCAGGCTTCTCTTTCACTTCTTGTCTTTTCCTTTTTAAAAAAAAAAGCACAGCTTTTTACTCCCTTCATTTTCCTCTTTTACATCATTCACAATTCCTGTTACTCTAAAAAAAAAAAAAAAACTCAGCAGGATTGAGTAATTGAATTCAGATTGTGCAGATGATGACATTATTGCTGGCATTTCTTTGACGGAGCATCCCTGCGAATCAGCGATGATGTCAAATGTTTATTAATGATTTGGAGCTTCCATGGTTTCAAACCCACCCACACACACTCGCAAACACACACACACACACACACACACACATACACATAATGGAAGCTTTGCCAGTAACAGACTAATCTCCTTTACTACTGGGCCACTCCCTTTCTGTCATGTATTTGTGCTAAGACCAGGATAAACCTCCGCAGCAATAGCATCACCCTGTGTGTCCTGCTCTATTTTGCTTTTACTTTTGCTCCATTTAGTTGCTTCTGAAAGAAGACTATTTGTACCATGAGGCAGCGTAGTCCAGAGCAGGGACAGATGAAGAATTTGTATTCAAAATAATGCGAATCCTGTGTAACCAAGGACCAGCTGTGCTACAGGATGTAACATCATTTCATCTTGTTTTTCCCCATCAAAAGGTCTGTAAGAATCCATGAGAGCATTTTAAGAGCGTATGAGGTATATTTGCTTTATTAGAAAATAAATAACACAGAGAAATAGAAGACTCAAGGGTTGGATTTTAACCAAGGTACAGTTCAGATACATTGCTGTAGCTAGGTGAGCCACCATGACCCCACCAATTCATCTTTTCATTCAGGGATTTGTCTTCACAATATAACCGTGTTGTCTATGTCATGAAGCTGTTGAATATTCCTTTACTCACTGATTTATTGGCAGCCGTCCTGGTCGATCGCTGTGTGCATTTAGTTGCTTTAGTGTATCCCCTATGTCAGCATTTATTTTTAAGGCTGCATTATACTGTGTGCACTCTGCTGGGCCATGGTGGACTGGTTGACCTCAGTGTTGTAGCCTCAGGCTGTATGTGTCACAGCTTCTGATGTCTTGTGCTTCACTTCCACTCATGCAGCGCTATTAAAATGTCCCAGAACCAGCGCCTGTATCACTTGCCATATCCACTCTGAGAAAATTCAAGAGTCTGTCCTTACTGTCTTGTCTGTTGACAATCATGGTAGGAAAATCTGGCCGGTTGTGTGACCGAACAGAAGCATGTACCTGTTAGTTGGCTGCTTATTGATTTGATCCAGCCAATGATTCATTCATTATTAATAGTAAACTTTTACTGTATGTGACAATGCCAGACTAAATAATATAATACATATCAATGTTGTCAAAAGTGCTGATACTTTTTCGATACCACGTATTTAAAATGATACAATCTCCATTAATCATACATTTAATAGTATTTAAAATAATAATGAAGTTATGAAACAATGAAATCTGCAATCAGATTTTCAACTCAAGGCCACACAAATAAAACAACAGGGAAGAATATCAACCATACTCAAACTGTGGCTGTTATGACAGTCTCTCCAGCAGTGAATCCATCACATGATTGGAGGTGTGTGTTCGGTGACTTTTTCTGTACCTACATTGGATGCAGGTTGTAAAATCAAGGATCAAGGATTCTTCATTGTCATTCCAGCGAAATGAACGAAAAAGCGAAAAGAACGAAATGCATAACTCAGGTCTCTATGATTATTAAATAATGAACATTATAATGAAGCACTAAGTCAACAAATAAGTAATTAACTAAATAAATGACTAAAGTGAGGAGTGCAGTCAATAATAAAATCATACTGAAACCAAGAAACATAAAATATATGAAAATAAAAATATAAGAAATAAAAGAAAGAAAAAACATTGGCCCATTTTTTGCCGAGTTATTGAAAGAGATATTGAGCATAACTTTTAAACTAATATCATATCAAAGTTTAAAATTCTGGTATTGTGACAAGCCTAATATATATTTTAAGCAAAGCCATGAGCATATCAACATGCCAACAGTATCCCATTTCTTAACATTATTCTCGTTTTGATCATATGCAGCATGTGATCAGAACATGTGCTCCATGTGTCCTGTTTGCATTAGCTGATTGGCATCAGCTGTTTCACAATGACCGGCTCATTCGCAGCTGTCTGTCATGTGACAAGCAACTTCCAGTCATATTCATGCAGGTGTCCAACACGGTCCTTATAACATGACTCTTAGTTGACACTGCTGATACACTCATACCAACACCATCGTTATCCTAACCTCATCAAGGAGTAGAGAGTTTTCTGCCTACATTTATGTCCTTCACATAAATGGGATATGACAGTAATGTAGAATGTAGACAGAATGATTATTTACCTCTTTGTATACATAATTCTTAACAAATCAGTAGGGTTTAGTATTGTTTAAAAAATTACACTTACTTTAAAGTGATATAGATACCAATATAGTACTTCTTTTGATGCCCATCATGTGAATGGAAACAATAAGTTCTGTAAAATGCCACCAGGTGTGTAGTAGGCTATAGCCATACTTCTAAAGATCAGCACGCTGAAATGCCAGCTCCATTAAACACACCGCTTATCTTCACCACACCACATACTGTATGTGCTGTAGCTGCTGCGGTTGTGGGCCAATCACATGTCACATTAGATTGAAGAGCAGTTGCTGTGATAGGCTACGAGCAAAACCTAACATATAGTCATTTTTTTCTAGATCTGACTACTTAAGGGATTGAATGCTTGTATTGCTTGACTGGAGAGGTTTCTACACTATCTGGCTCTGGATTATTTCGGTCAATACCTAAAGGTATCAAGCACCAATACCAAGTTCTATAGACTAGTATCCAGATTGCTGATCATCTGCATCTCCAACCGTCATTTCCACACTGACTGACGTAGCGATTTAGGATGGACCCACTTTGTTTTCTGGCTTCCTGGCCAGTGTTGCACGCATCATTCTGCTGTGTACTGGCTCCCACATCTTATCGCCAGGATGTGGAGGATGACAGCAACACAGATAAAGTGTATCCTTTGCATTAGCAGTGTTACCTTTTTACTCAATTTTAGGGTGCAAATCAACATATATGTATTTGTTTTACTGGTTAATGGGGACTGGAGTTGAGGACACGTCTGTAAAACCTGGATAAAGTGTCTACATCTAACAGCATACTAGTTACTATCAGTGCTCCAGCTAGCACAACTGAGTTTCTCCAAACCAGGAAAGGTTTGACCTTGTTTCTGCAACCATATTTACATTATGCAAACACATAACCAGGAAACACCAAAAACATGATAATAACCTGCTAATGTGTGGGTAGCACATTGGTATATACAGCAGCTGTGCCATACTCCAGGCCTCTGTGTATCAGTGAGACAGATTGTAAACTTAATTTAAACCCACACTGAGGCTCTTGCAATCTAATTATTTTGTCTAAATAACTCTGCCACATTAACCAATCTGCATCCAAACAGTAGGCCTACTTATGAATGTAAACTGTACTCTAAAATGTGAAAATTTACATCTGGTTCTCCCAGAATCTGACTTCACAATGATACCGTCTAGTGAACAGTGTGTAGCGGAGTGAATGGTATGTGTGAAGGCTAATTTTAGAGTGTCTTCTTGTGTTCAGTAAGAGCTTATGTACTCCACTGTGAATTGCACTGGGGAAAGGACTTGATTGTGAGTGGAGGAGATTGTTGTCCTCATTACAGCAGTAAGCTGCTGCTTAGTTTTTCATTGATGTAATGGGACGTAAGAATAAGTCAAGTCCATGCTGTGTGCTGATATGCTAATGCTAAAAAGCACGGATGGAGCCTTTCTCACTGGCAGTGAGGCCTCTCAGCTTTTGGAGCCATTAATTTTGCAGCAGTGGACTAGAAAGAGGGAGTGAGAGAAGACAGAGAGAAGGAAGGAGAGAGGGATAGGCAGAGCTGACTGCCCCCTGGAGAAAACAGCACACACTGACAACCATTTGAAAGATGTCAACAAAGGCTTCTCCCTTTCCATCTACCTAAATGGTGAGGATAATGTAGACAGCCTGGCTGAAATAGCACTGAAACATAAGTGAGGTCCCGACAGCACCAACCAGCTTCTACTCCTTCTTATTATTATTGTTATTGTTATTATTCCTATTGTTATTTATATTCTAATTCATATTCTTCTTCTTATTATTGTTCATCATCATCATCTTCTTCTTCTCCCTATTCCTATCGCTATTTATATTCTTATTCATATTCTTCTTCTTCCTATTTTTCCTCTTCTTTTTCTTCTTCCTCTTCCTATTCTTCTCCTTCCTTCTGTTCTTCTTCTTATTCCTATTGTTATTCATACACTTTTTCATATTCTTTGTCTTACTCTTCTTTCCATTCTTCTTCTTCTTCTTCCTTCTATTTTTGACTGTTCTTCCTCCTATTTATCCTCTTCTTTTAATTCTTTCTATTCTTCTTCCCATTCTTCTTCTCCTTCCTTCTGCTCTTCTTATTTTTCCTATTCTTATTCATATTCTTCATCTTATTCTTCTTCCCATTCTTCTTCTTCCTCCTCCTATTTCTATTCTTCTTCCTGTTCTTCCTCTTCCTCTTTTTCCTCTTCACTTACTTCTTCTTCTTTCTCTTTCTATTCTCCTTCCTCTTATTCTTTCTTTTTCTTCTTCTTATTCCTATCATCATTTATACTTTTTCATATTCTTCATGTTATTCGTCTTCCCATTCTTCTTCTTCCTCCTAGTTTTCCTCTTACTAGTTTTTCTCTTTCTATTCTTCCTATTCTTATCTTCTTCTCTTCCTCCTTCTATTCTTCTTCTTATTTTCTGGGCCTTCATTTTCTTTTTCTTTTCTTTTTTTTTTTTGTTCATTTAACAAAAAAGACCATCTAGTTGTTGCTTTTCTTTCCAACATATTGAGGGCCATTCTGTAATGCAGATGGGAAATTGTGAAAGACTGATGCATTTCCGTAATGTGTTTTCCTTTTTAATAACACGTAATGGGCTGAGATGACAAATTGTTGGAGCTGTTACATTTGAAAGCCAGCAGAATGGCTCGTATTGTCACAAACAAATCTTATTTGGCTCCCCTGTGTGGATGATGAGCCTCAGCGATGATGTCCCTGCTCTAGAAATACACTTAGTCATTCACTTAGAAGACATCCTCTCTGAGGCCATGGTGCATTCAAAGCATACAATGAAGTGCTCATTATGGAGCTCTGTTGGCTGAAGTTTGGATAATTCTCATGCCTTTGTAGTTCTATCCTTTTCCTGGATGTGTGTTTCTGCCTCTCACTTACTCCCCCCCCCTCCCCTCTTCTCTCTCATCATGTCTCCTTCAGGCTAGGGATGATATATTGAATGGATCCCACCCCGTCTCCTTTGATAAAGCCTGTGAGTTCGCCGGCATCCAGGCTCAGATCCAGTTTGGACCCCACGTGGAGCACAAACACAAGCCCGGATTTCTGGAGTAAGCTGTTTTTATCAAAAAGATGCATTAACACCAACATGCACAATAATTCTGTACAGCATGTTGTACTTTACTGTGTTCATTTCACAGCTGTGCATACACAGTGGTTATCTCCTGCTTTAGCACCGGCCGTTGCTTCAGGGATTTCCTCCAGTGGAAAGCTCAGGGGTGATGTCAGCTGTTACAACTGTTTTCTGATATGTAGGCAGTAGGGCAAGAATGACCTCATACGTAAAGGTATGTTAACAGAAAAGGAAATGCCTGTAGCTCCAAAGAGTAACCATGTAAAAATGCCATTTATCTCCCATAGCCTGAAGGAGTTCCTACCTAAGGAGTACATCAAGCAGAGAGGGTCCGAGAAGAAAATATTCCAAGTATGTACACAGCATCGCTCCAATGTTGCATTTAAAAAGAAAAAAACATGTGTTTCAAACTGTGTGTGGCCCATGGGGATTATAGTCATTTGTTCTCTGTTGAGGCATAAACTGGCAAAATACAAAACACGCAGATCACATATCATAACACATAACATGTGTAATGATCAGTCCGTCAAGGAGGTGGAGATGTAACTGCTGTTGTTTGTCCAGGACCATAAAAACTGTGGAGAGATGACGGAAATTGAGGCAAAAGTCAAGTATGTGAAGCTCGCCAGGTCCCTGCTGACATATGGAGTGTCCTTCTTCCTGGTGAAGGTAAGAGATGAAACCATGCTACTTTACCGCATTTAAAAGGTATGTTCACAAATGGACAAATGGTCCCACAAAGACTATCATCGCTGCCATGAAAGGATAATTACAACTCATCCTCTTGTTGTCATTTCCTTAAGTTTATAGGCGCTTTTCACACTGTGCATTCCCAGAGCGCAGGTAGGCAAAGGCAGCTTGCCAGTTGTTAAAAACACAGACAGTAGAGGGGAAAATTATTTTTACAAAGTCCACAACCTGCTGAAGACAGTAACTGATCTCAGCTGAACCACAGACACGATTTCATCAGGACATTACAATATTTAAGCATGCTAGTGTTACATGCTAACATACTACATGTGTTTTTTAAAACAGCTCCATGATTTTCAAGCTAAGTTAGCACACACAGTCAAGTTTTCATAACAAGTTGCCATTTAGATGTCAGTATAATATCGACTCTCACCGGGAGGCACTTAAACTTACCAGGTGGAGGCAGTAAAGCTGCACCTGCTGAGATAACATACCTCTTACACCCAGCCCTGACACCAACACCAAGTCTCCTGCCAGCCCTCTCAAATGTCGACTGTCACTTTCGGCTCCTTCCACAGTCGTTCAGGCTCACCTCAACAGAACAGCTCCCTTTTTAAGATGTCTTAAGCCTTTCGGGATTGAAAAGACACCTTCCTTATTAAAATGAAGACTGCAGACATTGGTGCTCCCACTGTGAATTTGAAAGGGCGCAATCGCCTCTTCAGATTCCTGTTACTCAGCAAGCAATCCATCATCCAATGGAAAGTCACTTAAACATAAAAAATAATGGATTGGCTTGTTGTTGGAACAATATGAGCCACTACGGTGACTTTTGTAACTTGAATGCGCCATGGTTTAGCTCAAGTAAGTCTCCATTGCATTTGCCTACTTCCGCTCTTGGAACGCACAGCATTAAAAGCCCCTAATGCTTGTAATCTTGAAAGCAGCAGCATCACTAAAACAAAGCCTGATGAGAAGAGAGCCACTTAGCACTTAGATCATCATACAGGTTTTAAATAAACCCAAAAAATCTATTTGGAAGGGAAAACAAAGGGGAATGGTAAAACCAAACCATCCATTAGTTTGCAGACAGACTTCCTGGTTTAGCTTCTACCTATCGTACTCGTGTTAGTTATGTGTAATGAGGGACTGTTTCATATTTCATGGGCACTCACTTTTAATTTTACCTCCAAATAAAGTGGTAGATAAAGGGCTAAACAGTTGCCAGGTTTGCAGATCTCAGCAGTTAACTTACAGTACCTACAGTGCAATATTATCATCACTGATATGACGATATGAAAATAAAACCAAGATTTCCCTTAAGTAATATCTGAGCAGTATCGCGTTAATGAAACATCTGGTTCTAGAAAACAGGCACATGATGCTCCTGTGCTAATGACAGGTAGCTGTGATTAGAGAGCTGCTCTGATATACACTGTGCCGTCACACAGGTATGAAAGCTTGTTGAAAACACCACAGAACCCCATTATCACAACAAATCAGAGGCTCCAGCATGGAAGCTTGTGCATTTGCAGTTCAGCAGCACACTCAGTGCTGTGAAATACTTGTGACAATAGCAATTCTGTTCTGTTCTGGTTTGGCAAACACAAAAGTGGAATGGAAGTGCAGCATGCGAATGGGATGAAGTCGCACCAGCAGGTTTTATAAAAGCTCTCTGACAGCAGCCCATTTGGTTACAAACTTGCAGGGCAGAGGGGGAAAAGAGGAAGAGTGCAGTTGTCTGCCGGGGTCTTAATGGACGATAAATGGAATGTTTGGCCCTGTAGTTAAAGCAAACTGCAGGGGTTCAGATTATCATTGTGCGCGAGTGTGTGTGTGCGTGCGCATCGGCGTGTACGAGCGCCGTCTGCGTTCGATGAGGAGACGTGGTGATGGAGATTTCAAGACTCTGTTAAATAATTCACTCCAGCTGCACTCTGCTCTTGATGCTAGCAGAGGCAAAGCACAGACCTGGCTTTGTTGAAGCACATCTGAGAGTTTATTGTAACCTTCCATTTCTCATCTGTCAGTCTTTAATCACTGCAGGTTGGCAAGTCCTCTGTTGCTGTAAACCTCTCAGACACGAAAATACTGTACATGGGAAGTAAATGAGCCCGTATGTGTGTGTTTGCTGCAGCTATGCATGCAGGTGTGTACAATAAAAAGCCTCCTCATCTGTTCTGTTTTCCCGTACAAGCCGATTTTCCCTGACAAGGTCAAGGTCAAAGCATTTAAAATAATATAATGCCCCAGCTAGCCACTTCAGATTAAAAGATCAGACTTCCTGCTTGAATCTAGCCTTGATAATTATGACGTTCAAGTAAAGTAACCTAAAACAATGGAAGTTTTTAATAAACCTTTGTGCAAAGATATCATGAACAATGGGATAATGTTATCTGTCCTTGTGTTTAAGAGCCCTGAACCTTGGAGCTGCTCCACTTGTTGGCCTTTGTGTGATTCTCAGAGCTCTCAGTGATAAAAAAAAAAGAAAAGAAACAATAGCTGAGAGACATGAAATGTACATATTCTGAACTCCCCCGTCTTTACAAACTGATCATTTTTGTGTCGTCCTCTGCACCCCTGGAGTGAAGCCAAGTGTAGGCTCAGTCTCTGAAGTGAGCCGTAATAGATTTTCAGTGGGCAGAGAGTGGAGGACACCAGAGCTTCTCAGGCAGAGAGCTGGTGGAAGCACCATGCTGCTGTGCTGACAATGACTAAACCCTGTGGAGACCCTGCTCAATAAAGCAGCAGTTAAACAAGGCTGAACTCTGCTGGGTCAGTTCACAGCTGCTGCCCTCCTCCTCCTCCGTTCAGGGCTTTAAGCCACGGACACAGCATGTTTATTACGACAGCACCGGCAGAATGGCATGGCGGTTTTTGCGTTGAATGAATCATTTGTGTAGGTGTTTGGCTCCGACGTAAATGTTGTCTGATGTTTTTCTATCTGACAGGAAAAGATGAAGGGTAAAAATAAGCTGGTCCCACGGCTGCTGGGGATAACCAAAGAGTCAGTGATGCGAGTGGATGAGAAGACGAAGGACGTTGTGCAGGAGTGGCCTCTGACAACAGTCAAGAGATGGGCTGCCTCCCCCAAGAGCTTCACCCTGGTACTCTCTGCATTAAATCCTAAGCATGCCTTACAGAGTCACATGTTATGCACTCCTAATCCTGTGCACATATTCAGTTATTCCGTGAACAGTGATTTACACGGTTCTGCATCACATATTCAGTCTTTTCCCTCAGTTTTCATTTCCCAATACAAACAGCATCCTAAAAATTGTTTGAGACCTCAGACTCCAATATTGAATGTTTTCAGCGTGCTAGCCAGCTTTTTCATCTGAGTTAACAATAGATGCCCGGGGAAGAATGTGCAGAATTTAGATGTATTATTTATCTGAAAGCTTTTTCAATTTTCTTTACCGGCTGTTGGCAACAGTACTGTCTGTTTTCCTCCCGTATTGGAAAGGAGCACTCCATTTAAAGATTAATAGATTATGCAAATTTGAAAAAAATACTCTAAGGTATATTTGCCAACATTGATTTAAACCGAAAATATTCACCCATGCATTTGTGTAGAGTGCTTTGAAGTGAGCAGTTTTGGGACTCTCTACATCTCATTTTTAATCAGCTCTTTGGAGAAATAGAAGCTTATTAGGTGTGGAATGTTTTAGCAATGCCAGATAATGCTGCCCTGAATCTCTGCCGTCTTCAATGCATTACAAAGGATTTTGGGGAGTACCAGGAGAGTTACTACTCCGTCCAGACTACAGAGGGAGAGCAGATTTCCCAACTTATCGCTGGATACATTGACATCATTCTTAAGAAGGCAAGTAATTAAAATATAATTCTAAAAACCTGAATTAAAGGTTCAGGGTATCAGATTTAGGGGGGGGTTATTTGCAGAAATGGAATTTAATATAATTAGTATGTTTTCTTTAGTGTATAATCACCTGAAAATAAGAATAATTTTGTTTTTGTTATCTTAGAAATAGCAACCATTTGTGTTTTCACATTGGCCACCATAGTTAGCAGCTGTTATGAGAACGCTGGAAAACACAGATTTTTTTAATGTGAAACTGCTTTATTCATAGTTATTACTGGTTAAAAATCACCTGATCTATTAGTTTTGGAGAGGAAGAGACTGCTGTGGATAAATGAGCTCCCGGTTAAAACCTCCAGAACATCTGGATCCTAAATTGTCAGAGAGAAAAGGTGAGCACATATTAGCAGGTGCTGGACTAGCAGCCCATCTCTGATGAGCCAAATAGCATCGCAGAAACACTGATTTGTAACGTGAAACTGCTTTCTCTAAGTGTTTTTTACCGGTTTAAACAACTAATCCATTAGTTTTGGATAGTAGGAGACCTCTGCAGATAATTCAGGTCCCTGTAAAAACCTCCTGAGCAGTAAACACTGAATGAAATCTAAATGGGAGAGATTTTAGCTGGTTGCCATCTGCAGTTTTCACCACTAGATGCCACCAAATCCCCCTAAATCTTAGACACTGGACCTTTAATATAGCATACATTTAATCCTCACATTTAGCCTCTGTTGCTCACTGTGATGTTTTCTTTCCACAGAAGCAGAGTAAGGACCGTTTCGGCCTTGAGGGAGATGAGGAATCCACCATGCTGGAGGAATCAGTTTCCCCTAAGAAGTGAGTAGCACTCGTGTTTTATCTACTGCAGAAGAATGTTGACCGCTCTGAATCAGCAAGCACAGTCTAGTAATTCTCCATGAATCTCAACCTCATTACATTTCTGCCAGCCCAGCGTAGTACCCCCAAGAGAGGTAATGTTAGAATTAAACACAAAAACAGCACTTTGAATTTTAAAACAACACTAACACTGCTTTCGATATTCCAGGATACAACAAGCTAAATTGCTTCCTCGTCGGATTTTTTTTTTTGTGCAAACCTAAACACAAAACCTGCCTCAGGGCAAAGACACCAAATTATCATCTTATTTCACGAAAGAAAGCTACATCATTTGGAAGTTGAGATACCACGCAGGGTTAGATATCATCTCATTGGAAGCTGTTTTATTCAGTAATTTTTATCTCCCAGTGGGTCGCCGTCCCTCCTGATTTTCCCCATGTATCTTAGTAACTGATAAAAACGAAGGTAATGCTGATGGACCAGGGCTCTATCACACAGAGCTTGGAAATTTGTTGTCACTGGAAATCCACATGGCTCTTAGTGAAACCACTCTCTGGCAGAATGGGGCATCATATTCCTGCTGCTTATGGGCCAATTGACTCATGTTGTGGTTCTCAGCACAAAAACATAATTGCTGCCTCTCAAAACAAGCCATAATTAACCAATGGAGTCAGGAGCATCTGTTGAGCTGGGCACAAAAACAGACATTTTTTTTTTTCCCCTGTACAATATTTTTTCCTGACAATGCCTGCTCAACGTGGGAACAGTTGTTAGCGTGATAATTGTTTCAATTATAATTTTGTAATTTTCGTCATCTAAATTAGAAACTGTTGCATTTTCATTTGGGCCAATTATCAGAATTTAAAGATACAGTCACAAGTAACACAAAGGAAAATTGTCAACTCTAAAACATCCTAATGAGTCACTTTGCAGTGCTGCTGTATAGACATATACACAATCCAGTATTTCACTTAGTTTGACCTTCCATCCATCCATCCATCCATCCGTGTTCATCCGCTTATCTGGGGCGGGGTCACGAGGGCAGCAGGCCAGGCAAAGCACCCCAGACGTCCCTCTCCCCAGCAACGCTTTGCAGCTCCTACTGGGGGACCCCAAGGCATTTCCAGGCCAGATGAGATATGTAATCCATCCAGCATGTTCTGGGTCTGCCCCAGGGCTTCCTGCCAGTGGGACGTGCCTGAAACACCTCCAGTGGCAGGCACCCATTCTGATCAGATGCCCAAACCACCTCAGCTGACCCCTTTTGACGCAATGGAGCAGCGGCTCCCTCTGCATGTCCAACCTCTTTACTATATCTCTAAGGCTGAGCCCAGCCACCCCACAGTGGAAGTTCATTTCGGCCGCTTTTGTCCGCAATCTTATTCTTTTGGACACTACCCAGGGCTCATGACCATAGGCGAGGGTTGGGATGTAGATGGACCAGAAAATCAAAAGCTTCACCTTCCAGCTTAGCTCCCTCTTCACCACGACGGTCCGACTCAGAGCCCGCATCACTGCTGAAGCTGCACCAAACCACTGTTCCATCTCATGCTATACTCTACCCTCACTCTTGAGCAAGACTGCAAGATACTCAGAACTCCCTCGCTTAAGGCAGTAACTCTACCCCAACCTGGAGGAGGCAATCTACCGGTTTCTGACGGAGAACCATGGCCTCAAATTTGGAGGTGCTGACTCATCCTGACCGCTTCACACTCGGCTGCAAACTGCCCCAGTGCATGCTGGAGGTCATGGTGTGATGAAGCCAACAGAACCACATCATCTTCAAGAGGGATCCCTCCTCAGTTGCTCTTCCTGAGGTTTCTACTGTTTTTTCCCCCCGTTAAAGGGGTTTTTTTGGGGGAGCTTTTCCTTATCCGCTGCGAGGGTCCTAAGGACAGAGGGATGTCGTATACTGTAAAGCCCTGTGAGGCAAATTGTGATTTGTGATAATGGGTTTTATAAATAAAACTGATTGATTGATCGGCAAACCTTGTTGAATATTATCTTTCTACTACACACATGCTCGATTTAGATCCTCAGGTCCTCAGATCTGAATGCATTCTGTGTTTGTATTTTGAATATGTATTCGCAATGAAACAACTTCATGATTAAAATGTGTTCAATTACAAAATTCAGCATGTATTTCCCATCTCTTCTTCTGTTGTATAGGTCCACAATTTTGCAGCAGCAGTTCAATCGGGTGGGTCGCGTGGAGCACGGCTCGGTAGCACTTCCAGGTATAATTCGTTCCGGCTCTATTGGCGGCCCTGACACATTCAATGTGGGTACTATGCCCTCTGCCCAGCAGCAAATCACAACAGGGCAGATGCACAGAGGACACATGCCCCCACTGGTGAGTAAGAGCATTTGCACTTGGAACCAAACACAGTGTCCTGTACAAATGTCGTATTGCCCCTGTGTTATTATATTTCAACATGAAATGGTAGCGTACAACCCCGGGCTGATCTGTGTCATTAAAATACTGTGTGTGGACTAAGGGGGATGAGAAAATGATGTAGCACTGCCACTGTGCTCAGTTCTCTAATTTTGTGTCTAGGTACATCATGTAACATCATGTAAATCTGATCTGCTGCATTTGAAATATTGCTTGTGGTCCGCGCTGTCATCAATGAACCACAATGAACAATATGAAGAGGGCTGTGAGTGAGATGGGGAATGAAAGGTTCCTCATATTCACACTAAAAGCCCATCTGTCTCCTGCGGTTTATAGACACTAGATTGCAAAACTGAGAGCTTCACAGCTTTGCACCCACATATAATACACAGTGTGTATTTAAATTACTTTTGTCATTTGCACATTGTGTGTCTGTGTTGTTTGTTGTTTTCAGAGTCTGGCTCAGCAGGCTCTGATGGGGACCATCAACAGTAGTATGCAGGCTGTGCAGCAGGCTCAGGCTGACCTGGGATATGTAGATAATCTGCCTCCGCTGGGCCATGACTTGGTAAGTCTCCTTCCCAATTACTCCACAGCGTTGAGAAATATTTTAGAATAGATGCAGCATGGATAGATACGCTACTCCCCCGCACCCCATCAGTTACAGCAACTCCTTGAGCTCCACTTCTGTAACACTCATGAATGTGTGCTTTCTGATATTGCAGCCTCTGGTTTTGCAAAGCAAAGACAGATTAGATAGAATTAAGCATTCCCGTCACATCAAAGTCCGTCATATTTCTCAAATATAATTAGGATACAGAACTGCCTGTAAATAGTGAGGCTGTATTTAATGCATGAGTGTTTCCAAAGCCGTAGGTGTTGTACAGCCCTAGTCCTTTAATCCTGCACGAGAAAGTTTATACGAGCTGAAAATCACCCACTGTGATGAAAGCCAATAGCTCTCCTTTTCCTCCTCCACCGAAAGGCATCCAGGGTTTGGGTTCAGAACAAAGTGGATGAATCCAAACATGAAATCCACTCTCAGGTTGATGCCATCACCGCTGGAACAGCATCTGTGGTCAATCTCACTGCAGGTGAGTGCCCGGGAGAATACTAAACAGCTTTGGTATTCATCTATTTCTACACCAGAATGCTGGTTCGTGAAGCTTGAGTTGGACAGTATTGTGAAAATATTGTTTATCCGTACATGATTGTAACCCCAAGGTGTGAATCGATAAAAAAAATGTTTTCCAAGTCGGTGTTAAGCACTCGCTGATGATGATCTCTTAAACAAAAGTGCATTTCCAATTCTTTCCCTGATAGATGTTTCTACTGATAAATAAATCTTGAACTTGTTGTCCTACAGCTCAACTTACTGGCTCTCTCTGCTCCCCTCGTTGCTTGGCACCACGCCAGTCAAGTTCCTGCCAGCCTTTTGTAGGGTTTTAATCTTGACTCGCCATCTGTTTGGTTGCACTTACATTCCCTCCAGTAGCTAAGACAAAGTTTTTCTTCTTCACGGCCACTTGCTTCATCAACATGCTCATCTCTGTGGAACCATCTCAAATAGGCTCTAATTATGACACTGACACTGATGTGTGTGTTACAGCATATGACACGCAAGCTGCCCTGTGGATTAGCTGAATCAATGTGGCAGCAGCACAACAAATTAAGATGCACAGGCAGAGGCGTAGTTTTTTTAACGATGGCGATCCTTCTCTCACAGGTGAGCCCACGGACACTGACTACACAGCAGTGGGCTGCGCCATCACCACCATCTCCTCCAACCTCACGGAAATGTCCAAGGGTGTCAAGCTGCTTGCAGCATTAATGGACGATGAGGTGGGCAGCGGACACAAGCTCATGGGCGCTGCCAGGATGCTGGCAGGAGCTGTGTCAGATCTGCTCAGATCTGTTGAGCCCGCAGCCGCTGAGGTGAGACGCCCACTGATTATTGTACTGACTTGGACCTCATCCACCTCTGTAATCCCGGTAGCCACAAAGCCGCATACGGTGTTGAACTGCATGTTTTGATTTTTATCAATGTCCCAGAGAAGATGAAGGTATTCTGGGATGATTTTTGATCCAGAAGTCTGTTTTAGATCAGGCCTGTGTGAGAACAGGCCAGGCCAGAGTAATGATTGTGGTGATGTCATCCTCGCACAGCCCAGACAGACGGTGCTGACTGCGGCAGGAAGCATCGGACAGGCCAGCGGGGACCTGCTCCGTCACATGGGGGAGGGCGAGACCGATGAGAAGTTCCAGGTTGGACGCCACCCACTCACTGTTCCTATGACACTGCCGGCCAAACAGGAAGACACACACATACTCTCAGGCCCCATTTAAAAATGTCAATACACACTCAAGTAATCACCTCATGCGTTATATTTAGACTGTTATTTTATGTGTATTTTATTTTTAAGTGTCAAAAGGAGAGCTTATAGTAGTAAAACAACATTACAATGTCTCAGACAGCAGTTAACGCAAGGTTATCCCTAGCCTTCACTAGCTTCCTCATTTATGCTTTTACACTGAAATTCATTTACCTGCCATACACACACATCCTTTCATCCCTAGATGCCTTTTAATGGCTTGATAACACTCTCTTTAGTGATAATCCATGGAGAAAAGGGCTTATCCGGTATACTATCTGACTTCTTGGTCTCATGGACTTTGAGCCAATACTGCTTCTACATGAGGATTAATGCAGTTTGTGATCAATTGTTTTACCATGTAACAGATATAATTTATCATTCACCTCCTAAAATTCATAAACACTACCTGCCTCCTGCCAAAAGCAATACTTGACCTCCCAAATGACCATTTGAAAATCACTTAATCACTTGAATTCGTGGAAAAAAATTGCCTCCAGTGAACAAAGAATCAAAAAACTGAGAAAATTCTTTCCAACTTGAAGTTATAAGCGACCACTTTTATATCAAAACATTAATTTAAGATCTCTTATACAACTAATGCAGTATAATCCAAGTTTCTGTTATCCAGTCATATGCTCAGTACTTACTAGTAGCTATTTTTTTTAGATTAAGAGGGGGAAATTATAATTTAAGAAGATTGTTTATGTTTGAAACATGTAATGTAAAGTGAGAACCAATGTAAAATACAGTTTCAGTTTTGGGAGTCTTCAGAGTCTGTCAGAGCTTTAAAATGCAAATTGATTATGGATTATAATGTAAAATGGTTAAAATTTAAAATAATTGAGGATTATATGTTAGATTATAAAGTATATATATTTCCTTTCTTTGGTACAGTTGATATTCTGGGTTATCCTTTGGTTAATATAGAATAGGCGAAAATAAGCCTGGGGCTTCAGCCTAATCCTTTTTCGGTTACCGACTGTGAGAAAATTTGTGAGAAATGATCTTTCTTTTTCAGATGTATGTAACCGAAATAAAAAATTATTCATTCATTCATTCACACTTCCCAAACAGACAGCCCGTCCAGACAGGGAACTGAACAGAAAGTGAAACCTTATCTATACTCTCTTCAAAGCCAGACTCCATTCAAGAAAAGAGTATTTTTACCTCATTAAATACGGGAGCTGCTGGTCTTCCACTGCCTCGATTAGTGAGTTTGTTTGTGTTGTTGTGTGACGATTGTGTTGTAAAGGGTAAGTTCAGATTTACCAAAGTCACACAATAACACAAACAAACTACCAATCAAGTCAGTGGTAGACCAGCAGCTCCTGTGTCCAGTGAGGTAAAATTACTGTTTTTGTCAATGGAGTCTGGCTTAGAAGAGAGCATACATAAGTTTTAATTTAGTTCAGTTCCCTGTCGTAAAAGGTTATTTGGGAAGTACTGAGCGTATGACTGGATAAATCAGACTTGGATTACGCTGCATGAGTTGTGTGAGAGTTTGTAAATAGATGATTTGTTGCTGTTGTTAAATGCTGGCCCCTTTTACTACAGCTCATGGAGAATTTTCTCCATTTTTGGATTCTTCACTCTCCTCGGAGGCATTAGAGAAAACAGTATTTTCTTAACAAAATCAAAGTAACACGGGGTGAGTAATTGATAAACAAGTAGTATTTCTTTAAGTTAATTGTACTGTTGTACTGTACACTGATGTTTTTCTTTGTGCTATAGACGTCCAGTGTTCACGCTATATCAACTGCACAAATTGAGTTAAAAACATTTACTCTCCTGATCCTTTCAGTCACATGTGCGCAGCTGTGCTGTGTTTCACTGAAGGACATTGATTAATATGTTGCAGGACACCCTGATGAATCTGGCCAAAGCAGTGGCCAATGCAGCTGCTATGTTAGTCCTGAAGGCCAAGAACGTGGCCCAGGTGGCCGAGGACACCATATTGCAGAACCGGGTGATCGCAGCTGCAACTCAGTGTGCCCTGTCCACCTCGCAGCTGGTCGCCTGCACCAAGGTACTGATCTAGAACTTGTTCATCTCAGTAGCCAAGTAGGTAAAGGATATACCACCAAGCAGGTTATCATTCAAGCAGAATGAATGACACTGACCACTGGCTTTGGTACATTTTAATAGGGAAATGAAAAGAAATTAGTGTTTATTTTATCAGAAACAAATGAAAAACAATTTCATGTTTATTTTAAAGGCCTTAATTCTTGTACCTAGTTAGATGAAACAATTATTACTGTAGATAAATTCTGTTTAATATCATAATAGTCTCCTCAGCTCTTGTAATTCGTATGAGCTTCTGCTAACGACTGTGTGTGGTGCAGGTGGTGAGCCCGACCATCAGCTCCCCAGTGTGTCAGGAGCAGCTTGTCGAGGCCGGGAAGCTGGTAGACCGCTCTGTGGAAACCTGTGTCAAGGCTTGCCGCTCGGCCAGTGACGACGGCGAGCTGCTGAAGCAAGTCGGGGCAGCAGCCGGTGTGGTGAGCCAGGCCCTCAGCGACCTGCTGCAGCATGTGCGCCATTACGCCAGCTGCGGAGAGCCCATTGGACGTTACGACCAGGCTACGGACACAATCATGAACGTGACAGAGAATATTTTTACCTCCATGGGAGATGCTGGTGAGTATAAAAAAATAACTCACTAGAGAACATTGTCCGGTAGAGCTGTTTAGTGTCTCTGAACAGTAAAAAATCAGGTGATCTTTAATCACAACCTGCTTTCACTTGACTTGTTCTCATGTGTTTTGGCTGCATAAGAGGGCTGTAAGATATTGTCCATATCTGTGTCCATGTTAAGTGCTCTAAAAAACCCTGTCGAAACATTGTCAAAGCTCGGGGTATTTGTTATGGTTCAAGCCATAAGGCCGAAAAATTTCAAAACCCAGCCAATTCTCAAGGGGTTGTAGGAAACATGTCATCCAAAACCACTACAGTGCTCTCAATCTGGTCTCAATCAGCATCAGGGAAGCTTTGAAACTTAAAAGGAAACACATGACCAGGGTGATTTTGGAAGGACAAACTTTTTACCTTCTATAAATCAACAAGTAAAAAAAAAAATTAGGAAATCTATAGCAATAGATCAGCGTTCAGTGATCAGAGTTCACTCTACAGATAGTGTATTGGTTGATTCCCAAGGCCACTGGATGTAGGTTGTAAAGCACCTAGATGTCTTGTCTTTCACAGACTTCTCTGGGTGAGTTATTTCAAGCTGGAGGTGGGTGTTTGGGAAACACAGCTTTTTATAGCAGGTGTGTGGGGAGATGTTACATATATTCCAAAGACTTTGATTTGTGTGAGAGAGGATGACTCACTGGAAACCTTCAGCTATAAAAGTTCATGAAGGTGAAAACAAATTTGTGACTAAGCAACACCAGGACCAATACAGACATTTCTTAGTGACACATAAGGGTTGGCTGATATGATGATGTACATTTACCATCAAAGGTCAGACATTTGGTTATGCTGTTCCTACTGAAATAACTATCATTTTAGTATCTTTGGTTGTATTATTCCATTGTGAGGAATGTTGCAAATCAGAGAACATGGCTGCTTTAACTCAGTATTGGATGGACCGAAGCTTTGCATTAATTAGATAAGGTATCGTTGCTTTGTTTAGGTATTTAAAGGGATGGTTTGGATCATTTGAAGTAAGGTTGTATGAGGTACTTATCAGTAGTCAGTGCAATATACAATAGATATCAGTCAGGACACCCCCAGTTTGGAGAAGCAGGCAGGAGTACCGAGACAGAAGCGAAGAAACTATGCTCTCATCAAAGCCACCAGACTCCATTGAGAAAAACAGTCATTTTAGCTTGCTTAAATTGGCAGCTGCTGGTCAGCCACCGCCTCCGTCAGTTTTTGACTTTGTGTTATTGTGAGAGTTTGGTGAATACAAACTAAACCTTATAAATGACAAAGTCACATAATAAGACAAACAAACTAACTGATCGAGGCAGCAGCAGACCAGCAGCTCCTGTGTTTGGCTATGTTAAATTACTGTTTTTCTCAATGGAGTCTGGCTTTGAAAAAAGCGACATAATTGCCTCAGTTCCCCGTCGAAAAGGGCTGTTTGCAGCAAGGTAAAGCAGAGAATATATTCTGAATATAGTACAAACTTAAACTGTTATAGAGTTTTTTTAGATGGGACTTTCTTAAGTGTCTAAAAAGATGTTTTGCTACTGACCCTGTCCACAGCAGTACAGCTCCAACCTGGGGGCATGCTCACTAATACTACTGTGGGTAATAAACTATGGATATGTACCTGATACAACCACTTCTAAAGATCTGAACTATCCCTTTAAGTCACTAGCGTAGCCAAAAATAGATATTTCCATTGGTTATTTTATCTCTACTGTACAGTCTCTCATCTCAGTATCCAGACAATACTATTGCTAAATGGATGATGACAACTCTGAAACCTAACTGTCAACTTACAGATAGCTCTGGCTGTTGAAATGGATACAAATGTACAGCGATCTGCACAACAAACAGACAGTCCTCATTGGAAAACAAAAACAAATGTAAATGGACAGAGTTGCCAAATCAGCTTTGCAGCGCCAACTGAATTTCAGTTGTAATATGGCCTTGTCTTTGTGCTGCCATCCTAGTTGATAATCTTGATGTTTGTGTGGGGCATCTGCCTCTGTGTACTTACTTCCTGTCTGTATGTGCAAACAGGTGAGATGGTGCGTCAGGCCAGGGTGTTAGCCCAGGCCACCTCTGACTTAGTCAATGCCATGAGATCTGATGCAGAGGCTGAAGTTGACGTCGACAACTCCAAGAAACTGCTGGCTGCAGCCAAACTCCTGGCTGATGCCACAGCTCGGATGGTGGAGGCTGCTAAGGTAAGAGCGTAACAGGTGTTCTCTCTGAATGCTGTGCAATTAATATGATTGAATATTTGCTTAAATGCCTAACTAGTAATGCAATTTACTTAAATAACCTCAATTTAACAACCTAATCTAACTGCTTTCTTTCATTATTACCTTTCGGTTTTTTGTAGTTTAATTAGTACTTACTTCCAAATTAATAAAAAGGACACATTTCTAATTAGTTTGATCCCATTACAAGCAATCAGTTTGATCCACATCTGTTGATATTGTGCGTTTTATTCAATTTTTTTTCTATCAGCACTGCTATGATGTTCCTGCACGTGTAATGACATACTGAATGCATGCAAAGATGAACTGAACTGAATTGCTTTCATTTGGTAGAATACACATTTTGGCATTACTGTATGCACTAGCTACCATCATCATTTCACATCTGAAATAAAAGGGTGCAGCATCAGTGGCTCTTAATAAGCCCCTGGCACCGTCGAGCAGGATACAATCAGTGTGAAATACCCAGGCAAGTGAGACGCTGCCTATGGCACATTAGATGTTTTTGATCTGTGACACATTAATCACCACATCACTGCCATTATCAAAGAGGAAGTGGGAATCTGGCACCGACGGTTTCCTTGGAAACTGCCAGATCGCAGACAGAACTAAAGGCCTATTTGCATCTATTGCAGAATGTGTGTAGCCGGAGTTGTTAAACTTTCATTACAGCCGTCTGATAGCTATTGTTATGTACTGTATGTACGTGTCATGATAATGTGTGTCCCTGTGTTCATGTGCTCTCAGGGGGCGGCTGCCTACCCGGAGAACGAGGACCAGCAGCAGAGGCTCAGAGAGGCAGCTGAGGGGCTGCGTGTAGCCACTAATGCTGCTGCTCAGAATGCAATAAAGAAAAAACTGGTCAACAGGCTGGAGGTGAGTCACTGGAGCCAGCATACTCTCATCTATGTGTTGTTTGACCTTGATCAAAACACAGCTCTCCCCCTTGTTTCTCATACTGGCAAAGATATCACGTAGATATCTCTTTCCCACATTTTGCCTTCCCTTTGGTATAAACATTGAAATAAATGGAGAGTTTAGACATTAGGCTAAGGAAACATATGCCAGAATAATGAAATGCCTCAGCAGTCATTTGTACAAATATGGCCCATTTAGTATATTTGTCTGTTTTATTTCTCTTTTCCCGTAGCAGTGAGCTATAAATCCCATTAGTGCTGTGAATGAGCTATCTGAGTGTAAAGATCTGTGTTTAGCCCTTGGTATCAGTTTGCCCCTAATGACTAGCCCCTCTCAGCTCCAAAGCGCCCAATGTTCAATTTTCTAGGCACATAAAGTATGCATTACCCAGGGCTGGGATCAGCCTGCTATCAGACATATATCTCAGTCCGCCTCCTTCCATCAGATGGTCACAGTAATGGCGCAAACGGTCGCCTCCATCAAGGAAATGTGTGAGCCACTGAAGACCAAAGTGTCATGAATCTGCAAGTGTGCAATGTAACAATTATCACAGTCACCCCTTAAGACCTCATTAATCTTACCTGGTATCTCCTCACACACTGTCATTCAGCTGCCATGCAGATGTGCACATGCTTTTATTTAGATGTAAATAGGAATAAAGTATTGAGAGCACATTACACCGTATGTAGAAAATGCTACTCCTACCTATCATGTCAGTTCAACATGCAGTCCTGTCTTCCTGTCTTTTTCCCCTCAGTATAATGATATCATATATTCTGGCTCTGTTTTATCATCCTCCTCGTCTGCTCACCCACTCAACAAGGAATGTCTTCTCCCTCTGTTTTCAATCTTGTCATTACTTCAAAGCTAGTCTTGTGTCTATGAATTAATGTGAGCTAAGCAGTCTGTTTCCACTGCCTTATTTTCTGAAACATAGCAAAGGGAAAGCAATGCCAATCACACCCTGTGAAATATAGATTGAGCACCACACTTCGAGTCATTTCCCTCTTCTTACAAAATGCTTGGTTTGTGGCCCCTCTTAGTTTGATTAGAACAACTCTGTCTGAGTACAGAACATGACAGCGTAATACTGCACAGAGAGATTGTTCCTCTCAGCCAGGCGCCACTCTCTTACTTTAGCCTAAATGATTTCCATTTGTATCTCCTGAACAGATAGCTGCTAAGCAGGCAGCGGCGGCTGCTACTCAGACCATCGCAGCTGCCCAAAATGCTGCTGCTTCTAACAAAAATACAGTGTCACATCAACAGCTAGTGCACAGCTGCAAGGTATGATCGTATTCTCTTTTTACTGATGTGTTAAAAAAATATGTCAAATAATGAGCTGAAAAAACTTGCCATGAAAATGTACGATTTGGAAGCCTTGGCAGCACTTTTCTATTTCAAACATGATGATGTGGATATGAAGCATAGATTATTGTTGTGTTTTTATTGCAGGCAGTAGCAGATAGCATTCCCCAGTTAGTGCAGGGGATGAGGAGCAGCCAGGCCCAGCCCGAGGAGCTAGGTGCTCAGCTTGCCCTCATCATGGCCAGCCAGAGCTTCTTACAGGTCAGCCCTTTCACCACGACACAGTCCACAACAATAAAACTCTCTGTCATCACTTACACAGTCAAAAACTGCTCATCAAGTGCTTATGAATTTGTTGTTGTTGTTTTTCTGTCACCATCACTCAGCCGGGGAGTAAAATGGTGACGTCTGCAAAGTCAGCCGTTCCAACAGTGGCTGACCAGGCTGCTGCTATGCAACTTGGCCAGTGTGCCAAAAACTTGGCCACCTGCCTGGCCGAGCTCAGGACGGCCACCCAGAAGGTATCCATACTTAACACTGTTAGAGATAGCAGGAATCATCTCACTGATGCAGGAAATTTGTTGCTATCTCTTGTTTGTTGTGAGGCTTAGGTAAGCCCAGCACTTTGATCTCATTTAGAGATACCGAGCACAGCATATAGGCTGGCATCCTGTCTGTGCTGCATAATGCACGGGGTTCATCATGTGAGAAATATTTATGCTTATGTGTCACTTAAAGGCCCATGAAGCCTGCGGTCCTCTGGAGATCGATTCAGCTCTCAAAACTGTACAGACGCTCAAGAGTGAGCTGCAGGATGCAAAGATGTCTGTCATTGACGGCCAACTCAAACCTCTTCCTGGGGAAACGGTCAGTACACAGCAACATCTGCTGTACAGTTCAGCTGAAATATTATACTGTAGTTATCCAACTGTAGACATACTAGCATGATGAGGAGATCACGACTATGAATCACATGGTTTATTTGTGTGTTCTGTTTCTCGCACAGCTGGAGAAGTGTGCTCAGGATTTAGGAAGTACGTCTAAGGCTGTGGGCTCCTCCATGGCCCAGTTGCTGACATGTGCCGCACAGGGAAATGAACATTATACAGGTAAAGGAAGTGCATTACACAAAGAGAGTAGGTCATAGAATCATAAAGCTACAGCTGGCTACTAAAAAAATACCTTTGTGTTATGTTTGCTTAAACTGTCACTATATTCTGAAATAAAAACATGAGACAGATAGCCTGTGGAAAAAATACTGTCCCTCCTCCCCTCCTGCCGCCTCTAATGGCATTAGCTAGACTCACACACGCACACCGCACACCGACAACAACCAATCAGAACTGTGGAGTCTCTAACACAGCTGTCACACATGTTAATCACTGTTCGTGTGTGGTCAAACTGCCAAACTAGGCAGCGTTTATTAAATATGAAACAAGATTCTGTCACTGCATTGCCTATTTCTCCCCTAAAATGTTTCCAGAAACATATTTTAGTGTAGCTGTGAAATGAGAAGGCTGGAGCAACTTTCTCAGTTAACAGCTGAACAGTACACCAAAATATGTTTCAGAAAACATTTAAGGACAGAAATGTGCAATCGATAACAGAATCTTAATATTTGATCAGTGCTGCCTAGCGTAGTTCACAAGCCACAATTGACATGATTGACAGCGTTAGAGACTCCTCTGCTCTGATTGGTTATTTTTGCTCACGTGTAAATAGGCATTAAGTTAAATAATTTTACTTGTGTCTACAGCAGTTACGTTGCCAGAGTGGTTATATTTAATAAATATATGTGCATTGCAGACTGTAATTTTGAGTGAAAAAAGTTGTTTCTTCGAACTGTGCCAAGTGGGAGTGTGAAGAAAAAGCAGGCAGAGGAAATCATGACTCCTTTATTTATGCTATCACTATTGCCTTAAACTGAACCCTTTGTATCCAACGTGGCTTGGCTGTTCCACCGCCGATTGCGGCCCAATCGAGGATCTCAGGGGAGGAGAGATGAAGACAGATAGAGAAAAGCATTTCTAACAATGACTGCTCCCAGGCAGCACTTCATGCTGTGGCCCACGGTGCTGCTCGCTACTCATTAATCTTATTTTCTCTAGATTTAACATTCCATCAGCAAATGGCTTCACTTGGCTGGTTAATGCAATTTGATGCAATTTGCTGCTTTTCTTCTCGGCTCTGTGTATAATAAGTTAAGGGCACCTCCCGTGTGGAGCCATATTTATTATATTAACTCATTTATTTAAACAATGAGGGCATTTCAGTATCACAGTTTGTTCTCAGTGTGGTACGGCTAGCCCCTGCCTGCTGATTTGCACAATGCAATTACAATTATAGTAATGACATGAAATACACATACCTCTGAGTTTGTATCGCTTAAGCAGGACTGCTGCAAAGTAAAACTAATTAGATTGAAATTAATGTTTAGTAAAATGTCACTTCTAATTTCTACAGAGACACAGTTACTTACTCTCACAACATAACAATGTTCAACAAGGGGAAAGTGAACATCATATTTCTTCTGTACAATATTACATCCATAGTTACGACAGTAGAAAGGCTGTGTTTTCACTTGTTCTGATATTATTTGGTTTGCCTTATGGTATTCTCTCCGTCTTTTGTCTATGATCAAAATGATTCATTGTGATTTCAACATGTGGTTGGTTGTTCCCAGGTGTGGCTGCCAGAGAAACGGCCCAGGCTCTAAGGACATTGGCTCAAGCAGCCAGAGGTGTAGCAGCCAGCACCAAGGAGCCTCAGGCGGCAGCTGCGATGTTGGACTCTGCCCAGTGTGTCATGGAGGGCTCGGCCATGCTGATCCACGAAGCCCATCAGGCCCTGGTTCATCCAGGAGATGCTGAGAGTCAGCAGAGACTGGCACAGGTAGCATAGCTCCCAGTAATATATAACTCAGCAGCAGTAATATTCATGCAGCAATCACATTGTTCCTCTCAGGCCCCTCTCTCTCTCCTCTACTGATTTGTGAACATTTCTTCTTTCCATAACAATCATCCCCTCTAAGCGTTGCTATTTTCTCTCTGCTCTGTCTCTCGCCTGGTATTCCTCTCTCAGGAGTGCCAGAGTAAAACTGCTCATTCTCCTGCAGCCCTTCAGGGGATAAACATATTGTTTGGCATATATCTGTGACAGCAGCATAAATTAGTGACACGGATTACTGTGCACCGCTGTGAGCCCAGTTTGCATTTGAGATGTTTTCCCCTCATAGCTTTGCTCTGGGACTTTGTATTGTGCAGCACATTGTTAGAATGACTAATGGCAGTCCATTGACGGAGCGTTGTGCTGTGTTTCAGGTGGCCAAAGCAGTGTCGCACTCTCTGAATAATTGTGTGAATTGCCTGCCAGGCCAGAAGGATGTAGACATGGCTCTTAGGAGCATCGGAGAGGCCAGCAAGAAGCTGCTGGTGGACATCGTGAGTCCCATCTTGACTTGTGGATTTCTTAGTGCATTTGTAGTTACACAAAAACATCTGTACCGAACACACACATTACAATACCACCCCACAACTGAGCAGGATATTTCCATTTGACTTGATTTTTGATAGTCTGTGTATTACAGTGTGCCCTAATTGGTGTGTGTCTCATCTTTGAAGCTCCCTCCCTGCAGTAAGACATTCCAGGAGGCCCAGAGTGATCTGAACCACACAGCAGCTGAACTCAACCACTCTGCAGGCGAGGTCGTCCACTCCTCTCGTGGAACGAGCAGCCAGCTGGCTGCGGCCTCAGGAAAGTTCAGCCAAGACTTTGATGAGTTCCTGGATGCTGGCATTGAGATGGCAGGACACACCCAAGTAGGTTTCATGATCAGTCAACCCCCTCCACACTCCATTAAAACAGTTCAGTGGTCATCCACTTCAGCCAGTATTTTACACATGGAGAGCAGAATTCAAACCTTTCATGGAAAAAAGTCAACGTCTTAAAGCCGAGTGGCCGAGCTCATATTTTTGTGTCACTTATTACCTAAGCTATTTAAGTCATTTGTTAATTAGACCTTTTCATCTAATTCATTTAGGCATATGATTGTCCCCAAGAGCACTAACACAGTCAGATGTAATGAGATCTTGTGATGTTCTTGTTCTGGTTATTTTGCTCATTAATTTGGAAAGATCGTCTGGGATTGGAGTTGATGTAGCATGACACTCGAGCTTTAATCAGGCTCAAAGCGGCCTGCCGAGTGAGGGGAGAGGATATAGGTGGTAGATACATTTTTTGCAATACTTTATCCCTTGACAGCTGTTCCAGATACAGTAAATACTCGAACCTAAAAAATCACCTGTATTTTTCCTTTTCCTTCCTCTTGCAGAGCCAGGAGGACCAGATCCAAGTCATTGGTAATCTGAAGAACATCTCAATGGCGTCCAGTAAGCTGCTGCTGGCTGCCAAGTCTCTGTCTGTGGATCCAGGTGCAGCCAATGCTAAGAATCTCCTAGCTGTGGCAGCAAGGTGCGATAAGATGCAGATAGCACCTGATATGTGTCAGATGTTCTCTTTATTTGTTTCTAATGAATATCATACACTATTTGCTGGTGAACTGAACCATTTTGTCCCAAGTATGAATCCTGCTCCATGTTTGAGCAGGAAGGAAATTGTGATTTTAAACGTAAATGTCACAAAACGTCTTCCTGCTGCATCCACATGCCATTCCCAAGCTGTGCCTGTTCAGCATTGCTAGAGGGAGTACGTAGTGAGGAGCCAACAGCTGGTCCCGCAGGGCTTTGGGCCTGACTGACTTCTCTCTGTCTAATTAGGAAGATGGAAGCCTTGGCTCGGGCCTGTCTGTGCTCAGCAAGGCTGAACACAAACTCAAGACAATCTCTGCACTCCTGTGCGGCGTGTTAGCCCATCGCAGTGAGTGGCCAGCGGTGCCACGCTTGAGTAGGGGAGCTAAAAGCATGTGTGAGTGAGTGTGAGTGAAGCCAGGCTGAGCATGCATGCGGAGGACACATGTGAGAGCTAAAAAGCCTGTGTGGCTGCCTGTGTGTTTCAGGGCAGTGACAGAGAGTATTAACCAGCTGATCACGATCTGTACCCAGCAAGCAGCGGGACAAAAGGAGTGTGACAACGCCTTGAGGGAGTTGGAGGTAGCCGTCCTCACATACACTGTACCACACGCAGACTGTCCTTCTCAGGCCTGTTTTCTGTTGCGTCTACATGCCTGTGTGTTTTGCATCAGTGATTACATTTTTTTCACCCCTTTCCTTCCATCTATTTTGCATCTGATTACTCCCATAGAGCCATTCATCGTAGACGGACATCCTGAACTACAATAAGTGCATTAGTGACACTAGTTGAACCAGAGCATTTTTGCATACTGAAGCCTACATTCACTTAAACTCAAGTAACTGAAAACGACAATAAGGCTGTGCATTTTAAAAGCGTGATTATCATTATTTATCAAGGCAGTTTATTCTAATCAGCTTGATTTACATTTATAGTGTTTCCTTTCTCTAAATTAAGTGGCTGATAAAAGTGTGAAATCACAGCAGGAATATTCAGCGGTGTGTCCATTGTAGTTTAAGTTCTAATCATCTCTGTCTATGTACAGGCTGTCAGGGGCCTCCTAGATAATCCCAACGAGCCTGTCAACGAACTCTCCTATTTCGACTGCATCGAGAGCGTCATGGAGAATTCAAAGGTACAAGCTATCAAAATAACTGTGTGAACTATATGCTTTAACTGTCAGAAACATTTTACGTAGTAGGCAGCTGAGGATCTAATTTGTACACGTTCCCTCCGTTTCCATATGCCTCAGGTCCTCGGAGAGTCAATGGCAGGCATATCACAGCACTGTAAGACAGGTGATGTGGTGGCCTTCGGGGAGAGCGTGGGTGTAGCGTCCAAAGCTCTGTGTGGGCTGACGGAGGCTGCAGGACAGGTGAGATCACAGCATGGTACTAACTACTCAGTCTGAGCTACCATGCTTCTACTTTCATCTGAGCTTTCTGCTCTTCTGCACTCTTTTTTGCTTACCCTATTTTTCAAAGACCCCCTCAAAAGAAAAGCAAGATTTTAATCTTGTTAAACTGTCCATATGGTGTTTTTACATGCTGTAAAATAAATCCTGAGTGTAATATGCTAGGGCAGTCTAAGATTCAAATCATCAGTTGGAGATCCTCAGTCATTTTGTAAATATTGCCAAAAACAAGATATCAAAATGGTTGATGAACTCTGACCTTTTGATTGACACCTCACTTGAGCCAATAGGAGCTTCCATGTCCTCTCTACAGCCTATATCAGCCAATGAGAGCATGTGTTGAAAGGAAGGGCCATTCTTTCTTGTCAGTCTAAAGAGCCAGCCAATTGCAAGGTGTTGGTATGATGGCTGACAGGTCTTGTAGCCAATGAAACCTCTGACTGGAGCTTTTTAAGTCGTTACAGTCAACATAGGCCATTTTAAATGTACATAACTAACACACACAAATACAAATGGCTTCTCTGTTGTCTTAAGCAAGGGAATCCAGTATTACTTATCAATTAAGGTTTTCTTTAAGTTTTAACATATACAGTAAGCTCCTAAATAGACATTTTGGTCTTTGCTGATTTGCTTTTAAAGTCATAATCACACATTCAGTACAGTGTTTCGGTCTCTTTTTTTGAAAGGCGCCAGAACAAAGCCTTAGAAAAATATGTGTAAAATGTTTATTTGCTGTGATATTGTTTTCCAGCTATTAAGTAGCTCCTAGTTATAGCCATCTGCAGCATCTTTTTTCAAGAAAATATCCAGACGGAGATTAAAAAAAAAATCTATTTCCATGTGTTCAAACTTCTTTTACTCAATGACAGACACACTTAGGGTGATTTTTGAAAAAAAAAAAAAAGTGTTACTGTTCAAAAGACAGTGCATGTTCATGTGTTGAAAATGGAAAAACAACAGCTTTCAATTTACTTTGCTTATGTCTTTGATGGGCGTTTCAGATGATTTTACAGGAATGTTAAGAGGATTTTAATCATGTTACATTTTAATTAGGCAAAAATTTGTTTTACATGATACATAGAGCCCTCTAACCAATACATGCAAAGCAATTCAAACATCTTGACAAGGTGGAATCCAGTCTTAAACGGTAATTAAACATGAGCAGGACAATTGGTCACGATAGTGAGTCCGGATTCATTGGAGGTTTTACAGACTCTCACCCCTAAAGCTGTAAAATAACATCCTCACCTCGAAGAAACATTCAGTTGCCTTGTCTGGAAAAGGGCACCCTCTGACAGATCTTTTGTTCCCTCTGCAGAAAGCTCCCCAGTTATGCACAGTGTATACAATATGAATCAATGTATGTATCTATTCATGTATTCATGTACTTATGTGTTTATGTCAGAGATTGCAGGCTGCACATGGGGGGGTTTAGCTTGTCTGTGACAACAGGTGGCATCATAGAGGACAGAGAGAACCTGTCTGGTGGCACACTGATACATCTATATAACTCTGTTTGTTTTCTGCCCTGTAGGCCTCTTATCTTGTAGGTGTGTCTGATCCCAATAGTCAGTCAGGCCACGAGGGGCTGGTGGATCCCATCCAGTTTGCAAGGGCCCATCAGGCTATACAGATGGCTTGTCAGAACTTAGTGGACCCAGCCAGTAGTCCCTCACAGGTAAGAAGGTCCATATGGGTCTTGAAATCATTACAGGACCATTCCCTGACAAATGTGGACTACACTTGGGATAGTAGTGTATATAGATCTCTGGTGACTGTGATTAAATGGCTCATTAGGTTTGAAAACCTTAAAATCGACCTGAATGTCGTAAATAATTTACTCTGCACACACCTCAGCGCCTAATTTCATACACCTCTGCTTCCTGTTTGTTGGTGTTTTCTTTCTTTGTCAGGTCTTGTCTGCAGCAACGATTGTAGCCAAGCACACCTCAGCTCTTTGTAACGCCTGCCGCCTGGCTTCTTCTAAAACCTCCAACCCGGTGGCTCGGAGACAGTTTGTCCAGTCAGCCAAAGAGGTGGCCAACACCACAGCCAACCTTGTCAAAACCATCAAGGTCAACTCCCCAACTGATCAAAACGTTGAGTGTAAATTTGGTACAGAATTCTTTCGTCCTGTGAGAAGCTGTGAATGTGTGTATCATTCAGACGCTTACAAAAATATGACCCAACTGGACAAATATTCATATGGTGCTGTCTTGTTTCAGGCCTTAGATGGGGATTTTTCAGAAGAGAACAGAAACAGATGCCGCGTTGCTACGACCCCACTCCTTGAGGCTGTAGAAAACCTGTCAACCTTTGCCAGCAACCCTGAGTTTGCAAGCATCCCAGCGCAGATCAGCAATGAGGTATTTATCCATTGTGATGCTTGTTTGCAATGCCCTGTTTAAAGTTCTCTTTCATTTTTTCCCACAGTCCCACAGCTGAATTAAAATGAATGGCAATCTTTCATCAGGTCCTCTGTTCTCAAAAACATCCAATTAGTCATTTTTTCGCCATCATCCTACAGAGGATCTTGAAGATACTCTTCTGAAATATTTCATGAATATGTTTGTGACTTCTGCACTCAATCCCTTTGAAACAGGCACTTTTATATGAGCCAACACAGAAAGGTTTGTCCAGCGAACATGGGGGGAATTGGATTGAGGTCCAATTTCCCCTTTTCTTTTAATGTCAAGAAAAGACTCGAGGAGAAAGATGGATTTTTATTTTTCAATCTGAGCCGAACAGTTCTCGCACAGTCCTCTAAAAGCTTTATGGCTGTAATCTGTTGGAGGGCAGTGTTTAACGGCACTCTTTCTCAGCACAGCTGCTCTAATCTTCAGCTTGTTAATCTAATTGTCGAGGGAGGCTTTGGCTCGGATCATAAAGACTGAAGGTGTTTCTTCCTGCATCTGTGTAAAGCTGCCTTTCTAATCTCATCCCTCCCTTTGATTGCACCTTTGATCTCTCCAAGGTAGTCAAGGAATATTAACAACTCTGTCATACCAATGTGGCTAGCTTCTTGCTGTTGAGCTGTTACCTGAGCTGCTGTTTCACCTGCGCTAATCTTTCCATTTCCACAGGGCTCAGCGGCCCAGGAGCCCATCGTGCGTTCAGCACGCTCCATGCTCGATAGCTCCACTTACCTTTTAGAAACAGCCCGCTCGCTGGTCCTCAACCCCAAAGATCCTCCCACCTGGTCCATACTGGCCGGCCACTCCAGAACAGTCTCTGACTCCATCAAGAGTCTCATCACCTCCATCAGGTTGGTATTAATCCCACCTACTGCCACATATGTCTCTGCAGGATTATCCTGAATCAAAGTTTCTAATGGTTTTACTCGCAGTAGGAGGAAAAAAATTGTATCTGAAGCCAGAGGGCTTACTCTGTGATATGTGTTGAGCTAAACAATAAATTGCCACATTAGTTTATATCTGCTGAGATTCCCACTGCCTTGTAATAGATTAATGAACAGTATGGAGCAGTGGTGAGATGAGGAGCCACAGTGGATCTGCAACACATTTTTTTCAGAGGTAGTGCCCCGCCCACTTCTGTCTTCATCATCATCCTCATGCATACACTCTTCTCACAGCAGTTAAGGTCCAAAATAGACTGGCTGACAGTTTACTTTTAAAGGAATAAAATATGTTTTAATACAAATCTGATCTATCTATATACTAAATATGATGCTAAAGCTAGCAGCAGATTAGCTTGGCATAGCATAGAGTGCTCCAGGGTTGATGTTTTTCTGTATTTAGCCTCATCCTGGTTCCTTTGTTAAGAAGCCAATGGGATTTTTCCATTGGATTTTGGATTATTGCAGAAAACAAACCCAGTGGCAAACAAAAGTTTATGATACACATTTTGTTCAGCAAGAAAATCCTCACAAATGAACACCACTCTTATGATTTTTTTAAGTGTAAATGCAATTGCCAGAAGTAAAAAGCTAACTTTAGGTTATAAACTAACTGTACCATGGTTGCATGACTTAACATCGCCACCACATTGAGACTGTAAAGCCGTGTTTGGCATGATGATGTTCCGTAGTCTCATTTAGCCACTTGTTAGCAACTGTCTTTTCAAGACGCATAAAAGCCTCAAAATTTAGGAGTGGGGTATTTACAGGCGTATTTGATGTCATAGAACAAAACGTGAAAGTCTCTTAAGCTTGTTTTAAACACAGACCTTATTTCAGGCATCTAAATTAAAACCTATTGACTTCTAGACGAGGGAATCAGTAGTGCTAAAATGCTATTTCATTTCCAGGGTTTACGACTCATTCCTGGAGACTAGAGTGTCTGCTGGTTGCCTAGCAATCCCATCATGATGATGACAATACTCCTGACCAAGATCAAGCAGAACCAGTGTAATCAATGATGTGTTATTAACGGAGGGGTTTGGACAATACATGAGGGAAGTAAAGAGTAGTGATAAAATAGTGGATCGCATTGATGACCTGTGAGCTTTTGTTCTATATTACAGATATTTGTTTTTATCCAAAATACAAACATACCAACTATTAATGTGACCAATTTTTTTCCCAATTTCTCACTTGACTTCTTGAGTTGCATTCTCCATCTTCTTTTTCCAGTCCGTAGAATATGACACACCCACTGATGTTGTCACGGTTTGCACTTTGGTTAAAAAAACTGAACCAGTTTATTTTTTGGGCTAAACACAATGAACAGTTCAAAATTAGGTGCAGAAACTGGAACGGAACTGGTTCCATGTTGGTGGAAAAGGTGTATGAGAGCTTTAGAGGTGCTGGAAGGTGGATGTTTTTTTAGAAAAATTATTTTTTTGCTTTTCCATCTCAGAAAACACATACATACTGTAGATGAGGAAAAAGACAGAAAAATTGCTGTTTCATAAAACCTATTAATTTTTGTGACTCAGTCAGTGATTCTTTTATCTTGTCGTTCACATGTGAGCATCATCATCGTTCACTTCTTCTATTTCTGTCAACGTTTCTCCTCTTGAGCTCTTAGTCTGTGAATAAACTGTTCCATATCGTAAATGTCATTCACAATTTTCAGCCATTCCGCTTGTGTTAGCAGTTCTGCCTTGGACCATCTCTTCGTAATGACCCTTTTACAAGCTGCTAACAAGATTTTCAGTTGTGTCTCAACACAGTATCTCCTGTCATATTACCAGAGTACGGTACTATACATGACTTGATAATAACCGTGTGAACACGGTTTTCTTAAAACTGTACAAAAATACATGAGACGACGAGTCTACGTTTATTGTCCCGCATTTTCTCCCACATGGATGTGCTAAGTATCTTTTCTTACAGTGTTCTCTCCAAGTATGTGAGGATGTTATAGACTGTTGTATTCTCTGGATTTGTTTTTTATCTTTGGACAGAGCCAGGCTAGCTTTCCACCTGACTTTATGCAAAGCTAAGCTAATCAGCTGCTGGCTGTAGCTTCATATTTAGCATACAGATATGACAGTATTTTCTTATCTAGCTCTTGTTAGTTAAGAGGAAAAGAAGTATTTCTGAAAATGTCACACTATCCCTTTCATTTATATGAGAGTTTTGTAATATTTTGTATTATTTCTGCTGTTGAATGTATTTTATATTTATTGCACACTAATGTACAACTGTTTTTATGTATGTGTTTCTCCACATTTCTGATGATAGGGACAAGGCACCAGGACAGAGGGAGTGTGATTACTCCATTGATAACATCAATAAGTGTATCCGGGACATTGAGCAAGCTTCCCTAGCTGCAGTTGGGCAGACCTTGCCCTGCAGAGATGATATCTCTATGGAAGTGAGTTCAAGTACCCCATCAGCTCTATCTTGTCCGAGAGAAAGAACTTAATGAGATCTGCAGTCTTTCTGTTGTGACTTATACCGTAATTCTCTGCCGTCGTAACTCACCAGGCGCTCCAGGAGCAGCTGACATCGTCTGTGCAGGAGATTGGGCATCTGATTGATCCCGTCTCCACAGCGGCCCGAGGCGAAGCTGCCCAACTAGGACACAAGGTGCTGGTCCGACTATATATCCCTTCATCCCCTCTGGATTTGGGAAGCAAAACCCCATTCTGTCTGTTTTCTATCTTGTGATCCAATCCTTCCTCAGACAGCTGTCTTACACTTCCTCTCCCAGGTGACCCAGCTGGCAAGTTACTTCGATCCACTTGTTGTGGCATCAGTGGGCCTCGCATCTAAGCTGCATGACCACCAGCAGCAGATGACCATCCTAGACCAGACCAAGACCCTGTCTGAGTCCGCCCTGCAGATGCTCTATGCTGCCAAGGAAGGCGGGGGAAACCCAAAGGTACTTAGCAGTTCATGTAGTAACAGTGTGTTTAGCCTACTATGACCATTGTTTAAAGGATGACCTGATTTTACGCTGAATTTCAGTAGGTCAAAACAGTGATGGAGGAATGTTTTTTCCAGGGTAGATTTTTTTAGGAGGATCATTTAGAGCATCCTTCTGCCTCAGTTTCTGTAATTCTCTATTTTATGTCCTTCTTTCAGCTTGAAGTCTTTTGCTCATATCAAACTCATACAAAACAAATAAGCAAAAGTTCCAGGTTTTCTGTTTCTCTACTAGTGTAAGAGTTTAAGAATTGATTTAAAGATCCAAGTAATCATTTTTAAAACTTCTAATCCCATTCTCAGGTGATTCTGCTGTTTCTCAAACTCAGCTACCAAAAACAGAGCCACAAAATAATAACAGTACCTTCTTGAGAAATTTCTATAAAATGGTCTTCCCCTGTCTTCATTCTGACATATAAGTATCACTGCTGTAGAGCAGTGAACAAGGCTTAAGCCCTGATGATACAGAACACGTTTTAGCAGCTGGAGGCGCCTTTTTATAATTGTTTTTAATGAGACTGAAGCTTTTTGCTTGTGGTTTTTGTGCTGCAACGTGCCTTGCATTTTTGCACTCTAGGCACCTAGAGTTTTTTGCCGGAGCGCTCTGAACTCCATGAGTTGAAAAACCTTCTTCTCAGAGCGGGAAAACGTCATCTCTCATGTCATCTCTTTTTTCGCCGTCTTTTTTTCACATTATCCTGGCCATCTGTGGTGGTCATGACAACAAGTTTACAGTTCGTAAACAACGGAGGAGACACTAGTGGTTGCGGTTGCTGGATACCCAGAGCTATACGGCCCAACGATAGACAGCAGGTTGTCAAACTGCCTCAGAGTCATCCTAAAATATGCCTGGAAGCTACCATCATGAAGGCGAAGCTCCTGGACCAACTGGTGGTTCTCCCCATGATCCACCCTCTTTTTTACGGACTCGTGTACCCACACAGATCTCCGTTTCCCTGTGCCCAACCAATTATTTACTGACAGCCTCTCACCCTCAACCAGAGCTGCAGCAAGTACCTTCTGCCTGAACAGTTTTAGTAACTAGATAATAATTACTTGGGGAAAAAACGGTAGTTTGATTACACAGGAAGTTTAGTGAAAGGACATGATAGGGTGGTTGCCTGGCAACAATCAAAAGGCACAGGTTTTTTGGGGGTTTTTTTTACGAGTGGCATTCAATTAAAATAAAGGCAGCGCGGTGCGCCTCACGTTGTCCAACCTGCAAAACACTTTATGTGTGATCGTTGCCTTAGACATGATTTGTTTTTTCCCACATTCCTGACATTTCTCCGAGGTATACCGTATATGATGACATTTAAAAATATAATATAAAAGCTGAGCTGCTGGTAATAGAATTCATTGTGGCATGCATTTGTTTAATATGCAAATTGCCTACTCAAACAATCCTTGGTGGGTTTAAATACTTAGCGCCCATAGAATAATGAATAGATAGGAAATAAGCGCCCTTCTCCCATAGATTCTTACTGGAGGATCCGGTGACACAAGTTGCCGTGGCAGATAGTACCTCTTTAGTCACAGCTCACTGAAGGCAAACACTGCAAACATTTTTTCCATGTTGGCTGTTGACCTTTATTATTTGGACTAAACCCCAAAATCCTCCAACCCAGGGACAGAGGCATTCCTTTTTTTTTCTTTTAGTCCTGCAACGTTATCTCCACCACTCAAGTCCTACATCCTTTTGAGCTCAGCTGCCTGGCAGAGACTGACCTCTGGTGGTTTGAGTCATGCACTACAATACATCATCTCAATACAGCATCTCTGTATCAGTTTATAACAAAAGAAGAGAAGAGCAGTAGAGTGTTAAAAAAAAAAACATACCTTCTGGAAATCTAAATACCTCCATACTGCCCAAGCCTGATGTGAACTTTGTTAAATGTTAAACTTGGAATTTTCAGTTTATTAATTATAGGTCCTGACAGCAGCAAGAATCCAGCCTGGTGAAGTGTCCTCTAGTGAGACACTGCGTACTACTTCCCAGCTGTAGGGACACTCTGGAGCTGTTGTCAAGCTGATAAATTTCCTTCTGGCTAGACCGAGACAGTTTCACAGAAGCGTTAATCAGCTGAATATGTCCCCAGGCGTCCCACACCCACGATGCCATCTCTGAAGCAGCCCAGCTGATGAAGGAGGCCGTGGACGACATCATGGTGACTTTGAATGAGGCGGCCAGTGAAGGAGGCATGGTCGGGGGCATGGTGGAGTCCATCGCTGAGTCCATGGGCAGGGTGAGTAAGGGCGTGTTTGTGTGTGTTTTGATAAAGCACACATGCACTCTCATGAGACATCTGCTCAGGTGGTTTTAAATGGATTTCAGGTTGACACTTATTCCCTATCTTATTTGTCTGAAGGCAAAGTGAGCTTTCCCTGTAAGGGTAATGCCATGGCGAGTGTGCCGAGAGTATGTCCTTGTCAGTGACTCTCATTAGTCCAGTAGATGACAAGTTTTGAATCCACAGCTCACTGGTGATGTTAGCTGTCACTCATCCTGCTGGGGGACATGTCACTCTGTTGACAGCACGGCTAATAATTGACGATGATCTGCTCACACTCAGACATATTGGCTCAGACCTTACCCTTCATTTTTATTTTTCTACCTTGTGTTTTTTAAATTTATTTCACCCTCAGCTTAAACACAGAAGAGCGACCATCGTTTAAAAACCATTAGCATATATAAGGTGGAACCATTTTACAAGAATGCATACATTAAAAAGGTTTATATGTTCTCACTAATGGCTTTTTAATTGTTAAGAAATTATGTATCAATTAGCATTAGAAGAACTTGGATTGCCAAATGGTGTGCATCCAGCATTGGCATTGCCAGTGTAGCTCGACTTATCTTTGTAGCAGCCTCTTAAATTAATCACCCAAGTTTGCACTATCCTTTATAAAAATGTTCCTTCTTGATGAAGGCTACATTGCATTAAGGCCAGTTTAATAATGACTTATTAACATTTGCAGCTGCAGAACATTGCTTTTAAAAACTGGATAACTATAATGTATTAATCATATAAATAGGATGAATAGAAAGGACACTTAAGTGTTTGTCATGGTCATGTGACTAGTACAAATGAAAATGGTCATTGCTGTTAGTTGTTATGGTGACAACACCCTTTGGTGGGGCCATGAAGTGTGTCACACTCACTAGTTTGAGAACGCCGTTTTGGCCTATTCTCACACTTAATTTCCGTACTAAACAGAAACATGTATCGTACACCAATCCAAGTTTGTGTTGGGACCAAGATATTTTAGTTTAAAAAATATATATATAATGTCAGTGCTCTCTAGTCTGGTGCACAAAATGTATACTGGAAACACTGTCTATAAACGTATCTTGAGTGTTTCTGTACTGCAATGACTTAGCAGCCAACACTCACAACTGACAGATAGCCTTACGATAGCTAATATTGGACCATAAATTGTCCTGACAGATTTAATGTTCGGGCTTTAGTTTGGTCTTAAGCTGTCTTCCAAAAAAATTAGAGGGACCAAATTGTCCATGGGAGGGCTCTGTTAGTCATAGCTGCATGAAAAAAACAGGCCAGCTGCACTGGCGGGTGATCAACTGAGGTAATCCTTCCCTACGTGGTGTGCTGACAACCTGGCAAAAATCTTCATGTAGAATTTAGGTGAATCTGTTGGTAGAAATGTAGCATCTTGAATACTTAGAATTATATTTTAATTAGTGTATAACCATCTGAAAATAAGAATTGCAGTTTTTTTTAGCTTCTAATTAGCCCTTCATATCTACATAGGGAGCAGGTCTTCTTCCACAGGGCCTGCCATGTTGCACCACCATGTTTTTACAATGGCCCAAAATGGATGAATCAAACACTGACTCTATAGAGAGGCTTTCACATTTTTATGTTGCCTGAAGGTTCACTGTAGGTAGGGGTGTAGGGAGGGGTGTTCAGTTGGTTACAATCTGCAAACTCACTAGATGCCACTAAATCCTGCACACTGGTCCTTTAATACTAATCTATCAAGCATTCATAATTTAATACAGAATGCAGAGAGTTTAACAAAGTATTAGACCAGATGATGTAAAAACTATGCAAGCCTTAAAATAGATACTCAAGTGCTGATCTTCACAGCTGGATGAAGGAACGCCTCCTGAACCCGAGGGCTCCTTTGTGGACTACCAGACCACCATGGTGAAGTTCTCCAAAGCCATCGCCATCACTGCGCAGGAGATGGTGAGTGCACTAATGTATTAGGATATTCATGCCTGCCTCTGTGTGTTTTCCATTACATTTCCAATCCACAATGACAATATTTGTCAGCAGGGCTGGAGAGACATTAATCTGCCTCTGCTGATGATGAATGTTCTCTCTGTCGCCAGATGACTAAGTCAGTAACCTGTCCTGAAGAGCTCGGCGGCCTTGCCTCTCAGGTGACAGTGGACTACGCACAGCTAGCACACCAAGGACGCCTTGCTGCAGCCACTGCAGAACCAGAGGAGGTGAGAAGCCGTGCTTTCTATCCTATGGAGTACACGGGGACAATTACACACTCTTATGAAAGATTCAAAACATCAAATGGTATATCTCTTTGCAATTGCGCCTCTGAAACGTCAGATTGAAATAGCAGCTTAGGTCTGCATTTTACACCAAAAATGCTCTCGGATGTATCCACTCACACACTGATCAGAGCAGATGTTTGCTGTTCTTTGAAATGACGCCCCTTCCTCAAGGCTGCTCCCGACTGTGTGAGATCAAACAGAAATATACCCCTCCAGCATCCATCGCTCTCAGCACCCACATAGTCTTTTCTTTAAGCTTTTTTTCTGTGTAGTCCAGAGGACAGCAGTGTGTGGAAACATTGCACTAATAAGCACACAGCTCTTATCAATATCTTGTATATAACAGGCTGCTAGAAACCCTGCTGGTTACCATAGCGACATTGTGCCTCTACGAGCCTAAAAGCCTATAGTGATGCTCATAATGAAGTACCACCCACCCATGAATCTCAGTCTGTAAATTAAAGGTGTAGTGCCAGCATTCCATCTCTGAGGGTGCTTGAAATCATTTTTCATCCACCCGCTGGAGAAGAGGCATGCCAGTTTAGGGCATGATTGTAATTGTGCAGAACAGTGACACAAATGAGAAGATGGAGCCAGTGTTAGTCGATGCCTGGTTATGCTTTCAGGTCGGTTTCCAGATAAAGACACGGGTGCAAGAGCTGGGCCACGGCTGTATCTACATGGTCCAGAAGGCTGGAGCCCTGCAGCTCAGCCCCACTGACAGCTTCTCGAAAAGGGAGCTCATCGAGTGTGCCCGCGCAGTCACAGAGAAGGTAAGCTCTATGTGGACAGAAACTGGTATCTTTAAATCTTGAGGGAGGAAGGTTTTTTTTATATACATATAAACATCTTGACTTTTTAAGGGAAGTCTATTTTTGCTGTCATAATTTGTCATCTCTGCTGTTAGAAGTTTGGAAGCAGCATCAACTCAGCATTAGCATTTTTATTGAAATATATTTCATGCATCTCTCAGTAAAGTTGCTGTGTATATACCAATTTAAATAAAGTGATGGAATATGTAAGTGTGAGCATCGGCAAGATTTAAGTTGAATAAATTTGGGTGTGAATAATTGATTATTATACTGTAGCTGACAGGTATGCTTTGTATTTTAATTAAGGTTTAGCCTTGGTGTTAAACCACTATAGAACAGAGTCAGAAGACTAAAGGGTTAATGTTTATTTTAGGTGGTAATAAGTGGTGCTTAACCGTATCATTGTACCAGTCATGCAGGTCATGAGAGCATGCTCTCCTGATCACCCTCACACTGTGCAGGTAATGATAATACTAATGTCTCCCTGCTGCGACCCCAGCAGCAGCTAGCCATGCTGCTCACACATTTGAATTTCTCCCCACCACTCCGAGGCTATGATTTGATTCAGGGCTCATACCGAACTTGAATAATTTGTGGTCTCAGGTTTGCTGATATGTGAAGCCTGTGCCTCGTTGAAATGTACCTCTCAGGGCTTTCCATTTGTTTAGGAGGGATGGGCAGACAGCAGTCTACGGAGGGAGATGTGTGATTTGCAGAGTCAGGTTCATTGGCTTAATGTGATTGTGCAGCAGACTCTTGATTTGATGCATGTTTAACCCTGCTCTCCTTTCTTACTCCCAGCGTCCTTTTTTTAATTGAGCTCGTCCCAATCATTCACTCTAAACACTTGCAACCTCACTCACCTGATTTATAAAGGCTCCGCCAACATCCTACAAAGAGGCAAAGCTGCTGGTTAATCATTAAAAATGTGCGATGCATACAGAAACAAGGGTTATTTTTAGCTGTTTTTTAACACCTCTGAAAACAGCATGTTTGAAGGACCTCTCTGCATATCTAATACCATGCTCCACATGTTCCAGGTGTCCTTGGTACTGTCAGCACTGCAGGCGGGGAACAAAGGCACCCAGGCCTGTATCACAGCAGCCAGCGCTGTTTCTGGCATCATCGCTGACCTGGACACCACCATCATGTTCGCCTCAGCTGGAACACTGAACCCCGAGAATGAGGAGTCTTTTGCCGACCACAGGTGCAGTGACCTTGACCATTTCATGATGTTAAATAAAAGCCTCTTTTCAGCAAAAAAGAAAACAAATGTTACCCGTTTTCATCAGCACAAGGTTAATATAACTTTTTAGGTTTTTACATTGCAACATAGAGCTCCCTTTTCCTTTGATGACTCACTCAGGAGAGATGCAGATTTGCCAATAAAGCCCAATATTCAGATGCATTTCACATAATGAATGTAAATTGAAATTTGTTCTTACCAAACACACATTCTGCTACAAAGAGCAACAGCTTCCTTTCATATTGCTGGTACTTGAGTGTGACTGTGGAGCAGATTGTGACACAATGTGTCCCATCCCTCAGGGAGAGCATCTTGAAGACAGCCAAGACGCTGGTGGAGGATACCAAGCTGCTGGTTGCTGGAGCTGCATCCAGCCAGGAGAAACTGGCCCAGGCTGCCCAGTCCTCAGCCAAGACCATCACCCAGCTCACTGAGGTGGTCAAACTGGGAGCCACCAGCATGGGCTCTGACGACCCCGAGACACAGGTGATGAAATTTACACTAAAGAACGTCTAATATAACCACAGATGTTAGATGTGTGTAGTTACAGTTGTATGCCGCTCAGTTATTGCCTTTTAATTCAGCCGCACAGAGCCTCAACCATCTATTATAACCCATTACGATTGTACTACTCTGTAATATTATTCATCTTCTATGAATGTCTTCTATCATTCTGTAAACCCAGCATTAGATTATCTCTGTAATTTCAGTTTCATCTGATATATATCGTGCCTCCCCTTCCTTCTGTGTGCATGACTCTATCTCTGCCCTTCACTAAGTCTGAAGTATCATGACTAGGTGGGAGTGATAAGGGCTGCAGTGTTAAATCCTCTCCCCAGGGTGCTGCTGATAAACCTATACTGTGACCATTGTGCCGTATTGATTCCAGCTTTATCTCCTCAGGTGGTTCTGATAAACGCGGTACGGGATGTGGCCAAGGCTCTGGCTGAACTCATCAGTGCCACCAAATGTGCCGCCGGCAAGCCAGCTGACGACCCATCTATGTATCAGCTGAAGAGCGCCGCCAAGGTAAATAAATTCACTGCTTTAATATTCACCTGTCATATCTGGTTTGGCTGTGTATTGATTTCAACAATGCAAGTCTTCAATTTATTACTCAGTTTATGCCTCCTCAATGAGAAGATACAGTCATGTAGATATGTATTCTGTAAATGCTCTCTTTGTATTACTGTTACGCTCAGTTTGACGTATCTGGTAGCACGAAGTAAAGCTTTTTCAAAAGAATGATGACAGTCCTTATCAGGGTTTGCAAGGTATTTGCTTTTTCTGTCATATCTGTACGTGGGACGAGACCCATCACTAAGATGTATATTGTGTGTCTGCATTTGTGTGTGCAAGAGAGAGGGCTGGTACGCTTCACTGAGAGCTATCTGTAACCGTGGGACTCCTCCTTTGTGACTTTTGAGACTGTAGTGATTTTTGAATCAGCTTCATTGTCATGACCTAATCTAAGTGAAGCTTCAAATAAAGCTCAGCCTAATCTAAGAACCCATCGGCTATCTGTCTTACGACAATAGGACTCTGAGGCAACAGCCAATATTTCGAGAGAGCCAGTGTAGCTATTTTTTAAAAAAGCTAACATAACGCTAAATTGTCATCAGACAAGTGGGTTCTGAGACTGCATTTTGGCCAATGTGTTCTCACCTCTTTGCTCTTCACATGGACTGGTTCCTTGCTAGTTAAACCTGAAAACTAATCAGAGCACAAACAGACACCAGAACACTTTCAATTAATTAATTCAATAAAAAGTATTTCCAGCAAAAATGTCAAACATTTGCTGGTTCCAGCTTCTGCAATGTGAGAATTTGCTGCTTTTCTTTGTCATTTATGCTACTAAATGAAAAGTCTTTAGGTTTTGGACTGTTGGTTGGACAAAAGAAACAACTGGAAGATGTCACTTTGGGTTCTGTGATAAATCTGATATATTTTTTTACATTTTTAATCAATTTTTCCTGAAAATAATTGGCAGTTTGTTTTTTTAAATATTATTTTTATTGATGATAATGTATTTCAACATGAACGTACAAACCCCAACAAAAATCCCTACCCAAAACCCAACCAAAACAAACACACACACGAAAGAGGGATTTTGACACCTAAATTCAACATAGCCAAGAGTTAATTACACAAAAGCACATAGCAATACATATCATCCATGTATGATCACCAGACACAGCCCATCACGGACAAGAGTACGCAGGAACAAGAAAACCATAAAGGATAAAGGGAAAACATCCAGTTAATATGTATGTCCAGGTGTATGCCTCATCCAGATGAGTCCAGATATTGCAAAAGAGGACCCCAAGATTCTTCTCATATTCACATTTTGGATGATTAAATTGCATTTTTCCCATTTGAAAACCGAAACAAGTTCACACAGCCAGCTAATTGGCAGGTTAGTTCATCATGAGAAGACTAGTTAGTCGCAGCCCTACTTCCAATACCAAAGTCTTGTCCCATTGCCCACAGACTCTGCATACATATGCAGATACTTTGTTTTCAGAGATTAAGCTCAGTCTGACATCTCTTTGTCAGGTCAAGTCTGTTTTATTTACATATCAAAAACATGAATTTGTCTCAGAGTGCTTTACAATATGTACAAAACACTTTATATTATTAGACCACACATAAACAACTTTAAGGGTGAAACAAATGGGCAAAACCTCCAAAAAGCAACACATGAGGAATTCCTCTTCAAGAACATACAGACTTGCAGTAGGTGCTGTATGTACAGAGTAGACAGAAATAGTAGTCACAGAATTATGATATAGAGTGTAGCAAGTTTTAAAAGTTTCAGGCAAAATGCATGATTAGGTTTTTTTTCTGAAGACTGGATCAGAGAAAAAATGTTTAGTAACTTCCTGTGCCGACAAGGTCTGGGAGAATCTGCACTATACACATAAGAAGACTTGCAATTTTACGTTTGATGGTTATGACCACTTTCACACCTGCCAACTGCTGCAGAGTAAAAACTAAGGATCAGATCTTTGGCATCTAAGCTTGGTGCAGCTGCGGTCACTTTAACAGAGACACAGAGATCAAAGAATTTAATCAGTGACAGTCTCAAATATCTCTGAACCAAAGGTTTGCAAGTCTTCTGCAAACTTCCTCATTTATTTATTGTTCTCACAACTGTCATCCCAAGCACAGCGTGTAACTCTAACTGTTTCATAGAGTTTCTTATGTTTTCTCATCTAAATGGAATTAGGGCCACCCATGGACCTGGTTATGTTGACAGATTGTTTCTGTTCCTCTAACATATGGTGACCTCCGAGTGGGACCCACTCCATCGCCTGGCGATCATGTTGCTCGAATTCCTAACCTAATAATGTAAACTCTTCTGACAGAACAGAATGTGTCACCATGAATAAAACTTGAATTGTTTTTTTAAGTGTCAGTGAATTAACTGTATTACAAGTAGTAAATCATCCTGTTGTAATGTGAAATACATCCCTCGGTTTTTCTCTTCCTTCCGCAGCTGATGTCTTTCATTTTCATTAGCAGAGCACCTACAACACATAACCATTCTTCACTGTAATGGACTCAGTGAAGGAGGAGGCAGAAATAATTTTGTAATGTTTTGCAGCTGAGGGGAAAGAGCTCCACCTCCTGGTTTGACTGTGAGCCTCATCATTTGCCTCTTTTTCTTTGACAGGTCATGGTGACCAACGTGACGTCTCTACTAAAAACAGTGAAGGCAGTGGAGGATGAAGCGACTCGCGGGACGAGGGCACTGGAGGCCACTATTGAGTGCATCAAGCAGGAGCTGACAGTAAGAACGCCTCACAGGAACAAGAACCTCTTCTTTATGGTCTTTTGAGAGTCAACTGATGAGACACAGCCTCTCTGCAAAGCTGGCCCAAAGAGGGTCAGGGATATCTATGTCTATTATACTGAACATAACAGGGGAGCTTTTTGTTCTTTTTCCTTTATTATCTGTCCAGCTCCTTTCCTCCTCCTTCGCTCTCAGCCCCTGCAGGTTTCTCACAGCTCTTATCAGGGTCCGGGTAGCAGGCAGAATGAGAAAGGAAGAAGATTTCGGAAGCTTGTTTTTTGTAATTTACTGCTAATCCTTATCAGAGGACCCCAGCCTGAGAGAAGGCTTTACCAAGAGCTCCAGCCAAATTCAACACAGTCTACCTAACTCCTAATTATTCAGCTTCCCATATCAAGACGACCTGTCCGCCTCAGTTGTTTACGTGTGCGCTTCCTTATTTCTTCTCTGAGAATGTGCCCATATCTGAGTCCCTGTCATGCCTATATCCAACCACCTGTGTCTTGTCAGGTGTTCCAGTCCAAGGACGTCCCAGACAAGTCCACCACACCCGAGGAGTTCATCCGCATGACAAAGGGCATCACCATAGCAACAGCTAAGGCAGTGGCTTCAGGCAACTCTGCTCAGCAGGAGGACGTGATCGCCACTGCCAACCTGAGCCGCAAAGCCATCTCTGATATGCTGACTACCTGCAAGGTGCTAATCCACACTGCCCTACCAGAACAGGCCTCACACAGACATCACCGGGCTGCCAGGGAACATGTGAGCCCAGCCTGCTGAGAGCAGATAGGACGTTAGAGTCTAGTCTACTTTATGGCTGCTCCCGCTGGTAGTGACTCAGTCTCTTTTCAAAGTCGTGCAGCGGAGCATCAGTCAGGATGTCCTTTAGTGACTGTAGAGCACTTACAAGACAAAAACAGATGGAATACAGGATGATTGTAGGCTGTGCTTTTGGAAATTACAAATTAGTAAAGAATCAGTTCATATTAGATTTGTGATTTGGCACTGGATAATGTGCATATCCACACATGAAACTCCATCAAGAGTATTCGAGAGCTCACGTAGCACCTTCTCACTTCTATACCGGACCTGTGTTAAATCTTAACATTCCAGTGGGAGCAATGTTTGTGTGCTGTTTTAAATTCACAATACCACATTGTTTTCTAACATCTCCAGCAAGCAGCTTGCCACCCAGAAGTGAGCGAGGAATTGAGGATGAAGGCCCTGCAGTATGGCTCTGAGTGCACTGCCGGATACATCAACCTTCTGGAGCAAGTCCTGCAGGTTAGATTGAGACACAGTTACATGTTTCATAAATAAAGGATGGGAGTGTGTAGCAACAGTGTGGAAGAGTGAATCCTCATATTTACTATTGCCAAGTGAGATTTTCTGGGTCTTATCTGCAGGATTTAATCCTTTGATGCTTGAAAAAACCTCCCCGGCTTCCTCACAGTGTGTTTACCGTAGCATTACCTGAACTAAAAGAATACGGCTGGTGATATTCTAATGTTTGTCTTATTGCCAGCAAATCCCACAAAAATACCAGAACCAACAATAAATTGATTCTAGAGACAAATATAATCTGTGTAGCCAAAGACTGATGTAGCTTTTTCTTCTTTGCCACATACCTCTACTGTTGTCCAGGAACTATTAAAAACACATAAAAGTTTTACACTATTACACTGGGTGACTTATTATGGAGAACACGAACACTGTTGTTTCCTCTGGATTTATCTCACATATTGTGCACAGTCCTGGTGCTGTAAATACTTAAAACAGTCCCAAACAAATACACTATTTACACCTGTTTGAGTAACGTGGGGCGGCTGTGGCTCAGAGATAGAGCCACTACCAATCAGAAGATCGGTGGTTCAACCCCTGGCTCCTTGAGTCAGCATGTCAAAGTATCCTTGGGCAAGATACTGAACCCAAAATTTCTCCCAATGGATACTCATCTGTGTGTTAGAGTGTGTGAATGATTACTGAGTAGTAAGTGGCACCTTGTGTGGATAGAGCAGGTCGTCCAACAATCGGAAGGTCGTTGGTTCATTCCCCGGCTCCTCCAGTCAACATGTTGAAGTATCCTTTGGCAAGATACTGAACCCCGAATTGCTCCCAATGACTGTTCACTGGCGTGTCATGCATGAATGGTTACTGAGTAGGAAGTGGCACCCTGTATGGTAGCCTCGGCCACCAGTGTGCGACTGTGTGAATGTGACTCAGTAGTGTGTAAAGGGCTTTGAGTGGTCGGAGGACTAGAAAGGCAGTTCATTTAGCCTTTACCATCGACTAAAAACTACACTGCCTCACTGTGTTAGGAAATTACTCAGCCTTTTTAAGAACTAAGCAATATATTGGTGGTCTGTTTTAAAAGATTCATTTCTTTGAAGAAACAAATAAGTTTGGGGTTGAGTGCCAGTTGTCAGTAAGAAAACTAAAGAATAATGGCAGACTTCAGGAATGATCACCAGCTATCACCAATGAATGACAAAACTGTTACTTGAAATGTGCTTTATGCCCACAATCTACCTATCAGTCTGTAACCACATTCATCTAAGAATTTAATATATAATATTTTTTTTTATCTTACACCACAGCGTCCCCCTGCAGAAGATCTGATTTAATTTCTCAGCACCTTGTTGCATAAATCTGCATATTAACAATCAGCAAAACTTATTTTCATTAAATTCAGTAGTTCCTAATAACACTCCCCATGCATTGTGTTAAGACAAGTGTGTTGCCATGTAACAGTTGCTAATTGATGTTTTAAGTATCTTAATGAATTATCTCACTTCCATAATTAGTTACTGTAGGAATACATCATGTTGGTTCTGGCAGGACATTAGCCACTAAAAGTACCTTGTGCTATAATTTGTGGTCTGGTATAAAGAGTGTGCTGTCACTGCATCGCCAAGTCAGTTATTAACGGTGCCAAGTTATTTTTTATCTGAACTGTCAGAAATTCACAGAACAGATATAAATGCTTTTTTGTCAGCAATCAGTATCAGCCATGTGGATGTTAGAATAGAGTATTCTTTGCATTCTCATTCATCTTTTGCATCATATTTCCTTGTGCCTCTTTGTTCATGTGTGTGTGTGTTCGTATCTATTGGGTTCTTGTATTCTCAGGTGCTGCACAAACCGATGCCCGAGCAGAAGCAGCAGCTGGCCGCACACTCGAAGCATGTGGCAGCTTGTGTGACGGAGCTCGTCCAGACAGCTGAGGCCATGAAAGGTGAGGCCACACACACACACTGTCACACACTCTTACACAAGGCACACAAACAAAAGTTACGCTTGACAACCTTTAGTTACCGGTGACCCCGTTCTGACTGATGTCAGGATTATATGGACCATTTAACACACATGAAAGTTGTGTATATTCAGTATTCCAAGACTTTATGGTACCCTATAAAGCAGTATAATATTATTTTATTAGGAGGCATGCATTGTGCAGAAGCTTGTGCGCTGTCCAAAAATTGTTGGCAGCAGATTTAGGTTTTAAAATGACTGTGAGACATTAAAGCCGCTGCAGTGTAAAACTGGGTGCAGAACACAGTTGGTTTGAAGCAAGAGGATTTTCACTAGGAGCCAACTCAGTTTGATAAAATGTAAAAAAAAAAAAAAAAATTATATATATATATCACAACAGGATTGTGGAGATGTTAGAGATTAGTCAAAGGAGTCCTAATCCTCTTGTGTATGAATGATATTACAGTTTTATTGAGTCAAGCCACCAAACCTGTCTGCGTCCATAATAAAGAAAGGTCATGAAAATCACTTTGGAATATTGAAATTGCAGCCACAGCGTGATTGCCGTGCAAATTGTTCCAAATTGCACCAAATGAAGCTCTGTAGGATGGTTATGACACAGAGTGTTTCCTATAGAAGCTACACTGCTGCATCTGACAGGAGTAATAGATTGTGTTTGGATGAGAATTAGATTTCAGCGTATAGCCCAAGACCCAGCGGGGCTATCCACTTCACCTCTCTAATGTCCCATGTGCTCTCTCCCTCTCCCCCCTCTCTTCCCTTGCTGCCTCAGATGGAGGTAAGTGGGATATGCTGTGTTTTTTTTTCTTCCAGATCACCTTTCATAGAGTCAGAAGGCTTGGGGGGTGGGGGCGCAGAACAGATTTCCCCAGAGCTCAACGTAATCTATGAAAACATCATTCCATCTGCTTTACCAAGCTGTTCCCAAACAGCTCCGTTTTATGGGCACTTAAAAACCTATAAAAAGACAATGATCCATCAAATGTGCATTTCTTCCAACTTTTGGTTTATCTTATTTAACTTTGAGGCGTTACTGTGATACTGTGAGTGTACAGATGTCATGAGTTTTGATGCCTGGATTGTGTAAATGCTATTAAGAAAGTGTCATTTTGACCTCTTGTTACATAAAATGTTTCCACTGACTGCACTGGTGTTTATGTTGTGATAACCAGCGTCTGGATGTGTCGATCCCTTTCAGGAACAGAGTGCGTGGACCCCGAGGACCCCACTGTCATCGCTGAGACCGAGCTCCTCGGAGCAGCAGCGTCCATTGAAGCTGCAGCCAAGAAACTAGAGCAGCTGAAACCCAGAGCCAAGCCCAAGGTATAAGTGCCCCTCTCAACCCTTTCCACCCACGCAACCCCACGCACAGCTTTTTGCCATTAATCAGCAGGGAGACGAAGTGGCCCGGAGGTAGGAAAAGGTGACTTTGAAGTGGAGTCATCTTTTTCGGTGACTGAGCTGCTATCTCGATGTCATTAAAGGAGAGAAAGATGTTTCTTCCTTACACACGCAGTGTTGACTCACACCGCCGGTCCAGTGAGCTAACATATGATGCTCGGAAAACTTTCTTCAAAGGCACTTTTGGACATTATTTTGAGTTGTGTTGCTAGGAGACGCAATTACACTGCTGGGTCCTCAAGCTTATGTTGGAATGAGTTCAAATGTGTGATGAACTGTTGTGACCCTTTCTGAAAGAGAGGGCCTCTGTCTTATTGAACTTATTTCCTTTGTTTTATTGCAGTGTTCCTCATTTCTAAACTAAACTGAGGGAGGCTTTTTCAGCTTGTTATTCACCTCCCCACCACGCTGCGGTGTTGCCTAGACAACTTTATGACATAATGCTTAAAGAAAACAGGCAAAAGATGGGAGATGGGAGATGGTAGCGAGTGTGCTTTTGGAAAGTGAAATGATGTTTATGCTGTTCTGTATGCAACACAGGGTCGTGTTTGTGGTGTGCTGCTGCATGATTGTGTTGTCTGTCTCTGGAGACTGGATAGTTGGATCCTAGTGCTCTTCCTTCTGTGCCTGTAGTGCTTTCCCCCTTTTCTATACCTCTTCCTGTACACACAGTGACTGTCGGTTCACCCCTCTGCCTGTATAATACAAATTAAAGCATATTTGGGTTACCCCATTTTTATTAAAGCCCATATAATGCTCTGTCTCATACTATAATTCCACAGCTACAGACTGCATTTATGAGGACCTTTGTGTTCATGAAAGGGGATTAGTGAAAGGCTTTACCTCTTTTTAGATGTCAGTGTCTCCCTCTAGTGATGTAATAGGAAACAGGGTTTTACCAAAAAACCACCCAAATTGAGAATTTCCGTATGTTATTTCCATGGCCTAGAAAAGTTCGATCAATATTTGTGAACATGAGCTACTCTCACTCAAAGCCAGAAACCATAGAAGTAAGTCCTAAGCATGTGATGCCATCATGTATTAAGTGTGGAGCTGTTCCATAGACAGTGAACTGGAGACTGATTTTGTGGACTCACAGGAAGTCTGTTTTCTTTTTTATACCCAAATTAGCTTTATTCTATTGTAGTGTTCTCAGTTCTGAAACAGAAAATGTTCCCATATACTTAGAACACACCCCTGGCTGCTCACAGTGTCATCTATAACATCTTTCTGAATTCATTGTCTGTGCAGCAGCTCCAGACTTTATACCCTGTGACATCACCAATTTGATAATTTTGGACTGTATTAACTTTAAAAAAATGCCATAGGCCACCTTTCAAGGGGGGATACCAATGAATTCTACTACATTTATTACATTATATTAATGAAATGAGAGTATGACGGACATTGAGCTGTTTGCTGTGGTCATTTAAATAGTACAAAAGAAAATGGCGATTGTTGTGACGACACATATCAGTAGGACCAGAAGTTTGTCACACTCACTAGTTTGAGACCTCTATTTTTACACCTGTTTTTCTTACCAAAGAGAAAATACAACCGTACACCAATCCCAGGGTGTCTACAGGTCCTTAAAAAGTCTTAAAATGTCTTAAATTGTGTTTTCTTAACAAAAGGCCTTAAAAAGTCTTAAATTGTCTTAAATTCAGATTTAATGCGTTTTAAATTTTTTCGGTCACATTACCGCGAAAATTTCTCCAGCCTGACAGACCCAGTGACTGTTTACAATCATTGGACAGACCTAAGCATTGCAGTAATAAAAGGCATTTATGACAGCAATGAGATTTTGTTTTCTTTTTACATTAAACACATTCAACTTAAACTCACCCGATGTTTGCAGTTTTTCCTTACTGTTCCTTTTGAAGTGACACCTGGAAACACATGTATATGTCCATGCAGGTTTGGTCTTAAATTCCATTAGGTGGTATCAAAAAGATCTTAAAAAGTCTTAAAATTCTGGCACTACTTTGAAAAAAACCTAATAAAGATATTGTGCAAAAAAAAAAGTCTTAAAATTAACTTGCTTATATCTGTGGACACTCTGAATCCAAGTTTCTCTCTGTCACTGAAATAAGACTAACATTAGCCTAGTTGCCTTGTTAACTCATCGTAAAACCCACTTCATTCAAACTCGACAGAAACAAAATATAACTCATCATACCTGTCCTAGCTATTCTTGTTGGTCATCTAGTTAGTTAGTCCACTGTTCCTGCAGCCACCAGTTCTGGTTTGGCTGAAATAAACCCTTTATTTGTCGAGTTAGATGTGAAGACATGCTGACCTGCTGTTTATACCTGCAGTCTCTGCATGTCAGCTGTCCACTGAGCAGCAGCTTTCACTCATTCTTCAGAGGCAGCCTCAGTAACATGTTTTAAAATGAAGTTTATATAGAAAGTAGTCCACTACAACGGCTACAATGGCCACTGCTCTGACCACCCTGCCTGATAAGAGTGGGAATGTCCTTTCTACTCTCATTCTATTTCTATTATTTTTACTCATGACCATGCCTTACTGTCACTGATATTCAGAAACTAGCTCAAATATTTGTCCTTCTTTGATCTGTGTTCATATTCCCTGTACACATGATTATTCAGTGATTATTTTCACAAGTATCGCAGTCAACAAAATAGTCTGAAACCATCTCAGAGCATCATGGATGATTTTTTGAAATTGTGATCATGTTTTTTTTTTCCTCGAGACAGAGCCAACAAAACACCAAACACTGAATGATTAGTAGAGGCACTAAGCCACTCTTAAGTCTGTAACAGAGCCCATCACATTATGAAACAGGTGTTATTTGTCTGAAACAGTTTGGATTCTCCTTCCTCCTCCTCCTCCTTCCTCCCTCTCCTCTCTGCTCCTTCGTCCCTCCCACCCTATAAGTACGGAGTGCTCCTCTGCTCCCAGCATGTCTCCTTGCCCTGCCTCCCTCCTCCCTCCCTCCCTCCCTCTCTGAGCCGTTGTAGACCTGGAAGCCTTCTCTGCAGGGCTCTGTCTGATATGTTTGATATATTAGGTTGTTATTCAGTCCAACTATATATCAAACATATTCCTACAGTGTCCCGCCCTGTCTCCAGCCACGTGTGCCTTATGTGTTTATGGAGGTCTGTGGTCAATCACACGCTGTTGACTGCAGAGATTTGTTAACTGTCCCTGAACTGATGCACTGTGATCTTCATCATGTCGTTCAGGAAATGAGACATAATGTTCGATTGGGCTTTTGGTGGAAAATAAAGTTGAATATTATAGATTGTGCTCAAGGCAGTAGCTACCACTGAGGACACTGAGGTCGTACACTCAGTATTTTGTAAGTTTTAAGAAGCTGGAGGGGGTTACATACTACAATAAAAACTAACACTTGGTGGATATTTTATAGGCTACTTTTTATATTCTCTGTATACAAATTCTAATGCTTTTAGGACTATTAAAAAATAATGAATAAATGATTCAATGTTTCCACAACAGAAGTTTATTCCTGGCAGTGTAGAAAAGGCTTTTGGTCCAGCATATTGGGAAGTAGAATTTACAGAGAATACAGTCGAACAGTTAATGACCTGTTTTTAATACTCTGCATATGGTAATAGTATTTAATCTTTTTATTTTTGCCATCATGACTCATGATCTTTTTAATTATAAAACCCTAGTTACGGCCTCAATTGACCTGCTGACACAAAGATAGTTATCTTTTTAGTCTTGTCAGTCTAAATGAATATGTGGTTTTACTTTCAGCAGGCAGATGAGACGTTGGATTTTGAGGAGCAGATCTTAGAGGCAGCAAAGTCCATTGCTGCAGCCACCAGCGCTCTTGTTAAATCTGCATCAGCAGCTCAGAGAGAGCTGGTGGCACAGGGCAAGGTCAGTCAATACACCAACTCACACTCTCAGAAAGATTCTTTTCTATTTAAGTAAAGCATCATATAAACTAAGGTTTTTTTTAATGCACTGTCAACCTCAGGTGGGAGCCAACCTAGCAAATGCAGTGGATGACGGCCAGTGGTCACAGGGTCTCATATCAGCTGTAAGTTGCCTTAAACACATTAACAAATCACTGTATAATTATTTAAATGATACATAAGATCATGTGTGAATTTGTTGCTTGCTGTAGGCACGTATGGTAGCAGCAGCCACCAGTAGCCTGTGTGAGGCAGCTAACGCCTCAGTGCAGGGTCACGCAAGCGAGGAGAAGCTCATCTCTTCAGCCAAACAAGTTGCGGCCTCCACAGCTCAGCTGCTGGTGGCCTGCAAGGTGAAGGCTGACCAGGATTCTGAAGCCATGAGGAGGCTGCAGGTAACACAGACACACAGTTTTAATTTATCCACAGAAAGAGTGTGCACACGGATTGCATGCATGCTAACTTTCACTTGTTTGAAGGCTGCCGGCAACGCAGTGAAGCGAGCTTCAGACAACCTGGTGAGGGCAGCTCAGAAAGCAGCATTTGACAAGACAGAAGATGACAGCGTGGTGGTGAAGACCAAATTCGTCGGAGGCATAGCTCAGGTGAGATAAAAATCCTGAAAAAATACCTGCAACAGAAATCATTCCTATTGTGTGGTTTGCCCTTTTCACTGCGTGTTTGCACCTCTCGCTGATGTGCCAAAATGCCACAGTCATTTTTCTGAAATCATGATGTGCTGCTGTGGATAAACAGCCCATCAGCTTCATTTCAAAGCTGTTTACCAGGTTTACCAGACACCCACGGCTGCAAAACATCACATTTCTTCAAGACTTGAGATCTGGCTTTCTTTTCATCTCTGCAAAAATAATTGAAAGTAATTGAAGAGTGTGTGTCTCTTTTTCAAAACTCCAGGGTGCCACAGGAAGCTTTACTTTTCATCTTGACTGATTGAGTTGCTGTTGCAGTCAACGGTGCACCCCAGCTGGGCATCACTGAGGCTCACTGTCTCATTAATGTCTTATCATTGTTGCACCGAGGGGCGCTCTGGATGTTTAAACCTGATTGATGGACCACTAGTGATTGACAGCTAATATAACAATATCGGACATGCGGCCCAAAAGTTGTCACAAAATTATCTTTTCATGCCATAATGTTTAAACGCCTCTTTCTACATGCATCACAACTAATCTTCTCTACTTATGTAGATGTAAAGACATTTTTAAGAAGTTTGGTTTAAAAAATATGTTCAGACCAAATTGGCCTATCATTGTTTAATGTTTTAAGTAATACTTTTTTAATAGTACAATGCTATTTTAATGATAAATAAGAAATAAATAAAATGCAGTGTTTATAATAAAATGACAAGATAAATGACAGCTATGAGTATGGCAAAAGCCACAATCCATTTATAAAAGATGGAAATTGAGTTTAGCTTCACCTATCACATCTGCACCACGCAACCAGCAAAAACTACGGGTTAATCAACCAACCGAACCTGACCCGAACCGCAGTCTGCCAGCTTTATGCATTATAGTAGCACAATTGTCAGGACTGAGTACTGAGACAAGGGCAGAGACACAGACTGAGCGCCATGGCGGGTGTGTTTGTGTGTGAGGGAGAGGGAGGGAGTGACAGAGAGAGGGACAGAGAAGGTGAAAGGTGGATTATTGCATGCAATGTTTTGTAGGTTCTGTTCCCCTGTCGGGAGTTATTTTCCCAGTATTCACAGGCTCATTATGCATTATCCCTTACATAACCTGTGATTCATTCATTCATTTTCCCTAACCACTTATCCTGTTAGGGGTCACGGGGGGCTGGAGCCTATCCCAGCTGACATTTGGCGAGAGGTGGGGTACACCCTGGACAGGTTGCCTGACTACAGACAGACAACCATTCACACTCACATTCACACTTTCCGACAATTTAGAGTCACCAATTGACCTGCATGTCTTTGTGTTGTGGGAGAAGGCCGGAGTACCCAGAGAAAACCCACACTTACATGGGGAGAACATGCAAACTCCACACAGAGGTACGCCCCCAACCTGGGTTTCAAACCCCTGGGTAACCTGTGATATTTCCCAGTAATCTTACCTGAATCTGCCGTGTGTGCTTTGGGTCAAGGTGATATTAAGATGACAGATGGATATATGAAGTAGCCGTGGGTCAAACATACATATTTGGGGTTGGTCATTCATAACAAAATTTTTCCCCTTTCTATTGTTTTTGGGGCTACCTCAGGATAAGAAGGAAAAAAATGCTATCAACTGTAAGTTGCCTTTGACACGTTCACAATTTACTGTATAAACTTTTTTTTTAATGTTACCTGAGATTCAAGATTCAAAAACCTCTATTGTCCCTAAGGGGCAATTTGCGTTGCAGACAATAGTCCAACACAAATACAACATACACTCCACAGCACAAGATCCATATATCCTACACTGACACTGTAATTCATGTAATTCAATAAGACACAATGACATGACATTAAGAGCTATAATTTCTTTAAAAAACCAGTTGCAGATGGAAAAATGGTCTATCTGTTTCTATTAGTGCTACCTTTGGGGAAACTAAACCTCTTCCTGATGGAAACATCTGGAACTCAACATATAAGGGATGTTAAGGGTCTGAAACAACATATAACTGAATAACATGTAAGATATATAAGAAGACAAAAAATGCCAGTTACCATAAATACTTGAGATAATGTTTTCCTGCATTCATTAACATTCTGCTGGCCGATGGGGATGCTTTGGCGGGCCGTATGCAGCCCAGAGGCCGCCAGTTGACGATCGCTGCCATAAGCCGTACTTTGTCACGAAAAGATCTTTTATTTTTCTCCAATGTGTTGTGCTTAGGCTGTACAGTGAGCTGAATACTGTGCAGGTTTTCCATATCAAGCTATCCACAGGAATGGGATTATGATGAGCAAGTGCAAGGCACATTTTCCTGTCAGCTGTTCCCGTTCTCCTCAGATCATCGCGGCTCAGGAGGAGATGCTGAGGAAGGAGCGAGAGTTGGAGGAAGCCCGGAAGAAGCTGGCTCAGATCCGACAGCAGCAGTACAAGTTCCTGCCCAGCGAGCTGAGGGAGGATGAGGGCTGATTGGCAGGCGGGACGTGCGTACCGCGCCGATGACACCCTCTCATCACGGGGAAGAGATGTTGCCGATGTACGATTGGCTGCTTTGCTCTCATATAACCGAGGAATATACAGCACTTGAAACAGGCCTGTTTTTGGTGAGAAAAACAAGTGCCTGTGCTCCGTAGTGTATTTGTGTGCGTGTATGTATGTGTGTGTGACGTGCGTATGTATTTGTCAGTGAACAGCATTGACATTCAGAGCTCGATATGGAGGCGGTTGTTACAGTGTAAGCAAGTCGAGACAGTATGATAAAGTTGTATGATAAACGTATCATTGCTTTGTGAGTGTTACTGCATCATGAGCATTACCGACTGTTACAATCACGAAGATGTTACGAATGCAGAAATTCTCTATAATCACTGAATGTTCTATTATTGTTGAAGGTTTAGAGCAAATAGAAATGAGCTGATGATAAATCTGCAACTGGCAGAGCAAACCTAAGGGTCCATAGCTTGTATTCTAAATGTAAAAACCTCAAGGGGTTGATAAAAAGGCAGGAGGAGGAGGATGCCTCATTTCACCACTGGCTTGCATGCACCATAATGTCTATACATATCAATGAAGCTACTAACCAATAGAGTAGTTTAGCGTGGAAAGGCACTTGTATGTTACTAATAAAAATGTGAATTTGGGGTTCGCTGTTAAACGAGCAAACCTTTAGAAATCAAGGATTCTGATTCAACTATGTTGTCCAGCTTGACGCCAAACAGCGAGAGGTTTTGATTGAGTAAATAGCAAAATTTAAAAACAAAACACCACTAGCCACTGCTAGCTATACAGATATTTATTCTTGGCATATTTTTCCTTAAGAGCAGGCTGGTGTTATTCAAAGAATCTGGACTATATGTGACCAAATATGTCATGCTGCTTGATACATCATGTCACTTCTTGTTCTTCCCTCACGTACACAGAGCTGTGTAAGGAATATATGTTTACATTACGTGTCATGTTTGTTCTCTCATGTCTTCATGTTTTGATTCCTCTCCCATTAACACTGGCCAGATTTTGTTCGGGTACCCACTGTACTGTACACACACACACACATATACAGAGATAGTTATTCTCCACCAGTCACTGCCCTGTCATGGTAAAGGCATTTCCACTTTCGGCTGACTGTCTATAGCAATACATTACACTGAATATCCTAGCGAGATAATAATGAGAGTCTGCGCTGTTATTGGTTGTAAGATTGGTTATGTGCAATGATATTTGGCTTTGGGCTCTTGAATGAAACGAGCATACGTTATGCACTGAAGTTGCTCATAAATACGCACTGAAGACGGCAATTTAAAGCTTCCATTATATTAAATGTAGGACGTTCTCCTTACAAACTAGAAGGAAATAGCTTCAAGCTCTGATTGAGGAAACTAATTCTTTTTTTTCCTTTAGTATATTAATGTATAATATATTGGGAATTTTAAGCAGTTCATCTCGTCAGTCTGTCCATGCCAGTGTCTGGACTGCATTGTGTACTAGTGCCTTACTTGAGTCTGCCCTGCAAGCAGCTGAAGATCAGGCTGAGTGGGAGCCTGAGCCTTGTCCTCTCTGGATCCGAACATTATGCCAGTCTAATCCCCAACGGGGTCTTAATAAACTGTCACCAAGTCCTTTGCCATACAATACAATGCCTTGGCTGGTGGCCTCTTTGCCTACAATATTAAAAATGCTGATATAAAAGGGCATCTGTGGATACCTTAGGATTTAGAGACCATGTTGGAAGACTAACACTAGACTGCATTCCATGAGCATGTGGCAATTTGTGTTTTGAAGTCGAGAAATTTGTTGAAATCATTATGCCAGGTCCCTCTTAAATGTTGGACTTAATAACTTCCTTGTTTCATTGTCTAACCACTATTAAAAAAAATGAATATGTTTTTATCAGTAAATGTAAGAATTACCCTGAAATATATTGTCTAACTGATTTGTCCGAGTATTAACGGAAATAGAAAAAGTTACTAGCTCTGTTATGAATAGGTGTTGTGCTTTCTTTAACAGACTGCATTAGTTTTATGATTTGATGCTGTATGTATAATATTTATCTGGTCACAAAAGTATTTTTTGTATTCACCAAAAATAAAGAGTTTCAAACAACCAGTACAGTTAAGGTTATTTTGTTCCTCTGTCCATATTGATGAATGTCGTTGACAAAAGATAACAATAACACACCACGTCACAAAGCTCAAATCATCTTAAGCTTGTTTCCTGAACATGACAATGAGTTCACTGTACTCCAGCTGCCTCCACATTCACCAGATCTCAACCCAACAGAGCATGAATGGGATGTGCTGGAACGGGAGATTCGTATCATGAATGTGCAGCTGCCAAAACTGCAGCAACTGTGTGATGCTATCATGTCAATATGTGCCAAAATTCCAGCACCTTGTTGAATCTATGCCACGAAGAATTAAGGCAGTTCTGAAGGCAACCTGTACCAACCTGGTTCTGGAAAGGTGTACCTAATAAAGTGGCCAGTGAGCGTATGTGGCAACTGGACACAAAACACACTAAAATGAAATAATACTAAAACACGGTGATGAAATAATATTTTCTTACAGTACTTAAGTATTTTTGGGTGTTGGGAGTGTTTTTATATTTCTGTCTACTTTCAGTCTTTACTTAAACAGATTTCCCCTCATCTTCATTATTTAAAACAAACTAGGGAAAGAACAGGAAGAAAGGGGGGAGGGAGGAAGAGATGGACGAATGAAAGAATCCTTTAAGTTGTGAAAAAGACCTTGTTTTTCTTCAAGCATAATGTAGGCTTGGTTTTTATGATGGTGTACATGTTACAAACAAACAACAAACAACATAATTCTCAAAAATTCGACAGCTTTATTTACTTGTACATTTACTTTCAGTACTTGAGTACACTTAATGTCATGAAATTACTTCCGATACTGAACACCTGGGACTGGTTGCACAAAACACCTTACGTTTCCTCATTAAGTATGACACTTGAGGCTTAATTTCCTAACTGAGGGACTTACACAGTTGCACAGAATCCCTTAAATCCATAGTCAAGGAAAAACATTAACTCATTTCCTGTGTTGATTTTACAGCAGTAAAAGATTCCATGGAGATTGTTTGCTTGGACTCATGGTTGTGATGCCTGTTTTAATTTTACAAAGTTGGCTTATAGTTATATTTAAAAGATATATATTATATGTAGTGAATAAATGGCGGCAGAAGAAAAGCAGCCAAGAGAACCATATTGGTCAGAGGAGGAAAAGATTATACTTCTGGAGGGAATACAATCATAGAACGCACAAACTACAAAGTAAACATGATACCCAAATAACAGAAAACCATAGTAGGAAGAAATTACAAAATTAATTCAGTCCAATCTAAAGTGTGAAATCAAAGGCGTATTCATCGGGTTCTCCTGGTCGCAGAACACTCTTCTCAGGATGTGTTAATTTTTTTCATTTATCACCATAAACTTGGTTATGTTGTAGTTAAGATAGAGTCAGGGGTATCTTAAGTTTCTTTGGTTGCTAAGGTCTTCTGTGCAACAGTGTAGAGATTCCTTAAGTATAAGACCAAGACAAGGAGAAAACTATAAATACTTCCGTGAACATTTGTAGGAAACCTTAACAAGACTTAACAGTGTTTTGTGTAACTGATTTTATTCTGAAGAAACCTTAACAAGGACTTTAAGGGAAATCTCAATGTTTTTTGTGCAAGCAGCCTCAGATACTTTAAGACTTTTACTCAAGTAATATTCATCCCATTCAATGTTTTATTTTTTTATTATTATTTTATTATTATTATTAGTGTTCCATAATAAGTTTACATTTCAAAAATTCAAGAAACAGTAACTGTAAACAGAATCATAACAAGACACACATATGTATATACACCACTTCCTGAAATTTATTTATGAGTTTATATAATATCTCACACCCCATCCATCCCTAACCTGAAGGAAACAGACACATTTTTGAACCTCTAAAATAACTGTACATATGTTTATAAAACATGGCAATCATTATTTCTTTACTTTTTTCATGTCACTTCACACACATACACAAGCATACACACAGACACAGCCATGTACAGACAAATTATTCCGATTCTACACGAGGAGAAAAAGAAAACACTGGTAAGTCATTTTGATCAATGTTCAAACAAAAATTTTAATTTGACTTCTCAGTTTAAATGTAATCCTCTCCATTGTGACAAGAGATGTCTGATAGGAAAAAGGTCATTCTGCATTCTTTCCAGCAGATGTCAGTGTTATCCTTCATAGCTCAGTCAGAGGGGTCAGTGGATGTTTGGAGAAATATGTTCTACTGGAAGGATTAGCAAAGTTAGCCAGACCAAATATGGACATAGTGGATGTGCTTTTTTTCCTCCTGGTTCACAGACCAGACCTTGAAGTATGTAGAGATTCCCATTTAGATGTTTTGGTCAAGAATGGGAGTTCACATTCATTCTGCCGTCTGGGTTACACAGTTAAAGCCTTAGCAGAGCTGTTTAGAAGTAGCCTCATGTTGATGTTTTGTTGGTCTGCTACTGCTGATAACTCACACTTTATCGTTTTTCCCTTAGATGATACAAATCTTATTTCACCCTGAAACTGATCCTCTCTGTGCCGCCAGCATGAGAGGGCAGAGTGTGTAAAGGATGGTTAGAGGTGGCCAGCACAATACGCCGAGTCCTCGTAATGAACACCATATTTGGTTGTTTGAGTGTTTTGGTCTCATGCAAGGCCAGGCCACACAGTTGAGGGGAAACTGAAGCCATGTGTTTAACTGGGAGTGCCCATACTACTGTACTCACCCTCTCGCTTCCTTCAGTCTGAAGGAGGATATTTGTCTGGTTAACTTTGGCTTTTGTGCAATGCTATCAAAACCTCAGTAGATGAATGATGTAAAGCAGAGATGTGGGCGGGTTGACTTTGTCCTGGTATTGTTCTGAACTTCATGATTTCAGACTTATTAGTAGACCACTTTTTTATAGCTATGATCAAGTTTCCACAAAGGTCCTGCATTTATAGCCTTTTTTCTTCAAACTTTCTGTTTGGCAGGAGAAGCACCATGGTCAGCATCGTGGTTGACATGAAAAATAAGATATATTTTAGGTGCAGGGTTTCTCATGCACTCAACCACCCTCTCTGTTCACTTCAACCTATCTTTGTTTTTCTATTGGTTGGCATTAACTAGACTTTCTATCATGTCTTTTCTTCTGCTGGGTCTTCTCATGTGTCTATTTTGTGCCTCCTTGTCTCATCTCTCTTCGGCCCCATGACACAGGATTCACTCTCAGCTGGCATCTTAAGAAATGCCTCATTTCTTAAAATGCACCTCAAGGACAGCAGAGCAAGGAGGCACACATGTATCCCTTCGGCACCCGTGGCGTATAAAAGAGGCGTGACACACAGCTGGAATACACAAACTATGGCAGCTGTGCCACACGTCATATTTAATTGACGTCACTTTGAAATGACAGCTCCAAAGCGCAGATGTCTTATTTTGTTAAACGCTTGTTGCCTTGACTCCTCTCTCCTTGTGTCTCCTCGGCATGCATCTCAGGTGGGAGGGACTGAGACACAAGAAGAGGAGGCGAGGAAATGAGAATGTACAAACTTAGCAATGAGAAAAGGGGACTCCAGAAGCACCTTGTTGTCTGATCCCATGTGTCATTAACCTCTTTAACGCCACAGACTTTTGGCAGATCTGTTGTTATAATCTCATGGAGCGCATTTCAAAACCCCAGAGCTTTGTCAAGATCCCAAAGATGCAAGAAATGTTGAGCTAAACGAGAAAATATGCATGAAATCATGCACAAGACATCTTAAATTTCTTGCCTGAAATAAAAGTGCAGACATTAACAATGGCATCTTGCTCCAAATATTGCAAGTTGATTCAACAAGGTTTTACATTTTTTTGAGTTCCTAAATTCTCAAGACACATACAGTAATCCCTAGCATCAATAGCGCACACCACAGGCATCCTAAATGTTTTATACTTGATCTGTCAGAAGGTTTGTTTTGCAGTCGCCGCGACTTGTGCCATGCCTAATCCCCAAAGCCTGGCAGCCATTTAGTTTCAGGCTTTGTTCCATGCTCAAGTTCTCTAAAATGAAGCCACGGCTTCAACAAATGACACTGGGTCAACTCGACACTTTCATGGTTTCAGCACAAAATACAGCCATGGCAGAGCTACAGCAACTGTGCTTGGTTTTATATTGGTTTTTTAAATCCATATGTTTATATATTGTGTTATCTTGTGTAAATAACAGGCAAGCTGCTGTAGGCTTCAGAAGTGATACTGTGCAGGAATGGAGTCACAGCTTGTGCTAAGAACAGCCTCAGTGAAACTGAGAGTTGTCACTCTGGAGAGCTATAGCCAATTATAGCATGTTAAGAATACATGAAATTTGCTGTTGACCAGTTTATGAATTTGCCCTTTTGGGAATTACTTTTACAGTTATATTACAAGACCTTTACATATTTCTTTTTTTTTTTTTTAAATGGGCATAAATCTCATCACAGAAGAAACCTGCATATGAATTCACTGTCAAGTTGGCCAAAATTTCTTTGTTTGAAGCCACCTTCTGGTACGTCTAAAATGATAAAACAGCTTTCGAGGGGATCGTGTTATTTTTCAGCACAGAGAGAGGGAAACAGTCTCTGCCCTGAGCCAGCTTTCTTGACTTGTAGAGAAAAGTGATGAAAGAGGAAGTGAGGTTTGGAAAAAATGCACATGGGGAAAGGCTTTTGGGTTTTGGGCTGGGCCATTTTGTCCAAAGCATGCTACTGAAACTTTCATTTTTTTCACCAACAACATCTCAATTTGACAATGACTCTCTTTCTCACATCTTTGTCTGATTAAAACATTAGTGTATAAAAGCTTCAAGCTGTAAATCTCCCAACACACATGCTCTTTAATAGTTTTATGAATGTTTACAGAAGTATAGAAACGGGTTTAGCTGGGTTGTCAAGACAAGTTTGCCCAAACTGGTAAAAGAGTGAAAAATAGCATTGTTGGGTTGGGTTGGGTTGGGTTGAATGGCTTAAGTTAATGTTTGGCTTTGGTCCATTTTGACAGGAAGTTTTATGTAGTCCAGACCTCAAGATTGTGTGGCAAAGAGAAAGTAGAAGTCACAACACCTTCCATTCAGTTTTCTTATTCCCATTGCCACCACCATACAAAAGGTGGTAATGTTTTAGGTTTGGTTTGTTTGTTTGTCGGCAGGGTTACGGGAAAACTACTAGCCAGATTTTTATGAAACTTGGTGAAAGGGTGTAGCATTTGCTGAGGAAGAACCTATTAAATTTTGGGGTGGATACAAAAATTATTCTTCACTTTTGCTGACGATGCAAGATTGGGCATTTGGCCTTGTTGGAGGTCTGTGATGTCCAAGTGCCCCTGTAGTTGTTTATGTCATCTGTGTTTTAAGGTGACGACTTTTGAGACTGAACCAACCTTCTGGTGTAAAGAAGTTACAACGGGTCCCAGTGCACACTATTATGATGGGCCCTTGCATGTAACAACATCAACATACATATTACCCAGCAATCGTCATTGCATATCTGACAAAAAATATCAGTTGGCACCATTTTTAAATTAATAATATTCTTTTTTATCATTTATCTTTGAACACAGGTATATTTCAATGGAGGCAATCTGAATCACATGCATGGGCCCTCTCTCTACAGGCCCCTCCACCCCAGGGGCCACAGTGCAATCGCATTTCCTGCACTATCTATATTTACGCCCCTGGAACCAACAAAAGCATCTGTCTTTATACACGTGCTCTCTGAGGCACTTCCTGTTTCAGTGATGCTGCCTAAAGGGTGCATGTATGATGTATAGACTCTGTGTAAACACACTTGCACTCTGTTGGTGATTAAATGCTCTGTAAAGGCTGATGAATAGAGACACAGTGGGATACAGTTGGGACGTGGTTTTCACCAAAGGTCATTGTGTTAAAAAGATGCCTGTTGTTTACTCATACTCGTGTACCACTGCTGTGCCTGCTCTGAGAAGCAGGGCTTCCTAACGTAAACCTGAGAGACAGCAGCTGATGGATGTAAGAGAGCCTTTTACTCAGGTCTGGAGCACATGACTATTTTAGGTCATCAGCTGGGTTCTCCCAACATGCTGGCTCCAAACTTATCCACTGTACAGACTCTGATTTAATGGGAATAGTAAACAGAGACTGTCGATGACATCTTGGCTTTTATAACTCGGAACATGGCCACTGTCTATGTGCTGGGATTTCACAGAGTTACAAACACTGGAGGTTACTGCCATATTGCTCATAATGATTTAGTGGTTGACTTCACCATTTCGAAATTATGATGTGACAGATATTCATTACGTAGAAATCTCCTGAGATCGACTGGGATGGACTACATTAAATCAAACCATTGCTTCACTTGTGATTTTTACTGTTTCCTTCACAGATATCCAAAATGGCAGTCCAATGCAATATATAGTTAGATATTCACACACACACACACACACACACACACACACATACACAAGGTGTACAAATATGTAGATGACAGCTAACGACACAAAAACAGCACTTACAAATAATATAAAAATGCAAAGGCTGCATTAAAGTAAAACAAACATGTAAAATGAAAACGTTTCATATAAGGGGTGTCGTGATAACGGTTTTGAAAGTAACGATAATGTTAATAATACACATACGATAATATGTTGTAAGCGCCTCTTAAATCGTTTCCGTTTCTTTCCTCACTTTGTCCCCCTCCCCCAACACCATCTGATTGTCTTTTTTTTACTGTCCATTAAGTGTAATTGCTCGTATTTTAAGCTTATGTACAAATATGATTACACACTCTTTCTCCATCTCCTGACACTCGTATTTTGAGGGTGATTCATTTGCCAAAAAACAAACAAAAAAAAAACCCACAATAAACTGAGTTGAAGGATAAGCATGGTATTTAGGGGGATATATTGGCAAAAACTGACTGTAATGTAATGTAATAAGTGTGTTTTCTTTAGTGTATAATAATGTGAAAATAAGAATTGTTGTGTTTTCATTGCCTTAGAATGAGCTGTTTATATCTACATAGGGAGTGGGTCCTTGTTAACCAACATCATCATGTTGTACGACCATGTTTCTCCACTGGCTCCAGAAAAGTTGCCATTGTTAGCAGCCCCTCTGCAATGACAGCATCAGAAAAATATGTATTTTTTGAATGTAAAACTGCTTTAATCAGTGTTTTTACCATTTTAAACCACCTGGTCCATTTGTTTTGGAGAGGTAGAAACGGACAGCGGATGATTTGGCTCCCAGCAAAAACCTCTTGAACGTCTGGATCTTAAGTTATCAGAGACATCAGATCTCTGGGCACGCAGACCGTTTTTTACATGCCAAACAGCATCAAAGAAACACTGATTTGTAATGTGAAACTGCTTTATTCAGTGTTTTTACCAGGTTTTTTTACCTGGTCTGTTTGTTTTGGAGAGGAAGAGACCTCTGCAGATAATTCAGCTCCTGGTAAAAACCTTCTGAACAATGAACACCAAAGGAATTCTAACCAGGAGAAGTTTCAGCTGGTCTCAATCTGCAGTCTCCTCACTGCTAGCTGCCACTAAATCCTCTTATATCTTACACACTTGACCTTTAAAGATATTTGACTAGTTACATTTTTTTTTGTTTGTTTGTTTGTTTGTTTGTTTGTGATAACATTCTATAGATATCACAGTAATATTGTTATGTGAACTCTTTCAGCAGAGATAATTTGTTCATTCATTGTCCGTGACCTCTTATCCTGTTAGGGGTTGTGGGGGCGCTGAAAACTATCCTAGCTGGCACTGTGTGAGAAGCAGAGTACACCCTGGACAGGTCGGCAGGGTGTACCCAGGTCAAATGGCTGACACATAGAGACAGACAACTGTTCATGCTTACATTAACACCCAGGGCCTATTAAGAGTCACCAGTTAACCTGACCTGCATGTCTTTGGATTATGGGAGGAAGCTGGAGCACCTGGAGAAAACCCATACTGACACAGGGAGAACATGCAAACATCCCCCGGGGCTCAATGATAATTGTATAGTGAAGATGATGTTGTGCCAGCCCTGGTTCATGTACTCTAACTGCACAGCCAAATGTTATAGAAGAGGTATTTTGAGTGTCAAATTGCGTAAAGTGTTCTCACATTCTGTCCTTTATGTCAGGCTACAAACATAATTCACACATTTCCATGAGATAATAGTTGCTTTTACGTGAAGTATGTGAGTTAGGGTGTCCATCCTCTGCTGAGTGACAGTGTTCACTGTCTGTTTCTCCCATGACGGCACAGCAGCTTCTTTAGACCTCATGTAAGGAAGGCAGAATTTCTCAGTCAGCAATGACAGCAGGGCTATATTGGGTCTCAACTGAGACTCAAACCCTGGGTGCTAATTTTGGACAACTCCACAAGTAACATCAGGAATATCAATTAAACGCATGTGTGACTCCAACACCCGCTCGTCCAAAGTTAGGCCCTTCTCAGTGATTTACAGTGATTTTTCTCAGTTTTTCTCATGTCTTTAAAAAGTGCTAAGAACGAGCCGGGGAACAGGGGAACCGTCTGTCTCAGACTGTGCTGCCGACTGGAACTGATCTGCAGCGTCTCCTGGGATTTAAGCTGTCCAGAGTGAAATGTAACACTCATCTATCCAAACCCTCTGTCTTAATAAGGAAACTTTGCTCGACACTCGTTAGATGACAGGCCACATTTCTGTGGAGAAAAAAGTCCTTGGCTCCTTTTCTTCTCTCAGTCCTGCGGCCTCCCCGCCCTGTATTAAAGCTGAATAAACACTCACTCCACTCAGTGCTCAGCAGATTTTTCTCAACACTGATGCCAGTTTTTTAAGAGCGGATTTGGTGTGGGGGCAGCCAAGATGATTAATCAGTGTGACTTTATCCATACTATTATGTCTTACATGGACAGTTTGCCTGTCTGCTCTTCTTCTGTTGTATTTACTCAAATGATTACCTTTGATGGATCCGGGGAGTGACTGAAAAACTTTCTTTTACAGTCTTTCCCAGTGGTGGAAAGCAGCTTTGCACAGTTTGTCAAGTATTGTGTATAAGAACAATTCTGAGGTGCTTGTTTTCACATGAGTTTTATGTTACTTTATACTCCACTAGCTTTATTTCAGATATCTATTTGACAGCTGTAGTTATTTTTCAGATAAAAATTGTACATAGAAAACAAATGATAATCTTATTAAAGGGACAGTTCACCCCCAAATCAAAAATACCTATTGTGTTCTCTTACCTGTAGTGATATTCATCAATCTAGATTGTTCTGATGTAAGTTGTAGAGTGCTGGAGATATGAGCTGCAGCTTCATCGGCCTTCTCTCGAAAATAATGGAACTGGATGGCACTCAATTTGTGGAGCTCAAATTTAAAAAAATAAATAAATCTGAAAGACTCAACAGCAATGTCTCTTCCCAGAAATCATGACCAGGTTACTAAAGATAATTCTCAGACCTTGCTGTAAGCAGTTTCACAGAGAAACTATTTTCTTTATGCCAAACTTCACCCACCAACTGTATCACTGCATATAAGGAAGTGTGCATCTACTCATGGACGAGAGACGTTTGCTTGAGGCAGCACAAGATGTGAATATTAATGGCACTCTCCTCAGATGAGCCATATTCTTAGCTAGCTCAGTGGTGCTAGGTGAGCTAGTGGTAGGTGAGCAATCTAGATTGATAAATAGCACTACATGTATTTCTGATTTTGGGATGAACTGTCTCTTTAAGTACAATGCACTGTTAAACTGTTTTAGCTTGTGACAAAAAGCAATGTCTAGTTGGGGCCCTCTGTCACATAACCAGCTCCACCAGAACAGTTTCCCATTCAAACCTCTCTGTTGGTTCTATTTAAAAGAAAGGACTGGGGAAAAAAAAGTAAAAATAAAAAAAATAATACAAATTTGTGTAGCAGAACTTCATTTTTATTTAGTTTTATTCTACTGGCTGATATCACAACCCATCACACTTATCTCCTACTTTGGAAATTACTTGACTAAACTACCAAGCTGCATATAAAGATGTTTAAACTAGTTCAACAAGCTATGACAATAAAATGCTGAGTAGCCTACTCATTGATAACATTTGATAACATCATATAGAATAATATATCAGTAACAGGACACATTTATATTTTTTCGTTTTGATACTTTAAGCGAACTTTGCTGATAATACTTCTTCAGTTTTACTCAAGTAGGATCTTAAAAGTCTAGTGTGTGTGCTTTAGTGGCATCTACTGTAGCAGCTGAAGTTGCAGTTCAGCCAACTGAAACAACATGGCGGACTCAGTGGAAAAGGATCCACTCCATACTGTATGTAGATATAAAGGGCTAATTCTAAGGTAACAAAAACACAATATGTTTGATTTTTAAGTGATTATAAATTAATGTAAGCATAGTGATAAATGCTACACCATTTCTGCCAATTGACCTGATCTTTAAGGTGCACAGTATTCATTGTTCACCTACAGTTTTTGTGTAGAACCGTAAAAAAAAACTCTTCAAACATTTCTACAGTGTGTGTGTATGTTGTAAAGGAAGAAATAAAAAACAGTTCTTAGTTTTAAGTAATTATACACTCATGAAAACATTGCTAAGAATATTATATTTCATTTCTGCCCATAGATGCCCCTGAATCCTACATACTGGACCTTTAAAAGCACCTGTTATGACAGCAGTGATATGTTCTTTAGGCAGCCTCGGAGCACAATTACTCTGTTATCGCACTGTATATTGTTATCTCAGACATCCAAGGCCTCTGGACAGGAACTCCAGACCGCACCAGATGGATGTCTATTTATTCTCACATCCCTGCACTCAGACAGTTGTTTTATGACTGACTTTGCACAACTGTTTTATCTAGATCCCTAACTGTGTGGTGGTGAGGCCGAGCCTGACTGGAAAACGGTCACGGCATCTGATCAAACGTGGGGGCTACAGGCAGGGTTTGGTATAAGAATGCAGGTGCCGCAGAGCTGTGGGTTCCTGTGGCATTCCTCCCTGTAGAGAGACCACTGTGACCCAGTCGCAGCGAACGCAGCCTGAAAGCTTTCAAACAGCCACTCAGAAACCACACTGGAATGTCTCATCACCATAGATTCTCACACACGCTCCACATTATGGCTTTTCTTCAGCCAAGCTATGGTCATTTTGTGGTTTGAAGTTCATACACTCATAAACCTTCACTTTCTCTTTCAACTTTAGAAAACTGGGCTTCTTGTTTACCAAAAATGGAAACTGTAAACGTTTTGATGATGATTATTCCCCTCAAGGAGAGCTTAGATGGATTTTGTTGTTAAGAGCGGATGTATTAAGATGAGTTTTTAGCTACAAAAATAAAGAAAGGGAAACTAGCATACTACCATAGAAGTCCAGCATCTTCCTCCTCCTCTTGCCATTGTTTCATTTCTCTGCGCCGGAGGGTTCCTCTGACAAGCAGCACTGTAACAGGGAGAACAGTGGCTGAGCTGGAAGTGCATACCAAGAAGTTTTATAGGCCTGTGGAATGGAAAGAAATATCGAGTGCGTCTTTGGACCTCACAAAAAGCCCCCGCAACTTAGCCCTCTCCTCTGTCTCCTCTACCTCGCTTACACCAGAGAGCCCATATATGGACACATATATGAAAGATTCTCCCTCTGTGTGCAAACACGGAAACTTCTAGCCCTGTGACATGAGGGGCAAAAGACTGAAGGCAAATATTTAAAGAGGGGCCATCAACAAGATGCTGGGCAGCTGTGGACTGAAAATATAAAAAACAGCGAAGAGCAAGAAACAATTGTTTTGCTGCAAGAGGATGTGAACAAGTACAAAGCACAGGACAGTGAGCGTTTAAGTCAACGATTTAGAAAGATCTTTCAACAGCCCTGAGGGAGAAAACTCAACTGATGCTGTGGAAGGAATCTCTTATCTGGAACTGGGAGAAGTTCAAGCTGCCTGTAAACAATCATTTACTCCTGGCTTCTATCTTGCCCTTTACTGTGTACAAATAAACACAGCCATAGTGCAAAAAGTGTTGTTTTCTCAAATTGAAAGCAGATTTGTATTGCAGAATGTCAAACAGATTGACTTTTGTGCTCCACTATTCGTGCTACGACATGTCTGGCCTTTTGGAGAATTTAATTTTACACAAGGATTCTAGCATGGCATCCCGCATGAGTCTGAAATGAATCGTGACAGTTCCCCCCGAATGCTTCTCTCTCCTCCCCTCTTTTTAGTCTGAGCTGACTGAGCAGCATCAGATAGGGCTGACATTCTTGCCTCTCTGTGTGTCCCTGTCTGGAGAGGGGGAACACAAACAAACAGCCTGGGAGGAGCCCTGCCGAGGCCACAAATATTCCTCCATTATGACTTCTACCCACATTTGTGTTTGCAGTGCTGGAAGCCCTTCGCTTTTGGTAGTTTTAACTCCTTAGCTCAGCTTGTTTTCCCTCGATGAGTCGGAGCTGCTTCAGTTGTGTTAGTCCTTTGGCTTCTCTGCAAAACTTTCTTCTCTCAAACATCTAAATTTTAACTTTGACCAAGTGTATCTGCACAAGAAATCTGTACAATCATGGCAGGGCAGTCATTATAACATATATCACGGGGCACAAGTGGATAAGTTGATCTGCTGTGTTATTGTAACACCATAACCATAATAACACGTCAATCAGGATATACATGAAAAGGTCAAGTTCATGTCAATACATTATTTGGCACTGGCTCTGTATCCCCAAAAAGTGTTAGGCACTGCATGGAGTGGAATTTGGCCGATGTGCGAATGCTAATCACTAGACACTAATGTCAGCCATTGTTGCTAAGTTTCCTGCAGTTGGCCTCATATTCACCCAGCAACCAGTAATGTAGATAGACATCATATATTTGTATAGTATACTGTGCAGCTGTACTTGTTTATGATAAATAATAGAAAAGGAAATACGTTTTCAAATCTTCAAATTCTTCCTGACGGGGTGGGGCAGATACATTTGTCCCCCCTCAGTGTTGATTCCATTGCTACAGCCTTGAATCAGATTTCTACAAAACAGTGTCAGACTAAAAGTTTTGTGCCCCATTCCTGGTCTGTGGGAGTTTTATTACAGGTCTTTACAGTCTAAGTGATGACAGGTCCTTTCATTTAACAGCAGCTACTTGTGCTGGAGCAAAAACTTGGCACAAGAAGAATGCTACCCATCTTCAATGGAGCACCTGCAGTTGAAATATTTGACCTTCATACCTCAGGAGCTCAAATTATTAGGCACGGGCGTGGTGAGAATTGTGAATTTCCAGCAGCTCGGACTGCACTCTCATGTTCTGTTAACTAAATAGAAAGTTTAAATGTGATAACAACTGACCGGGGGACACTCTGTTTGATTTACGCCCTTAATGACAGATTTATCACCACACAAAACTGCGCGAGTCAAAGTGTCACAGCCTTATTGCAACTATCCATCAAGCAGAATACTGTGGCCTACTCTTTGTGGTTGGATGTCCACCTGTGCTCGCTAATGTACCAGTTTGGGTCTTACGACGACCAGTATATGTCAGAGGAACATTACTGGGAATAAACCCAGCCGCAGTAGGCCATGGACTGGGATTGGGTTACATCTTGGGTTGCACCCCCCCCCTCTCCCTTTTTGCTATGCTAAATGATTATGCCCCTGCATGGAGCTATCTAATCCCAGGGGTACCGTCTGAGAGAGCCAAGGAGTTCTCTCTATATATATCTGGACGATGTCTGCAGAAATCTTCAGATGGTATTTGACAAGGAGCCTGCCAACGCTGTGCCTCTCAGAGTTTCACTCAGTGGCCACGCTCAACATGCAGCGACGTCTACTCTCAATATTCCCTTGCTGTTTTGTGTCAGTTGCAATCATTAGAAAATAACCACACACATGTCAGAATACTGAAGCTTCACACTAAATGACATCATTTCAGTAAACAAGCAGCTTGAGTGTTATTTTCCCAGAGAGGCTTGCCATTTTTGCATCAGACGGCATTGTGACCGAGCCTCAGCACAGTCAGAGACATACTTTCTCTAATGCAGTAACATTTTAGTCATGAGAGAACCTTAAATGTCTCTCCCGAGGGTCTTCTTATGCAAACATGATTTCAGGCACATCAGCCAAGCTCCTCCCTGAGCAGCGACTGAGGAGAACCGGAAATTCCATATGCATGGCGGGTTGTCACTACAGGCCTAACAGATTAACTAATACAGTGTTACAGTATTAGTTTTAAAGCCGCTGTGTCACTTAAATTGGCAAGGGGACAAACTGCACTACCACCACAAGACCACAAGAGTTGAAAGTCTGAGAGTCGATATGTTTGAGTTGACAATTTTGTGAATATCCATGTGAAATTTGGTTATATGACACCTCATCTGCCCATTCTTTTGCCTCCTTTATATATATATTTACTCATTTTATCACTATAAATACTTTTGTGGCCTCAGAGTTGTCTCATATTTTAATGTGGTTCTGGTATAGTGTAATTTTTTACAACCTTGTTTATAACCGTGGATGCCGTAAAAAAAAATCTCACATGGTAGGAAAGTAAGGGTAATGATAGCACAGTGAATGTGAATATGAATTCTGCTCACTGCTGCACCTGTCTCACTCAGCTGTCACCTCATGCAGGCGTCTGAATCAGGGTACAGAGACGATCGGGATCCCAACAAGTCAGAGAATGTCAGATCTGTCCGGAAAATGGGCAACTGTTGTCTGATGGCATGGTCTGTTTTTACAAAGTGTGTGTTGTGAGGAATGAATTCCTCATTCAGTAAAGTCAGACGCCATCCTCTAAGCTGTTTGCCGCCTCTGAGATGAATACTGAAAAGCTGCTTGGCTTTTTGAAAAGCTCATGTAGTCACTGCTTTCAATATAGACAGAGCCTCCTCATTGGCAGATTGTGAGACAATGGGCCCCTGGGTATAGATATGCAAAGGGCCCCACCACCTTTTCTACATAGGAGCAAGACACACTTTGTGGAGGCTTTGTGTCTCTTTGCGGCCATTTAGTGTTACTTTGGTAGTCATTTTGCATCTCTTTGTAGTCATTGTGTGTCTCTGTGTGGTGGTTTTGTGTCTCTTTGCAGTCATTTTGTGTCTGTGTGGTGGTTGTGTGTCTCTTTGTAGTCATTTTGTGTCTCTTTGTAGTTGTTTTGCATCTCTTTGTGGTCATTTTTTGTCTCTTTGTAGTCATTTGTGTCTCTGCGTGGTGGTTTTGTGTCTATTTGTAGTCATTTTATGTCTCTCTGTAGTTGTTTGGTTTCTCTTAATATTATTTTTGTATCTTTTTGTAGTCGTTTTGTTTCTCTTTGTAATCATTTTGTTTATCTTTGTAATCATTTCGTGTCTCTGTGTGGTGGTTTTGTGTGTCTTTGTGGTCATTTTGTGTCTCTTTGTAGTTATTTGTGTGTCTTTGCAGTTTCTTTGCATCTCTTTGGGTCTCTTTGCGGTGCTTTTTGTGTCTCTTTGTGGTCACTTTGAGTCTCACCCTGGTCAGTACATGTTACTTTGAGTGACATTTTGCAGAGGAAGGCTAGGGTGGCCCAAGACACTTTGGGCCCCTGGGCCTGTACCCGATAAGCCTGTTCAGTAATCCATCCATGAGCCTCCTGAAGACAAATAATTCAGCACTAATGTGACTGTTGGCAACGACTTGGGACAGAGAAAAGTACAGCAGGAGTAATCACAAACATATGTTTGTTCATACAGTAATTCATGTTGTTCCCTCTTAGATAAGAGATAATGAGTTTTCATGTCGCAGTACTAATTCAAATGCTAATGTGAAAGGAAGAACATAGGCTTCACTGTTTTTCAGATGCTTTCATCAGCTGTTCTGGTAGGAAGCTTTAGAGGCCTTGAGAAGCAGAGTTCTTTCCAAAGAGCACAAAATTATATGTCTGGAGATTTTTTTTACTTCAGCAGCCATGAAAAAGGAGCTCATGTCTTCAGAACGCCACCACAGCCTAAAAACTGCCTTAAATATTAAAGAGTTTGTTCTCGTTGCCTGTAGAATGTACTAATATAAAGAAAACTTAACTCTGCTTTATGTTTGTTGGCGCCGTCTTAATGTATAAGTTCCTTTAATTTTCCACTGCGAGTCAGAACGCAGTAGCTTTTCAGTATGGTCTGGACAGAGGGAGAGATTTGTGACTACTTTAATCAAAGCAAGCGTATTGGGCCCTGGGCTATCTTTTTACTATGCCAATATGTTCAAGGAAACATCATAATGAAGCTTATTTTCATTCCCAGAATACCACAGCAAATCCAGTGTGCCATCACGAACCTCCCCTGAGTCCATTAAGTGAAAAGGCTGTTTAAGATAATTAGGATCAAATTGCAAATCGAGATTAAAACCAGTTCTTCACTGTCAACAGCAAGGAAGATAAGTAATGCTGCAGATGACAGCAGTGAATGCTTACAGTATTTACTACTATATAATTAGCATTTTATCTGTAAAATGTACACATTTGATGCATGTGATCAACATTCATATGTACTGTATAAACATTAAATAAAGCAAATTACTTAATTTGATAAAGCAGTGCTGTGTTTTTGAATATTCAGAGCCATTTCTGTGCAGCAGATGCATGTTACACGTTACATGCACTTACATGCATATTGAGAAAAAAGAAAACTTTTTCCAGACATGTGATCCTAAAACCACACGTATTACCCAACACTGATTCTGATCCAGAGCAAGAAAAGAAAAGCAGATTGAGATTGTCAAAATATTTTTCTATTACTGAACCTGCCAAAGTCTAAGACAAAGTTGATGCCTGAATTACCAGGCCAATATCTTAAATTATAAAACTGGCAACACTATTCCTGATATTGCTCATATTCAGCTACTGAAAGTCTGCCAGGCGTATAGCAACAATAATCTGTAAAAAAGGCCAAAGCCTGAGCAAGACAAGGATTATTTTAGTGGACATATCTAATAGCACTGGACTTTGGACTCCTGGCACTGAGTCATGGATCCATATTACAGACGAAGGCAGGTGCATGAAAGGGAAGGCGATCCTAAATATATCCCTGAGGATCCTTGCGAAGGCTGGAAGACACTTGGTGTGTCCTCAGGCACCGCAGTTGGGTGCTTCAGCGTTGCAGTAGCTCAGTATATGATATCTTTACAAATCATAAAAAGGGAATTTTTGGATCAAATAATTAACTTAAAATTCATAAAATGTAATAAAGGTATATGCACTGGTGTAGTGGTAGTTGATGAGGTGAGTGTAATTTTAGGGAGATGGGTAGGTTACCAAGGACAAAGTGGATATACTCTCTTATATGTTCCTTTGGCTTTTTGGCTGACAGGTGGGTTCACTGTAAACAGCCAGAAATAGAAGTGGGTATATCCAGTATAACTGTGTAAACCCTCCACTACAAAGCTGACAATATGATAGAACTGTATAAAATATAATGCTACACATTCAAACCCTTTCACATTTAAAGCTACTAATAAATGTGCTGCATATAAACTGAAATATTCATCTTTAAGACTTCATAAAGCAGTTAACATTTCTCAAATGCCGAGCCAATCAGCACCTCAGCTGCTGTAATTAAGGTATAAAGCCCATCCTGCCCGGCTGGTGCTGGACGCTGTGCTGCCACAGTCAAATGACACATCAACAGTTTACAGGGAGGATATCCGATACATTATCAGGTAAACACTTCCCTATCTTGCGCCCCCGAGATTGTGAACAATGCCTCTAGGGCTTGCAGGGCTTATCAAAAGCATCTCCTCTTAAACAGCACACTTGCCTTGAGCTACTACATATCATCCCAGAGGAACTTGCACTCACCCACCCACCCAAACACATTCACACACACACACACACATCAGTGGCTGCAAGTTGACAAAAAGCTTCAAAGTGTTATTGCAGCTGCCTGTTGTCCCCCTTTTAGCCTGCAACAGGACAAAATGAAACATTACAGATGGATAGGAGAATACCTTCACTATCAGAATAATTTACATGGAAAGCAGATATATCCCAAATTTTAGAAATACTAATTAATTTCAGAAAATTTTCCTGACACACTTAAAAGACCCTAAATAAAGAGATTAGCACCACATGCTGCTTGTTGTTGCCACAGTGGTAAAACTGTACTCAAGTGTCATGCAGAAGTGTGATGATGTGCTCATCCAGTGAGCTTCATCTGCATCTTCTCCATGTATTTAATGGCTTCTGTAACATTACCATTATGAAGTGGGAGCTGCCTGCATGTCCATCACACCCCATATAAAGGCGTATCAAAAGTCAAATGTTTGGGAGCAACGAATCGCAGAGCAGAGCCTTAAAAAACGCCCGGGCACCCACACACGCCCCCTCCAAAAAAGTATTGGATGTCTACAGGAATCCGGTCACCCCCCTCTTGAAAGTACATATTTGACAGGGTACAGTCAGGCAGAGCCTGCACTCCAGCTAAGCGTTCAGTTAGGCACAGACGCCCTAGCCGCTCTCCCACTCTCTCCTTGCTTTTCTTTTGGACGTTTTGGGGCCGAACAACAAATAAGCAGCCATGGATGCCATTAAGAAGAAGATGCAGATGCTCAAGCTCGACAAGGAGAATGCCTTGGACAGAGCAGAGCAGGCTGAGGGAGACAAGAAGGCAGCAGAGGACAGAAGCAAACAGGTCGGCTGATTTTTTTTTTTTCTTCTTTTGTGGAAAATCCCAAAGATCCATAGAAAAAGCAGGAATACCAGCAGCAGTGTAAAGCTGCTGCCCTTTAAATGGAACGCCTCCTAAATACGGATTAATTACTTTCATGGATAATCCCAAATAAGGATTAAATTAAGAATCCTTCCTGATTTTTTTGGATGTTATAAATCCTCCTCTCAACTGTTTTGGTGATGTAAATATATCCTAGAAAATGATGTTGATAATTTAGAAAATGTGAATTAGACAGAGATGTTGTTTCATTATGCATGTTCAATTAATATTCTGTTTAACTTTATGATGTTTTTTATATGCATGTGTAGTTAGAGGACGATATAAGAGAGTTGGAAAAGAAATTGCGTGTTACTGAAGACGAAAGAGATAAAGTGTTTGAAGAGTTCCAAACTGCTGAAGAAAAGCTGCTGACCGCTGAGGAGGTCGCCACCAAGGTATATGTGCATGAGCCTTCCCTAACTTTTCTCTTCTCTTCTTTCCCCTGTCCTGTCCTGTCCTCTCCTGTCCTATGTGTGTGTGTCTCTCTCTCTATCTGTATGCGCTCTTGCGCCTTTGCGCGTTCACGCATCTCCTCGCTGATCACCCCTGAAACTGTCTGGGCACTGAAACTCGCCTCAGCTTGAGGACGATTTGGTAGCTCTGCAGAAGAAGCTGAAGGGAACTGAGGATGAGCTGGACAAGTACTCTGAGGCTCTTAAAGATGCCCAGGAGAAACTTGAGCTGGCTGAGAAGAAAGCCACCGATGTAAGTAAGGAAGGGGTTCACAACGGCACCATTCCTGCACCACGCTTCTTCACACCTTCATTCTCTCATCACTCCGAGTGTGGGAAGCGGCAGTTCAACACAGTGTGGTCATTCAAACTTGACCATCAAAGTCCAAATGGATTTTTGTTCAATTGTCCAATTACTGTTGAGCTGTCGCTTCATGGATCACATGCACAATCACTTACGCGTCTGCCCAAAGAAAGTCAGACTGGCTAATTGAAACACTCATTTATATCATTTAAATCCCATATTAAACCCCATATTGTGTAATCACACTGTGTTTTAAAGGCCTGGGTGTGTTCACTCTTAAAGGTCTTGGGCTGCAAAGTCTTTTCCAGAGTGCACAGTGGAGTAGCCTAATGCGCACTCTTCCATAGAGCGCAGAGAGCAAGCGCCTGGATAAATATAGCCCACTGCTTTATATGGTCAAGATAGAGCTCACATCTGCGGGCTGCGCTCTTTGCTTACCACAGGGAAAAAACACTGTTTCCTTTCAAAATGGCCCAGGAAGCCAACTAATTTAACAAAACACACAAAAGTTTATCTACAGGAAAAATTAAATAAATTACTCTTTTGATTTTTTTTTCACCCTTTTGGATAAACACATGGCAGGAAAATTATGCAAAGAATTTAAATTTTGGCATTTTAAAGGGGGAAAATACACTTTAAGTCCCCATAGACTTTTTACCCACACAAATTATCCCTTGAATGACCAACTTAGGGTGAGTTGGGTCCAAGTGCAGGAGACACTTTGTGCACAGGAGTCAATCAGGGGAATCAATAAGTAGTGTGGCTTATAAGTGGCCTCCGGGATAACCCGTTGTAATAATCCTTTAATTGGATTCCTCCGGGGAGTTAGGCCTACCACTGACTGCTTTATAGTGAATTTTAGCCTGTCGCGCTTGATGGTGTGTTTTATTCCCTATAGGCATATATAGCTGTAGTTAATATTCCTATAGGGAGGTTTAAGTTTAACTACTACTACTTTTATTGCCTCCCTTTTATACTCTTTGTGTGATATTTGCAAAGTCAAAAACGTGGCATGTAATTACTGAATTCACTGAGGCGTATTGAATGGCCTTCAGTCTGTTGTACTGCCGCTTGTACTGCGCACAGTTGATCAGCAGAAGGCGCTGTGGCTCTGTCAGCTCACTACAATGCTGTTCATTATCACAGTGTATTGGCAGGGTGTGTTCTTATCATTAAAAAGCCATTCATACTTTGCATCAGTTACATTTCTCATTGTATTATTTTATGAATCAATGCAGCAGGATTTCGCGGTGCAAAAACCAAGCAAAACCAAGCACTATAGTTCATTTTTTTTAAAGCTGTATTTTGAAACCAGCAGCACTTCCTGGACAAATGAGAGGCATTGCAGAGTGCGTCTCTCCAGAAAGCGTGCGCACCTTTTCACGCAGCTTTCAGCACCATCAAGGACGTCATCTCGCTCCTTGGCAATTTCTCGGAAATTGTGCTGCAGCTCATAGTGTAGTCTGTTTTTTTTAATTTCCATATAGCATATAGGTGTAGAGTAAACAATGGCTGGGGCTACATCGCTGGAGGCGGTCAAACGAAAGATCAAATCTTTGCAAGATCAGGCAGACGGTGCTGAAGAGAGAGCCGAGAGATTGCAGAAGGAGTTGCTCGCGGAGAGGAAAGCCAGGGAACAAGTAAGCATGTTTACCGCGCGTGCAGACTAGACAGGAGCTGCTGATCAAAATGACACATCATCCTCTTGTAGTGTTTCTTGTATACGTGTTCTGTTGTAATGATACACAGTGAGATAGCGGGATTTCTCCGGTGCAAGCTGAGCCCTACATGGCACCACGCAGTGCCACCACATAGTAGGCTACTCCACTGGCTCTGATAGCCTGCTGCTCCCGGCTAGGCGCTTATAATTGGTAACGTTAGGCCGCTGATGCCCAAGTCAGAGCACTTCACTATGTTATAGGCTCATGTTCCTCCCTGCTGTGTCACACTTGCGTTTCCTCTGATGCACTTTGCCGTTAACGGTCCAATTCAACCTGCTTTCCAGCAACTTCCGTTTATTCTTTTTTTCTTCAGGCAGTGGCAGGTTAAACATTTGAATAAACTATTTTCAGCAACCAGGAAGTCACAAGAAAACTGTGGCAACATTTAAGGTGCCAGGCTGCAGCGTGTAGTGTGTGCAGCTCATGCTCTTTGACTTGCCCTTATAAGGACAACAGGTTTTCACCACTACAAAAGAGTGATTTCCCTTCGTGTGAACATAGCAGCGGTTATCTAGACGGGAAATAAATCTTTCTGCAGGGGCTCAAAGCAGTCTGAGCCTATCTCACACTGGCAGTCTCTCAGTTCTGTTCATCAAAGTCCACTGAATGCACTTTAAAGCATTGCTTCTTTTTATAGTTTATTGGTAACTTCCTCCTGACACTAACTTCAAATGCACTTTGGTCCAGCTCAGCACAGGAAACAGAGTCAGTCTTGTGGTGGTTTTCGCCTTTCGTGCACTTTCAGGACAGTGCAAGTCTGATACCTGCTGAACAGGCAGCATAAAGCAGAAGTAGCCACAGGTCTGGATAATCATATAAAAGATCTTTGCAAATGTGACTATTTAAATCGCACGTAATTGTCTCCCACAGTTATGAACCATCCAGGGAGTCTCCTCTGTGCACCATGTGAGCAGTCATTTACAGTTTAATTGTCTCCCTTTGACTCGAGCCTTGTTAATGTTCTCTCGAGGGCCTAGTAATAAGGCAGGGTATTCAACCTTCTGTCAGCTCGGGACATTGTTATCATTATACGTGAGGAACACAGGCAAGACTCCTGGGAGGGTTTTGCCCAACAGGTGGCACACTGAAACAATTACGACCACAAAGAAAATCAAATCCCCCTCCTATTTATTCATTCTTTGGGCTGACGTGTATGTGTTGCACTTGTGTGATTTCCAGGTTGTTTGGTAAAGATGTCGATGTCCAGATTTTCTCCTGACATGCTCCTCTTCTCCCCCTAGGCTGAGGGAGATGTCGCATCCCTTAACAGACGTATCCAGCTGGTTGAGGAGGAGTTGGATCGTGCTCAGGAGCGTCTGGCTACTGCCCTGACCAAGCTGGAGGAAGCTGAGAAGGCTGCTGATGAGAGCGAGAGGTGGGTTCTTATGAGCGGTGGAGACTCGGTCCCTTGATCTCTGCCGTTACGCTCTCGGAGGCCAGGTGGCAGGGCTGTTTACCATCCCTTTGTATGGAGCACAAGCAGGGCCTCTGTGCCACTGAGTTGGATGGCAGACAGTTCACTGTCACACTAGCTGTGTCAGATAGTGCAGTCATTTCCTAACAGTCCTAAAGTCTGTATTTACTCCCTCTTTCATGTCAGAAAACAAATAGCCGTTCACTTTAGAAGGATTTATAAAAGATTTAGCAGCCAACACCATTGTGCAATAGACATGTGTGTCCTCAGGGAGACTGTAGGCTGTCCGGTCTCAGCTCCTGATCTCTAACACCCCTGACTGTTTGTTCCCTCACACAGAGGCATGAAGGTCATTGAGAACAGGGCCATGAAGGACGAGGAGAAGATGGAGCTGCAGGAGATCCAGCTGAAAGAGGCCAAGCACATCGCTGAGGAGGCTGACCGCAAATATGAGGAGGCGAGTTTTTCAGCCTCTGCCAGCCACAGCAAAAGACTTGTGCAACGTCAAACACACATTAGAAGCTCATTATCTGCAGTCAGCAGTTCTGTGACAGACATATTGATGATAGGCGGATTTCAAGATATTTGTTTAATAATACATAAACTTTCCTGTTTTACAACTTGATTAGGAAGCGCTGTTACCCAATTATGAGTTTCAGATAACACTTTGTTTTACTTTAGCATATATATAGGCAGCATATGAACATTTATTAGATTGTTTCTAACACACTATGATGAAGTTTTAAGCAGATTTAAGAACTTATTTATGTTTTTATCAACAACTATTAGTGCACACCCATAAATGGAGGCTGGTGTCCAAACAGATAATGAATGATAACATAATGAAACAAGCAGTGATGAAGTATATTTACTTAAGTACTGTACCTAAGTACATATTTGAGGTACTTGTACCGACTGACAGAAAATCAATTGAGAGACTATTTTGTTATTTTATTTTTGATTCTTTCAGTACATTTCCCGATTGTACTTACACACTTTGACTTAAGTAACATTTTCAATGCAGGAATTTTACCCACTGGAATATTTTTACAGTAATGAATTAGTACTTTTACTCAAGTAAAGGATCTGAAGTACCTCCACAACCAGTGGAGGCATTATGGAAAAAAGGAGTATGTTTTTTGACAAATACCAAGCTTATATCTGCTTACATCTTCATTTTAGTGAGTTATAAACCACTGGTTTCCAACCTGGGAGTCTGACCCCCACTAGGGGTCCCCAGAGCTTCATGGGGGTCACAGGCCGTCTTGATTTTAAGGGATGTTAGACGCTTTTCTTAAAAATATAAAGTAGCCCTATCTCATAGCATTTCTATTCTGGAAAGAGAATTAAATTAAATTGTTATTTTTTCAAGTTTTAGATTATCGTTTAAGATATGAACACAAAAAAATCTCACATGATTGGGGCACAGTGTAGACCTGAAAACAAGCTTCACTCACAGAGCACTTTCTGCCAAACAGCCTCATCCTGCATTAGAAAAGCACATAGTTAAAACAACCAAAAAGCCAAAAGAACAATAAACAAGTGTCAAGGAGCACTGAATTTGTCAAAAAAGAAGCTTATGAAGTATTTATGATTTTTAAAACTAAATTTAAAAAACACATAATATGATAGGGAATCATATAAAATGTAAAATGTCATATTCACAGGAGATAATCTGCTAAAAATTCATAAAAACACTAATTTTATGCAAACCTCTTGCAGTTATTGTGTTCAATATTTAGGTTAATTGTGCAGTTTACCAATTGTTCTGCACTGCATTGAATATAATATGAAATATCCATAAAATATGTCACTTAGTCAGGGGTTGTAAGTTCACTTAGATAAGGGATCCTTTAGGAAAAAAGGTTGGAAATCGCTGTTATAAACCATATGTTGAATATATGTATCATATCAGGTAAAGTATTACCAAGTGTAGTTTAACCATATTAGAGTTGTACACTTTCACTGTGAAGAAAAACCCTTAAACCACGTCCTGATTGTGTTACAGTCATTATGTATTTGTTGTGTTGTAACACTTTGTTGTGCTGCACCTAAAGGTGGCCCGTAAGCTGGTCATCATTGAGGGTGACCTGGAGCGTACAGAGGAGCGCGCCGAGCTGTCAGAAAGGTAAGACGTTTGACTTTTACACGCACTGAATCTGCACTCATACTTGCACGTGCGCTGGCATCTCACCAGTTGGAGCTTTGAGCGTTCATACACACAGTATCAGCCTTGTATTCATTTGAACAGTGTGTTCCTGTGTTGTCACTGTATGTGCTGATTATTTGCATGCTCTCCATGGTTTGAATGGTTCTGGCTTGTGCACATGCGCCACACCCACTAACAGACGGGCTCGGAGAGCGGAGGATGAGCTAAGGGTTTTGGAGCAAAGCATGAAATCAATAAACTCCTCAGTAACACAGGTACAACAAACGACAACTAACACATACATATGTGACGAGTGGCTCTTCCCACTTTCATTCAAGCTGCTGAGTGCACCCTCTGCTTTGCTTGCTGTGCTCGTTCTTTTCCTCTTTTGTGCTCTTTTATTTTGGGTATGTTGGGCTCTTTCACGCCTCTAACATGGCAGAGACTGTGCACGAATAACACCTCACATTTCAGAGAAGCATGATGATTAGATGCTGAAATACCATATACCAAAATATTATTTATTGCAACCACTACATTTAATGTGAGTCACGTTGCTATTCTCACACTCCTGCTCTGTTAAGGCACGTTTAACATACTTGGGTTTCCCTCCTTGTTTAATCCCTGTAGTTCTTATTTATCTTGTTTCCTCTCCCCCTCTTTCTTATGTTCCGTCTTCCTGTTTTGGTTCTGTCAATCCTCCTCCCCTCCTTCTCCTCCACCCCCTTCTTCTTCTTCTCCTTTGCGACTTTATCCCCTTGTCTAAAACACCAGCAAATGCTCTGAGCTTGAGGAAGAGTTGAAAACTGTGACCAACAACCTGAAGTCACTGGAGGCCCAGGCTGAGAAGGTAAGTGCGACCTTCCTGCAGAGTGCATGCTGTCAAACCCCTCGGCTCCCCCGTTACACTGGGTGGATGGGGAGCAGCAGAGCCTGGGGAGCCATATCTCTTCACTTCAGTTTTACTTCACAACACCTATATGTATACATGTATTTAAATGTGTTTAGATACACAGTGTGCACATATGTTTGACACCTATCCTTGTTTTTGTCCCACAGTACTCACAGAAGGAGGACAAATATGAGGAGGAGATCAAGGTCCTCACCGACAAGCTGAAGGAGGTAAAGTTTCACAAGGCCTTATCTGGAGCTCCAGGCTGACTCCTGGATAATAAGTCACGGGTGCTGTGTCAAACTTCCAGTGTTGGACTAACTCATAAATCTGTCTCCGTAACACAGGCTGAGACTCGTGCTGAGTTCGCTGAGAGATCAGTAGCCAAGCTTGAGAAGACCATTGATGACTTGGAAGGTATGGTTTTAGTGCCCCACACCCCTGAATGCTACTCTGGTTATTTGGAAGTAGTTATTGTGTCAGTGATGAATGAAAAAGCTCAGTGCATTTTTAAAAATCTCTCCAGCCCATTATTTGCTTCGCTCTTGAACTCCTTTTCCGCTTTCCTCTTAATGCCATCATGGCTCCTTTTCAGACATCATACTTTTGTTGTCGTGACTCTTAACCTTTCTCTATTAAGTGTAGTTGATTTGTTTTTGAGTTTCAAGGTAGGAAAGAGCAGCTTTGATGTTTATCAGTGATATCAGGCCTACATGTTGACTTAGCGTTCAAGGAGTCATAGTGAGTGCTCAGGGCAGACTGAGTGAAACATACGGTCCGTTTCTTCATGGCGTTGAGGCATTTTCCCTGACTTTTGTTGCACTTCCATTCCATCATTTTCTGGTGTAACTTTGTTTTCCTCTTTTCCAATTTTTTTCTCTGTCACCTCTTCCTGTCTTCCTCTCTCTCTCTCTCTCTCTCTCTCTCTCTCTCTCTCTCTCTCTCTCTCTCTCTCTCTCTCGTGTCAATGTTCTGGATGCTTCACCCTTCACCTCCTTGCCATGTGCTCCTTCACCTCTGCCCCCTCCCTCCCCCCTGCACTCCCCCGGCCCACCAATAGATGAGTTGTACGCTCAGAAACTGAAGTACAAGGCCATCAGCGAGGAGCTGGACCACGCCCTCAACGACATGACTTCCATGTAATTTTCAACTTGCTGCGCCTGCTTGTTCTGCCGTCACCCTCTCTCCCCCTGCACCTTTGTCCCCCCTGTACACCAGCTACCTCGCCTTCATCTTCTCCCTTATATTTCCTTCTACCCATCAGAACTAGTGCATCCAACCCCTGTATCTGTTCCCACACTTTAACTGGTTGTGCAGCTGTGTTTTTATATAGTCTTAATGTCTTCAAACAGACATTGTGCTATTCCGTGTCTGTAATTGAAGTCCACTTGCAATAATTATTACTTTTTACAAGTGGTTTAATCTCACACTTCTTCATGAGTGTGATTATGATGATACTAAATGCCCTTTGTATTGGTATCATTTGTGTTCTTGAGAATGCTGTGAACTGGACTGAGGTAATGTTGTGCATTTTCGATTTTGTCAGTCATTATTTTTTATAGTTTTATAGATGAATATTCATGATTCGTGTTTAAACGTGCTAAGCAATGCATGCAAGTTGCCTATTGAAATAACTGTATTACAAAAGCATTTCAGTGAATCTGATTGGCTCACTGTGAGGCTCACTCGAGGTTGTGAATGTTTCCTCTTTCCTCCTCTACTAACATGGTCTACTTCTGTTCAGAAGAAAGGCCCCCCCCCCCCGTGTGTATGCGCGATCCCCCTCTGTTCTGTTGTTGAACCAGCTGAAGTTTAACTGTCACGGTTTAGCATCTCTGTGGTTGAACCCCATGTTTTGCTTAAGTTATGTTTTCCCTTAACTTTCGGCCATTCTGTGGGAGACTGCCAAAGCACACCACATCGCTCCTATCTAGCGCCGCTCCTCGTGTTTTAGTAGAAAAGGTCTTGATGTAATCAGAGGGAGGAGTTGGTCCAACTTCCCGTTTGTGTTTGTCAGTGTGTGCTACCTCACAATGCATTGCACAGTGCATTGTGGTTTTGTCATGTCATGTTGTCACTCCTGTGGTTCTGGTGTATTGTGGTGCACATCTCAAATTCCTGTAGGTCCCACGCCGACCCCCTGGTTCACTGTACTTCTTCTCTCCCACACAGATAAATATTTTACACCTCATCAAAGACGCCTCCTGCCGGCTGAGCGGCATCTGTCTGCTCTCTCCAGCCCTCTCTCAACTTTTCCTTTCCCCTCTGTCTTTGCTTTCCTTTCCTCCTCATGTCTTCATCCTCACGTCAAAGTTAATTGCATCCCATCACTTGTACAGAATCCTAGACTCTTTCTGCATTGTGTAAAAAATAAACGTCCTTCCTTCTATGTAAGCTGTATCTCTTTTCTCTGTCCTTTGTTTTTCTTTTTAATTTATTTATTTTCAAGTGGCTCTAATAAAACCAGGAAGCCTTGATTTTAAGTTATGTTTTCCATTTTGTTTCTGCATCTCAACAAACCATTAGCCGAGCTTTTTCCCTGCTGTCCTTCGTTCTTGTTCTTTTTATTTTCTTCAAATATTGTTCTGTGAAGCTGAGATATTAGGAATATCACAGTGGTGCCATAGGCACAGAAACCTAGAACAACCACAGGTACTTGACTGAAAGCTGAGCCAAGTTGTCTTCTCGCATTTGAGCCTGATGCATGTAAGCACTTTTCAACATTTAGTACTGTGACAGGAGGAGCTGACTGGAAAGATTTGAGAATCGTAGGGGATTAGTGTTGGATTGCTATCCGCAAAGATTGTGGTGAAGTAGAGTATACGGTGTAAAGGTGGAATATAGAACAGTATGTAAGATTTGTTGAGCCTCATCTGGTTGCTGGAAAAATTAGATGAAACTGCTATCAGTGATGATAAGACATGGGCTTTGTATGATACACAGTATCCTGTCATATATTTAAATAAATATACAAACACACATTCTGAGTCTTTTTTATTAAAGTCATTCTCAGAACTTCAGACACAGATGATAAGCAGAAGTGAGCAATGTTTCTGGTGCTGTGTGTTTAAAGACATCATAATTCAAATGTGACTGCAGAACGATTATTGAACCACATCCTTAAACTCTTCAATATGTCATACACGTCTGAGGCCACAAATTGTTGATAATCAGTAGCAGTTTATCCAGGTTTGATGCTGATCAGCCTCATTTAAGCATTTAAGATGCACTTGATGGAGAATATTATGACAAAAATGACAGATGTAGTTAACTATTCATTACTTGGTCTTTTTTGTTCCTGCACTATTCAGCTTTAAAGAGCTTATTTTAAAGTATAACTCTCGTCATTTTCAACCTGGACCCTATTTTTCCATCGTTTTCTGTCTAAAAGACTGATAGAGGCAACAATTTTTGAAATAGGTCCATTATTGAACACCAACAAAACAGGCTGCAGTGTTACCACTCAAGACAATTGGCACCGTCAATTTACATCAGATTATCATTATAAGTGTCCGACAGCATTGTAGATGATGATAGACCATTTTGTCAAAGAGTAGGATATATTTTGCTCATCCAGAAACAGCCTTGATATTGCTGTCACCAAACCCACCAGACTGCATTTAAATAAACTGTAATTTAAGCATGTATAGAGCCAGTGTATTTTCACATCTAACTGGCTGAATTAAGGGTTTATTTTAACCAAACCACAGCTGGTGATTGTTAAAACAGTAGAAAGATGCAGCAGCACAGCTTTTATTAGTTTTATTTTGTTTCCGTCAGCTTTGAATGAAGTGTGTTTAAAGATGATAAAATTACTGTTTATTTAAATGGAGTCTGGTGGCTTCGGTGGTGGTGATTTACAGGCTGTTTCTGGTTAAACAAAAAGGATCTTACTCTTTCACAAAAGGTTGACCCCTGTAGGAATCCTGTAGAGATAATGCTGTCAGACACTTAGGCCTATAATGACAGTGTGATTGGCAAAAACAAGCACTTTTAGCGGACGTAAATTGACAGTACAGTATGCTTTAAGTGCTTACACTGCAGCGTGTTTCCCAGCTGCCAGCTGCAGCGCTCTCACTCAATACTGGACTAATTTCAAAAAGTGTTGCTCCCATTAGTCACATAGATACAAAAACATGGGGTCCAGGCTGAATAATACCAAGCTACCCTTTAAGCTGCCATTTAAGCCTTTAACCTCTCTGGGTTAAACCTGCTCATCCTCTGTTTTCACTCTACACTCTGTCCTTCCTTGCTTAAGAGTGGATTTCCAAACAAGAACATCAAAACACTGCTTGACTGTGGTATTTAAAAGCTACTCAGATACTGTCAGTGTGTTTTACAAAGATTAAAAAAAAAAAAAAGTCTCTGGAGATCTGTTCCAGAGCAGGTAGGTGTCAACAGGCTCTGTCCCTATTTTACTCTGACTTCCTGTCCTCTCTCTGTTTTTCAACTTGCTCTCTGACTGCAAAGATCGCCTCCACCAGCAGCTACAGAAAAACCGCCTTCTCACTAATGAACTACGCGTGGCCTTGAATGACGACTAAATTGTGTGAATGTCTTACGTGTTTGTTTACGGTTTCATGTTTGATGTGTGTATGTGTATGACAATCCGATCCAGAGCGAGATCCAAAGCTCTTCCATTTGCATTGTCCACGTACGATGCCTGCACTGCTTGAAATTTGTGTTGCTGTTTGTTGAAATGTAAAATACAGTGAAAATCAGGGATTAACAAATATATCATTTTCTAGTCTTACAACCTAGCATTATAATATTATACAATAATCATTTTTATGGATTGTTGTTGTGTTTATGTGCATTAATAAGAGCTTTGTTGTTACCTGTTCGCATGGTGGTTTGCACATCATAATATCAGCTTGTTTCCTATCAGTGAAGTGTAGGGTTAAAAGCACTCAGATGTAATGAATGAATGAATGAGTGATGTAGCCAGCTTGATTATTAATGCAAGCTAACTGACTGACTCCCTGTTGCTCGCTTGTGTGAGATTAAAACTTCTCCATTTGATGTTCTAACAGAGAAACTGTCACATGCTAAAGAAGAGAACCTCGATATGCACCAGATGCTGGACCAGACTCTAATGGAACTGAATAATTTGTGAAAGCACAGTCTGACCCCCACACGCACTGTGGTTTTGGCTTTTTGTACTTGCACCTTGCTTACCGTAAACCCCTCTTCTCGTACCTTGCCCATGGTGGAGATGAAACAGCCAGATGCTTTTCCTAATGCACCATCCTGCCTTCAGCGGAACTCGACCAAGGAGCAAAGCTAAGGGGAAGTAAAGCTTAACCATTCCCTTTGATGAAGCCTAAACTGAGAAACAAGATTGTTTTCGCAAGCCAGTTTTTAATTTTGTAACGGTGTCTGCCTTTTGCAACCCTTGAGATAGTTTTTTTTTTTTTTTTTGTTAGTTTTTTTGACAAGTCATCTGGTGAAATGTCATGTGCAAGATTGTTTTCTACGTCTGCATTGAAGCTGATCTGGTACATTCCATTCCACCTTGATAATGCACAGACCAAAGGACAAAGTGGAGAAATTTTGCACTGAGTTAAACCTCAGCATCATGCACATTTTGAATTCTGTAAGACAAACTAAAGAGATACATTCCCCCTGCCCAGAAACTTTCCTCACAGGTGTAAGTATACATTGGCAGTGACTGTCAGCGTGTATACTGGTGCTACTCTATTCTTAAGCAACAACCCAAAATGCTGATGCATTATAGTAAATTCTTATTCTTTAAAACCATGGTTCAAAATTTTTTCATCTTGTCTGCAAAGTACGGTTTCAGTCATCTGGTTGTGCATTGTTTTAGCATTGTATTAATGTAGATGTCTCAAGTGTTTATCATATCTGAAATGTAAAAATTATGAAAATAAATAAAAGCACGTTTTGAAAGTTTTTTAACTTTGTTTGTCATGCATTTTTAGCCTTTTTGTCCATCACAAAGGTGACATAAAATGAAAATCCTACTAGAATTTGGGGTGATTGAGTAAATCCTGATGCAATGCCAAGGAAAATAATATTTACAAGACTTCATCGTCCTCACAGAGGGGGAGAATGTGTTAAAGTTTCTGAACAAATGGAGATCATTACTTGCATTATGCCCGGCTCATTTTTTGCTTGACCCTCACTTTGACTTCCAGCTGAGGGAAAAACATTGTCATGTGTTTCTTTGGTTCACTGGAGCTCACTATGTACCACTGGACCATATCAGTTCAGTTTCAGAATAATCAAGCTGTGTAGCAATGGTGGAAAAATATCCTAAATGTCTTTAGTTGAGTAAAAGAAGAAAATACTTAAAGATACATCTTGCATTTAATTTTTGTATCAAGGTAAAAGCCTTTAACCTGAATTAGGAGTCTTTTGTTTGTGTGGAATTAATTTTGCATTAACCTCTAAACTGTGTTGGTGTCATTTATCAGTATATAGTTGGAGAGGTTATTCAAACCAGTAATCTACTGTAGTTTATGACCTTGTCATAAACTATAACTTTATTATGGCCTATATGTTTTGCATGCTATCTAATTTTACTCAGTAGCCATCAACACAGTCAAACATTTCCCTCTGACATGTAGTGAAGTTTAAAAGCTTGCAAATGAATCAAACTATACTGCAGTTTGAAGGGACAGCAGCTCAAGACCTTAAAGAGCAGAGAGATGAGAGAGAGAGGCCTCGGGTCATTTAAGGCAAAACCCCACCTGCTGGCAGCAACAAAAAAGATTGGTTTTAGTGGTACTGAGTAACTTATAAATTAATATAATTCTGGATTAAAGCCTGACATGAAAACGAAAAAAAACCTTGGTTGCTATTTGTCATTATTATCATTATTATACAATTTAAGGTCAGTGACTGGATGTAATAGTTTTAAATGTGCTTGGCACAAGAGCACAGTGTGCACATGGGAGAAGTTTGCCTTCAGGCAGAAGTCTATCCATTTTAACCCAAACCACATTTTTTTTCTCTGAATGTTAACCAAGAAATCACTTTCTAGCAAAAAAGAAAAGGAAAACTTCTCTTGACAGCATGCAATGTCAAGTACTAGGTATGTAGGAAAACAACAATGCACATGCCCAAAGCCTTTGGCAACAAACCACTGGCTAGAAAGAAAAAGTTTGCATTGTACGTTTTTGCAAACCATGGACACATAACATCTGCATCTTACTGTGTATGCTGAAATGCTGTGGTTACTGTGTGGTTAGGTTTATGCACAAAAACCACTGGGTTACAGTTAGGAAAAGATCATGTGTTGGCTCAAAATACCCAGCTTTGGGGGCACAATCCCTGCTGGAAAAACACTGATGTGTCACAAAGTCAGCTCATATACTAAGTCACTTTTCTACCTCACGACGTCACTGGTGTGGATTGGCAACCTGACTGAACAAGACAACAAACTGAGGAGGTCTGTTAAAACAGCAGATTCAGGACAGAAGGAAGGCACTGAGGACACCAGCCACCCAGCATATCGTCCCTTCTGATTCCTCCCCTCAGGTAAAGGCCTAAAGAGCTCAGACCAGCCACCTCTAAGACAGCTTTTATCCTCAGTGTAGGAGCCTCATGTCTGATTTGTGTTTGAATGCAATAACCCGCCATGCCAGTAGGTGGTGTATTGTAGTGGCTGAGGGAGGCCAGAAAGCACAGGTGCTGCTGATTGAAGGAGGCAAACAGTTTTCTGCTGTGCTCGGATAAAGATTTGTATGGCTGTATTTGTTTTAGTTTTGTATTGGAAAATATGGACATTACGGACACTGGTGAGTAAATGAACGTATGATAGTAAAAGGTATATATTGGTAAAGAATGTTTTTCTGAGTAGCCTACATAGCCAAACAATTCAAGCACAAGCATTTTAAATGTTATGATGTGACACACTGCAAGCGCTGTTGTAAATGTTGAACACCAAGCACTGTTAATGTTTCAAAGTGATTTTGGAGAGTTGGAAAGTTTCCATTAAACAAAATTTTTCATGGCAAATCAGTCAAGCAGCTGTTTCTGTGTTGATTTCATGCCAAGGATGTAATCAGATAACCTATAAAACATAATGATATTATTAAAACTTATCAGATGAAGCAGTTGGTGCATTTATATCCTTCCTGGCTGGCAAATGCATTGATTACACCTACTTAGCCAATTTGATTAATGGAGGTTGTAAAAATACTATACAGTCCTTATCTGATTTTCAATATGATGAATGGCATCTGACTAAACAAATATTTTATTTTATTTTATTCATTTTTTGTTTGTTGTAAGGAATTGTCTTTAAATACTGTCATTGTATAACCTACTCCTAATATATAGCTACTTATGTCATTTGTATTAAATGAGATGTTATTATTTTTACCTGATCTTTTGTACATGCTCATTTTATTAATTAAGAAAAAAAATATTTTCCTGCATGCCAGATATGTAAAAGAACTACAGAAGCTGACCTATTAACGTGACTTGCCTTGTCTAGAGTGTATGCTTTGCCCCTTCTGGGCTACTGTAGATCAAAATGGCGGCTTCATGGGAGAGGACTAATGGGACTAACGGCTCATTCTAAAGTGACAAAAACACAACGGTTCCTATTTATAAACTAATGAGAACATAGTTATTATTCTGCCGATAGATGCCCCTAAATCCCACACGCAGGACCTTTAAACTGTCCGATCGATGTTGTCTGAATCGTGATTTGATTAATGTGGTCTGGCTCGACGACGCTAACGGAAAGCGAGTTGTTGTGAATTGGAGCTGCTCAGTCTCGGAGCTCATGGACAAGGAAAATTTGTCGTGAAGAAAAGACAAGAGAAGCAGCTTATTTGACAATGTCGCGGTTGTTTTTGCCAAATCGTCTTTGTGCCAAATGTACCCTGCCAACAGCGCGCGGGTCTTCTTTGTTAACACCGGCGCGAGACAGTCAACAGACAAGTGTTTTTATTCACCAACAGAGACGATATGTCGGAGGGTCAAACACAGCCGTTTTTAAACACAAGTCAAAGTCCAGGATTTGGATATATGGGGTTGGTGTGGGGATTGCTGTAGCTGTGGGATTGAAATACCGAGCTGACACCGCCAACAGCTCCTGTGACGCTGGAGTAAAACCAGTACAGAGGACTGATCGATTCAGCAATGCCATAAAAGTTAGCAGAGACCTTGTGGAGAGGATAAAGGTAAGCATTGAGGTAGGCCCATGAACACTTTGGTTTTTAATTAACCACTTTACCTTTGCCCAGTTATTGTTTTCCCTGCTTAACCTCAGTGCCACCTGTATCAGTGTCTCCGTGTCTGTGTCTATTGTCACTCAGACTGAGGTCGGGGCACCAGGGATTTTGGTTGGGGTCTCTGTGGATGGTGCTCAAGTCTGGAGTGAAGGTTGGTGTCTAAAAAGTCCACTTTAAAAGCCCTTCGTGCAGCATTATTAAAAAAATTCTGATACTAATGAAGCTAGTCTTTGCCCAGTATGATTTTGTGCTGTGGGCTCTCCTTATGTCAACAGGTTAGGCCAGTGCATTGGCACTATGGCTGGCCCACAGCACACTTAAAGGCTGGTCCAGAGTTAGAAAATGTTGTAACAGTTTCCATCAAAGCAAACACTGGGGTGACAATGGTGCCTCACATTTGCCTTTGTGCAATTTGGCCAACAATAGTAGGCTGCAACCAGGAAAAAAACAAAGGCAGTATCCTTGCTGCAGCAGCCGTGGGTTCGATTTCAACCTGCAGCCCTTTGCTGCATGTCATCCCCCCTTTCTCCCCCCCTTTCATGCTTAATACTGTCCCATCCAAAGGGCAAAAAAGCCTCCAAAGTGACTCAGATTATTAATCAGTTCTCAAAATAGCTGCTGATTAATTTTTGTCCGTCTACTAATAGATTTACTTCGATATACTTGGTGCATATCAATGTCCCCACAAAGTTGAATTGCTGTTAAAGTTGCCCCCCTTGCTATAATCATGCCAACACTGGCACAAGGTTTGTGGACTTGAGCTATGTAAACTGGTCGGGCCCATCACCAGTTTGGCTGGTCCAATGTTTGGCCCACAAGACTAATTAATACTGTTGCCAATGTGGTTAACAGTTCCCTCCCTTTCCAATTATGGCACAACATTGGCCAGTACCCCAGAAATCTGCCATTCTTGCCGGTGTCATGTCACTTTTGGCAAACAATTGATTGGAAGTTGCCAACCAAATTAAACATTGGCTCAGCATTGTACAAAAGAGAAACCTAGGAACAAAGTAAAAACATAACAATGAAATGAATTATTAACAAACAAATAGCTTTTAAGCTTAAGCTGTGTTTGCCTCGGAGCACAAGTGGCCCACTTAGAGTTGGCAACCTTAGTGGCATTTGTTTGTGCCATGAATCAAGCCAGCAGAATCATTTCCTGTTCTGAAATGTCCTGAAAAATAAGGCTATACACACAGAAAAATGTTGGTTCCTCAGCAGTTCTTTGGCGTATGTTAAGGTGTTATATAGACCCACTGCTACACAAAGAACCCTTTCAGCCCTTGTTTTGTTCTTCAGAGGTTCTCTACTGGTTCTTCAGCTAAGTTTAGTTTAGTTTAGTCTACATCAAAATAGCTAACAAACGGTGTATTCCAACACCTGTGCCCCCATGTGTACAGAAATATTCCAGGTTTTAAAAGGTAACTTTGTGTTTCTCTGTGAGCATTTAGTGCAGGATTCTGAATCTTTTAAGCCAACGTTTTTATAATCCATGATTAATAATTGCTCATATTTTAAGTAAAAGTCCTTGAAAAGCATACTGACACATCCATGGTATTATTTGGTCACATTTAAGCACCCCCAGACTAAAAATATCCAAAATAATATGGTGCTATATGGCACCTCTAATAGTTCTATATAGTACTATTTGACCAAGGCGCTGTATAGCACCTTTAAAAGATGAGTGCCATACAGCACCAAAACCAGTTCCCCTATGATTACAAGCCAAAGAACCACTTTTGGGTACTGTCCAGCATCTTTAGTGGGTTTTCACTGTAAATAGTTTGAATTGTAAAGCATGAAATCCTCAACATATTCCTCTGAAAATACTTTGACATTCTTAAATGATGCATTTAAATTCTTCATGTACCTCAGGAATCGGCTATGCTGATTTGGAAAATCGTGTGCCATGCAGCCCAGACACGGTGATGCGGATCGCCAGCATCAGTAAGCCCCTCACAACTGCAGCTGCTGCACGACTGCGTGAGGAGGGGAAACTAGATCTTGATGTCCCTGTCCAGAAATATGTCCCTGAATTTCCCCAGAAACAATTTGATGGACAGGATGTAAGTTACTTGAACAAAGCATCAGAGTTTCTCGCATCATCAGCAATAATATCACGCTGTTCAGCTTATGTGAATGTGGTTTATTTCAGGTCACAATAACCCCCCGTATGATTATGTCCCACCTGAGTGGTATACGACACTATGAGAAGGATGCAAAGAAAGTGAAGGAGGACAAGGAGAAAGCTAAACGTCTTTTAAAGTCAGAAAAGAAAGAGGATGAAAAGAGCGCATCTGGAAACAAAGATAAAACCACAACAGAACAGAACACAAAAGGCAAAGAGACCACTCAGAAGAAAAAAGAGTTTGAGCAGGAGGAATACTACTTGAAGGACAACTTCGAAAGTGTCACTCAGGCTTTGGACCTCTTCAAGGACGACCCGCTCATTTTCAAACCTGGTGAAGCACATATCTGTTTGCCAAACTCAAATATGTGACACTGTCAATGTCTTGATGCATGCAATTGATTTTTTTACTATGTGCAGGCACCACATTTCTGTACTCCACCCACGCCTTCACCCTGCTGAGTGCTGCTATGGAGCGAGCTGCTGGACAGAGCTTCCTGGATGTCATGACGAACATGTTCCGTGAGCTGGGAATGCTTAACACTGTGCCCGAAGAGAATGACCCTATTATTTACCATCGCTCCAGGTAATCTATAATAAATCAGCGTTATTCATTTCGTTATTTATTTTGAAAAAGTCATAAGCATAAGTAGTGGAATTACATCAGAGTAGAATTTTGTAGAGATCTGTTATTTCTCTGAAGTTGTTTTTGATTGCACAACATGATAAAAATCCAGCTGTGAGTCTGTATTCATCGTTGACACTCCTCCACAGATTTTATCATCTCAACAAGAAAGGACGGGTTGTGAACTGCCCATATGTAGACAACTCCTATAAGTGGGCAGGAGGCGGCTTCCTTTCCACTGTGGGTGACCTGCTGCTGTTCGGTAACGCTTTACTCTACAGCTTCCAGGTGGCTCACCTGAAGAATACTGAGGGCTTACTCCCTGGCTTCCTCAAACCCCAAACTATTATAGAACTGTGGGCACCCGCTGATAAGACAGAGGCCAGCTGGGATAAGGATGGACTGTATGCCCAGGGCTGGCTGGTAGTGGAGAAACTACAGAAATATGGCCAGTGCAGGAAGCGCAGACACTATGTGTCACACACAGGAGGCGCTGTGGGTGCTAGCAGCGTCCTCCTGGTGCTACCCAGTGAGGAGACAGAAAAGTGCCAAGGCCAGACCCCGCTCCTCCCACAGGGGGTGGTGGTCACCATCATCACTAACATGCAGTCTGTGGGACTCAACACCACAGCCCTGAAAATTGCGAAAGAGTTTGACAAAGCCAGAAGCCTGTGAGAGTAAGTTGTTTACAGGAATGTGTGGGGTTTTTTTTATTGAGAAGTATTTCAGATAAACTGTGTTATCTTGTGAAATTTTGATAATGCTTTTAAATAATTTTAGGACGTTAAATGAATCTCAAACATATATTTTTTATCCATTTTATGGATTTTGCAAAGTAAGGTCACTTACTTTTCATGACAATACTTGCCAAGGACGCCAGACTGCCACTAGGTGGAAGCAATTCACTATGTTTCTATCACAGAAAGGCCACTGATTTATGCTATCAGTTTGCTGGCTTCATACAGAGCTTCATGCACTTCTACCTCTTAAAAGCTAATACAGCAACAAATATAAATGTATTTCTGCATCTGAGAGAAACGGAAACATTTCATACACAATGGAAAGAGGTCAGTTGCTGTTTAAAGCACCACGGTACACCTGTGAAGTGTCTACGTCACATGAAGTGACTTTTAAGGCCCTACCTGAACAGATATTTCCTCATTGTGACATGACATGACACGTACGCTGTACAGATTGTAAAGCCCCTCGAGGCAAATTTAATTTGTGATATTTGGCAGTATAAATAAAACTGACTTGACCTGACATGCTTTGGGATAAACCCTGTGGTGTGTCGACCTATTGTAGCTCTGTCAATAATCAATAGGGTGACATTTCTACAGTGTACTTAGCGCTGAGCCGAGTGTCTACAATCCTGAGTTAGTCTTTGGCTTTAACAAAACGAGCAATTCCACAATGAGTGTGCTGCAATGCTAGTTCATTGATGGTGCAAGAGTTCTCGTGAGTAACTAAGCTGTCAGCCGTCCAAATCTAGTTTTTGTTTTTTTTTCTTCCAGTTGGTTGTTGGCAACTGTTGGAGAATACTGGAAGTCCATCAAAATGAAAAGACTAACAAACTATTGGCAATGCAGTCCAACAAGTTTTAATTCTGTCCCTACCCTCGCTGAAATGAAGCAGATTTGATGCCACCATTTTCATTAGAAGCCTCCTGGGATCTCCTGTGCCCCTGTTTTTAGATTTAAGGGGACTGATGAATGGCTTGGGATACGCTAATTATACAGACTCCCACACACAGTGTGTCACTAAGTTTGCTCTGTGTGTTCCTGCATGTCCAGCTTTGTGAGAGCCAGTTTAGAGTTTTAAAACTGCTCAGTGAAGATATTTTTAAAAAGTGAGGTCATCCTGACGAGTCCTGGCTGCAGCGAGGGGCAATTATGGTTTATGGTTGAGATTAAATTAAGGATTAGGTTAAGAGTAGGCTAAAGGTTGAGGGTAGCAATGAAGTGCCGGAGGTCAGGCTTAGAGGATTAAGAGCGTGCATGCGTGTGTGTGTGTGTGTGCGCACGTGGATGCGTGTGTGCGTGTATGTCCAGCCTCCCACCACAAATCACACAGTCAGATCATTCAGTTGAGATCATTGCATATATTCACACAATTGCAAAAATATTTACCAATAGCATACTGAGCATAACATTAATTGATACAAGGGATCATTTTATAATTCCATCATTCAAGTTCCATGTTTATAATAATATTTAAAATAATATTTTTAACATAGTCCAACTATGCTTTGTAAATACATTTCAGGCAAAGCACATAGATTGAAATGTGATTTAACACGAGTAACACCAGTGCCAACTTCATAGCTGTGGTAAAAAGGCTACAGTGCAAGGTGTGATTCAATTCTCACCCACTCACACTTGTTTCACACCCTGTGTGTGTGTGTGTGTGTGTGTGTGTGTGTGTGTGTGTGTGTCTGTGTGTGTGTGTCGGTGTGTGTGTGCGTGTGTATGTGTGTGTTTGTGTATGTGTGTGTAAATGAATTAAACCTTTCTGTAGCAAATAGCACGGACTCCAGAAATCTCATGAGACGATTAATCAGCTGTTCACCTGCTTTGGCTTTAGTTAGAGGGAAACTTTGGTATTCTCAACCTGGCCCCCTTTGTTTTTGTGTCTGATTGTGACAAATGGAGACAACAATTTTTGGAATTGGCCCACTATTGAGACAGGAAGTTCCAGCCTTAAGAGGCTGCATTGTAATCCCATTCAAAGCGCAGACAGGTTCAGATTGTTATTTTAAGTGTCTGACAACATTATGGAAAATACCCTACAGAAAAATGGAAAGGTTTCCTAAGTACGAACTGCATGTAACCAAGGAGAAATCTCGCTTTTTCCACATTGTCAAAATCCGCTTAATATTCAGCCATGATACTGAAAATATTTTACATAACACTAAGCAACACTTTCTGTTCTCCAACACAAGAAACTCTTCCTGGCACTCCTCTCTACGACTTTCACTAACCCTCCACTTTTGTTTTTCCTGCAACAAGTCACCTCTCGCGAGATTTCAGAGCGCTACCAGTGAAAAGTAAGGAAAAATATTTCCTTTTTTCCACAGGGTCCTTTGCTTTAAGTTGCCAGACACTTTTGATAACAATCTGAGCCTGTCAGTGGCAAAAACAAACACTTTTAGTGGACAAAAATTGACATTGCAGCCTCTTTTGCAGCGGTCTCTCTCAATAGTAGACCATATTTAAAAAATGTTGTCTCCATTAGTGACTTAGACACAGAAACATGGGAAAATACAGCCCAGGCTGAAAATACATTAGTTCCCCTTAAAGGTCAATACAACAGTTTTCCTCCCTGTCTATAGGTTGTTCATAGTCACACCCAAAACAGTGCCACATCCAACAACACAAGTGACACTCATCTCTGAGAATTCTTTCATCGTCCCACTCCGCACACAGCCAAAAGAAAAACAAGTTTACATCAGGAGAAGGGTCATACTCTTGGTTTTACTCTCCAATACTGTTGCTGATTGTTCTGTTGGCTCTGTTGCCTGGCTTTCAGCATCCTGCATGTGGACACAAGTAATGGTTATTAGCTTTAAAGAATACTTTCTGACTGAAATACAGCAAGACTTTATAACATATAAAACACTTCCACATCCTGATGCTATTTTTAGACACCCTGAAAACGTTTGGTAATCTTAAATCCGTAATGCACTTACTTGTATATGTAGTAGATAACAACCGCCAGCACCACTAAGACGAATAGGGCAACAATGACCACGGCTGCAATTAACCCTGCCTGCCCTGCATCAGTGGAACTGGTGAAGAGCTGGAACTGCTCACATCGGCTGCCTTTGTAATTTTCATTGCACCTGATTTAAACGTACAAAAATATGGGCAGGCTGTCAGCACAGAGGAAATTTGTCAACAATTTTGCCATCTTATGACATCAACGGGTATTCAGAGGTTCCCACATATTCATTTCTGTATCAGAGACAAATGAAAAATGAGTTTTTCATTCTACTTACACACAGGAGAGTGTATTCATGGCAGGTATTTTATAGCACGTCCCTCCATTCATGCAATAGGCCACATCCTGCCCATCACAGAGGTCTCCATGATCTACACAGACATAACATGTCAGGAAAGATAGCTCCAACAGGGCTGACCATTCACCTTTTAAAATTATTTGTTGCTTATTCTGATGAGTTTTTATAATTACCTGCCATCATTTGGAAAGTCTTTCTCACTGCTTCCTAAGAAGAAAAGAAAAATGTATGTCTTAGAAAAGGAGCTTATCTCTCACCACTTATGGAGAGCGTGGAATAACCGGATGCCAGAAATAAAAACCAAGCTGCATACATAGAGATTTTCTTGAATCTAAAAGGCAGTGTACACAAATATGGCAGTGTGAAAGATATAAATAATCACCCTGACTGATATAAATCAAAAAATCTGTCCTTACCAGCTGTGAAATCCCAGCTTTTGGTAGTTAGTGCAGGTTCCCGAGGTGAGTCATAGTGACGCTTCACAACAGCTCCTAACTGCTTTTTGTTGTATATCTGAAGACGCTGTCATGTGGGTGTGTTCCTCCCTTGGTCTAAAAAAATGTTGTGATTGCAGTTTGTCCACATTGTAAATGGCAAGCGAAACGTCAGGATACTACCTAGTGATTGCAGGTAATTTGTTAGTGTGTCACAAGTGATGTCATTTCATGGCATGTGAGCAATACATGGAAAGCTATTAGAGGTCTTAAAAATTCTCCCAGGAGTCATTGTGACCACGTTGACATCTGCATGAGCCTATCAGATCAAGACTGAGTACATTACGTTTTGTTTTTGTTCGTGGAGGTTGAGTTGCATTGTGAGATGAGGCACAGGATTGGCTGAAGAAAATCACCTGTTGTGCATGTGAGCTCAGCGTGTCTGGGTTTGGTAAGAAACAGCTGAATGATTGGTATGCAAAGAAGGCATGAATGGAATCGTGGGAACTTTTTTGTAGTCAAAGAACACACACACCACTTCCTTCAGACGGATAATTACAGCTGTACGCATAGAACCGTTAGTACACTCATCAGCGGGTCATTTTTAATTGTTCACCACATTCCAGTGGTGGAAGTATTCAAATGATTTACTGAGGTAAAAATAGCAGTGGTCTGAGTGTTATTATTATTGGGCTACAATTAGATTATTGTATTGTGTGTATTGATGCAGTATTTTAATCTTGTTTTGGTCACAGTTGACCTAATTTAACAACCTCATACTCTGTAAAAATTACTTGTTTTTTAATTATTATATGTGCTTAAATGTAGTTGTATTTATTTAATTTAAAATATATTTATATCCTGCAAACTAATCATTCTCTGTTGCGCTTGTCCTGTGTGTCCTAAATGCCACTGAGTAAACAGTTAAGTCAGAGTAAGTTGATTTACTCAAGTTGCTAACACTTAAAAGGAACAAGTTAAATCACTTATTGCTATTTTAAGTTGCAACAACTTCATAAAATTAAGTAAATACAACTAAATTTTAATTGAGTTCAACAAATAGATATAAAGTAGAAACAACTTAAAACTAATAGTTATATGTACAGTACAGGCCAAAAGTTTGGACACACCTTCTCATTCAATGCGTTTTCTTTATTTTCATGACTATTTACATTGTAGATTCTCACTGAAGGCATCAAAACTATGAATGAACACATGTGGAGTTATGTACTTAACAAAAAAAGGTGAAATAACTGAAAACATGTTTTATATTCTAGTTTCTTCAAAATAGCCATCCTTTGCTCTGATTACTGCTTTGCACACTCTTGGCATTCTCTCGATGAGCTTCAAGAGGTAGTCACCTGAAATGGTTTCCACTTCACAGGTGTGCCTTATCAGGGTTAATTAGTGGAATTTCTTGCTTTATCAATGGGGTTGGGACCATCAGTTGTGTTGTGCAGAAGTCAGGTTAATACACAGCCGACAGCCCTATTGGACAACTGTTAAAATTCATATTATGGCAAGAACCGATCAGCTAACTAAAGAAAAACGAGTGGCCATCATTACTTTAAGAAATGAAGGTCAGTCAGTCCGCAAAATTGCAAAAACTTTAAATGTGTCCCCAAGTGGAGTCGCAAAAACCATCAAGCGCTACAACGAAACTGGCACACATGAGGACCGACCCAGGAAAGGAAGACCTAGAGTCACCTCTGCTTCTGAGGATAAGTTCATCCGAGTCACCAGCCTCAGAAATCGCAAGTAAACAGCAGCTCAGATCGGAGACCAGATGAATGCCACACAGAGTTCTAGCAGCAGACCCATCTCTAGAACAACTGTTAAGAGGAGACTGCGCGAATCAGGCCTTCATGGTCAAATAGCTGCTAGGAAACCACTGCTAAGGAGAGGCAACAATCAGAAGAGATTTGTTTGGGCCAAGAAACACAAGGAATGGACATTAGACCAGTGGAAATCTGTGCTTTGGTCTGATGAGTCCAAATTTGAGATCTTTGGTTCCAACCGCCGTGTCTTTGTGAGACGCAGAAAAGGTGAACGGATGGATTCCACATGCCTGGTTCCCACTGTGAAGCATGGAGGAGGAGGTGTGATGGTGTGGGGGTGTTTTGCTGGTGACACTGTTGGGGATTTATTCAAAATTGAAGGCACACTGAACCAGCATGGCTACCACAGCATCCTGCAGCGACATGCCATCCCATCCGGTTTGCGTTTAGTTGGACCATCATTTATTTTTCCACAGGACAATGACCCCAAACACACCTCCAGGCTGTGTAAGGGCTATTTGACCAAGAAGGAGAGTGATGGAGTGCTGCGGCAGATGACCTGACCTCCACAGTCACCGGACCTGAACCCAATCGAGATGGTTTGGGGTGAGCTGGACAGCAGAGTGAAGGCAAAGGGGCCAACAAGTGCTAAACACCTCTGGGAACTCCTTCAAGACTGTTGGAAAACCATTTCAGGTGACTACCTCTTGAAGCTCATCGAGAGAATGCCAAGAGTGTGATCAGAGCAAAGGGTGGCTATTTTGAAGAAACTAGAATATAAAACATGTTTTCAGTTATTTCACCTTTTTTTGTTAAGTACATAACTCCACATGTGTTCATTCATAGTTTTGATGCCTTCAGTGAGAATCTACAATGTAAATAGTCATGAAAATAAAGAAAACACATTGAATGAGAAGGTGTGTCCAAACTTTTGGCCTGTAGTGTACATGCCATACAAGACAGGCCCCGCAAATGGCTAGGGCGAGGCCCGAATGGCAGAAGGGCTGCCCAGGTTGGTCCGCAAGTCGCAAGATCCAACGAGGACCCAGTTAAAACTCCGCAAGACGCAAGAGTTAAAACTGAGTCTGGGCAAACCGGGTCAGCCTGCCAGATGCAAGGCTAACCAAGAGGGCCTCACCTCCGCACCACACAAAGCACACACTGGCTACCACCTTCAGGCAATCTGCTATGCCTCACAATTAACAAAAGGCAGCCTCATCATCTTCACTATCCTCGTCTGTTCTGTCATCATCTTCTCCGGACCCATCATCCCTCTCTTTGTGTTCTTGGTGTTGTGTGAGTATGTTGCAGCATATACCATCATTGCCTTTGCAGGAACAATAACTGGTACAGGCCAGACCTGCAGCTGCACAGCTGCACTTTGCTGATGTGCAAGGTTTCAACCCGGCTTTGCAACCACAGCTGACAACATCTAACAAAGCAGGAGGAGCAGCTGGACTTGAATTCTGGGTGGGCATAATCAGTTCCTCTCCTTCCTTTAGGCCCATCTTCTTGTCCCATCCAAGCAAGGTGATATCCACAGCCGGTGGATCAGGCTGGTCTGCTGCTTTCCATAGTAGCACCTGTAGGTGGGCACGTCTTCCATGAAGGCGCATATTGCGCTCTGTAGGAGGTAGTGTCTTCAGTGCTGGGGACCTTTTGTGCTTTCAGTAAATTTCATCCTGGGCTGCATCCAAGGTTACAGAGTTCCTCTGATTGTACAGAGCCAGAAAGAAAGACCTCGTTGCTTTTGTGATCTGTAAATCTGTGGCTTCTGCCTCTCCAATACAGTGGAGAAGCTTACCAGGTACGACTCTCATGGCCTTGAGTGCACCTTCCCCTTCCCAACAGGATATGAGGTGGTATCACATCCTGAAAGAGCATGCATGGCCAGAATGGTACCACATTGGTCACCCAGATTGACAATGTCAAAACTTGTTTAGAGAGGCGTTGGTAAACTAGCCGTCCTAGACTAGCAATCCAGGCTTTTAGGATACTGGCTAGTGTAATGGATGCCAACTGATGCCAGCTAGGATGCTAGTTGCACTAGTACATGTTGGTAAACCTCACTCACTTAACCAACTTTACTAACTACTGAGTTGGGAGCCTGGGTCAGCTCAGCGTTGGTATTACCAATCTGGTGTTGCTGGGAGGTCACAGGTTTGAAACCCAGGGCAGGCAGACTGTATGAGAAGACTGCTGATATTTTGGTGCCGTGACACAAATGAGAGTGAGGTTAAGGGGGGTGAGTGTCACAGAAGGCGTAACTGAGGCTAGGTAGGTATATTAACACTGGTAAACCTCACCCAGAAGTAGACATGTATTCAGGGATTTTAAGATAAGCACTCTCAATTCCCAATCTGCCATTGTTGGGTGGTTGCAGGTTCGACCCAGGGCCTGTTCTACTAGGTAAACCTCCCTCCCAGTGTTATAGCGGAACACCGGCGTTATTGAACTCATAGCCCTATCATGCAAGATTGTTACTAGTAACCGAAATGTGCAGCAACGGGAAAATTTGGTAATACGTAGCACGAGTTCTATACCCAGCTGCTAAAGCGCACTGAACCAGGCATTTTTGAAATGAAACCGAAACTGCAAAAATGCCGTTAGGTTAGCTCTACTGCGGAGCGCACAACTTAAGTTATGTTGTACCAAATATTCTCATTCCTTAACGTTTCAGTTGTTTGTGATTAGCTTGTTCAATAGGGCTATGAGTTCAATAACGCCGGCGTTCCGCTTTAAGGAAGACTTAATAGTTGGTGAAACTGCTCCCTTTATGATTAAGTTTTCCATACATTTTTTAAATGTTTCAAGTACTTTAAAACTAGACTATGCTCCCTTGCTTTACAACATACTTATTACAACTACAACAGCTAGCTGCAACAGCTTATTTGCATAAAAACATGACCGGACCTCAAGAAATGTAAACAAATTTAGGTTATCAACATTCACATCAAAGAGCAAGAGCTCTTGTGATTCTCAAATGTGAGATTATTGTGTTTACCATGAAAATAACCTAAAAATTTGTCAGAAATTAATGAAAAATGTGTCTAAATTTATCCAAATTTGTTATAGAATTACCACTTTGAAGTCTGAAAGTGCCAGAAACCTCTTAAACCACTCCAATATTGTAGAAACTGGTCACACAGTGCAAAATCTATTGTCAATCTGGACGATTCTGCTAATTATGCTAATTGTGCTAATTATGCAAATTGCTCAACATATGAAAATTAGCATCCGGCAGTTTCTGTATGCTGGGGACCCATACTTCACATTTCTGCAATAAAACTTTGGTGTACTCAACATTTCCGGGTTCACAATGGGGCTCTATGGGCTGGCTACTAGACTAGTAAGAAAAAATCTAAAGACAAAAGCCACATGGGGCGCAGGACGAAAAAAGAAGACACAATTTGCAAATTTTATTGTTCGTTATTTTTTATTGATTGTTAGCTAAGTTTATTTGTGATGATTTTTCATTAGTTATTTTTCTTGTTTGTGATAAATACAATACATTCAAAGATAATAATAGGGGGAGGGATAGTTCCTCGCCCTGGGCAAGGTCCCTGAATGTGTTAGATCCGGCACTGGGATTACAGTTCTCTGGAACTGCACTTGAATTCATGCCACAAATAGATTAATTGATACATTAAAAAAATGATTGTTAAACATGTATTAACATGTATAAAGGCAGACTTGATGGCTGATAAGAAACTGATAACCCAATATACATTCAGTGATGGACTGATACTTTTCAAACTGCATTTTAACCAAGCAGAAAGGATAAATACCTGTCAGATATTTTTTAATATCCTTGAAGCCCACAAAGATTTAGCCATTTCTTGTTTATGGGCTCAATGATTTCTAAAACATTGTTTAATTAATTTTAACCACTGATAAAGCCATTAGTCACACTTTATAAACCTTTCATAATGGCTTCAATATTAGAAAGGGACAGTATTTTTAAAATACAATAAGAGCACAGATATATATATAATGTTGCCATTCTCTTCTCCTCTCACCCTCTCTCTGTGCCGGGGCCTAAATCCTGCGCTACATTTTCAAAAATCTCAGCAAGGCTACCTGGGAATATTCCAGTGAGGCTGCAGCCTAATAAATGGCATTAAACACCGCACTCAGTCATCATAAACTCACCACAGAAACACTTGAGGTCACTGTAAGAGGGTTTGTTTTTTTTTTTGTTTTTTTTTCGTGCGGGTGGGTTGTTATCGCGAGGAACTCTGAAGCTCAAGAGGTGAAGTGAAGCGAGAGTGTTTTTCTACGTCGACGCTTCCAGGGTGGCACAGAAAGAGGGACGTCTGCAGGCTCCTGTGGCTTGACATGAATATAGACTCACATATATGCTTTCATTTGATGTTATTAAGGGGTGTGTGGATCTGTGAATTTCCTCCGCGGTGACGGCGCTGCTCGTCACACATCTGTAGCCGCTGGAATCCTGTTTTCAGCACCTGGACAGCTCCCGGTCGTGAACCTCTCCTCCTTATTATCGGGCACATGGAGTCCCTGGTGTGATTGTGGGGGAAGCCCTGCAAGCACATTATGCCTCCCTCCGAACATGTCGTTATCTCCCTGATTCAGTGACAGCCCTCGTCGTCTCCGCTGAAGGATGCTGCTTTCAGTCCGGAGTAGGTGTTTTCGTCGTGCGCTGTCTTCTGAGAGGCGATACGGGTGCTTGGCCAACGCAAATTTAAGGGGAATCGCAGCCTACACACAGCAAGATCCGAGCTTCCCTCACACCGATCATCATCACCATCATCATCATCAGCATCGGCGAGAGGGGAGATATTACCATCATCACTGCGAGGGCAAAGGAGTCACGACCACACTTTGCACAATGTAGAGAACGCAAGAGGTTAGTGTGTCTCTTTGCTGGTTTAAAGCGCGCTGCTTAGTTGATGCGTTTGTGTTGGTTTGAGCAAGAATGAGACTGTGTGGCCTCTGAGCACAGTGGGGAAATGTTAACAGCACCATAACTGTTTGTGTAGCAACGATTTGGTTGGGAATGACTGCATCTTGATTAGGTTACGTGCAGAAAGCCTGGACAGAGATGACCCACAGGATTGCTGCCTTTGTGGACAGCCACCTCCGCTAATGAAGCCCTCACTGTACACTGTATTTAGAAGTAGCTCAAGATGCTGATTGTGAGATTCAATCCTTACTCAAGTCCTGAAACAGTTTGCCCTACATCCCAGAAACAATCTGTGATCCCACTTGTCTCTCTGGTCACCTCAGTGAATCCTCACAGAAAGTGTTTGGCTGTGTGACTTCCTGCTCATCTGATGGCAGGATCAATATCTTTATTTCCTGAGATATTATGACACATTTTTGGGGAGGTTCTGCAGTGAAACAGTGTCACTCGCAGCCCTTGAATGACCTGGGCTGATTTATCCTGAGTAGCATTTAATCTGCTGTGCTTCACTACATTACTCTGCTGTGGTCTGCTGCAGCTGTGAATGCTGACTCCTCACCTCTCCATGTCTGAAGGTGTTCCGCTGTGCCTCTGTGTGTCACACACGGCCCCGAATACGTGCAATATTGTACAATTCATGATTTTGTGAACAACAATGCAAATATATAACCATCGCAATTCATCTCATTGACAGCTGATTTCAGTGTTACTTTACTTTGCAACACAGAACTGAGCTTTTTGCAACAGTGGCTGTTCCATGTTAAAGCAGTGGCTGTGTGTTTGCCCATGTCATGTCTGTTCCCTGCAAAGCAGCTGGAGTGGGCTTTCACTGACCAGGCTTGGACATCAATGGCTCTCTATCCCATGGCACAAAGAGCTAGCATCCCGCTGTACTTGCTATGCAAGAGGTGTGATGTTCCTCAGCCCCTGATTCACAGAGCGGAGCGTATATTGGAGGAGATTTAAAATCCATTACAGTTTAGTGCTCCCCAGGAAAATAGTTGAACAGAGTTAGGACAGGGCTCCTTCAGAAGCATACGCGCCGATACTTCATTGATAATTTTGTGTGCATTTGTGTTGTGATACTCAACTGTGTACAGATATTTCATGATTTTGAGATTAAATGTTCTTTTTTGACCTTGAAAAAAGCATTTGGCAAAAAAAAGCTGCTCTGAATCTCCCAATTATCTCACAATGTTCCTCAGCAGATGGATTTGCTTCATGATTTCCTTTTTCTGTACTAATTACCAGAGGTGCTGACTCAAGTCACATTACTCGGACTCGAGGCAAATCTAAAAAGACTTGCAACTCCACTTGTACTTCAACACCAATGACCTGTGACTGCACTTGAGCCTTTTGACTGGAAAATACTTCCTACAAGCCCAGAAATTAAAAAGTATGTTTAACAGTGTGCCTCAAATCAGTTCATTTCCTAAATTGACTGACCTTAATGTTATTCTTTACACTTAATTACCCAGAGTCACTTTGTTTGAACCAATCCAACAGCATCCAATCAAGTTGCAGGAAAGAAACCTGAAGACTAAACGTTACATATTACAGACCAGCAGTTGGGAAAAATGATTGGATGAGAGGCAGGGTACACCCTGGACAGGTCACCAGACTATCACGGGGCTGACACATAGAGACAGACAACTATTCACATTCACATTCACACCTACAGCCAATTTAGAGTCACCAGTTAACCTGCATGTCTTTTGATTTTGGGAGGAAGCCAGAGCACCCGCAGTAAACCCATGCTAACACGGAGAGAACATGCAAACTCTGACAGAAGGGCTCCCCCACCACAGGGTTGAAATCCCCAGCTTCCAACAAACTTGTTTTAACTAATAAATATAAATTTAAAACAAAGCATTCATGATTTTGTAAATTGAATATATTGCTCTGTTATTAAAATCCCATTTCACTTGGTGAAGAGCGCATTATATCTTGTTTGAGGGTTGGATGCTCAAAGTTTAGTTTGGCACTTGACTAAGACTTGAGACTTCCAAAACAATGCCTTGGTCCAACCTCTGCTAATTCCACTGTCCTTTCTATGTTTTACCTAGGTGTGGTAGGAGCCAGGTCTCTGCGGTGGTGAAATCACATTTCACACTTGAGGTCATTTAGTGTGAACGACTAATTGCAGCAACAAGACCTCAACATGAGCAACCCCCAGTAAGTATAACACCCGCCAGAGCCTTGTTTGAAACCATGTCAGAGAGAGTGTGAAATCTTAAATCTCTATTTATGAACACGACGTCTTTATGCAAAGGGCATCTCAGCGTGGCAGGATATGATTAGCAGAATGGGACCTGCATATTCTCACGCCCCTCCTGCGAATGACTTTGAACGGGGATAAGCGGGAAAGAGGAGCCCGGCCTTGTCCGGCAGCCGGCCATCTCTAGTCTCCGCTGGCATCTCTTAGCATTCAGGAGGGGATGCTCACTTGTCATCTTCTCTTATTAATAATTACTCTGTGTGTGGTCCTCCAGACAGCCCCTGCATTCTGATGACAGCCAGGGTTGGGGCTAAGAGAAGGGAAAAGAGGTAGCAGGGGGAATGGAGTGGAGTAGAGTGGAGTGAAGTGGAGTGAAGAGTGAATGCAAAATGGGTTCAGTCAGCTGCATCTTCTGGTTAAAGGCACAGGATGCTGCTTCAAACCAGCAGAGATCTCTGTCCGGGCCTCAGACCAGCAGATTAGTGCAGCTGATGGTTGATTCCATTTGAAGGAGACGGTTGGTGCAAAACATCTGTAACCAGATAATGCAGAGAACGTGTTGACTGGTTAGTAGTACAAAGACATGACTTAATGCTGCAGAATGCCGGTGAATCTCTGTGAAGTGACAGATGGGAAACTCTCATGCAGAGAAAGGTCTTTGGAGTTATTTTCACCCCTGCTCTCTTGACTTGATGCTGCTGTAAATCCGCCCTCTCTCTGTCGCGCTCTCTGTGTAGCCCTGTAGCATCACTGCTGTGGAAACAGTGGGAGGCAGGACAGGAAATTATTAGATGCGCAAACACAACAAATTAAAGGCAATTTATCTTACATATTTCTCATAGCACTTTAATTAATAAAACTTACATCTCTCTGTGTCTGAAGTTTACATTCATGAAACAGCCTTACAAACAAACATTTTAACACAATAGATCCAGAAACAATGATGAGATGGTGCTTTTCCTGTGCACTTGGTATGGAGCTGTTTGTGCATGTTTTTTCTCACACAGCACACAAAGAGCGAACACCACACACCCTGAGGAGCCCAGTGGCTTTGAAACGGGTCAGCTAACATTTACTGTAACTAACCTCAATGTCACGTGATGCAATGCCACGCTGCTCTTAATTTCTCTCCGTAATGAAGCCCTCTCGCCAATCGCTAGAACAAAGTCTGCTGATGAGCATGTCACTGCTCAGCAGCCATTGTCTGTGTTTATGTTCGTCATCATGATGTTAAATGATAAATTCAGATTTGCAGCTCCTAGGTTATGGTAGAATTATGAAGGAAAGCCTTTCTTGATTGAAGCTTTTGGATCCTTATTTTGCTCCAATACAGACTTTCTAGTCTAACACGAGGCTCTGGATGCCATGTGCTGCAATTCTAGTACACAGTTTGCTGTTAAATATTTCATCTGTGATGTGTCAAGGTGTTAAGTATGAAAAATCAGTATATCAAGTAGTCTGTAATTTAGCGATTTCCCTTACTAAAATGTAAAATAGTCCTTTATAAAAACACAGATTCGTCTTTGTGATAATACACGCAGTCACTAAACTATATGGGTTAAAGATTAAGTCTGAGAGTGTCAACAAATCCCATGAAGAGATCTAATCTAATGGTTCCATACGAACATATATGATGATCATTTTTTTCATATTCCTCTGCGCCATTGACCTCAATTGTTGTCCAAAAACAATTAAAGACACATCAGTAAATCACACTGTTGTTCAGGGTGACATGTTCCTCTATCACAATGAACCTGGGCACTGTAGTTTATTTTGAGTTTGTCCCATATTCTGTCCTGGTGCAGTAAATACGAGTACATCCAATGTGTATTAATCCATGACTAAAAATAGTTCCCAACAAATGTATCATTATTCCTGTCTGATGTTTTTGTTAAAACAGTGTCCAGCTGTTTTAGGAATACACTTGCTTTTCTACTGGGGATGAATGGACTTGAGGCTGAGTGCCACAGACTGCAGAAGGAAGTAATAAAGTATTGAAAAAAAGGTACTAACCCATTGTTTGTGTGGCCTTTTCATTTGGGTTTTTTGACAGAAAGAAAAATATAGAATAGTGACTGCCTTGCCCTTTAAAGGTTTACTATATCTATACCAACTATAGTTATGTAGTAGTTATAAGGCCTACTTGAATGCTGCTGTTGGGATGTCTGCATTGTAAATTTTCATGTTTCATACAGTGGCTGACAAGGGCATCCGCACTCGGTAGCTTATGGTGCGTTCGTTTTGTACTTGGAGGTCAGAAAAAAACATGGACGCCCGCAAGAAAGCCTTTGTTGCCCTTGCACTTTTGGAGTATAGACAGCTTCAAAACCATCATCCACTCCAACTGATGAACGCCACAGATGAGGCTGACCTAATGTAAAACAAATAAGATAAACAGTACTTTAGCAGAGTGTTCACTCACTATGTATGTGACCGGCAGCCATTTTGAATTCGTAAGTCGGGGTTGATGTGATTGCTCCAAGTTTCCAAGTTGGAAATCTGATCTCAGGGTGCGTTTGAGTTTAAACTTCCAACTGGGAACTGGGAATTTCCGACCTGCGAGTACAAAACAAACGCACCATTAAAAAAAACCCACAGGAGCAACATGCTGCAGCCTCAGAAACAATGCCGATTTAAAAACACATATGAAAATCCCAAACAAATATGAAAATGTGCTGCAGAAGGCCAAAACAAACCCCAAAAACAAAATAGTAAAGTAAATACAATGGACATTCTGCAGGTGAGTGCTAAGTGGAGCAGCTTGATTCTTGACCCTGTTGCTCTTTGATAATATTGTAGAAGGCCAAATGTAGAAAAGAATATGTACCTTTTCATGTTACATCTTTACTCCACTCTTCTTCCCGCTTCAAAAACAAACACTTTCTCATCTGGTCTTTTGCTCTCAAGTCGAAAATCAAGCTGTTCCACTTAGCGCTCCCCCTAGAGGCCTGGAGAACTTGTTTTTGACTTTGCATAATTTCTGTATTTGCAGCATTTGCTGTTAATTTGGCTTTCTGCTGCACATTTTTTCATCTGCATCATGTTTCTGTTGTTATATTTTGTTTTGGACTTTTCTAATGTGTTTTTGAATTAGCATTGTTTCTGAAGCTGCAGCATGTGTCTCCTGGTGGAAATGTTTTATATCATGTTGTGCCCTTGTCAGCCACCGTAGTTTCAGGCTTCATCCTCTCTGCCTGCTTATTGAGGTGAGATGGACACAAAACGACAGCTTAAGCAGTTTCTCTATTAAGAGTTAAAAGAGGACTCCAAAGGCCAACAAAACACATTCACTCTTCATTGATGCAGTGGAATTGGGTTATTTCCCCTTGGACCTCGAAAGAGCAGGCATTGCCTAAAAGATCTGATCTTACAAATGTACCATTGTGTCGGGAGCTTCTGTCAGGGCTGCTGCTGCTGCTGCTGGGAAATCTGGACAGTGCCCATATAAGTGATTTGGCACATTGGTCTCGCTTTCCTGATGATATCAGGGCAGTGAATTGCTGTGCACCGAGGAGTAGCCAAGTGTCCGTATACAAACTTATTGGGTAAGACAGAGCGGCTGGGTTGTAGACAGCTGGCTAGAAATACCGTGGCAGAGAGCACTCAGAATGACAATGATACCGATGCCCTCTGCAAACCACCGGTTCATGCTGAGGCAGCACTTTAAATCCACTGAAGTGACAGGAGCAGAGAATTTATTGCTCAGAATAGGTGATTTAAGATATAATGTGACAGGCGTTAATCTTACCCCTTATCACCTCAATAGAATAGCTATATTATACTTTATTTAGTTGTTGTTGTCCTGTGTTGGAAATGGATCGCATTATAATGATGATGATGATGATGATGATGATGATGATGATGATGATGATTTATTAACAGTTATTTATCCACAGAAAGCTGTGTAGCTTGCATATAGTCACACTCGAGTGCTGAAGGTTGAGTGACTGCTGTAGGACATGTCAGCTACAGTTTTACAGCCATTGTGGGAATTTGAAGTAAAGACCACTCAGCCACAACAGCCTCTTACCCCCAAAAGACTGTTATCTGCCGATACAGTACAGACAAAAGTCGGGTATAGATGTCATTCAGCTTAAACTTGTCTCTTAGCTAAATCTGTTTTAAGAAGTATTTCACTGATGGAGAGATGGTCTTTTCATAAAACCATAGACTGTATAAATATCAGATGTAGCTACGGTGATGTGACCCATTGGTTTGTGGACTCCCGTTTTGAAGCCTCAAGCTTGGTACTATGACCGTCACCATCTTGGTTATTTGGAGCCAGAATGAAAGGCAAAACCATTTTTGTACCAGACTGTAAAAACATGTTTATTTCTGCTGTAAAGTTGGGCATTTTAACACGGGTGTCTATGGTGATTGACTCACATCTGGAGCCAGCCTCAAGTGGCCGTTCGAAGAACTGCAGTTTTTGGCACTTCCATGTTAATTTTTCAGCCCCGGAGGTTGCCGCTTGCATAGAACTGGGCTGTCTATGCAGTGAAGATGCAAATACCTTTGAAACTGGTTCTACTTGACCAGAGAAAACAGAGAAAAAGGGCTGTAGCATTTGCTTTTGCCCAAGAGGTAGAAAACCTACAACTACCAAAATGCACTGCTACGCAACAGAAAAATAAACAGTTCCACTGGACATAATACAAGGCTGACCATTGTTTTTTCCCAAGGAAACTATATGGTGGCCAGTAACAAACATTCTCGAATTAAAGTTAAACTGTACACTAAAATATGTTTCTGAAAACATTGTAGGCAAGAAATAGGCAACACAGTACAGCACTGCCGAGTTTAACTGTTTGATCTTCAGAGGCCATTTTTACAATAAAAGAAACAGTATGGTGCCCACTTCTTGTTCACATATTCTCATCTTACAGCCAAACAGAGCACTGAAATATGTTTCTGAAGACATTTTAGGTGAGAAACAGGCAACGGAGTAACAGAATCTTGGTTCATTTTTTGAGCAGTATTGCCTAGTTTACCACAGTTCATTTACACGTACTAACCAAATTGTTATGATAAAGCTGGTTGAAAATCAGCATAGTATCCCTTTAACCAAATAACAAAACATATGAAGTAAAATACAAAAAATATATAACTTAAACACATTCATTGGGCATTTAATGCGACCAAATTTAACATTAAATGACCTCTGATTTTAGCCTTTTAGTCTTAAACTGGTTTTAACCTTAAGACTCACACTTGACTGACAGTTAACATGGCCTCAGCTACAGTACATCTCTGCAAGTGAACATATTCCCTCCTGATGTATCTTACATCAGCATTTGCACCTCCTTTATGTGCTCCAGTGTTGGTATTCAGAGTAAAAAAAAATATAATTTAGTTTTACTTTCTGCTTAGTTCAGCAGTATTGGACTTCAGTGGTATTTGAGTACCTTTCCTCACAGACGGCTGCAGAAAAACTGAGGCAAGAATAGATTACAAGTGAGATTCATTTAAACTCCAGATCTATGGAATCACTGAGAATTGCCAAGAGGATGTTCCTATTGAAAATGTCCAAGAGAAAAAGAAAAGTGCTCTTGTACGTATTTCCAAGAAGTGTGTAAGTGGGAATGGAGGGTGTTATTCAGCTGTAACTGAAAAGAATGGAGGCACACGAGAGGAGTTGCATGTTGAGAATATTAATAATAAAACAATGTAAATCTAATCACGTTTTTTTTAGTTCTATATTCAACGTAAAGAAGTATTATGCCTCTCATGTTGTGACAATAGGCACTAAATTGCTATAGTTACAACCGGAAAGGAGAGATCACAGCAGGCTATTATATTTTTATATCGATCGCTGCATCATGACTTATAATGATTTGATGTAAACATGCTGGGGGAATAACTATGCATCACTTTTACTCTGGGGAGCAATCCTCTGCAATAATTACACATCGGAAGGAGACAGACCTTTAAAAACACAAATTAGGTTTTAAAACAACAGTACTCTCTAAAACACACATTTTTATTAAAGGGATAGTTAACCTCCAAATCAAAAATCCATACCTGTAGTGCTATTTATTAATCTAGGTTGTCTTGGTGTGAGTTACCAGAAATCATACAGTCTAGTTTCATTATTAAAAAACTAAAAAATTTCCTGCTCACCTCCCCTCGCATGGGGTGGTGGTGATGAGCCGCTCTCCCAGTTTGGGGGTCACAGCCCCAAGTACTCTGATTACCACTGGCACCGCTGTTGCCTTCACACCCTACATCTTTTCTAGCTCCTCTTTTAGCCCTTGTTTTTTTCCCAAGCTTCTCTTTTTCCTTCTTTCTGATGTTGCTGTCACTCAGGATTGCTACATCTACTCTTTTGTTGTTTGTCAAAAGTAAAGGCCCAGTTTCACTCCGAAGTCGTCAAAATCCGATGCTTGGGCAGTGACTTGCAGCATCAGCAACCAACGAAAAAAGGCATCCTTTAACGTCGGCATGATATGCAGCTGGTTGCCATTATAGTTTAAAGATGCCCAGCAGTGTCAAGGGGAAGGTGGCGGAACAGACATGAAATTTAAGGTGGTGAAAGTCCGACTGGGGCAGGCGGGAGTGGTGGTTGATGGGTCCAAAGAACACCAACTTTCACCCGAGAGAGCGTTGTTCGTGTCCCATAAGATCCTTAAGTTAAACCCTGCTTTAGTTGCCTAAACCCAACCATGTGTGTTTGTTGCTAAAGGGAAAAAAAGTCAATTTGCAGTGTTGTACTGAAGTTGTGCATTTATTTTTTAAGAGACTGGATGTAAATGTTAAATTTCCTGTGAAAACGGAAGTGTATTTTGAAAGAAGACAATGCTTGTAACAGGCAGAACTTGACACGGTGTCCCAGAACGTCAACAACCAACACACCCAGGGTACCTTGCATGTCGTATGTGGACATGGGAAGTCCATGATCAAACATCAATATGTGACAAGGTTGGAGTGAGAATGTGTTGATCACATCAAATAAAATGTGTTGGGGTTTTTTTCTAATTTTGATGTGAACTGTCCCTTTAACACACTAAAAATTCCTAGAAAGTATGTTTGTTATTAACCGAATAATTTCTGTAGTAGTTGTCCTGAGTAGATGAACATTCAGGAAAACATGAGCTATGACCAGTTTTGTTTTTGTGTTTAGTGCATCCTAATATAATCTAGCAAGTTCACGTAACTACAGCTTTAAGATGTGGCTGTAAGAAAAATCCCATGTAAAAAAAAAATAATAATAACAGACCAGCATTAGGAAACATTAGCTAGTGCAGAAGCATGTTCCTGTGCCTTTTGGGCTTTATGGTAAGCCTTAGCTCTTTCTCTATATGGGTGCGAGATTTCCCCCCCAGCCATGCATGCTCTATGTTAACCTTTTTACTTCCTCGTGGCGATTCCTAATATCACATGCCTCTGAAAAGTTCCCAGCCTTTAGCATGCTACTGGCTGTCCTTGCCTCCATTGTCGAAGGGAGCAGGGTGTTCAGATGTGAAGCCTCCACTCTCTCCCTGCGATGGCAACCAGCCACTCCACTGGGCTCTGCACATAATGGCTCCTGGCCTGCTCTGTGATTGTCTGGAAATGTGATTTTGATGCACTAAACAGTTTGTGTCTGTCATGACTGATTAGCGTCCTTGTTGCAGTCGGTCGGAGGTGCCAAGTCCACAGACAACACTGGGATGCGCAAGCGTGTTTTTGTGGCAAGCATGGTAATATATGGGCGTTTGACCCTCGAGCTAAACAACACATCCAGCAGGACACGCATAATGAAAGGATCGGATATTTAAAGGTTGGGAGGGCAAAGCTTTTTATGTAGAGAGGACACAAGAATAAGAGTTTGTGTTCCGTAGCCTTGTTGTACCACGTTAAAAAATATATAGTTGAAGTGATTCTTGGTGTTCTGTAAGAATAACAAAATAACCTTTCAAGGGAGTGCATTAAACACCTACAAGTGAAGAAGTAAGTCGGGAGAAAGAAAGACCTATTTTCCTCTCCAGTCCTGCCTACATTAACATTTAACGTGAAGGTGGAGCTGCTCAGTGATCTTCTACTAACCGTCTCCTCCCACTCTGTGTCACCTCCAGCACAGAGGTTGTTGAATTCACCAAGCCAATGGCCTTTGTTCCCTCTGTCTTGTAATCAATGCCTTCCTCCACTGTTAAGCACTGGAGTTATTGATGTCTCCACACTGGCTGCACTGGGATGGCTGCCAAGCCGTGTGAGACTCCTGTTCCAGGGTGACTTCTCCTTGTCCGCTATTGGCTGAGCTCGAAGGATCACAGCCCTCCCTACGCATTTAAGTTTCAGGACCTCAGTGGCAGATAAAATGACACTTTGTCTGGTTCTGGCCAAATATAGCCAACCTCAGAGAGAAAAAGACAGCGGATGAATCAAGATGGAAAAAGCTGAGCCTAAACGAGCTTTTTTGTGCCCTCCAATGTCACTGATGACATTTGAAGAATGTTTAGCTGTAGGACGATATAGGGAGTGCAAACCAAAACCAATCACCAGAATTAATGTTGCCATTATACATCTCTGCAAACCAGGGATATGTTACATTTGTACATTTCATATTACATTTCAATTTTCTATTTTATGTTGTGACAATGTCGTGGTTAGTTTTAGACACAAAAACAACTTAGTTAGAAGTAGGAAAACATCATGTTTTTGTCGCAACAAACAAGACTGGTCATGTCCTGAACTATTGTTAAAAAACAAACACTTTTGTCGATACAAACATGGTTGGACATATCCTGACTTATCGATAAAACCACCCAGTTTTTACACGATGAACATGGCTGGATATGTCCCAAACTATTGTTAAAAAACATTCATCTTTGTCGCTAAGAACACGGCTTGATATGTCCCATACTATCATTAACAATATCAGCTTTTGTCGCTACAAACACAGTTGGACATGTCCCAGACTGTTGTTAAAAAACATCCACTTTTGTCATTACAAACATTGCTGGACGTGTCCCATACTGTCATTAAAAATATCAGCTTTTGTTGCTATAAACACAGCTGGACATGTTCCAAACTGTTGTTAAAAAACATCCGCTGTTGTTATAAACATGGCTGAGATGTGTGGTGGCGAAAAGGCTTAGAAATACTTGACCCATTGTCCAAGTTAGAGGCAAGACATGTTTACTACAAATGAGCAACCCTGAATGGTCTCACTCTGGGGAGAAGTCTTAGAGCAGTGTGACCTGGCAAACATTGTGATGGGGAAATAGATGTTGTTGGCAGAACAAACTGGTGGTAGAACGCCAAGTATTAAGATGAAGATAAGCGGAAGTTCTGGAGAAGGCAGGAATCACACCCACACCCACACACACATACACACACTGAAAGTTAGGTATGATGTTTATCCGAGGAGGAGTATAACAATGTTCGGTGAACTGCTCTGCAGGGCTGTCTCATTGTTGCGATATGTCAAGGTTGTATTTGTGTCTCCAATAAAATCCCATAAAGGCTGCAAGATTGATCCTTTGTCATAGGACTCCTTCTTCAAAACATTGGCGCCCAATGTGGGGTGACCTTAAGGGTCAAGTATTTCTTTTGCCACCACAGTTGTCCCCAACTGTCATTGAAAATCACCTGTTTTTGTCGCTACAAACATAGCTGGCCATGTCCCGGACTATCGTTAAATTGTCACTTGCCTAGGTGTCACACCATTCACCATCCCTTCCTTCCCCAGACGGAGAATGGGAATGTCAACATTTTATTCTGGTAACTGAGCTGTGCAAACCATACCCTATGGTATAACATAGGTTTTTATATTGATTTCAAGCAGCCTTTGGTTTCCATTTATTTCATTATTCTGTTAAATAGAAACCTGGGTATGTGGATACAGCATGTTATAAGTCATGGTTTTAACAGGTATTGTAGTTTGAGCACTCAAGAGCATGTTTTTAGATATTTAAATGCAGAAGAGGAATAATTAATGTCGTAAAAAGAATAATGCCAGTTCAGTGAAACTGAAATATCGGGCTGTGGAGCATCCTTGAGTGCATCAGCAGGGAGAGTTTTTAAAATGGTAACTGCTGACAACTGGGCAAATGCACCAAATGCAAATGCAGTTGTTCACTGTAACAGATCACTCATCTCGAGCAAGTTTTAAGTTTGAGTTTCAGTCTATAGTGATGAATGGAAACAAATGGCTGCCTGGGAACACCAGTGAATGCTTTGGAAAGTAGTCTGAATAAATGTAAAGTACACTATTCTGTTGTTGAAGCCGATATCGTAAAGACACTTTTAATATTGTCATATGTATAGAATGCAAATTGCCATATTTACTGTGGTCTGAGACTTACTTCACTGCATACTCTGCTAATGAGAAATGTAGATCAGCTTGTCATCACTTGCCAGGTAAATGTGCCCTTGTTGAAGGTGCCAGTAAACACTGTAAACAAGGAATTTCACACCATGTTTGTGTTTTCATTCATCAAAATTAAGCGTAGTCCCAGCAGTTATTATCACACTCTGTTACCTGGAGCATTTCCCAAGTAGGTGCACTCAAAAAACAGCACACTTTTATACAACCTTGCAATGTAACTCATAAATCCTTGCTAAAGAGTTGACACACGACTTCACAGGGTGACAACATGCAGATACAAATTTTAGCTACAGTATATTGAGGTATAACATACAAAACCACCAACAACACATCCATCTTCTGACTCTAACGCTGCTCTGGTTGTGGTGTGTGTGTGTTTATACCATAGGGCACCTCCCCAGGCCGGAGCCTCAGAGCTGGAGGTGATCTCCCAGCAGGTGGAGGAGGATAACCAGTGCGTGGCCCCTGTCCAGCTGGTCAGCTTCGCCTACAGAGACTTGCCTTTGGCTGCCCTGGACATATCCCTCGCTGGATCCCAGCTCATCTCGAACCCGGACGAAGAGGACAACAGAGAGGGGTACGTCCCACAAATTCACTCCGACACCACCCTTCACTTTCTGTTGCTGCTTGATAGTTTGACCACAGTCAGTCAAACAGTCTCTTGAGATGATTCTGTTATTAGTGAGACGTTGTGAGTGGGTATGTAGGAAAAAAAGGCACTGTATTCAAGGAACGTGAAGCTCATGAACACTTCCATCATTTGAAGCATATCAAACATCACACGTTTGAGGATGCTGGGAACAAATTAGTCGCATGATTATCAATGAAATCTTTCTATAATTAATTTATATACTAAAGAACCCGAAATGTAATTACATATTGATTGATGTTCCTGATGTTTGCCATCACAGTTAAGAAGATACTAGAAATATGGTGCCTCAGACGTTGTCTCTGCTTGTTGCGTGAAAGTGCTACATCCATAATTAAGGCAGAATCGCAATTACTGCAATCTATAATCTACCCTGGCAGAGAAAGGCTCTGCCGTCACTCTCTCCATTGCTCGTTATTGCACATGGTAATTACACCTGGCATATTGAATCACCCCTCATTCTATATTAGAGTCCGGGAGTCGAGGATATTTGGCGACAAATTTATTAGTGTCACCATGTTAAATGGACAATGTCTCCACTGATGTGTTCATTTCAGCTCAATGACACAGCAATTTCTCGCCACCAGACAGGCTTCTGTTCATAATGTCGATTTCTGGCAGAAAACAAAGAGTGTTGTTAGTGCCATAGCTTTCCTGAAATGTCAGAGCCCTGTGGCGGTGCTGTTTCTGTCCACGAAGCCTGCTTGTCCAGGGTTCGTGTTGTTTTCTTATCAACATATCGCCGTGCTGCAGGCTCAGTACTCTCAGGACAGGACACGCCCCTGCTAGAGCACCCCTGTAGCAAGTGTCCATGGCTTTCCACTCAGGAAGCGTGACTCACAACCCTTTGGCATGCTGCGATGCTGGCATCCATGCAGAGAAAGTCGACAAACAGCATAAGCTTAATTAGAGCATCCGGCATTTCGCCATCCAAGCCCCGGTGTGTCAGCTGACCATGTCCGGCTGGACTTTGCCTGGTCTGGCCCGGTCCGGGCCGATGGCTCTGTGGGACGGAGGGCAGGGACAGATGGGTCCTTTCCCAAACACCCACTCTCTTATCGTACCTCATAGCTTTCTCACTCCGTCTTGCTCACAAAAAGGGCAGAAAACACACACGTAGCAGGATCTGGCAGCCCAGCAAAATTATCATCACAGTGGGCACCCTCATATGGCACCATATGACACCCTGGTCCCCTGGGATTTGGCATCGTACAGTGGAAAAGTCATGCAGCGCCAGGACATGTCTCTGAGGGATTTATCAGGTCAACAATGTGAATATTCTTTATCATGAAAAGTATGATAGCACACACTCTGATCAGAGAAACTTCCTCCTCAAGAATTCAGCAGAAACCGTGTGCAATCTGACACCCATGTGAACGTTACCGCATTGTTCAATGAGCTTTTTAGATTGGAATTCCTAATTTTAAGGTCACAGGCATTCCAAGACGTACCTGTCATCACAGTTTCATACACACATTCGTCTTTTGGTAGCACTCTTTGAAAAATGCCAGCTCGTCGCCACAGGTTCTGGCTGCCTTTGTGACTCATGTGTGTAACATCAGAGGAATGACACAAAGGCAGGATGTGTTGTATGCTGCAAGATTTTAGATTAATCAAGGCTATCAGAGGCCCTAATGGCAAAGCAGTGAAATGATTTATTTTGCTCTGTCGGCTCTGTAAACCGCTCTGCTCTTGTTTATTGGAATGTGTAGTCACGGAGACTCCTCTGCATACTGTAGGCTAAATTTAGCACCTTGTAAATGATTGTGTACAAGAATGTAAACCCACTTTCATTGTGTTGCAGTGGCTTTGTGCTTCGATTTTGGTGATAAGCAGGACAGTTTGTTTTCTCAAGCTACCATGACTTACAGTCCTTTCATCTTGGTTATGTCATTTTGTGGACGCGACTCTGTCCTGTGGTAGTAGATACAGGATGTTGTTTGGTTTGCAAAGCTATATTGATTGCTGTTCAGCATTGTCTTTTGGATCTAAACATGGTGAAAGGAAAAGCATGAAGGTCAAAGCTTTACATAGCTTTACACCAGTGGTCAGAGAAGGGAAAAGAAAGGGCTTATTACTAAATCTTTGATGTTAAGGCCTCGGTTTTGTTTTGTTCCTTATGATTGCGGGAAAAAACGAGCAGGATACACACCAGAGATGCGCATTTAGTCTTGCATGGCAGCTCCTCGTGGCTCTTTATCAGGAGACGTGGGCGATTATGTAGGAGGTGGATGTTCTTGCGGACTACAAGGGGCACACGCAGTCCTTGCAGATTCTGTGCAGTGGTGAGCTGGATGGAAATATTAATAGATTTTGGCAGCACCATCTTCTCCAGAACTTGCTGGAAAGATCTTAAGATGAGGGCGGTGTGATTTCACATCCACCTTTGGTCACTTAATTATTGTCTCATTAGTATTGTTTTATTTTATTTTGTTTTTAAATAGTAGATTTATTTTTGAAAATACAGAATATCAGAATTTTTAAAAAAGAGTTGAATGCTTTGTCATGTTTTTATTTTAGCAACTGTAGCAACCTAACCAAGACAACAGAGCTAACAGACTTGTGTAATTAGTGTAAGTGACAACAGCTTGCAAAGCATACACAAACTGACTTCTAAAATGAGTTTTGGTACTTTATTTTAAAATGTGGTTAAAATTTGGAAGCAGCATAATGGAGTGTGCATCTGTTGCATCCATTGTTTAAATCAAAGGTTGTTTTCATTAGCCAAAAATTAGTTTTGCCACCAGTAGGCTGCCTTCCTTCTACAGTCTTTTGCTCTGTGGGATTCAGCACACTAGCATGTGCCAGATTTACTGTCCCGCTCACTCCCTCTGCCTTTGCCTTTATACATCCATGGCCTTTCTCCTGTCCTGTGCACAAGCACGAACACCCCCTGTTGCTGATTGGCTGGGATAGAGCCATTTTGTTTCCTATTTACAGAGCCAGGACTGTGTATGCACACCGGACATTTCAGCGCACACACTAAATGGACTGGCTGAATGGATATTTGTTGAATTTGAAAAAGTGTATTGCATCAGAATCGCTGACTGCACCTTTAAATAATGATTAAGATGTGATTTATTTATTTATTTATTAGTCACTATGTTTTATGTGTCTGAACAAAGGTGCAGCAGCAAGGTGGTTTGTTGAGATTTTCCTCCACCGTAATCCTGTCACTGTGACCTCCAGACTGAAGGGAGCTCAGGCTCCTGGATCTCTCTGCCTGGCCCCAGCCTCCGGACCCTGCACTGCACATCCTGCACTCTTCCTGTGTTATCATCCCCAGATCAGCCTGCTGCCCGCAGCAGCAGCAGCAGCAGCAGCAGCAGCAGCAGCATATGCCGTTGATCTCCAGGGGCCAGGCTGAGAGGTGTGAGGCACCGCAGCAATGACAGATGGTTCATATGGGTCAACCTGCCGCTTTGACTGGAAGAGAGGGGAGGCGGAGGAGATAAAGAGAAGGATGGAGGGAGGACGACCCTCCTCCACACTTTCATTCACAAAGCTGCCGGCTGCAGATCACAAGGAAATGACTCCATTTGATGAATGTCATATCTGTCCACACTGGACGGGAGTGTGGGATTAACCCTGTGCCACATTGCATGGAGACAGCCACAGTTGCTAGCTGATACGCTGCCGGGGTGAAATGTCGGATATTAGATAAGGTTAAGTGAGCCCAGGCCAGCCCAGAGTGATTACATTACTCAACAGTGCTCAGACTTCCACAGTGAAATAAAGTTCTCTAGTCAGTAAACTGCAGTATGTCAACATGCACATAATCAAACCTACAGCCGGTTGACAGTAGTCAAGGTTGAAGTATAATGGAATAATTAGAAAAATCTAGACTGTAGAATATAGCACTGACGGACCTTGCCAGAGTCCAGTATGAATCTTGGCAGCAGCAATATTTCATGGGGCTTTGGAACCGCAGCCATACTATACCTGTTCTGTGTTGATGGATGTCTGAAAAGAGAGCAGGATTTCTCTTTTCTCCCCCCTCTGACTCCATTTCAAACACACAGAGGAACAGTCCTCTCTATCAAATTGGCTCTCTTGCCTGGCACCATGTGCGACACAATAGATGACATTTGAGTGCAGGGTTTGAGGGTTTGTTAATATTCACAGACATGCAAAGTGTGAGATTGCTTTTTAGGCTGAGAGCGAGAGAGATCAAGTGTCCTGGTGAAAACCCATTTATCAGGGACAGCTCGTCTGCTGCTCTGCACATGGAGCCCCATCCATCTCCATTTGCGTAGTATCTGCGGCCCATTTCTCTGGCAAAGACCGGCTCCGAGTCCCCTCTGCTAGGTTGTACCATGGTGGAGGATGTAAGGAGTGGGGAGATGATTGTGCTTTGAGACCAGTGGAAAGATCTAGTTTTACTGGGAAAACTGGCTGCATTAATGAGAAGAAAAAAAGTTTGCTAATTACCCAAAGAGAATGCTCAAGCCTAAACTTTGTTTATTGGCATCTGAAATCAATTAGGCCTTTGATTTGTTAATTTACCGCAAAAGCGTTCGCTAATTCCCCAGGCATGAGACTGTGGGAGATTAATAGCAATGAAACGTAGAAGTAGAATGTACAATTGATTACCTATGATAACTTCACTTTATTCAGCATATTTATTGCTTAGCTGGTTTTCCTCTCTCAGGGCTTCTTTGCCTCTTTTGGCTGTGATAACACAGATGACTCAGCAGTGGTTACGCAGGAAAGGATTTAGCCAGTAGTTATGCTGGCATTTGTCTTGATATCCAACAATCGAGGCGAATGCCCCACCTGTGCTTTCTCAGAAAACAGAAGCTCTCGTGTAGAAAAAAAATGCATATATCAGGAATTAAATGAGTAAGTTAAGTCACAAGTGTAACATAGAGAGTTTGAACAGCCTGAATGGGATGAAGTCCTCCAACCTCTGCTGCTCAGTAGCCTGCAGGCGCACAGTTGTGGTCCATTTTCCCCTGCCCGAGCCTGCTGAGCTCAGCAGATTGGTGTGAATTGGTTGAAGTTTATACTGGAGGAACCAAGGGGCGATATAGTTATCAGTGCAGAGAGAGAGTAATTGAGAGGAGACACAGGACCTGAGTCAAGTAGTATCATTTTAAAATGTTGCAGGAGTAGCATCTGACATTTCCCCTTACACCTTCAAAGGGGATACATTAGATTCATAAGGTTTGCTCCAGTGCTCACATGTTTTAGCTAACAGTCAGAGAAATTCATGAGATATCCGCCACTTGGAGAAAGAGCATAGCTCGTCAAAATAATCTATAAAATGAACAAAAGTACTTCTTAAAAAATATTTAGGTTGTAATTAATTTTATTTATTTTTTTATAAAGCCCCAACATAACTTAAGCACTGTGGGGGTACACACCCATAAACATCCTGAACACAGAAGATAAGAAAATACAGGCAGAGGGTAGAGTCTCTGGAGAAAAAATACACCACCACACATATATTTCTAGTGCATCATAAGTGATGATTGACAGGGAGGACTCATGTATGCATGTATATATTTTAGGAAAATCCTGCATAGTAAATCTATTAGAGCTGCCCCCGACTAAGAATTTTCCTAGTCGCCCAATAGTCATCATTTAGGGCCCTTAGTCGACTAGTCGGCTGCATGTTTGCAATATTAATTTAATTATTAAATTATATATTTTGGGCGGGGCAACACAATGGTTTGAGTTCAAGGTGTGAGAAAGAATAGTATCAGTAACACTGTTAACACTGTGCTACATTACAGAGAAATGCAAAACCGTACTAATGAACCTTCATTAATATAGGCCTATATTTTATCTACAAGTGCACGTCACACACTGAGCGAGCCGCCTGTTAATGACGCTGTTGGCAAAGCAGTAATGATTGTGCTAAGTGGCTAATGGGCATGTAGCTACTTCCATGTTTCAGATGATACGTCATGTTTGTAGTCGACCAATGAAGATGACTTTATATATCACCTTGGGTTCGTCCTTCACCTTCTCAAAATGATCCCACACTTTAGATTTTGACCTGCCGTGTAAATTAACGTGACTCCTGTCTGACTGCTGAGCGTGGCCACTTCCTGTGTCAGTCCTTTCAAATTAAAATCCCACATGGTCCAGTCACATAGGTTTTGATTTATTTTGACAAGGCGCAGCTCCTAGTAGAGTTTCTTGTTTGTTTGTTTGTTTTTTCTGCAACTAAGCGACCAATGGAAACTTGCCGACTAATGACGTTGCTGGACGACTTACATTTGGTCAACTATTAGGGGGCAGACCTAATATCTATAAAGTGTCTCGTATGGACGGGGAAAGGCCAAATAGGTTGGGAACTACTACTGTACTAAAGTGTTACATCTGAAGATGTTTTTTGTAAAAAATAATTTACATTGTTTAAGAAAAACATCATTTTTCAGGTGTGCTTGAATAAATGAATGGCTGCCACAGTGCTCTGAGTCTTTGCCGTGCAGAGAATTTTGCCAGACTCGTAGCATGATTAATCGCTTTGGAAGCAAATGTAATTGTGTGGCAGCTGCCACAGGTCTGTACCCTAATGTGTTGGAGTTTTTCACCAAGCAAAGTTGCTCTGTTGTAAATGTGCAACCAAGACATCAATCAAGAGTTCCAATCAATTATTTAGAGGCCTTGCACAGCAGCGCAAGTCGTTCAGAGCGACACTATTTTAGGCTTTTCTTTGCAAACATTCTGAGGGAGAGGTTGGTGTTTGCAGCTGTGCATTGGTTGTTTGTGTGTGTGTGTCTGTGTGTGTATGTGTGTAACAATCAATACCTCGGACAAGTTGATAGAGTCTTTCAGACTCATTACTTCTGAATGAATGAATTTTCCCTTTGCAGCCCTTCCCTTCTCTCTCGCTCCATCTTTTAACTCACAAACATAAACAGAGCACCACCTCTCTGATTTAATTTCCATTTAACTTGTACCTAATGAGTTTACATTGTGTTTTATCCCATCTCAATTACAGGAGACAGTATAATGAAAGAGATGCTCCTTGCGATAGGCTCCCCACCTCAGTAAGAGTTACTTAGCTGGGGCCGGAGCCAAAGCTCTGTCCTGTCTTTGTGAATGGGCCCCAACAGAGTGACCGGACACCTTCCTGTGTGCCAGTCACTCGTCTTTGTCAGCTCTGTCCTGTCTGGCCGTTACACTGCAAGGGTCGCTGCTGCCAGCGTCATATAAAGCATGCCTTCACTTCCATCTGAGGTTACTATTGATCAGTCTCATGATCTAATCCCCTCGCCCTGCGCTGCTGTCGGGCACACTTCGATCTTCCCTCAGCACCGCAGCTGCTGGCCTGTTGATGTCTTTATGAACCTATCCACACCACATGCCACCCTGCATCTCTCACTTGCTCCACACAATGTTCCTAGCAGCGTATGTGTGTATGTGTGTGTGATGTTTGCTTGTGCGCACACATATTTGTGCATGACCAACCTGTGAGCTATTGCCCATTCGATCCGCACCTGCCGTGACCCTGGGAGAGAGTGAGGTGATTACCTTCCTCGGCCTGCTCCAATGCTGAAGCAGCCTCACTTCCTCATAAATACTTCAGGTCTTCAGCGTTCAAGGTTTAAAGTGATTTTCCTAAAATTAAGTTTCTGAGCTTGGAGTAATCCATCACTGCCATTTACTCCGCTTCCAGACAGGGTTTTTCTTTACAGGTTTATTAAATTAATACCTTTTCTGCCTGGCTTGTGGGAGAGGTCTGAATGAATTATGATTCTACACAGTATGAGTTAAATCATGCCTTTCAGTCCTGAAGGTAAGTGAGGTGTCTCTTGGAGTGTGTGCTGCTCATTCCATCTCTTAACTAATGGTCCACAAATGTCCGGTGACTGTGTGTTAGGTGTATCATTAGGTAAATGTTTCTTTTTCTTGGCTCTACTCCACTGGCAGATGGGGTTTGACATTGTTCCTTGGGAACAAATTGATGCTGGGGAAAGTCTCCATGGTACCTGCTAATGACACCATTACCCTCCACCACCTCTTTGTCACCCCAGGTGTTGAGCTCCTAATCTGTTGGCATTGGCTGGTACTGAGGGTTGCTGCAGAGGGCTGAGTGCACCAGTTAGCCTCTGGGAGAGCACTGACACAACGTGGCCGAGCTCCAGCCTCTCTGTTGACCTTGGTGAAGGATGGAGACGATGTGTAGCTGTGCTACACCGCAGGTTCAGCTGCAATTGCAAAACGACGCCACTTACTAGGATGCCGTCTCTCTTTTTCACCTCAAAGGATAACTTCATTGTATTTTAGTATTATTTTATAGTTTTGGCCATGATTCCTATTCACCAGAGTCATCACTAAGATGTGGGAACATTGGGACATTGCAGTCTAGTGTGCCAAAAATAAGAGATCATCAGACAAGTAATTAACAGGCCAACTTTCTTTGGAGTTAAAACCAGAAATATGTGTGCCTCAAGCGTCAGTGATAACCCCTCATTGCACCAGTGCAGCTGGTCACTGTTGCACCAGAAAGTCAGTCAGTAAACTGTAATGAATTTTTGCAGAGGACAATCTGGGTAATAATTAGACCATTTACCTTTGTTTTCCCCCTGTATACAGGTGAACCAAGTACCTGTTTGACACAACAATCATCAACAACCATTTTATAATATTTTTCATAATTCAAGCAAAAGCAACAATACCAAACATCCCCTATTTTCAGCTCCTCAGATATAAGGGATTGGCACTTTTCATTGTCTTTCATCATGGTAAAGTGAACATATTTGGGTTTTGGACAAAGTTAGATATCTAAACTGTATGATCTTCTTACCGCTCCTATTTCATGCCCCAGTTCGGACTTCTTTCAAAAAAATGTTCCTACGTTCGCAAGACAATGATCTTGGTGAGTGCTGTTCTCGTATTAGCAACAGGAATGATGGCCAAGAGACAAATAAGACCCGAGTTATAATGAGCCGGAATTATCCTTTAACTCAATCTGCATCTTCCTCTGTTCTCTCTTTCTCATTCTTCCTTCTCTAACTCCCCCTCCTTCCTCCCTGGCTCTCTCTCCAGTTCACTCTTGGACGAGTCCCAATGCCTTTGAACCAGCTGCACCCCGCTTCCTCTCTCAGTGTTTGCCTCCTTCATTCTGAGCTGAACCAAGAGGATAGTAGAATAAATTGCATCCTCTTTTGTCCTCTGACAGACATTGCCCGTAGCCTTCCTCCTATGGGGGACAGATGACAACGGATAGCTGCTATTTTCAAAGGAACATACTGCCTTTCTCAGTGTTGCCTCAGAGAAAGGACAGCCACCCCACACACACACCTTCCTTTTCTGCATCTTGGTTTCTAAGAGTACATCTGAGGAGCGTGTGCATGGAATACAGAGCTGAGACAGGAAGGGAAAGCCCCGATGTGCCTCCTGGAGATTTGTCATTATTTATTGATCATATATCCCCAGGAGCCTCAGCCAGTCACAGTCTCTGATTGGTGGGACTTGAGGGGGAGAGTAGAGATGGATTTAAGGCAGGTCTGACACTCACATCTTCAGGCACAAAGTACCTGGACAAGGAGCAAGCACACGAGGGACACTGAGACACTCCAAGCTAATGGAACATATATAGCAATGTGAAGAGAGGTGTAGAAACAGTAGCAGCTTAAAGGGTAACGTCAGCATTTTTCAACCTGGAACCTATTTTCCCATGTTTTTGTGTCTTAGTGATTAATGGGAACAGCAATTTTTGAAATTGGTCCAGTATTGAGAGAGAGGGCTGCAGCTGAGAAATGCCCACAATGTAACCAGATGGGGCAATTGTGCAATATCACTGTACGCCTATTAAAAGTTAATTATTTTTGCCACAGACACGGTCAGATTGTTATGGAAGTGTCTGTAGTGTCTCTTTTTACTTGATCCAGTCAGTTTGTTATTGTGTATAAGTCTTGCTCAAAGAGAAGCCTTGTTCTGAAATCTCACAAGACGTTACTTGTTGGTGGAAGACAACGCTGGAAATACAAGTGAGAGTTGGAGAAAGTAGTGCCAGGAAGAGTTTTGTTGTGTTGCAATACAGAAAATATAGTTTATTGTCATCTAAAAGAGTGGAAGAGGGAAAAACAACAGTGGTTCGTGTTTGTGTATTCCTGTATTGTACCAGAAAAATGTCATCCTACACTTTGCGCAGCTTGGACACAATGACAAACAGACCAGATCAAGCAAAAGGTAAAGAGGCAATTCACTTATAACAACATTCTGAGTCTGCATGTGGCAAAAATAACCACTTTTAATGGAAGTACAGTCATGGTGCACAATTGCCCCATCTGCTTACATTGTGCAGCTGCCAGCTGCAGCCCTCTCTCTCAGTACAGTAGACCAATTTTAAAATTTTTTATTCCCATTAGTCACTTAAACACAAAAATATGTGGAAATAGGATCCAGGTTGAAAAATGCTAAAGTTGCCCTTTAAGTCATGGCAGGAATGACAGATTCAGATTCCTATTACTAACCCAAGTTTCTCCCTCGTCCCTTCACTCTGATGCTCTTTCAGCCAGGTGCGGCTGCACCCTCCAGATGGTACACATGCATCCCCCACTGTCATGCCGAGTGAGCTACATCATAGGTCAGCCAGCCAGCCAGCTAGTCAGTCATCCAGGACTCTAACAAGAGCGTAGTCAGTGAGCTAACTAACTTCCAGCCTGGTTTAAAGCAAAACTATTGTCCAGATGGGCATTCAGCCAGTCAGTCAGCCAGTTCTTACCCAGAGACCTGTCCTGTCACCCAGTGAAGCAGCAGGAGGAGAATTAAACTCTCTAATCTCTCCAGAACAACACTTTATTGACTGCAAGGTTATAGATATGGAATATGTCTAAACAAATACAGAGAATAAAAGACACCCACTCAGTCAGGTGTCACCTCCTCTACAGATGCTCTGATATTCCAGGCAATATATCTGTTATTGCTATGAATACAAGCATGTTGTGATAGAACAAAAACAAATTATTTTATACTTGAATGTGGATTACAATAGACGTCATGTAATCTGTTTCCAAAAATAGGCAAACACAAACTAATGGCTGTTATAGTAAGTAGACCACACTGGTGCACAACTGAGAGCTTTAATGGAAAGAGGAAGGTTGCAGAAAAGGCCAGGATAAAAGGTTTTATGACGAGATGAGGAAAGAGGGGAGAAAAAAAGCAATGAAACCATGAATTCATGAAAAGAATTAATTCATACTAATATATCATCTCAGTGCCAGCAGATCATGTATTTATGCCTCACATTAAATCTAAGAGTGTAAATTAATTTCAGCATGCATGCTCTGAATTTGTATGCTGAATAGTGCCCTCTGCTGAAAATTATTTAGAAGAACGTTGACTGATAGAAAACGGAGCAAAGTCAAGGTTGAATACACCTCACGATTTGTGTATCTTGACGTTTCTTGTGTTTTATTGATTTGACCTTGCATATTGCCTGTCAGATCCGCACTCTGCGCCTGTATTACATTTTAAAATAACACTGCAACAAGACCCACCATTTATCTTTGCACCCACAGCTCTTCTAAGCGCCTTTTCTCCATCTCTCTGTCTTTCACCCCACTCTACCCCCGGTCAGGTCGAACTGGCTGAAGCCATGCTGCGGGCGAAGGGCAGCGCTGTGGCAGGTCTGTCTGCTGTCGGCGGGCTTCAACTGTTTCCTGGTGGCCTGTGTCATTCTGGTGGTGCTGCTGCTGACGCTGGAGCTGCTCATAGACACCAAGCTGTTGCAGTGTGAGTAGGAGAAACCAACACAGTGTGACGCGTGTGTGTATATATAACAAGGATGTGGTTTTCAGGACATGATAATGGGATTTGTTACACTCATTGTTTACGGTTCTGGCTTGCAATAGCATCCTTTAAGAGGGAGAAAAGTGGACTGCTCAGCACAATTGTTTACTAATTGCTATACAAAGGCATTGGGTCAATGCATGGACATGAGATCTGTAACAAAGGAGGATGCTCACAAGAACTTAATTAGCTCAAAGACTGAGCTGCAGATAGAACATGTAGTCTTCAGCTTGTTAGACTGAGCTGCAGTTTAGGTGGAAGAACATCTGGCAAAAAGGGTTAGAGGTGGTCATAAAGCACAAAGAATGGAAAAAAAAGGAAAATATAAAAACTTGTTCACACAGTGAGACAAAACTCTATTGTGCAAATAGAAATTTCAAAAGCAAAGGTGTTCTTTAACTTAAGATAGGCACCATTTACCTGCATCAGGAGATATAATGCAGGCAACAGCTGTTACCAATATACTGTTAACAGGCAGCAGTTATTATTGACTATATTTTATTATGACAATGAATAATGTTAGTCTGAATGTGCTCGAATGACAGCAACATAGACAGTTAACACTGAAACACACCCATTACTTAGGGCCAATCAATTATTAATATCATATCCATCAATATTGTGATGTGAAACTAGATATCATCTTAGATTTTAGATATAATATTGTAGGTGCTGTCTTTTCATGGTTTCAAAGGCTGCATCAAAGTAAAGTGATGTTATTTTCTGAACTTACAAGACTGTTCTAGCTGGTCTATTATTTGCCTTTACCCACTAAATCATTATATCCACATTACTGATGATAATTTATCAAAAAATCTTATTGTGTAAATATTTTGTGAAAGCTACAATTGTCAACCCTACAATATTGTTACGATATCAAGGTATTTGGTCAAAAATATTGTGATATTTGATATTCTCTGTATTACCCAGCCCTGCCCTTACTAAACGCTGATATACTGTACTATACTATATTAAACAATAATGTATAATACTGTACTTTTTAAAGCTGGGCCCATTAATTAGCCAGGCCAATGTAGTGGCCAACATCAGCTTATTGCAGATATAATGGTATTAGTGTACATGCAGGCTAATAAATAATGAAAAAAAAATTAAAAGAAGCTAAGAAGCTACTGCACTCTGCCTTTGTATCACCTACATCGCTGTTTAAGCTAATACAAAGGCAAAGCGCAGTAGCTACAATTTTGGTGTCTTAATGTGGAACGCCTTTAAAATTTCTTACTAGATTCAGTTTGTATTTGTTTCATCAATACATGTATGTTTTAAAAGTACTAACAAAACAATGAAGCAACCCTCAGGTATTATTTTGTTGTATTATTCACTTCATGAGGTTTGACCATAATTTAGAATACCTCACATAATTATTATCATCATCTTCATCTCTGATCGTGTTATGGTTATTGTCAAGTTTTCAGTCATTTTGTCACTGGCATCATCATAATTCTCATGTTCACCATTAGCTGAAAAACGTTTACTGTGGTTTTCCTGGCCCTGATAGAATCCCAGATCTCTGGAAACCCAAGGTACAACGCAGTAACTACATTTACTGTGGTCTGTCTTGGGTTGTGGTTGGATTTTTTTTCGTAGCTGCATTTTTTACATCGTATTTTCTCTAGAAAATACAAGATTAAACCAGAAAATTTTATCACAAGATAGAGCAGATGTCTGAAGGTTTAATTTCTGTCATAACTCAGTTTTGACCAAAACTCTAGTGTTGTGGTCAGCCTTAGTTGGTCAGTATATTATACTTTACTATAATGATGATGTTTGGTTGTATAGTTCAGGACAGTTTTTGGGCAGATGTACAGCATGTGCACATGTGTCTACTGTACAGTGAGCCTGTGTTATTGATGATCTATCCTGGGATATGAGGCTCTGATCAGTCGTGGTCTGGGGAATATAAGCCTCCCATTAGTATTCCACAGTTAACGCAAAATGTCAAGTAGTCGAAACACCACTCTGACCCATGTCACCTTACTGTCACCTTCACCTACATCATCTGGCACAATGGAGGCCTCCTCATTTATCATAAGTGGAAGGTCAGGGGTCATACCTGTTTGATGTCACAGGGCTGAGTGAAGAACACAAGTGGCAGAAATGTCGCCCTGGCAGTATCCAAATGCACTCGAGTCGTTACTGTTCCCCCGGGACTGACTGACTGACTAACTAGACAGGGCAGACAAAGGAAAAGTAAGACAAATGCGTGAAGGGAGATTAGCGGACAAAGAAATCCGGCAATACAGAGTTGGCTGGTGTTGGATGAGTGTGGGGAGGACTTGAGGAAGATGAATGGACTGATAGACAGATCACTGAACACAGCAAACAAAGACAGATTGGGGGGTGAGAGGTGGCGCGTGAAGAGAAATGCCTCCGCTGACAGCCGAGTGCTGTTTCAGGCTGTCCACAATTAGCCTGATGAATAGATGGGGAGATACATGCATGTACAGCCTGTGGTGGATTCACCTCATGCCTCTGTCTGCATTTATACATGTATGTGAATGTATTATCACTTCACTGCACCTTGTCTTGTTATGCAGCATGTAACTGCTCTGGATGTCATAGTAACTGTCCTTAAAACTAATCAGCTGTTCTGTTTCATCCCTGCAGTTAACAATGCATTCCAGTTTGCCAGCATCATCCACTGGATCAGCCTGGCTATTCTCTCTGTGTTCTTCACCGAGGTGAGTCTCGCTCGACACAAAAACAGTCTCACTTACAGCTGATGCAGCGGCCTGTCGATTAATGCTATGTTGTGCAGTATGTGGGGCCGGTGAAGTACACCGACAGAACCTCATTAGAATACTAACAGCCCCACTGAAACGCCCCGTGTCTTCTGTCACAGCTTGATTAGATTCTGATTAGTAGAGGTGAACTTGTGTACGGCTCCATTTAAAGTGTACTTAACGGAAGTGACTGCAAAACGGCACAACAAAGATCTACACCAGTATCCTGAGAAAGAAAAAAGACTTGTGTAACTGCTGTTGTTGAAGCTGGCACAGTCGGTCCCTCTCGGGTTATTCGATTGATCCGCAGCACAAACACTTTAAAATGCAGATGGAGCCTTTCTGTGCTGCTAGTTTTAAATAATTTCAAGGCCTCAGGTGTGCTGTATTGATTACCATTTTCTTTACAACCAGCCACATTTGTCTTAGTTCCCTACACTTGACCACCCCATTGCTAACTTCTGTGTAGCTGGAGTTTTTCTTATCAGTAAAAGCACCCCCCTCAGTGTTACACTGAAGGAGCAGAAGCAGCAGGGAGGCTGGTTTCTGCTCCAGTGCAACCTTGAATATCTGAAATGAGGATGGGGGCTCAGGGATGGCAGAAGAGGAACAGAGACAAAGGGAGAGTTGTTCGCCCTCCGCGGCCCCTGCTGCGTCAGCAGAAGGAGCTAAATGCGGTGTCTTTGGATGAATTGTTTGGATGAAACCCTATCGCACCGCCTGTGATGTGTATGAATATGATGTCACTGATGAATTACCAGCAGAGGGATTAAAGAAATCTGAATTGCAACTGCAAATGCCATTTACTGAGACTGTCAAGTTTATTAGTGGGGAATTACTACCCAGCGTGCATCACCCTGTCTAACTATTTAGCCATGATTGTTTTCTTCCATCTCACCCTGGGTGTAACCTGCTCTCTGTCTCCATCTCTGCCCCCTGTGTGTGTCTCAGACGGTGTTCAGGATCGTGGTGTTGGGGATATGGGATTACATAGAGAACAAAGTAGAGGTAAGCTCCCATGGGTCCCATTAGTCCTGTTACTCGGGGGCCCCTTTCACTGCAGTGTCATTCCCTCAATGTCATACCACAGTTGAAGCTACAGACATAACAGTAGCCGCCCGTGTGTGTGTGTGTGTGTGTGTGTGTGTGTGTGTGCGCGCGCATGTGTTTTCTTAGGTGTTTGATGGAGCTGTCATCGTCCTCTCTCTGGCCCCCATGGTGGCCTCTACAGTGGCCAACGGCCCCAGCAGCCCCTGGGACGCTATCGGTCTCATCATCACACTGCGCATCTGGAGGGTCAAGAGGATCATCGATGGTGAGGCTGGGAGGGGCCGGGGGGCTGGCGTCCTCTGCGTCCTGTCCTTTACTGTCAGGTCATAGAGATAGATACTGCAGCGTGCTCTCTGCGGTATCGGCTGCGTTCAATCTTGAGGTTGTTTGTGCAATTATTTATTTGTCCTCTTCATTTTTTTAACTTCAGGTAGGGCATCATCTGCGGTTTGAAGCTCAAACTACAGCTGCTAGATGCAAATATTTTATCATACAGGTGCATACAGAACATTTTATTTATTGGGAAGTAGCTTTTTTAACAGTGTTGCTCCCCCTTGTGGTTTTTGAATATAGTACAATATCTATAATACAATATATAACCACCACAAACTATTGCTCAAAAGCTCACCATGAATTGAGCACCTTTTCTGACGCACCCTCAAGAAAAAACGAACATGACGGTAGCATTGTTTGCAGCATCCATTTTGCGGTTATTTTGTCCACCTTGTGCAGAGTATGTTGGTTGACGTCCTTTGTCATGCCCCGGTGAATATGGACAATATGCAGGCTTACATTTAAAGAAAGCAGTCTTCACATTTTATATTTAGAAACTGTGTGGAGTAATACACTGTCTAGAAGATCCACTTCAGGAGGGGGGATAATTTAAACCAATGTAGCATATAGTACAAATTAAGATTGTGGGAAAACTGACTAAAATATGCCTGCCTGTTTTAGCCTATGTGCTGCAAGTGAAGGTGGAGATGGAGCTGGAGATCCAGCAGTACGAGAAGGCCAAGGCGGTGAGGGAGGAACAGCTTGACCGTCTCACCCAGATCTGCCAGGAACAGGCGGTATGTCCTCTTATCTCTCCCATATCTCTTACCTACTTACAGTCTGTGAGTTATAGCTGCATGTAACCAGCAGAGGGCAGCAAAGTGCTATGCCAGAAAGAAAATTAAACTTAAGAAGGCATAAAGGATGCCTACAAAACTAATAATACTTCTACAGAAGTCTTGTGGATATCAGATAGGCAGCACTGTGCATTATCTAATTGACTACTTCACAATTTAATAATGAAATTTCTAATATTGGTTTTAAGTCATTTTACCGAGCTGAAGAATAAGTCAAACTTTATAAGTGTAACTGCGAGCGCATCCAGAGTGCTCTGCGTTTCTCAGATGTCGGCCCAGAGGAGTAGAAGAGGGTATACTGTATATCCAAATGTTAGAGAGGTTGGAAATGTGTAGTTTTAGCTTACTGTTCTGTATTGGTACGGGTTAACCATGATGCAAGCAATGCAGCAATATAGCAAGCTAATAAAATGCTTGGACATAAGTTGAATATTATAACATTTAGAATATTGGCCAGCAAAATGTACAAACAGTCTTAAAAAATAGTTTTTACCTTAAATAACTAAAGGAATTTTCTCCAGTTTTACCATTTCTCTTCCCTTTCAGTTTGAAATCAGGCAGCTGAGGGCCCACCTGGCCCAGCAGGACCTTGATCTGGTAGCAGAGCGTGAAGCAGCCATGCAGATCCACCATATGTGGGGTAAACAGAGCAGCAGTTTCCAGGAGGTGGACGGACTGGCCCCTGGGGCCTCCGAGCATCACGGGCCAGCCAAAGCCAGAGAGCCCGGGGGGCCTGCAGGTAACTGTCTGGAACACCCAACTTCATTGTATTACAGGCTATCAAAAACCTCTGTGGACACGCAGGGAGGGGGATCCAGGCTGTGCTTGCTATGGTCCATCATGTCCACACAATGTGGAGGCAGGAAGTTGGCTCATGTTGGAAGGTTGCAGTTTTAAAACTTTTGGGCATGTTTGGAATATTAAATGAGGAATGTTTCCTCGTCCTAAGCAGCAAAGGGTTCCCACTTTTAAAGCATTTAAAGTTTATGAATTTGAGGGGAAAACTAACTTAGTAAAATAAGTAAATAAGCTACATACCACTGTGTGCATGTGTCACGCCAACTACCATCGCCTACGCAGCATAATGATGTATTTAGCCTACACATTCGAGCCCCTCTTTTTTATTGGTGTCTGTTCTCTTTATAGAAATTCCCAGTGTTGTACCTGTAATTAACTTTGATTCATGTCTCATGCTGTGTTGAGAGCTGGGCCTGGAAAGTCCTTGAAAAGACCTTGAATCAGATGTTTGAGGTGTGGGAACTGACTGATCTGTCGAACTAACACAATATTAACAGTGTGTGAAACATGTGAAACATTTGTAGGCTACTCTAGTTTCAGAGACCTAATTGAAAGTATGGAAAAAAGTAAGTAACAAAAAAAAAAAAAGCACAGCGCATCCCCGCAACAGACGCTTCTGTAAATAGTAAACAACCGCTGGCTCTGACGCTCCATGCTGGAGGGTAGGACAGTGTATTAATAGTTGGTGTCCTCTTCTCAAAAACATTCATCTCACAATCCACATCAGAATTCTGGTGCCACACCTAGATGGACTATAAACCTTTCATACAGTGACAGGTCATAACTTACACAACTTAAAGCAACAAAGCGCCCTCTGTGCAGGTGATGTCAGGCCTCAAAACACTGAGGCTTTTGCTTTATCAAAGCTATAAATCATAGCGCGACCTGCCATACATCTGAGCTGCAGTGTTTCTAGTCAGACATCCTTTTAACTGGAGCTGCTCCTCATATACTCATGTGGTATTGATCATCCGGGGATGGTCGCTGTCGCAGTCCAGGCTGAACAATGAGCAGGCCTCTTGGGACGTCCATAAAATGAATATGTTAAACCCAAACATGAATGAATATGAGCCATCCCTCAGTCCTTTGGGACCTTGGATAGCACTTTAGAGAAACACTTGTACTGATTTAGGATCTGTGAACTTCATCCACACCAAGAGTTGCTTATTAATGCTTAAACAAATTTGGCGACTTATCCATTAATAGAAAATGACAATATCAGTGATTGATTGGTTGTTTACATTATTTATCAAGAAAAAGAGGAAAACATTTCCTCATTTCACCTTCTGTAATGTGAAGATTTTCTGCTTTGTATGGTTGTAAAATTCATATTTTTTTAAGACATCACCTTAGGGCTCTGGAAGCATGTGTTTGCTTTGGCATTTTCCACAACTGTTTTACATTTTATTGATTAAATCAACTAAAAACAAACAGAATGTTAACTAAAAATGAATCATAATTTGTTGCATTCATATTTTTTGGTACCGAGAGTTTTCTAGGTAACACTTTTAGCTTTAAGGTACAGTATTAAAGATTCAGGAAGATTTAGTGGCATCTAGCAATGAGAATTACAACCAGCTGAAACTTTTCCCCATTAGAATTCCTTCAGTGTTAATTGTTTGGGAGGTTTTTACCAGGAACCAAATTATCCGCAGAGGTCTTTCATTCTCAAAACAACTGGACCTGGTGATTAAAACCGCTAAAAACACTCAATAAAGCAGTTTCACATAATAAATCAATGATTCTCCTACACTGTTTGGCATGTAGGAGGGCTGTTAGCCTAGCACATGCTAATATGTGCTCACCTTTTTTTAATGTTCAGGAGTGCATCATCCACAGAGGTCCCTTCCTCTTCAAAACAAACAGAACAGGTGATTTAAACTGGTAAAAACACTGAATATGGCAGATCTGTGTTATTCGGACACTGCTCGTCGTGGAGGGGCTCTTAGCTACAATGCAAAAAACTCAAGTGGTCCTATCTAGAGCCAGTGTTTGGTTTGTCCATTCTGGGCTATTGTAGAAACATGGCGATGCAAAATGGCAGGATCTCATCTCCATAGATGAGCTCTTGCTCCCTATGTAGATATAAACATCTCATTCTAAGGTAATGAAAGCACAACATTTTTTTTATTTTTAGGTGATTATAAATTAAAGACAACATACTTATAATATATTCCATTTCTGCCAACATATCTCCCTAAATCCTACACACTGAACCTTTAAGTCCCCCAATTTAGCATTTGTAAGCAGTATATGAACACATGACAAGTGTTTAATTTTTCATATGAAGACATATTTTATATTATTACAATCTTGTTATACTAGATTATCATTTGTTTGTACATCAGCCTCTATTATGGGTGCCCACAGGAGAAGTTATCCGCTTGCAACCACAGTATATTGTGTTAGAAATCATTTATTAAATAAATGCAAAATTAAAGGACTGTTGCCACTTTCTAATCATAACCAAGTTGCATGGATTCTGAATAATTTAAAAAGTTTCTGTTCACACATTGGACTGCAAAACACTACATGTAATTAACTTCTAAATTCAAGACTAATTACATTAAGTGGCTGTTTCTTTCCTCTTCAGATCACCATGGTCAAGATGACATGAACAACTACATCAGCCAGTACTACAGTGAGCCAAGCAGCGGTGAGCATCAACATGATCCTGCTTCACTCTTTTCTACACCCCATGTAGCATCACCACATCTCAAGGTCCTGTGCATTATGTGTTGTTCTTGTAGACATGGGGATCCCAGACCCTGCACGTGTCATCACCACAGCAGCCATAGACGTGCACCTGCCTAACAACCCCAGCCAGCTTCCCTCCTCTTTGGTGAGTGCCGACGCAGTGCCGTCCAGCCGCTTGCAGCGCACCGGCAGCTCTGTCAGCGAAGCCTCCACCACCACAGTGTCCCGCAGCAGCTTCAGCGCTCGCCAGCACAGCATCAGCAGCCACACGCTGGGCTCCACCACGGACTGCAGCTCCACGGTGCGGGAGGCCTCCACCTCCACAGATTACAGCGACCAACGCTGCTACCCTCCGCCCTACAGCAGCCCTCTCGCCCTGGGCACTCAGCCGCGAGGGAGTCCCAGCGCTGTGATGCAGGAACTGCTCTCCTCTTTGTCCGAGAACGCCTGTCTCACCCAAAAGGGCCTGGACCCCGTCAACCTTAAACCCCCCAGCCCGGCAGGTTCCACCAAAACCAGCCCCGAGCTGGAGCACAGGGTCAACATCTACAACAAGAGGAACCAGGAGAGCAGAGTCGGGCTGCACTCCAAGCCTCTCATCCATCTGCAGGGCAACGAGCCACTCCTAGAGGAGAAGTACAGGATGATGGAGCCAGTAGCAACCCCTGTCAGCCGTCTGTCAGAGACATAGGACTCCGCCTGACATGTGGAACAACCGCAAAAATGAACGCTCTACTAAACTCCGGTGTTGATGGGAGTCACTGGCACATGAACCGTATGTCTGTCATCCTCTTTGTACTGTTGGGACTGAGAGGATGAACTTGCCAGAGCAGCACAAAAACAAGAGGGCATGAAAGACTGGAGGAGGCAAAGATGTTATCAGGCACCACTTATCAGGAATTGACACTCACAAAAACATTTTTTGAGTTTTATGAAAAATTTTACCAAAAGAAACCAGCAACAGGGCTTGAGCCCAAAATTTTCAGACATCTGGTCTGCGCAGAAAAAAAAATCTGGCTTTTGATATGTTAAGTTGTGGTTCAAGGGGATGGTGCTGAGGGCTTAGTTCCTCTGATACACTTTGTAGGAATTGGAGACGCTGGACAGATGAGATGACTTATTGGAGGGCCACAAACTGTGAATCACTTCCTGCAAGCTACAAGGCATGACTTAATCCCAAGTGCAGGTGTATCAGCTGTTTTGATAGTCAGTCCAGTGTCTCCAAACTCACAAAGAACAGTCCTCTTTGACGGGACTGCTGCAGGGTACATTGGATCAGTCTCGACTTCTTTCTAATCTTTGTCTTTCTATATTAGCAATGTTAACATTTTTATCTAAAGTCTACGAGAGGGAAGAGTGTGGGAAACTTTTGACTGATGGATGATTCAAGTGATTCAGAGTTTTTATCCAGGTGCCATGACTGGAATCTGACCAAACCCAGCTGAGTCAGTGTTTACTGAGATTTTGCAAATGACAGCATGTCCCACATGCACCAAATTCATTTTAAAAAAAGCTACCTGCACATGATAGATTTGATATCATTCAGGTCCAAAATATTACCTTTTTATGATTTTAATATTTGGGAGCTGTGTAAATATTTCAGACTGGGTTTATCACAGCCAAAAACAGCGAGGGACTTGAAGCTGAGCTAGTCAAAATGTCGAAAAAGAAAATCATAGCATGAACCTTGAAGATTTGCCTCTTAAATATCGAAACTAACCCTGTTTATTGTACTGTCAACAGGCATTTTCTATCTTGATCATGGAGAGAGGGTACTGCAAAATGAATCAATAAAGAGAAAACATGGCAAGTTATTAGTTTTCAATTTATTACACCATCTTCCAAGAGCATCTCAGTGACTATGCATCCTCTAAGAAGGCATGAAGAGCTACATCTTACAACTACGTCAAAGGTCGAGAGGCAAGTCAAGCGCTTTCAAAAATCTTCTCTGCTGTATCATAAAATTAAATACAATTACAACACAGGTACTACTAAAGGCATAAAACACCGCCCCCAGGTAAGTACAAGCTTATTCATTTATATTTAATACATGTACAGTATTTATAAAAACGGCAAAAAAATGGCAATTATTTCTAGATTGATATTTCTTTTTCTGTTTCCAGTCAAAGAGAAGATGTTGATGATGAATTATTTCTGCTCGCAAACACTCACAGCTTTGGAAATTTAAGGCAGTGGCTATGGGTGCCTGTGGTCACTCTCTGTAGTGTTCCTACTGCAGGTTCTGGCCGTGCGGTGGAGGTTTGCGGGGACTTTGTTTCTTTCCTCACTTGCCCAGTGCGTCAGTCATCTCAGGAACAGCCTGAAGAGAAAACAGTGAAGTTAATACAATATTCTACCACCTTTTAACACTAACATTATAGCAGGACCCAACTCTCAGAATATTTTGGAAAAGGAATACTTCACCCTCCAAAATGATTTGTATAACAATTACTCGCCCCGTGTTACATTAAATTAGTGGAGGAAACTTTTTCTTGCACGCCTCCAGTGAATGAGGAATCCAAAATCTGAGAGAATTTTCGATGAACTGAAGTAAAAGGGGTCCACATTTAACAACTTACTCACCACCTCTCTCATTTATCCAGTCGTATGCTCAGTAGTTCCCAAACAGGCAGCCCTTTCCAACAGGGAACTGAACTGAAATTGAAACTCGTCTATGTTCTCTTCACAGCCAGACTCCATTGACAAAAACAGTAATTTTACCTCACTGAACACCGGAGCTGCTGGTCTACCACTGCCTCAATCGATAATTTGTTTGTGTTATTGTGTGACTTTGGTGTTTTAAAAGGTTGGTTTGGATTCAGTAAAGCCGCACAAAAACACAAACAAACTACAGACTGAGGCAGTGGTAGACCAGCAGCTCCTGTGTTCAGAGAGGTAAAATTACTGTTTTTGTCAATGGAGTCTGGCTTTAAAGAGAGCATAGATTAGTTTCACTTTTTAAAGAGCTGTTTAGCAAGTAATGAGCTTATAATTGGATAAATGAGACTTGGAGTACACTGCACAAGTTTGTAAATGGATATTTTGATATAGTGTTGCTGTTCATTCATCCAGAATTTTCTCCGTTTTTGGATTCTTTATTCACCATGAAGGCACGAAGACAAAGTTTCCTTCACAAGTATTCCTTTAAATGTATTTACAGCAGGCATTTGCTGCAGTCCTGAAACTACATGATTGTAAATGCTCCCGTGTCTTTTAAAATTAATCACTCTTAAACTAAACTTGAATACACTGTGGACATATTTTGGGCATTTAGAAAAAAATTCTCTTCCTCTTAATAACTGCTGAGACCACCTGAAATATTCCCAGGCTTTACTTGTGGGGATAAATGTTCTCCTACACCTGTCAATATTATTCCCAGCATATTCCATAAAACAAGATTTATGAGTTTATTAAACAATGCATTGTGCATGCTGGTGCTTAACGGTTTAAATGAGTACGCTGACTTTTGTCTGAGATTTATCAAGACCACAGCAGGCTGCAAACATTCATCACTGTGTTTGCAAGATTGACAAATGCAGAGCAAGATTCTTAAGGGGAGGCATCTGGCCCATAAATTAACATGCTGATAATGCCAGCTGTGTAGTTTTTAAGAAGACAAATTCAAAAAGCATTTTATGGTAAATATGAGTACAAAATTATTCAAATGCCTCTCCTTGTGAGATGAGCAACTTCAGAACTGAATCATCAGACACTCCCCGAGTTGGTCCAGGGTATCAATTGTCCATTTGAGGGGGAAAAGTAGAAAGCCCATCCATTTTAATCAGCTATCTGAGGAGTGATCACATGTAAGCCGATCTCACCCAGTAGGTCACAACTCTACTGCCACTAGCTATTATTACTAATCACTCCTACAGAGTTTGTCGGGACACCTGTGCTGCTCATGCACTCTGGGGGGCTAAATAAAACATGACCAACAGGACACACATGAAAATATAACCTACTAGCCTTTCACAAGCAGCACTGGACCCCACTGTGAGTTGTGCCAACACTCCTGGCTCGCTATCCTCAAGTACCAGCTAGATACAAGAAAGCAACTATGCGTGAAAGAACCCTGGCAAGTAGAAGCTGAGCACAAACTGAAGCCACCTTTTAAGTAACTATTGATCACTTTTTCTATCTTCCACAGTGCTAATGTGTTTCTCTCTTCATGGCAAGCTCTGCCACAACTCTCCTCTGATTAATTCAAGGACTTAATAATTCAACAGTTGCACATTTCCATTAGGTGGAATAAGGCATCGTGCAAAATTTATCAGTGTGAAAGCAAATGTTATACTCTGACTGTCACTCTGGACTCCGGGCTCTCAGAACATATGACGAAGGTGCATGAGTGGTGTTTTTGACTCGCTGCTTGGTTGTTTGCAGGAATATCAATCCCAGATACTTACCTTGAAAAGATCAGCGACCAAGCCGTAGTCAGCAACCTGGAAAATGGGAGCCTCTGGGTCCTTGTTGATAGCAACAATAGTCTGAATAAAGAAAAACCCTAACATATTTAGCACTTGAACACAACAAAATAATGAACCAACTGTCTTAAATGCAGAGAAACAATAATCACTCCCACTCAATTAATAAAAATGGAATTCAGACTTAAAGGGGAACTGTACATATTTTAAAAAGTCATACATGTTATTCCCATGGTTTAAGACAGTCCAAAAGTATCAGTAAACATGAGCAACTCTCTCCCAAATCCTAAAAACTAGGGTGCTATAACTCAAATTTGTGATGCCATAGGGTATAAAGTCTGACACTGCTCCACAGACAGTGAACTGGGGAAGATGTTATAGAGGACACTGAGAGCAGCCAAGGAAACGTTCTGAGCACATGAGTACATTTTCTGTTTCATTTAGGTATAAAAAAGAAACAACCCATTGGTGGGTCCATAAAACGAGGCTCCCATTATTGTCTATGGAGTAGCCCAGACTTTATATCCTATGACATCATAAGTTTGAGACTTACTTCTCTGGTTTCCGGCTTTGAGAGAGTAGCTCATGCTCTCAGGTATTGATTGAACTTTCCTGGGCCATGGACATAACATGCAGAAAGTGACAACATTTGGTTTAGAAACATCAAAGCAAAGGTATGGTATGGTAACCAGAGTTTTGTTTGTGGATGGTGTCTATTCGCTGTGTGTGTGTGTGTGTGTGTGTGTGTGTGTGACGTGTACACGCAGACACTGACATGCAACTTCAAATTATATTTCATGTGGTACTAATTCCAAACTCTGCCAAATGTCTGTGACCAAACAAGAGTCAGGCTTCTTAGAGGGTAACTCATCATTTTCAACCTGGAACCTATTTTCCCATAGTTTTTTGTCCAATTGACTAATGAGAACAACACTTATTGAAATTGGTCCAGTACTGAGCATGAGGGCTGCAGATGGCAGCAGCGAAATATGCTGCAATTTTACCACTCAGGGAGTGTTCGCACCATCAATTTACATGCAATACAAGTGCTTGTTTTTGCCAGTGACAGGCTCAGATTATTATTTTAAGTCACTGACAACATATGAAAATTGTCTTGATTCGTGTTCCACTGTTTCAACAATGACCAACTCTAATTTAGTTGAAATAAACCCTTAATTCAGATCTGAAAATATGCTGGATTTATACACCCTAAAGTTACTGTTTATTTAAATGGAGTCTGATGGATTTGACGATGGTGGTTTCACGGCTGTTTCTGGTTAAAGAAAAAAAAAAGATCTTTCTCTAATTGTCAGACACTTAAAATGATAACCTGAGACTGCTGGTGGCAAAAATAAGCACTTTCAGAGGATGAAAACTGACGATGCTAACATGCCTCGAGTGGTTACATGGCAGCCTGTTTTGCCACTGTTGCCTGCAGCACTCTTGCTCAATACTGGACCAGTTTCAAAAATCGTTCCCATTTGTCATGAGGACACAAAAACATGGGAAAACAGGATCCAGGTTGGAAAACACCAAATTTACCCTTTAAAGCTCAGTGTCTTTCAGAACATCTAAACTAAAAGTGGAAAAGTCTGTTCTGTTTAATATATGGGAAAAAAACAGGTAAAAGAAAATGCATGGGGGAAAAACCCTAAAATCCTTTCAACTGGCTCCAGCGGCTTTACCTTGCTATCTTTCATTCCAGCCAGGTGTTGAATAGCTCCAGAGATACCAACAGCAATGTACAACTCCTGTGAACATGAACAGAAGACAACCAAACAAGTGTTACTTCCTTGTAGACATGAAGTGTAATCTCAAGCCTGTGGAAAAAGTACACCTCAGAGCTACGGTATAGCAGAGCTGACTGATGGTAATGACCATGGTTGTGTAATCTAGTAGAGGGTAGATGCTGGGCCTAGTGTGCAAAGGATCAGCTGCCCCCTTATCTTCCCAAACCCTCCGGGAAAAGCATCTCTGCCATATGAATATTTCAGTGTTTAATGTTGTAGCTTGAGTCTCAGAGGACCAGAGCATCAATGTGGGAACACAATTAAGTCTCTAACTGCAAAAAATGCATAAAATAAAATGCATAAAGCAATAGCATCTGCAAATTTCCACTCTTACAGAGCCCTGCAAAAGTATTCACCCCATTTTTCCTATTTTGTGGCATTACGACCTGTAATTTAAATGGACTTGTATTTGGATTTAGTGTAATAAACCTAAACAAAATAGCCAAAACTGGAGAAGTGAAACGAAAAACTTGTTTTAAAAAATTCTAAAAAATAAGTGGTGCATGCGTATGTAATCACTTTGCTATTAAGTCCCTAAACAAGATGTGGTGCTACCAATCACTTTTCAAACACTTGATTCTGACTGTTTTCACTAAATATTGCAGTGATAAATTATAGTTAAACCAGCAGAGAAAAAATTATCTTAAATGCATACACTTTAAAAAAATTCAAATCTTTCATTTTTCTCAATACACAACATTTTTATATTGCTAAGGTAAAAAACAAAATAGATTTAAAATATATTTTATCTACTTAACCAAATTCAACAAGCTTGTCATAACATTTGGAAAATCCAATTTGGACAGTCTGGCCTGGCCTGAGCCTCTGACCAGACATCCACTGCACTCCGCTTTAATGGATCAGCTAAATCATTTAGGGCCCTGAATGTGCCATTAAGTACATTTTGCAGGGCCTAATGTGTGGATAATCACAGCAGGGCTAACCCGGCTGAATCGCATAATGGGAAGTTAACCTTTTTAAAAGGGCAGAGCAGCCACCCTGATCATACTGCACTGTAAAGAGTGCTGTGTAAAGGCAAACAGGCATTTGTCTAACTCAACAGATTTGTCTACTCTGAACCGAGTTCAAGCATTTTGTACCTTTGAACATGATTTATTTGCCACACAAGATAAACTTAGTTCAAACTACCACTTCAGAAAATTAATCACTTACCGGTGCTACAATCTTGCCAGTCTGTCCAACCTGCATGTCGTTGGGAACATACCCAGCATCCACTGCTGCTCTGGATGCACCAACTGGAAAAAGAATATTACGCAACTTAAATCCTTCTTTAGTAAAAAATAAAGGTGATTAATAACAAAATAATTTTGAAAATTCTACCTGCAGCATTCAGCTTGTCAGCAAGGTCATAAAGCAGTTTGAAGTTATCTCCACTCTTCAAACCCCTTCCTAAGAAAAGAAAACAACATTATTCTACTAAATTAAGAAAACACATATGCAAATTAGTTGCCTGCAAGCCCAAATGACCACTTGAAACACAGACAGTGGCTTTGCAAACAAAATGTGACATTGCTTTTGCCATAATTTCTACTTCGGAACACAAAAAGATTTCCCACCTCCTGACACCACAACTTTAGCGCTGGTCAGCTCTGGACGGTCGCTCTTTGTCAGACTCTGCTCCACCCACTCAGAAATCCCAGCGGGAGCAGAAGGAGCAACTGCAGTCAACAGATGAGAGGATCACAAATGACAATGAGGAACAAAATATATTTGTAATGATACAAATAAATATATATACAAATAATATCTATAGGTGTTTCTGTGTGGTATACAGCATCTTACTTAATTAACAAATGATCAAAAGTGGTTAATCAATTACCTCAAAAAGAAACCTACAATAATACTTCAACATACATAATATCGAGTCATATCTCAGCATGCACCATCTCAGAGCTCTCTCGATGAATCAGAAAGCTACTGTACCTTCTTCTGATTTGGCACTTCCTCCCTCTGTTTTAGCTGCCTCAAAGGATGTCCCTCTGACCGTGAAGATCTTGATTGGCTCATTACATTTCACAGTGCTGAGAGCGTTTCCTATTTAATCAAAAACATAATTAACATCCAATATTTAAAAAGCAAAAAGAAGTTGTCAATGAAAACTTGCCAGAGACAAATCCTGTTGCATAGACTTAATAGTGTTTAAGTTAGATCTGCGTCATATCAAGGCTGTACAAAATCCAGGTTTCTTGACTTAACATTTCTTCTAAAGCATGTCAATATTAATCAAGCATGCATTTGTTGTTTTCTTAACCATAATAACAGGGCTTACCAGCATAAATGGTTCTGACAAAAGTGTCTGGAGACTTAATCTCAATGATATCTGATACTGGAGCAACATCCAACTTGGCAGCCACTCTGGGAAGCAGGTTCTGCAGAACAAAATGATGAATAAGCAGGGCAATATGTACTAATCAACCTAATGACAAATCAAAAGGAGAAAGAGGGACTCACGTTCTTAGATGATAAACTACACATAAAGGTTTGTGAATTGTAGTATATTTTGTAAAACTAAGATATTTCATCAGCTTCTAACTTTCAGAATTGATGAGTATGGGGTACAACAGAAACTCATCTCCACTAACAGATTAGAAAATAAATGTATTTCAAAATATAAAAATGAAAATAATAAAAGTACTACTTTTATCCACTACTTACCTTTCCGAAGGCAGATGCACCAGCACAGATGTGGGTGAAATTGAACTGCTTTTGTGTTTGTAGAATAAGTGGAGTCAACTCCTCTGTGGAAGAACGGGAAAATGAGAGAGCTGAAACAAAATCAGGTATCAGCCGCCTATGACTGCATCTGAGCCAGTTCGGTCAAGCTTGAACAAATGAGCAGGGATCAAATGAAAAACAAGCTTCCCTTCCTCAGTAAATACTGCCAAAATGCCCTTGCCACATTCACAACATCATCAAGTTGTGAATGTATGGAACTGTGCAAATATGAAGCAGTTCATTGCCAAAAACAACAGGATGTGTTGAAGCTTAAATTTCATGTTACATACCTGCCAGGGCACCTTTGTAAGAATCATGTTGGGCAACAAGAACCTTCTTCACACCCTGTACTTTGCTGATTTCCTCCACAACCTGAGAGACAGAAAACCATCTCATTTATCTTCTTCTTGTGACTGTCTATATTTTTTGTTGCTGTGAATATGTACATTCTAAACCATCCTGTGTTTATACTTCCCCATATGTTTATGACACATCTACATTATATCACAATACAAAATGTTTAATGATCCCTTAAGCAGGTCATTCTGAAAAGCTCTGCCTACCTGTGCACAGTTTGTTCCAGCAACCAGACAGGACACCTCTCCTCCCAGCTTACTGGCAGCAGTGATGGCATTGAGTGTAATCGGGGTCAGCTTGTCATTGTTGTGCTCTGCAACCACCAAGGTGCTTTGAAACCTTTGGATGATACCTGTCTGTTGGAGAAAACAAGAACACCTGAGTATCCAATGCACTCACACATCAGTAAGATTAAAGATTTGGTAGTGCTGCCTTTTGAACAGCCTGTCATATTACAGATGGTTTACAGACACTGCTAGAACCGTGCCAGTTTTGTCACAAAAGTGTGCTTTTTAATCTTGATAAAACATTTCATAAACTGATCAAATAACAATACAAACTAATACTAAATCAATATTGCCACATAAGATTTAGATTTCTGAGCTGTCATTTCTGATCAAATATGTATAGGTTATTTATTCATAGTATCAGCTCCAAATAATCTGATTCATGTAATCACATAGTGTTTGTCTTGGATTTAAGGCTACTAACAGAGGAGGTAGACACTCAGGTTAGTGCAACCTCTGAAACAGCTGCATCAGGCTCTGTCAAAGTTAAACAGGATGATACCAGCTGCATCTGGACCAGACTGAACACTATCAGTTTAAAAAGGTCACTGGAATAAAGTCAAACAAATAAGAGAAGCCATAAAATGCCACATTAGGTTATCAACACGCGATATACCTTTGGGTGTCTCAAATGACACTGAATGTTTTAGGTAACGCTTTGGTAACACCTGTTGTTGCTTAACAGTTTTGTAACTGCTGTTTGCCGTTACCAGGTTTCATAACTGCTAGGCTAGCTATGCTAACACCAGCTAGCACTAGCGTTAGCTCGAACACAAACACTGATAACTTGCATTTTTGCTGTATAACCATGTTTACATATTGTTGTAAGAATAAGTCAAACAACGCTGTCACACACAATTTCAAAATATCCCCTCGGTTTTCAGACGAGCACGACCTCCATGACGTTTAACTCACACTAAACGTTAGCTAATGTCAGCTGGCTAGCAGCTGCTGCAGATATCCAGTGAGCTAACTGACGTGTTTTTTTGTTCTGCGTCTGTCATAATACATCAATACAGTGTCTGTGTGCGTTGTGAAAGTATAAATGCCTCACTCTTACCAGCTGTTTCAGGCTCGTTTTGTTAAAAGCTCTGTTCATCTTGGACCCTTCAAGCTTCTTGCTCCACACTGCTGCAGGAACAAAACTGTGTCAAAGGTAAACTGACGTTGGCGAAGAGTTCTCGCGAGAACAAGAACGACAACTTCCGGACGTATCTCTCAATTCAATTCCAGTGAGTTCAATTCCAATAGCTTTATTGGCATGAACAAATAAAAATTTAATATAAATATACAAAAATAAAAAACAAAATAAAAAAAATGATTAAAATAAAATAAGTAAAAAATGATAAATTAATACAAGTAAAGATAAAAAGTTATCATCGCTTTCTCTCTGATGCTTCATATATGGATACATTCACGATTCATTGTTTTATAATAGTTATGACAATTTAAACTCCGCTTTGAAAAGTCCAATTTTCCTATTACTATTTTAATTTTAGTGTAACTGTGACAGCACTTGTTTTAAATTGCCCTTTCTATCGATATAATTAATCTGGTAATAAGTGCAGACCAAAATATTATTAAATGTCATAAATAATGTTAAATATTTGCATACATTTAGTTGCAAATACGTAAAAAACCCAATATGTGAATGCAGAGCTTGCAGAAAGTACCTCAGCATAGGTATGTGCACAGCAAAGCCCACGTCACAAATATGATTTTAAAATGTAAATATTTTGTAAAAACTACATTTTGATCTATTAACTCTTTTTTATCATCTATATTTGGGGAAGCAGCCTACTTATGAGCTATACCCGCTGCATGAAAGTTTCTCTGCTCTGTTGGATAAATAAGTAAATTTGATTCAGCTGCTTTAATAAGGCATAACGCACTTTGTATTTTCAGTGGCTTACATGTTTCTGCCTGTGAGAGAGGCGAAAGAAAGAGAGGAAGAGAAAACTGACAAATTGAAATCTGCACAAAAAAGAAACCTGCTTTGCCTTTCATAAATTTGAATTCTGTCCCTCTCCCTCCCTCTCACTCCTTCCCTCTGTCTCTTTAGTCTATTGACCAGTGACTAACCCACAGTCATCCATTGGGTCCTTCATATTTACAGTATTTATTTATTGTCGTCAGCGCCTTCTATCAACTATCAATCACAAAATATATGGCTCAGGTGTAATAATTTATGGATAATCCATATATATGCAAATTAAAAAAGATCTAGATCTTGAATTGTGCAGTTTATTGATCGCTCTGTGGATCCAAGATCTCCATATGATATTTCATCCAGTAGAGGGCTCTCTACAGTCGGCTGAGACTATTGGTTAACTATTGAAGTCACTAAAACAGAACAAAAACAAAGGGAAAAGAAATCATTTTAATAGTTTTTACTGTTTTTTACAATAATCAAAATCTAAATACAAAATGAAATTATAGCCTCATACTATTAATTATTATAATAATAATACACATTTCATAACTTATAGGTGTGACCAAATCATAACCACTGATATTAAGTATTTTTAGGCTACATGTTCAACGCTGTATCTAGCAGGGAATCCACATGTAATATGATGGATTTACAAATGAAAAGAAGGAGAAAAACAAAATAAAAACAAAATAACAAAACAAAATTAGGCTATAAAACACAATATAAGGATAAGGATAAGCCAACAATATCTAACCTATTATGACCTGTAATCCATAGATAAATAATAAGGGAATGTGATGCCAAAGGAAATAACAACAGTAGTATCTAAACTCACACAAATTAAAGTCTCTCCAGTTGTACAGTGAGTTAACAGGGAAATTGCTCTCAGGAAAGGGGATGGGCCGGCAGCGCTGTGGGACAAAAATACAGAAGAAACTACTCTCCCAGCCAGTCCAAAGAGTCAAGAGAAAAAAAACAGAGCAGGAGTCCAGGAGGAGATTTGCATGGCACCCTCTCCCCGGACCAACAGAGGTCCAGGTTTGCAGACGTCACTGGTCGAGGATCTTTGTTTTCTCTCCACCTCTCGGTGGAGGAATACAAGTTTATCATCCAGCCAGGGACGGGACGGTCTCCTCTGCCGCTCCTCTCCTCCATCTATCGGCTTGCACTGGGCTTATTTCTCCTGTATGGTGGATATCCTGCTCAACACTTCTTTCTTGGATGATATGGGGGATCATTCAAAAAGTAAGTTAGTCCTCTTTCTGCTCCTTTGTTGTCATTCCGTGGCTGTGTTGTGAGTTTTAAATTTCATTTTCAAGTCATAGTCGGTTGGATTTGATGGTTAATTGCTCGATTCATTTCGACATTTGCAGAATATAGAAAACTGGAACTAAGGCGTGATCATCAGTCCTATCCAGAAGAAAAGAAAATCACTATAGATTTTATTTAAACTTATATTGTAACTGTGCTACTCGTGCGTTTAAGGTTACTTGGTGATATTTTTAGCTCCTGTGGCCTCATTATAATAATTCTGTAATATTCCTGGAAGGAGCCACATGTTTGTTGTGATACGCGCGCAACATTTTCTCTCCTTAAGGTGGAGGGGGTGAAGGGGATTTAACGGGGATGTCACGGGGATTAAAAGAGCGCAGAGCACAGTGTTGCATTAATGCATTCCCCTCCTCACGCAGAGAAGTCGGGAATCGCAATGTGTGTGGGCTGTGGAAGTCAGATACACGACCAGTACATCCTGAGAGTCTCCCCGGACCTGGAATGGCACGCAGCCTGCCTCAAGTGTGCAGAGTGCAGCCAGTACCTGGACGAGACCTGCACTTGCTTCGTCCGGGACGGGAAGACTTACTGTAAAAGAGATTATGCAAGGTAGGAGTGCAAGAGAGTTTTCAGGATTTTTTTGTGTTACTTTCTTGCATTTTAGAGTCCAGGTGTTGGGCAAGAAAGTGAGGGGGCAACTGTGATTAAACTGAATAATAATTTTATAATGGAAAACGTGCAGGGTGTGCAAATGGAAGTGCGTAAAAGTGTGCATCATCAGACCTGCAGATTTGTGTTGCAGGCATTCAAATTTTTATTCTTTCCCTGTGATCATTATATTAACTCACAGCTTTTTGCGCTTGAACAAGACTTCACAATCATCAGATTAATTTAATTCAACACATTTTAGATCTACAACGAAGTCTCCGTGCGTCTTTCCAGGTTATTTGGCATCAAATGTGCAAAGTGTAACATGGGCTTCTGCAGCAGCGACCTGGTGATGAGAGCCCGGGACAATGTGTATCACATGGAGTGTTTCCGGTGCTCGGTGTGCAGCCGTCACCTCCTGCCGGGGGACGAGTTCTCTCTGCGGGACGACGAGCTGCTGTGTCGGGCGGATCACGGCTTGCTGGTGGAGCGGGCCTCTGCAGGGAGCCCGCTCAGCCCGGGGAGCATACACACCAGACCGCTGCACATCTCAGGTACACACCGGTTTATCATGGTAAATATAAAACTAAAACAGTGCACTGGGGAATTATCTGCAAAGGCCTTAAATCGTTCATGCTCTATTATTATTACTATTATTATTACAATTGTTTAACAATTCTGCTTGTGTTTCTTTAAAAAAAGTTTATTTTTTAAGACAAAATTTGAACAAAGTCGACTAAATAATAGTTTGTGTACAAAGGCCTGCTCTGAAATAATTTTCGGGGCAAGAACTGAGTCAAATTTATCAATATAATTCACTATTTCATTGTAAAAGAGACCTACAAATTATGTCTGGAAAGTTTTGAGTGCAGTGACCTTACAGCAGCCTAATAATATTGAATATTTCCTAATATTAAATTGCAGGAGCGATAATTGTAAATCCACACTATTTGTTCCTTAAATTTCTTAATTTAAAATGAATAATTTCTGAGACATTAAATACTTATTTTCTGATTATTTTAAAATTAAATTTGTATTTTTCTTCTTCTCAGAACCGGTTTCGGTCCGGCATCCTCCCCATCACCGGAACCACGTCCACAAGCAGTCCGAGAAGACGACCCGGGTCCGGACGGTGCTGAACGAGAAGCAGCTCCACACCCTGCGGACCTGCTACAACGCCAACCCGCGACCGGACGCTCTGATGAAGGAGCAGCTGGTGGAGATGACCGGCCTGAGCCCCAGGGTGATCCGGGTCTGGTTTCAGAACAAGCGCTGCAAAGACAAGAAGAGGTCGCTCCTGATGAAGCAGCTTCAATCACAGCAACACAGCGACAAAACCGTGAGTCATGTTATGAAATATGTTTTCATACTGTCATGGTATAACTGCAAAATTATAGCCTACATTATTTTATTAGTAGGCTTCTTATAGGCAACTTTGGGCAACATGTCCTTATTAGGTATTTTCTAGTTTACAGTCACTACTGTCACACAAAACCTGTGATTATTTTCTTCTCTGGTTTAATTTAAACAAATGTGAGGGGGACCAAGTAAAATTCAAGTGCAATGTTATTGCCACACCATGCTCGATAAGAAAGAAACAACTAAATGGCAGTGGTGCTGGAGAGAAACAATGATAGAGTGAGAAAAAAAAATCGGAAAATAATTCAGACTTAATCTGATATTTAAAAGATTTGTTTGCACAACATGAGCACCATTTGGACGGTTATTTTTCAGTTAATAAAAGGACTGAAAATAATTCGTTACACAGTTCTTTAAAGAAACAGTGATCAAAACAGCTGCTTTTATTTTTTTCATTTTTGTCTATTCCATTTTTATTTTAAATACAGGCCCACATATGTTTTCATGAATCAAATAATATTAAAAAAACAGCCCTACATATATTTTCATAAATCAAAGAATACTTTTAAAAATAGTGCCTTCGTGTATTTTCATACATCAAAAAAAATGTAGATTTAATATTGAATTAAATGGTTTTGAATCGAAAAATTATTGCAATTTTTGGCAGAAAAGAACACCTTTAATCCTTTAAATATTGCAGAATCAGATTTGTGCTATTTTACAGGCCCATATCAATTTAATACACAATTTTTACTACTAAGTGGTTAGTTTATTATTGAGTTAAATGTTCTTCTGCATCTGTTTTTGTTTGTTTTGCGTAAAATTGACTGTTTATGCTTTCATAAAGACAAAGAACATGTTTTTCTTTATTATCTCTGCATCCTATCTTTTATCTTGAAGTGACTCTACACAGTCCAAACTACACCTCTTCTCAATATTTGGGACAAACTTTTTTTTTTTCTCGTTCCTCCTGCAGAATCTGCAGGGCCTGACAGGCACACCTCTGGTGGCAGGCAGTCCCATCCGGCACGACAACACCGTGCAGGGGAATCCAGTGGAGGTGCAGACCTACCAGCCACCGTGGAAAACTCTCAGCGACTTCGCCCTGCAGAGCGACCTGGACCAGCCCGCCTTCCAACAGCTGGTAGGACCACAGTCAATAAAATTCTATTAAAAATAGATTACGGGATATTGAAAATAATTCACAGGGACTCTTGTAAAGCTTCAATTATAGCCCAATGAATAAAATATAGGCTGCACAAATTAAGCTGATGGTCTAAAATAAAACGGTGATGATGATGATGATGATGATGATGATGATGATTATGATGGTGAACTTCATTTAGTTTGCTTGGAAACTATTATTTCATCCAGTAATATTGATGCGTTTGATTTCCAAAAGATTCAAGTGCAAACAAGCTGTCTCTTGCGTCATACTGTTTCTAAATCTTGTGTTGGCCCCCACGTGGAGTCACTTGATAAGCTTATGTGGTCTCGTGAGATTTACAAGACTGATAAAGGGATTTGTTTTCATATGTTTTAGTAGATAGGATTAGTGTGAGAAGGAGAAGAAAAATAGAAATATATAATTATTTCTGCATCCATTTGGAGCTCCCATTTGGCCCTCGTGGTCATGCGCACGTCCACATGTTGACATCTCTATAAGTGGGGGCCATGAGACGTTTGGCAAGCGCACAGATAAACAAACTGGTAAATAACCTTTTGTAAATGCATGTTTGGTTGATGTGTGTCCTTCTGCTTCCTCCTGCAGGTGTCCTTCTCTGAGTCGGGCTCTCTGGGCAACTCCTCGGGCAGCGATGTGACCTCCCTGTCGTCTCAGTTACCGGACACACCGAACAGCATGGTGCCGAGTCCCGTCGACACGTGAAGAGGCCGCGAGGTCAAGCTGGAGCTCCTCGAGCGCGCACCCGCGTCCTCTGCAAGGGGGACGCGCAGAGACCTCAGTGACATTCAATCAAAGAAAAAAAAAACGAATTAAAGTACCCGGATGGATTTATGCTCGAGGATACATTCAGGTGCCGACTGGAGGAATTGGAGATCTGACTATTCCCTTTACATTTAGGCATTTGTAGCTCACTGTCTTGCTCAAGGACACTCCGGCAGGACACAGCTGTTGATGGACATTATGGGCTCCTACATATGGGACCTTCTTACCATGATGCCAATGCCTAAAGTGGCCATAACGTGGTGAACATGTTACGGGACGTCTGAAGGTTACAGTATGTTTATCAGGAACACAAACTGTGTACATGTGCATGATTTGTATGTTTCAGTATCGACTCTTGTAAATTAATGAAACGGATGAGATGCGCATTGTTCGCGTTTTCTCTCCAGAAAATAAGTTATTATTATTTATTATGAGGGCAGACATAGCCAATCTTATCAATAAAACAATAGTTCTAACCGATTATTGCATGTAAATTCCATTTGTTCCGCAAACATTTAGCTTTTTTAGTGAAGAAAATAAATCAATTGTAAGGCAAATGGAAACGCATGCTGCTTATAATGTCTGGTGGAGGTGAGAGCTGCAATTCAACCTTTTATAAGGGCCAAAACTCACACACATGGCGCCTGGGTGATCAGAAATTGAATATTTAAGTGTTTAAAACGTTCAGTTATCCACATTTTTAGGTGCATTTTTGTCAGTAAGCCTCAAACTCCACTTCACTAAACCCTGCTTATATTTAGGCCTGCTCAATTTCTGAGCCAAGTGGATCAGTGACTGATGGCTGACAAGATATTATTAAGCATTTGGCCCGTGTGTCATAGGTCACTGAATCAGACACAATAGGCTGTGTGGTTCACCTCCTCTCCTGATTTGTCTTTACTTTTTTAAAATCATGACCTCAAAATAGTCAGGGTCTATATTTATATGAAACTTTGCATCATGTCCAGTTCCCATCATTGTAATTAAACGATAAAGTTGGCCTTATTTAGACAAATGTCCCAGTGCCTCACCGACCTGAGGCCCATGGTTACAAGTCTAGACAGAGGACAGGCAGCGGCGGCCGCTTATCTGCATCTGGCATCACCTGCAAAGGATACACTGAATGGACCCAAAACAAAACGCGCAGCCGCGCAGCGCTGAGGGGACTCCCCAGCAGCCTGCGGACGCATCTTGGCGTGTCTTGAGTTTATTTTCATTCCAGTAGGAATCCTGAACAGGGCAAATAGCCGCTGGACAAGAGAGCATGCAGGTCAAGCCGGGACTGACACACTACACCTCAGCAATTTGTTGGGGAGGATCGGCTTCTATCAGTGAAGGAAGTGGTGTCTCATTCAAATTCAAAATCCCTGTTAAGTCCTTTAAGACATGCGGATATACTGAATCTTTAAACTTCGATGCAACAATATATTTAAGAAGAAAATGTTAATTAGAAAAATACAAAACAGGGCTAACTATTAATAAAAAGCATAAACATAGGTTCATTATTAATAACATGTAATAACACGTCCGAATTTAAGCAGCCTAACATGTTAGGACTTCAGCTCCCAAATGCCTTTAAACTAGCAGCATGGGTGCATGCTGCAGCAATTTCACGCAGTGGAAAATGCAAAGGGCAATATTGTAAATGTGATTTTATTTTATCTTCCCAACAAATTTTTTTAGCCTGCCTCTAAATGCTGCCTCAACATCATGCTAGATGTGCAAAACTAGGGGCAGTACTGATGCTGTAGTGATGGACCATTTACAATAAGAAACTTTATCACTATATTTTGAATATAGACTATATACACTATCAATTAATGTCCAATAAATCAGTGCAGGGGAGGTGAACGTGGCTTCATTGAGGCAGGTTGACAGGGTCCAAATGTAATGTCCAAAATTCTTAAAAATGCATTTCTTTATGTCAGATTTTCCTGAGGGTATTTCACACCTGACCTAAATATATTCATGTTTCTTTGTGGTTCAATAGCTTGTTGGAATTTGTTTTCTACAACTAGCAACTGTCCATGAAATCATAGACCAAATTAGCACATCTTCATTATCAAAAATCATTGTCATAGCGACAGAAATACAAAACTCCCCACCGAGTGTTTGCTGACTCCTACTCATAATATTAATTTAACTTGTGCAGTTTACGCAGAATAAAACAGAAGAACAAAATATATATATATATATATATATAATAACCGTAAGTACTTTATTTTACATGACAGAGGTAAATAACTCAATGAAATATATAACTCAATGAAATATATTACTTTGTAAGTAACTCCTAAAGGAAAGAAAAGATGTGAACTTGAAAAATATAATTCTTAACACAAGTTTGCAATCAAGGCAGGTCATGTAACTGGCATTATATAGACTACAGATAACATTCTGGTCATTCACATTCAAAAAAATGAGACAAATACAATAAATTAACACAAACAGTTTTGGTGAAAACACTTGGCAAATTATAAATTACAGTATCAGTAAATGTTACAGGTTTAGATCATCATCGTGTTGAAAAAGGATCCAGTTCTATCTACAACAGGAACAAAAAGAGGAACAAATGGCCTGTTCAGACGTTAAATGTAATAGTTGTGCATGTGTTCTAACTGCAACGTACAAACAAGACATTTTGTGCAAATTCTGTTAAACGTGGATCTGATTTCAAAGAAATCGACACAGATGCAGCAACATACTAAATGATAAGGCTTTACAGTCTTTACATTTGACAGTTTGAAGAACGTATTTACTCGTGTGCAGAGTTTAAGTTGGGGAGGAAAAAAGAGACAAAAACATAAGTCCCCCAAAACAACTCCACATCTCACGTGTCTTTTGAAGTGTTTATAGTGTGCTTATCCGTTTTAAAGACAGTGTGCAACTCCATCACTCTTCCTGCTTCTTGAGAAAAAACTGCAGCGCTGAGTCCCACTGATCTCTTGGAAAGCGGTTAGACAACTCGCAGTAATCCAGCAGCTGGGAAACTACACACAGAGAAAAGAACAAACACGTTACGCAGAGTGTCCGAAAGAAATCCCTTTAAAACAGGCACATTTCACCAAAACAAGCAACATGTGCCAAAGGAAAATATTTTATGTCTCAATACTCAGGTACATTAATATCAAAAAGCTGTTTTTACATGACGCAACTCATTTAAAAAAAAAAAAAAAAAATCATTAAAACATCTTTACGGACTTGAAATGTGAAACCAACACAATCCGTCAAATTTTTTTAATATATTTGATAAATTAATCAGAGTAACTTACCTGAATGCTTTATTTTGTTGTCTGATTCTTTCTCATTTGCAGCACAGTCCTATAGAGGAATTAATAAGGAGCATTAGTGTTGTGTGAGTACAATTTGATTTACAATTAAACCTTCCAGCCCCCCAAAAAACCATACAATATTTAGCAGAATTTAAAGCTGCTACTATATCACACTGTAATTTACTTATCAAACTAAATGTTTTTTGTATAACAGGTGATAAAGAATGATCTGGATCAAACTGCTTCACTCTGAGGAATGCTCTCGAGGTTAACTCAACAATGAGGGCAGCGGTGCAAGACACCATGCATTATTGCTCTGTTTGAAAGAAATGACAATAGCTTGTCTCCCATTGAATGGAAGTTAATCGGTGTCTAAACAGTGGTGGCTGCAGAGTGGTGAGGGGCGGGTTGTCAGGGGGAAGATGAAGGAGACAAGCTGTTTACTGGGAGTTGAACCAGTGGCAGGTAAATCCACTGAGAAGGAAGCCATTTATCTTTGTAAAAAGCCTGCCTGTTACAGATTCACCAGGGCCCACATGAGCGGCGTTAATCAGCCGACGCAGAGGGGCCTTCCTTCTGATGTGAAGGAAGTTTATTGTGTTTGGATATTTTATTTAGACACATGAAACTGTCAAGATAAAGAGGATGTTTATAATTATTAGCATGTTTTTAAAACCAGTTTTTTTGATGCAGCACTACCAAACTTTTTTTCTGGGCTTGGATACCACTGAATCGTAAAGTAGTATATGTGTGTGTAAAATAATAATGTCTTTACGACCACCATATTTACCTGAATGAATGTAGCCAGCAGCACGCAGCTCATCTCCTGCTGCAGGATGACCTTGTTTTGGGAGTTGTTGTAGCAGGCTGAGATGAGGGAGGGGAAGAGCACTCTGATGAGGCGCGGGTGGCTGAAGTACTGGAAGGGCAGCTGACACAGTTTCTGCAGCACGCTGGGCTGACGGCCAGACTGCACTATCACCTGGAACACACAGGGAGCAGGTCCAGTCAGTCAGTAAGCCAGTCAGGCGGCCAGTCAGTGGCACTGCTGGTTGTAAATCACTGCCCTGTATCCCTCCCACATGTAAATCTGCCACTAAAACAACACACAAACAGCCATTAGGAGGAGACCTGGGGGGCACAGCCTCCCACCACGCAATTATGGGCTATAAAACACAATGATGGGATGTTTTGTTCTTCCTTTGTACCAACGACAATGGCAGAGCTGCTGTAACACAAGAGGGAAACGTGAACTGATGTCATTATCGGCAGTTAAAAACTTCACTTTCAAGTTTTGTGTTAAGCAACACTGAAGCGCAGAATCTGTGTAAAAGCAGGAGTGAAGCTCAGGTTGAGAGGGCATTCATGGTGCAACGGGGGGGTGAAGCAGTGGGGTGGTGGGTGAAAGGCAGGGTGAGCAAACCTCCACCAACAGTGTGGCCACCCCCACTTTAAGAAATGAGCAATAACATTAATGGTATTTTCACTCTGCCGACATCCTGCTCTCCATCACAGCCCGTCAATCACACACCGTCACATCCGGGGCCACCAGTATTAAAACCAAATCACTCCCAGCTTCGTTTGATTAGAAAGGGGACTGCTGCAGAGGAAGGGGTCCCGGCCTAATGCTCTGGTCATCTCCCCTGAGCCTGGGAATGAAAAAAACCCACTGCACTACTTTACAGGTACAGACTACAGGACTGGGGGGCTAAACACCAATGGAAACCAGAAGGGCAAGGTGAGGTCCCCAAGTCATGGTGACATAAATTCACAAGATTTACAAGATTTTAAAAATACACTCTCTAATACTCTTCCACTGGCTTCTCCTTTGATAGTGCACTCCAAGTTTGAGCAGCAGGATAAACAAAGCGATAATTCTTCACTTTTATCAGTTCAAGGTGAAGCTTCTCAGAGCCGCCGTCTACAGTGACGTTCAAAGGGACACAAAACAGTGCCACTTCCTATCACCCGTTGTTTAAAGGATCCATATGGACAGGTCAAACAACCTGAACTTGAATGCATTACAAATACTTAAAAATATAAAGAGCAGCGAATTTGTCAACCTGAAACAGAAGTGTTAATTTTTCACCAACTTTCCGCTCTGGTGTGCTTCACAGAGAGCTGAATTAAAGAATAATCTTGAATTCATTACAAAGATGTGGACTGTGCTTTGAACATGTGTGCGTAACAGTGGAGGAACAAAATCCCCACAGTTTCAGTGACTCAATAAGTGTTTTTCACAAAGGAATGTGGGACTCGTTGGACAAATTCATCCACTGACGGAAGGAAAAAAAAAAAAAAAAGGGCAAGCTCTGGATGTTTTCAAAAGTAGAGCTGCTTATTTTCAGCGCAAGCAGTTTTAGCATTTTCATGCTACTCTCCACTAAATCCTACATCATCATATTTATCTTGTCCGTTGCAACACTGCCCAAAGACAAACTGGCATTGGTGGGGTCATAAATTCATGCAGCTGAACTCATTAGAAAACCATGATTCTGCAAAAACTAAAGAATCTATTCATTCCTGGGTTTTAATCCAGAGTATTTATGGTTTAGGTATCATAATTTAACACCATAGCAAGTGTTAGATGTTTGAGCTGGGGCTCTGAGAAGATCCAACCCACAAATCACCCAGCGATCTCATAATCCTCCACTGCGCACAGTTCCATCTTCAGCTGCCTAAACAAATTGTCCACCCTCAAGTGCCGGACGCAGAAAGACATAAAACAAAAACCTGGTGGCAGCAAGAGTATGGAGGATACAAAGAAATCGAGTCCCCTGCCAACTTTCCACGCCTCTACCAGGTGAAGAGCAACACCAGAGCCTGAAATTGTTTCCGACTTAAGATTATGCCACAGCGTTACCTCTCCCGGCTCAGCTGAAGTATCTGCCGCTCAAAGCCTGACATCATAAAACTAACAACAAGCATCTGAAGCCGTGCATCTGGCCCGAGTATAACACAGACCCAGTAAAAACTCAAGTGTCTTGGCTGCTCTGTTCTTTCTTAAGTTCAGAGACCTGGCGTTTTCAAACAGTGCCGGGTTTTATGACGCCTCCATTACGTAACTTCCTCACTGTCCACAATGACAACAAAGAGTGTGTAAAGTTAATGTTCTGAAACGCAAACAAATTCCTGGGAAAACTCAGTGTCGAAGCGGAAACCGAAGTTAAAGCAGATTTAAGAACGGAGAGGAAAAAGAAGAGGCAGTCGTCATCCAGCCGTGCAATAAAGCATAAATCTCAAATAGCATAATTAGCCAGTGCGCATGAGGCTGCAGCACTGAGGGAGAGAAATGTTATTAATTTCTTTTCAACTTAATCAGAAAATTTAGATGTCGCACAGAAGACAAGTGACAATCTTGTATGTGTGGGGGAAACTCCATTCATCGTAGCGTCTAGACGGCCCCAACACCTCAGGAGGAACCAGCGTCAGAGCAGGGCCATATATCTGACACTTGAATCCACAATACAAACCAGATCCATCAGACTGAGACCGCCTCACTGATAAGACGAGCTGCGCGGCATAAAACACAAAACAAAGTCAGTCAAATAACTGTCTAGAGCTTCTTTACAACATTTACAATGGCTGATTGAGACGTGCTCAGGACACTGCGTAAATTAACTCTGGACAGCAACGCAGACATTGACATAGACACTCCAACTTGACTTTTAAGGCAATTGTCAGTTGTGTTAAAATCCCGTAAAAAAACTGCTGTTTACACAGGGAAGCTTAATAACTCTTTATTTATCTCTATGAGCTGACGCTGTCATTCCATCACAGATCTCCACTGCTGATAATTCTGCTGAGAAACTAACCTGACGACAGTGTTACAGACAAATGGAAACTCCTCACTGAAAGGTTTGCAGGGATAAAAATGTCCTCAGCTTCACTTAAAGTCAGTTGGACCTGCGCTCACCCTTGAAGCACAGTGTAAATCATCTACCGGGCTAACAATCAAGCTCTCTCCTGCCAGTTGGTGGAGAGCGTGTCTGTCTGTGTTACTCTGCCTCTGTTTACTCTGCTGGGTGATACAAAGTGTGCATTCCCCCGCTGCTGGCTCCCTACGGTCTGCACGAGCTGCACTTACCCTGCAGGCAGTGAGGGCTTGGTTTTCTTGGCTGTAATGGACTGCTGAAGGGAGCGTTTCAACATCAGGTTAACAGGAATTACAGGCCTAAAGCTTGGCTTGGGACTGCGGGGCAGAGGAAACGCCCTCGTAGAGAATGGGAAGAAGAGGGATGACCCCGCAGATAAGGCTGAGCTCTGGACATGTGTGTGGGATGTGCACTCCAGAGGTGATCCATAGCTCATGTGATGCCGGTATAAAGAAAACAGTTTACGAAACATAAGCACAGGGGAGTCAGGTAATCTCAGGAGCCAGCGCAGGGAAAAGGATCCCATTACGTTTCTAAAATGTTCATATGCTACCTGAAATTAGACCTCCTTCTGTGTGTGTATTCGTGCGTTTGTAGGTCTCTGCTTGCGTGTGTGTGGCCAAAGTTTTCTTAAGATTTCCACACTCTCAAATTGCTTGTGTCTGTCTTAAAAAAGCAAGCAGGAATCAGGCGGGTTAACATGTCAACAGTTTACAATTAAAGTCTCGTCAGCTCTAAGGTTCAACAGATCATCACCGCCGATGATTCACAAATGAATCACTCTATCCAAAGACAAGGAGATTACCGGCACATATCTCTTCAGGGAAAGAGGAAGCACAGTTACATGTCAGTTGCAAAATAGGTGTCATTTGTTCTGCTCTTTTTTTTTTTTTTTGTCAAAAGGTCTCCATGGACGCACGCAGCAGACAATGAAACATATGGCTACATGGCTCAGTGGCCCCCACGAGCAGAGGCACACTTGAAAAACACACAAGCCTACATATGTCACTCTCCCAATGGCTTTTTGTGTGACAAGGTGAATTATTCATGCCCGCAGAGCAGAGGGAATACATCACTATGTATAGTGCCGCTTCAAAGTTCTGCTTTTTATGAGCAGCCTTATTTCTAGAGCATATATATATATAAACAAAAGCTGGTGTGCCGACAGTGAATCAGCAGTCTCCACGACCGCACAGGCCTCGGGTCGGGCCGCTTTTGTGTTCTGCCAATGCTTACATTAGCTTGAGAAAAGCTCAAGCTGCTCTAAATATTCTCCTTAACGCCATCCATCTTGGTGCGGAACTGAATGGACGCATTCCAGGAACTGGACCACTGGCAAAGATCAACTCTGTGGGATCTTATTTCCCGACAAAATATACTTGAATATGAAAAAAAAAAATTCTTAAGCTGAAAGCAAGGTAAGAACATTTTGTTGTTTACTTATTGGCAGTGCCCAAGTTGTGGAGGAATGAATTTTGCATCAAATTAGCAACATGGTTTTTTTTGGTCCTCAAACACAGTTAAGCATGACTGCTCATGTCGCTGAGAGTGTGCACAGACGACTCATCTGTCACCCACTTAATTTAATCATCAGTCCTCATTCAATTATTCAATATAATATGCAAATTGGATCTACAATGACCCACAGATGCTAATTCTGTACATCAGAGTAATTAAATTGCGAAGGAGCTGAGTAGAAAGGGAAAGTGTTATAGACTTGAGGAAGATCCTTTAATTAGAAGTAGAAAATCTGGTAAATGAGGGCCAGTAATCAGCCTATAAATTGTTGTGATGGGGGTTGACTGGGAGCGCGGGACATAAATGACATATCAGAGGTTTGGGACTGAAGCAGTGGCTGCTGCCTGTGTGGGTCAGGCTTAACATAATCAAAGCCCAGCCAACTGTAGCATGGCTAATCAGGGGCCCAGTAGACGGGCCATGCATGACAGCCAATTACACAGCAGCCAGGTCTGCTCCATCACATCCTGCTCACTTCCACAGAGCCCCCTAAGTAGTTGTAACACCAGGGCCAGCGCGCCGCTCTGCTTTACCGGGAGGGAACAATGGGTCACTCTGTGGCACAATAGATGACACACACACCAAAAAGCAGGAAGGTGCCAAGTCATGAATCTTTGAACAGGTGCTTTTTGTTACAAATACAAAACTACACCCCTTCTTTTTTTAACAAATAATACATGAACAGAACAATAGTAAGATGATATTACTGGGCTCGTCTAAATCAGCTTCTCTCAGCCGAAAGCATTAAAATGTAACTTGTGCTGAAACAATTAACAAGAAAATGTTTCTATTACAATTTTTGCAGTTGATTAAGTGTGTTAAATGGTGCTGCAAAAAATGGGAAGATTAACTGATTACTTGGTGGAAAGAAAATTAAGTAGCAGCTCTTCTGATGATCAATTACTTGATTCCAGCTTTTCAAATTAAGAGGATTTGATGCTTGTCTTTTCCATATAGGATAGTAAACTGAATATATTTAAGTTTTAGACTGTTGGCCATAGAGATGCAATAATAAATTGAATAGTTGTCCACTCTCTAATTAATTGGCCATCAATTTAATAATCAATTATTCAGTTTGAATAAATAAAAAAGGAAAAAAAAAGTCTAAATTCTCTAAATTCAGCTTCTTAAATGTGAATATTTTCTGATTTTTCTACTTCTCTATGACATTAAAATGAATATTTTTGGGTTGTGGACATTTGAAGAGGTCATCTCTGGCTTTGAAAAAAACAAACAAAAAACTTTGCAACATTTTCTCACATTTTATAGACCAAATAACTACTCAATGAACCGAGAAAATAACTGACAGATTAATAAAATAAAAAAATAATTTATCAAGTAATAATTTATCATTTATCAACACTCAGAATTTGAAGATTTTGTAACATCTTATACAGTTTTTTTTTGGTAAATATTAGTCTTTTTTCTTTCAACTTATGGCCTGACAAATACAGACAATTACAAACCACAACTTCTAATAATAAAAATGAGAATTTGTCATAACTTTCCTTTGGTCGTAACAAATTAAATAACTGAAAAGACAAAATTGATAAATAACAAAAAACAATTCTAAGTTATAGCCATAATTATAACAAAAATAAATCTATAAATCTAAAAGTAGTTTGGTTTTTGTCAAAGTGCAGGTTCAGGCTGGTTTACCTGGTTATCCGGGTGGTTAATGGTGAAGTATCCCACGCAGATGATGACTTCGTGCAGCAGCTCTTCAGAGGAATGCTGGGTACAGTACCAGAGCAGCGAGCTGACGATGTGTCGGAAAGCTAGAGACAGGCCCTCAGCTCCTAGAACGGACTGACAGGTCACAGACAAAACATGTTGGTATGTTTAACAGTAAATTAAGTATAAATTGTCTATGACTGTGATCACAACGAGCTCAGTACAATAACAATACAAAGTAATGAAGGACTATATGTTTTGCTGGTGGGGACATACATGGTGTAAGAGTATAAACAACTCAGGCGGGATCCCAACATAAAACACCCCAATCCTGCTCAGAAATGAGATGCTAGGAGCTGCTCACAGACAGTATTTATTAAACATGTCAGTGTGACAGAGCACCATAAGATCATCACTGCTCCGCTGGAAGTTTGGGTGTGTTAGCATCGTAACGTCCATAAAGGCAATACCTGGGAAGCTAAAGGCCGTTTTCAGGCCCCATAACTCATGCACGCAGGCGACATATTAAACTCACTGAACCATGTAAGCTGCTGTCAAATGCAATATTATTTATTTAACAATAAATAAATAGATTTAGATTAAAAAAACTTGCAGTTTAAAAGAAAAACAGGAAAACCGCTAAGCAGGGAGGGACAACAGCATTTCTGGTTTTTATTTTGGAAGATCCCAGATTTGTTGCTACATATTCTGCCAACATGCAACCGCTGCAAAACCCAGTTATTTATACTGCGCTGAACCCTTCTGAAATTCCTCTCTAAACATATTATTGGGAGCTGATGCAGCAGCAGAGGAGCATTAACGGCCTGAATTCTGATCATCCATCCACCGCAACACATATTAGCCGGTGCTGCAGGTAATGTGAAACACAAGGTGATTACAACCCCCGGCCAAAAAAAGAAAACGTTATTTAAAATGTTCATAAAACTCCGGCAGTGAAATGCTTTCATTTTCCAGCTGTTTTGAGTTGCCCGAATGTGGTGGGCCGGCGAGAGGAAGCTGCTTCAAAGTAATTACCACGAGACATTAAAATAATTAACAGCATTCTCGTGCCTGCTCTCATGCCTTTCCGTCTATGCGGCGACTTAGCATAGTGAAGCTGTCGCCCTCTCCTCCTCGGGGTGGGTAATGTACGGCCCTGCATACAGTGATAATCACTCGTGCTCCGTCCTAACTGCTGACCCACCGGGCTCCATTCGACCCCGACAACTGACCCGGGGTCAGAGGGCACCTGTGTTTATGTCCGCAGGTCAGCTTTGTCCTGAGGAGAGTAACTCCTCTTCTAATGGGTCTTAACAAAGGAACTAGCATCAATCTGATCATGTATACAGACTTATTAAATCCAGGGAGGATAATTTAAATATATGTGGGCATCTTCATGACAGCCTTCCGTTTGCGATAAGGAAGACAAGTCATTTAAATTGCTCTTTTAAGTGTTTATTCAATTACCACAGGATGTCTGCAGGTATCAAACACTTAAATGCTTTTTAAGACCTTTTCAAGATAATTTTTTAACCAAATTTAAAACTGATTTTTGGACAAACCATCTTTTTTTTTATTCAAGCATTGTAAGGAGTCTAAAAAGGTAGGTTTCATGTGGGAGTATGGTTGTTAGAGTGAGTTAGATTAATCCAAATTTTGCAGGTAAGTGTAAGTAAGAGGACAGTATGAGGTTCAGTGGCAAATTTAAAAAATTTGTAACATCAGACGCGGACTTTCACGCAGAAGAGCTTGACTCATTTTGCCAGAAAGAATAATGTATCTACAATACAGAAAACATGCTAAAACAAATGCAGAACTATAAAGAAAAAAATCTGTCTAACCATTTGTCACCAATAGCAAAATCTGCTGCATCTTGACAGAGTTTTTTTACTTGTGAAAAGTGAAAACAGAATATATTTTGCATGATACCTGGAAGGCAGAAAGGTCAAGCAGGGCAAAACTGTTGAGGAAGCGGATGCCTTGCAAAGCCACCTGGATGACCCCGGGGCTGTAGGGCTCCTGGCTCTGGGAGGAAGACTCTGGTGAGAAGCTGTGCAGCAGGATACAATACAGAGTGTGCACAACTCCCACCAGGTCTGTAGACTGCAGCAGGGCTGTCAACCCAGTCGGGTCCTGGCGTTTATTGTCAAATATACTGGGAGCACTGGAGAGAAGAGGAGGGCAAGTGTGTCAGTAAAACAAAATTAAAAATAAGTGTTCATCAACAAATATACAGATATGATACTAGGAAACATTATGTAGCATTGGAGCCTTTAAGCTGCTGGTGTCATGCATTAAAAGACTGTTCACTCATGGCGACATCCAAAGACCGAGGATGCAAATAACAGCCTAGACCTTGGCGGCTTCTAGATTGACTCACCAGACAAGGGCTTAGAGTTGACTTTCCCTTTAGATAAGAGATACACCCTGTTAGTGCTGCTGTATTACCTGACTTAACCGACTGCTGCGAGTGGAAGAGCACCAACTTTACAATGTGTTGCATATTCACATGTTGGATCACAGCTGCTACTTAAGTTCATCTCCTTGTCCTCATGTGCTTCTGTTTATTTATAAAATAACAGTTTTTCAGTCTTTGCATGCACGGCGCTTTAAATCTGTTTCACTTTTTGACTTAACTAGTCAAATTCACCGCCAGCCATTTTGGGTGCAGCTTAAAAGTGGAACCTTCGAGATTTAAGATCGGCTCTTCCGCTCCCGCTCCAGCTACAGTAAACACAGTAATGCCATGACGTGAAGCTCATGGCAGCGACTTCAAGCTGGCAGATTGTATTGAGCTGCCTGACAAGGTGCTGAGTGCTCTGGCACATTTAATCAAGGCCCGCCTGAGAGGATTCAAGGTGATATGTTTGTTCGGTTCCAACGAGATGCCACCCTGTTGGTTAAAGGGATCGGTAACATCATCTTTTCATTGAACATCATATTTAAGAACAAAGCCAAGGATAACGTTGGCTGGAAAGAGGAGGTACTTTGAGTACAAGCTTGACAGAGTAGAATAAAAGGCTTTCACGCTAGTTCCAGTTTTTTGTCATGCTAGGAGCTTCAAAAAAATTTAGGTGGAGAATTCAATCATGAAAAACTGAACAATTACAACATTTTTAACATTACATGAACTAAGCTTAAAAGTATTATTAAATCATATCACTGCCTGCAAGTTCAACTGGACCACAAACTAAACATTACTGCATTATTTGACATGAAAAAGCCTGCACAGCTAAAAAAATGTTATTAATTCTTTTCAGTCGCATTGCAGAAGACTCCGCTGGAAACCTGCGCCTAGCACAGACAGACAATTTAAGACTACCGCAACAGCACCAGCTATGATTTGCAGCCATGTAGAATGGAGGGTGTGTGACCTCTGGATGGAACCTACAGTGCATGCTGATACTTGATGTTAGCCAACAGGCTCTGCGTGAAATATGCTGCTAGGCAAGAACACAGCCTCCTAATGCCATTATAATCCCCTGACACAGCAACTGGCATGGCCAAAATATTCTACAGGCCCACTGAGCATTCTTATATATGACACACAGAGAATCTTGGCAGAACACAACTCGCTGGCTGCTGCACTGATCATAACATTGGTCTCATTAAACCTGCAGAGTCTGACGCTATGTTTTCTCACAGATATTCAGTGACAAACATGCAATCCTGCTGTGGCTGTCTTCTGCCGTGCTGGCGTGAAGCAGCTGGTCACTGTTAGTGAAACACCTTGCAGCTGGTAAGGTGCTGCAGCACAATGGGCGACACTTCAAACACGATCGACAACATCGTGAAGTAAGGAGGTGGGGTTGTTATGGATCAAAACAAATTGATACCTAGATTCAGTATAGCAATTAAAATGCTTAAAAATTATGACAATGCACAACATCAAAGCATATCTGGCCCTGCTACTATGGTCAGCATTTCTGTTCCTTTTAACTGCAGGGCTGACGTTCCCTTGGTGTGACTGTGTGCGTCACCTCTGTCAGCGGCGCCACTGAACCTCTCTGAGCGGAGGTCACTGTAGCACACGTGGGTGGGCTCCCCCCACGCTGCAGGCTAAGGTTTATGATGAGTGACAGAGCGCTGGGTCAAGTAGATGCCTATCTCTTTCTGCAGTAACGACAGCTCGGCCAGCGAGCCAACTGGAGGAAACGACCTGCTGGCTGATTGCAGAGGAACCACTACCTTTGTTTGAGTAAATGTGAGCCCAATCTTTATGGATCCTTGTGACATTAAATAACTGACGGGTGACTCAGTCTCTGTCATTACTCACACAGAGAAAGGTTTGTGTGTTTGTCAGAGGAAGATCACAGAGACGTTTAAGGTGTGTAACAGAGGAAGAAGACATGCTCACCGTCCGGTTACAACGAAACACAGCTTACACATGCTGTGCAGCAGGGCTGAGGCGTGCTGGAGGAACGCAGACATCTTGGGGTGCTCGTCTACAGGAGCTTGGATCGACAAGAAGCACCCGTACAGCTTGTCAATCAAGCCCATGTTTACTACATAGCTGGAAGAAACACAGAAGAAGAGAAAAACACACAGTGGTTAACAGCATTTTCTCCAAATTTACTATGGGAGACTTCGTTTGCAGAAGGCTCATCTCACACAGGCAAACAAAGGCCTTTACTGTGCATACTTCCACAGCACCGCAGCTGAAAGCGGATACCTCACCTAAGCCCTCCACCCCCTGCTATTACTGCAATATCTCCAATTTGTCTTTGCCAATGACAGGTCTCATGATCATGTTCCCTGTACTCTTTCAGCCACAAATCACTGCTAATAGTGTCATTAGAGGGCTGTTGTGGCCCCTGTGCCAGCCCAGCTCTGGGCCCTTGACAGTCTGCTGACCTGGGGCCGTCTTCTCGCAACTCAGGTATGCTTGGACCTTCGGGCTCAGTTCAAGCACCGACAGCTTATGAAAATCTATTGAGCATTACGGCTGCCAATCAAGGCATTCTAGTAGCTGATGTGGTAACGATTTAACGTCATCAACTTACCGAAGTCAGCAAAAATGATTATGGTCACGTCCATATGTTGTATGTTTACGTGCGTGTTTGTTAGCTACCATTATAAGACTTGGTAGTATTCTTTTACGGCGACTAAGCAGAATAAACAGAAAAACACTGCTGATACACGTTCACTGGCACTTCTGGTCTAATTAAAAGTTCACTGCTCTTTGAAACGGTGTACTTGCACTGTCATATTGTATTATCATTACATCAGTGGCATAAAATGGTCTTAAAATAACAATAATATCATTTATCACAATTATCTCTAGGAGGATGTACCGTCCGACAGAAGTACTTGGTGTTACAGGCCTAACTGCAAAGCCACAGTTCTTCATCTTATCACTGTCCTGACTCTTCTCTTCTTTCACATACCTTTATTGTTAAAACTGTCACTCACTGAGGTCCTCTAAAAACAGGTGATTATGACCGTTTTCAACCTCCACTGCAGGTCATCTGACACTTGAACCGAGTCCCATTGTTTTGACTTGATCCTCTTCCACAGCTTTACTCGGGTTGAAAGGATCTTTCCTCACACCGACTGCTTTGTTCAGTGGCTGCTCTGTGTTTGACAGCCTGCTTGGTGGTCGAACTTGCCACTCTGCGTCTCAACATTCATGACAATGATAGGGGACTAAAAGCACTGAAAGTCAAACTGAGAATCTGGTAATGAGACAAAAGGAAATGGCGATCTCCCCTCTGTGAGATATATGGGTTTGCATGATGGGAGTGTGTTGCAAAAGCTAAAAATGTTTTGATCTTTTGTCCTTCCTCACTAGCATATACATTATACAAGGCAGTTGAGGTAAATCTTGTGTTCGTACTCGGGATTACCATTCTGACGACACCATTTTTCTCAGGCCCTCCCCTGTCTCCAGGGTTACGACTGGGTCAGTGGATGAGAGTGGTGGGCCTGTGCAGCTGCTCCGTCCTGATGAATCATGGCTTGTGGGAGGGGTGGTGGAAAGACTGCACTCTTCCACAAGGCTTCATCAGGCTGGGCCTGCCTTTCCTCACAGCCCACATTTCTCCAACACAGCCCCGACTCCTACAGCCCAGCCCCAAATGGCAAGCTCCAACGCCAGGTTCAAGGAGAGCTTTCAAAGCTTTGGAAGTGCTCTTTGTTTATGCTACTTTGTGGCCGCCCCCTAGAAACTGATTTTACTTGAAATGTGGCACTGAATGTGTGGAAAAAGTACAAGCTGGACGGGTGCCAGAATACACCCTCATTCTCACACTACTCCCATTCTAACAAGACACCAGTTGGACCATTTCCAGGAGATCTGACATTTTGTCAGCCTATTCTTTACATAAGGCACGCTGTTGAGGAAATCAGAGGTTGACCAACTCTCAACCCGGTGAAGAGGAGTGGAGGAGGGATGCACTAAAGGAGGTAAAAAGGTCGTGAGATGAGGAAAAGAGGTGCCATGTAGGAGGCGGAGAAGCAGTGTGAGAGTAGTGCAGAGCGCTGGAAGGAAAATACCTGATTAGGTCTTGTGTGCGAGTGTTGAAGAACTCTGTGGCAGAGCTCTTGACCTTGGCATCTGGGGAGGAAATCCATGTGTTTTCGCCTTGTCCAGGCTCAGAGATATGCGGCCACAGGGACCCCAGGATGGTAGCAATGGTCTGCAGCAGGCCTGTCGTCAAACCCTCAAAGACTTGTTTGTTGACGCTGCGCCCAAAAATAGATTTGTCTTCATCTGGGACATAAAGCTGCAAGAATGGAAGAAAAAAAGAATCTTTACAAAAGGTGGCCTACCTAGGAGGCTGTAATAAACCTATTACTAAACCTATGTCCTTAGATTTCTAATGTAGCATGTCAGAATCAGGGTTTATCAGACAGCATCCTAATACCATTACAAACAACATCAGAAGAGTATGAGAGAAAAACAAAAAGACAGGTCCACAGGTGTTCATTGTTTAGGGGCTTTTAACTAGGAGCCCAATTATCTGCAGAGGTCTCCTCCTCTCCAAAACAAACAGACCAGGTGATTAAAACAAGTGAAAATGTTGAATAAAGCAGTTTCACGTTACAAATCAGTGTTTGTCAGATGCCATTCAGCTCATCGCAGACGGGCCCCTAGCCCAGCAGCTGCTAATGTGTGCTCATCTTTTTCTTTGATAACTTAAGATCCAGACATTCAGGGGATTTTTACAAGGAGCCACAGAGGTCTCTTCCTCTCCAAAATAAATTGACCAGGTGATTAAAACCAGTAAAACCACTGAATTTCAGATTCAACATCAGTGTTTTTCCAAGGGCAACTTCTAGTTCACCTGGTAGAGCGTGCACCCCATACAGGCTCCCATCGATTAGGCAAAAATGGCAAAAAAAACACCCAGTGTTTTTGCAACACTGTTCGGCTTTTTTCTAAGGGGCTGCTAATTACGGTGGCTGGTGCAAAAACGTGGCCCCATCTGCAGCCAGTGTTTGCTTTGTCCGTTCTGGGTTGCTGAAGAAACATGGTGGTGTAGCATGGTGGACTCTGAACAAGAACCTGCCCCCTATGTAAATGGCTCACTCTAAGGTAACTAAGACATGATGATTCTCATTTCTAGGTGATTATACACTAAAGAAAACATATTATATTCCATTTGTGCCAATATATCCCCCTAAATCCTACACACTGAACCTTTAACCTAAAGCATGTGCATTAATGGCCATTTAACGCAGAGACTGACATCAAAATTCCATGTGTTTGTTTAGCAAAAGGCTTTTCCCACATTGCTGGCACACTTCACAATTTAGCAAGTTTATTATTCACCAGCTATTAGGCAAATATTTGTGCATTGCCCTCCTGTGATGTGGAGTAGCTACAATAAAGGCATATAGTAGCTGTTAAAGACATTTCTTGAGCCACACTAATGACAAACAAGCTGGTGTAAACAAGTCAAGATGTACTATGAACAAGCTAAATGCTGACAAGATGGAAACCCAAATAAAAAGGCTGTTGTAAGACCAGGATTTCTCTTATTTGCATTTGCAGACAAACTCATGAAACACAGAAGAAGAGGTCCACGTTTAAAATATAGTGCTGCTGTGTAACGTGCAGAACCTTGCAAAGGTAAAACCTTCTCATTTGGTCTAATGGCTGGGGTTCATGCTGACAGCATAGGTAAATCCATCGACATTCTCCACAAATCTAATTAAAAGGGTACATGCTCATATGGCAGTGCAACCCCCACGGCCTTACTCTACGGCTCACATACACACACGCATACCAGAACATAGACATACACATGAATATGCACTCAGTCAAGCAATAAAACACAATAACAAACACAAAGCTGTGCAGAACTGTAAAACTTTGTTGCCTGATTTGTAAATTAAATCACAGCTTATTAAAGCAGGGTGTGCAGGAGCATGAATAATTTTTGAGTCTAACTCTTAATCTGCATTGAACACATGGAGAGCAGTTAGTTTGTCTCCTGCAGTGCTGTTGGATATGTCAGTCAGCAGAGCAGCTGCTGGGATATGTTTTATATAAACTGAACCTTACAGAGTACCCTCTCCCTGTGTGCCCTAAGGAAATATGACTGCTTCGGATTGGAACTCACTCACTGGAGAAGGAAGCCCCAGAAGAGTTCATGCATGTACCACAACCCCTGTGCCTGTGCCTTGTCCTGTCTCTGTTGTGAGTGTAGGCGGCCCCAGCGAGCCGCCACCGTTAGATGTTTGGAGTGGGCTGATGTTTACAGTCCTTCTTACAGAGTGCTGAAGGATATGGGCTGACATGTCGCCGCAATGCAGCCTGCCTGCCTGACTGACTGCGCTCTCACATTCCCTCAGTCAGGAGGCATCTGTGGAGAGGTTGGGCAATGGTTTGTTACTTGCTAAGCTTGTGTCTTGCTCTGTCTTTCATTAACACTATGGCAGGAACAGACACCAGAAAAAAAGGCAGGGTTTTCTCCACGGTCAGAACACTGTGTATCATCAGATAATGAATGCAAAGACAACAAGGTTTAAGAAAGAGGCTAAATGTATGTGTGGCTACGTCGGAAATACTGTTCAGTCTGATCACGCCTTGAATACCCTCTGTCTAAACATATTCAGCATCTCCTTTTCACAGTGTTCCCACGGTTTGTAATTAACATAATGTTTTTGAAACATTTTGAAAATACATTGCTTTTCCTTGTATTGCTAATTTAAAATCTAGTGCTGTGCTGCATGAACGATGCACCATATTAGTTTCATGTGATACACATATACCTGACCAACATTGTGTCCTCACCAAGGCTGCGCCCCCTTTTGGGGGAAAGAAATGCGCTGTCACATCAGGACAGAATCAGGAAAAGCTGCTGGATAGCGGGCTAACCAAAGCTTTCACACTAAGATATGAGGCTCACAAGATGTGTAAATATTGTATATAAATTGGTCATGGTGAATTTCCATTATTGAGACAGTTGTGACTATCGTGTCCAGCAGCACTCAAAGAGACTGCTGGCCAAATGCACAAACCTCAAAAAATGTAAAACATCTGCATATAAAGTATGTATTGACATGCTTCATATTGAAAGATATGATACCATTTCGAATGGTTAAAAAGTAGGGATGGGGGAAAATCAATACAGCATTGTATCACAATATTTTTGTGTGACAATATTGTAACGTCACAGTGTCAAGTATATATTTTTTCAATTATATAAATTAATAATATTACAAATACAAATTAAACTTTAGGTAGCCTACTTGAATAATATAATCAGTTGCTTTTTCAGTCTGCTAGACACATTTTGCTGCAAAAAATGGCTGAAGTGAGATGAACAGACTGAAAACTTTATCTCATTAGATAATACAGATGTTGACAAAGTTTTCCTTCAGGGATATTTTTTGCAGTTGAGAATACTTTCAGTGTGGAAAATGGTTAAGTGATGCTTGTGACAGTTACTACTGATGGATAGCTAACGTTAAACAATAAAAAAAAAAAGAAAAACGTGTACAAATTTGTCAAAATTCTGATCCAAATACACATAGAATTGCATTTATATCTTTATGATCTTTGGGTTTCTCATCCCCAAAAAAAGGGCACAACCCTGACGTTTTGTGAAGTGACTGCATGTGCTAGTCTGGTCTGTTGGCATATGCAGCTAGCTGGCAGTCAGAATGTCTAATGAGAGAGAAAAGTTAGCAAGCATTAGCAGTGTGTGTATAGGCAAATGCCTGGTAAGTGCATTTTAAATAATGTATGGCTGTATCTCTATATTGTCATGCCCATTTTTAACTACCTAAATAAAGTCATGGAAATGGGGCATAATATGGAAAAGTTTAAAAAAAAATCATTGGTAAAACTGTGTGGAACCCTGTTCACATTTACTAAACAAGTTGAAATAAGGCTGTTGGCACAAATTAATCATAAATATTGAATCTCCTGGCATAATTTGTGAAACATCTTGTTTGTGATGGTAAATAAGGTCTTGGTCATGTGCCAGGATGAATAAACTTACCGTTAGCTGATGCAGCAGCAGGTCCATGAGCAGCGCTATCTTGTTGCTAAACAGCACGTAGGAGCAGTTGAGGGGGCAGCAGGAACATGCCAGGTAGTAGGTATTTACAGCAGCACAGAGGGATCTAACACAGAAAGATGACAAACAGTGATTAATCACAAGCTGAAGAAAAAAAAAACACACCTCAAGGCAGGCTGTTACTCCTGTTGCAATTCGTTAAAGAAACACTACTACTGGGATGTAAATGTCTAGCCGTGGGCACTGACAAGACTATCTACAGTCATCAGGAAACCAAACACACTCTTCTGTATTTGTGGTTCCTTAAGGGTGCAGTTTGTCTTCACAAGTCAAAAGCATATCTCGCTGACAGCGCGAGTAAGGAAGCCGATTTGAGGAATAAAACACTCATATCAGCTACTTATGCAGAGACTCCCCTCGCTACAGCCACCTTCAGAGGAGCTGAGCGCAATCTCAGTCCCATCTTGGCTGAGATGGTGCAGCATTTCCGCTGGAGAGATAAAACTACTCCTCTCAGCAGCTCCTCACAGCCGCCAGGCAGCCCCAGGCAGCAGCGGCCAGTGCTGAGGCAGTCAGCGTGCCTCTGTATTATGTCTGCTCTGAAACAAGCCCCAGAGAAGATTAATGCCTCAGATAACTGACCAATCGTTCTGCTGTGACTACTACTCCCCCTCGCCCCTGTTTCATCAGTTAATATTTTCTGACAACTGTATATTTTAGCCATTGGCGGAATGGCGTGTCCTATCTGCTCGCTGGAAGAAAGGAATCTGCCTCTCCAGTGCCTAAAGTAGGCCATGTTTATTTCAACTGGTAAACATTTTGATATCTACCGAAACCTTCACATCTGCTGCGCGTTTTCGGTCAAACCACGCTGGCATAGGAAAGGAAAATAGATTAGGCTGAGGCAGACCCAAGTCTGTCAATAACTTCCTCTATTCTGTGCTCTGCGTTTGCCAGTGGGCGGATCAGTCGCTTCGCCGTATCATTATTGACATTGCTAAGTAAAGCTGTCAGACGTGGAATGTGGCGTTAATGTGAGAAGCACTATATTTTGAGTGATCGGATAGTGTCCAAATCTGACATCAAAGCTTACTTCCGTCCACCTGAAAACAATAACAGAGCTGAGCCCTCTTGCAAATTGTTGATGTCCTATATGGCAGCTATATTGACAGTAATTTTATTAAAGCATAAAGACGGAGGAAAAAGTTAAGCCATAATGGTTAAGTGCACTGATTGAGCAGTCTGTGTGGAGCGAGAGGTGAGGTAACATGAGATCCAAATCAAGCTATGCTGTGCTGTGTGCAGCCACGCTGCATCAGGACTCTGATTCTCCAGCGAACACGGGACAAAGATTGTGCAAATACCAAAACGACAACTCAACTGCTTTTTCCTCAAATACTGTAGTATAATTACATGCTTCACACAGCTTATGAAATTCAAGCTGTGGTAGCTGACATGTACATTCCTCCAAAGGACAGGAGTTACTTTGGGTGCTTTAAGTCACTATCCTGGTATTTAAGATCATGTGCCTGTTGAGTAAAGTAGAGCACAATAGTTGGGGTATCATATGACCTATCAGAGATAAAATGGCTTGGCAGGACTGACTTGATTACTGTCAAAGAGCTGTTTCAGAACGGGCAGATAAAGTTCATCGTGGTCAATGGTGGCAGTCAGGTTACACCAATGACAACGGAGATTTGGTGCTCTCTTCCTGACAAATGTCTCTATTTGTATACCTGGGAAACCGTAGTGTCACCGTTTCTTTTATAACGGCTTCAATCCTCCTTGGAATGCTGCCATGTGAGTCCCCATAATGGGATATTCAATCGCTTCTTCGAGAAGAAATGACAGAGGCAGTAATCATCTTCGAACTTTGAACTTCTCGTAAAGATTTAGAGAAATTTAAGATCAGGGGACAGGGAAGGCAACACAAACTTTCTGACTCAATGAAGGCCATGACCCAAAAGTAAACACCTTTCAAAAAATGCAGTCATTTCTCCTATGTAAGGCACGTTCACAACAACAAGAGTTAAGGACATATCACCAGGTTGAGACAGGCCCGAACAACATGTTGGCTAATCTCTATATATGAATGCAGATAAATTCTAAAAAGCTACGTCATTAAACCATGGCTGATGGGTTCCTAGATTGTACTTTGGCCAATGCGTGACACCTTTTTTACTCTCGGCACAGTCTCTTTACCCACAAAGCCCTCTCAAACATGCTTCATCAATACTACTCACACTACAACCACAAACTAAAACGCTTCTGATACCATAATCTTGTCCTGTTGTCTACAGCTTCTGCACACATTCACACCAAGAAAGTCACACATGCTCCTATATCCTCCCACCTTGATTACTGTAATGCCTTGTTCACCTGCCAAAGAAATCGAGCCATACACCAAGTCCAACTTGTTCAAAATTCAGCAGCTAGACTTTTGACCAAAACAAAACGATCCTCACACATCACACTTGTTTTGGCCTCCCTGCATTGGCTCCCAGTCTCTTTTAGAATCCATTGTAAAGTTCTTGAATTACATACAAGGCTCTCAATGATCTGGCATCGGAGTGCATAACTGAGCTTCTCACACACCGTACCGTCCAAACAGGTCCCCCAGGTCTGCTAGTCTGGGTCTTAAACTGTTCCAGAGTCCAGGTTAAAGACACAGGGTGATCAAGCCTTTTCAGTTCTTGCTCCTCGGCTTTGGAAAATCAGATCAGCTGAGTCTGTTCACATCTTTAAATCTCATCTGAAAACGTACTTTTACAGGTGTGTTCATTTGAATTTTGTCTCTTTTTTGGTAGTTTTGTAACGTTTAGTCACTTCAAACTGTTACTTTATCTCTGTTGGACACCTTTTAAGTAAACTTTTCCAATCAAGTTTGTCCATGTTTGGCATACAATCAAAGAGACAAACTACATTAACAGGATGCTGAAAAGTTAAGCTTTTAAAGAAAAAAAAAAACAAATCAGGGTATTAAACATTTTAATTCAAGGCATGGCCATGTTTCTTTCTCTACAACCTGATAAGTATATTCTAATTAAATCACTTGACTTCTGTCAAGACAGATTGGGCCCTCTGGCTTTACAATCGACTCACTCAACTGCTCATGTAATGAGCATGCAATTGCTTTGTAACACAGCTAATCAGGCTTGTCTTTGGTCGTCTCTGAACAAATGAGGAGGCTGTCAGAGGCATGTTTGAGTTATGCCCTTACACCAGCTTGTACAATGAACCATCACAGTGATCTGTCTTTGGTTTCCTCCCACCTAATTGAGCTTGATGAGCACGACACCTGATAGTCCGCCCTCTCTGGGAATCTCACTATCTCAATACCCCTCAATGACAGCTCCAGTCAAAGATTTTGCGGAACAATTTGGTAAAGTGCCACACCACCGAGTCTCACGTTGCACAAAAACTTTGTGGGGACAGATGTGTGCCAGTCTATCTGAGCAGGCGACATTCCTCCACCTACACCACTATGGGGTTCTCATTACAGAGAAATTGTGCTTCACTTTCCGAAAAAGACCACATCCAATTCATCACCACCCATCCAGAGCAATATCACTCTTATAACAATCCTGCTTTGAAGCTGGACTTGAGAAAGGAGATTGAGAAACAAAATAATGAGCGATGTAATCTGCTCGCCTACACAAAACAGCTTAACCTCACACAGCCAGGGAATACCATTTTACCTGTAAAGCTATTCAGAGCCATAGAGAAATGAGGCCAAGAGGTAGAGGGACGGAGCACATCTGATCCTGTCTCGCCCTCCTGCAGCCCTCTGGGGGCTCTGCCTGGGTGGCCAACAGCCCAATGCATGATAAGGTGGAGGCTTGGGAGGAGGAGGGATTGGGTGTGCAACTGACCTCTGAATTAAAACTCTTAATAGTCAAATATCATCTAATTTTAGGTAAAGGCTTATAGACAAGGCTAGAGGAGAAAGAGTATGACTCATAGAGCATCCAGATTTCACTGCTTGAAGCATAAATCAGAGGTAAAACCCATAAACAAGGTTTTCCTAGCAGAGAGATATATGGTTATGGATTCTGTCCGTCTTTCAACATAAAACCATTTGTTATATTTAACAGCCAACTCTCAGTTCAGTTGACAACAGGACAACAAGCATGTAAAAGGCTCTTTATGCTTTTTGTCACTGCCTTGACTTATCCACCCCGAGATCTGTGCTCCTCAACCTGAGTCTCACATTTCTCGCCCTCTCTGTGCGTTTCCTATGCGCGCAGTCAAGCCTGACTGGAGCGACGCTGCAGAAATCTGACCAACTTCCAGATCAGGTTGAGTCCCTGCCTCTTAAACAGGGTAAATTTGTGTTCAGGGGAAGAAAAAGAATCCTAAGCCAAAATAAAAGGTGAGGAGCAAAATCCATTTCCTTGTGCTGTCAAACAATCCCTTCATTCACTGCTATCTAAATGACATTTAATTTGATTCTGCTGTTGATCTCTCCGATACCCTGAGTGCTTCCAAGACATCTACTCTGGCTGTCGTGCCACACTGGCCAGGTATGAAGGGGTAGAAATCTGATGAGCCGTCACACAGCATCATGCACGGGAGCGTGAGTGCGCACACACACAGACTGACAAATGGTGGAAAACATCCTGAAATAAAACCACGGGTAGCAGGTCTGATTTCACAGGATACACCAGGTCATGTGAGACAGTAGTGGAAATACAAATTGGGTTAACACGCGATGTCCAAGGACTCCTAAAGCCTCCTCTGGAGATCACCTGTTCAAGTTACTGTCATAGCTCTGCTTTTCTTCTCCCATCATTAGAAATTTCCATCATACAGTAAAACCCAAACAACAGAATATAAACTTCTGAATTAGAGAATTATCACAGACGAGTGCCTCTTTTCGCTTTGTTTTTAAAAGTGTAAGTTGTGTACAAGAAGATGAAGACAAGTGCTGTGAACATTTACAACAAGTGCAGAAGTCTGTCTTGCTCACTTCTCTTCAGTGACCCCTATTGGAAGACACAAGGACAGGCCATCTTTGACACTGATTTTGGGTCTAACCGGTAATATGCAGATGTCATAACAGAAAGACAAAATGACACTTACATCCAAACTAACGATTGAAACAGCTTCAACTAGTCTATTATATATGTCACTTGTACAAATGCCAGTACATATGATGGGTATAAACACTGCGTATATAGGTAGAGCTCAGTCACAAAGTATAATTTTGTATTAAAGTCACTTAAACAATAGGGATTGTAAAGGATATTTGCAGTGTGGAAAGGTGACTATCTCTTTGAAACTTTGTATGGCTCATCATTGGATGAAATAGTTACTACGTCTTACTACAGCAGGGGATTTCAAGAATTTTAATAAATGCTTCTTTCCTATTTGTGCATATGCTCAACAACCTTTTTTCTATCTGTGTGACACCATAAACGCAAGTGTCGGATGATGGTAAGTACGTGTCTAGATGGATGTATAAAGGTCTGTGAACTCCTCCCTCTGAGTTTGAACTGAGGCCTGTGTGAACTGTGTGGAAGCGGATGGACAGGCATGACCTTGACCCTTTGTGCATTACTCTGTGATGGCTTTGTGTCGCACCTTCCCCCTGGACATCTGTGTGGACTCACTCTTGCCAGTGTGCAATCTTTGGCTAAAAAATGTCATGGTCACTGGCGAAAAACGTTCAAAATGGGTTCAAAAGTGAACGTTTTTTTACAGAGTATTTTAAGACGTTGCTTGAACGTTCACGCTTGGGCCATATTGCACCAGGATTTGCAATAGTGAGATTTTTTTATCCTCTACAGTGTTCAAATAATAGCCTATCATCATCGTGAAGCCTAACTAAGAAACCACATCCAAATGTATCAGCTGAGAGCCAGTATTCCAAATCCCAGTGAAACAAAGTCTAAATATGAGCGTTTAGTCACACTTAAAATACTTGGTGAAAAAACTTTTGATCCTATGGTCAACAAATTTTCACCATAACTGTTTTTTAAAGTCTTTTAAACTTAAAAAAACCTCACTGTAATATGAAACTGTTGAAGTGATTCTGGCTATAGGATGACAACTACAGCCAACCACCAGCACAAATAAGTTACTGGCTCTGTGTACAGGGTTTACTTGTGATTAATAGAGCAACACTTAACACTTCGCAATCTTTTAAGCAGTGTACATGTGATGCTGAACTGCTTCCCCAAAAACCTGTTTTGTATGTGTGTACCTGTTGTTCATTCTAATTCTTTAAAAAAAATCTTAAAGTATTTTTTTAAGCAAAAATGCCAAAATTTCACTTGTCACAGAGTCTCAAATTGGAATATTCACTGATGTTTTTAGACTTCATTTGAAATTGAAAATAAATTAAATTGAATATCACTTGGTGTTGTCCATTAAATAGACAAAACAGGTGATTTGAAGACATCATCTTGGGCTCTGGGAACTTGTGATGCACACTTTTCATAATTTTCTGACATTTTATTGATCAAACAATTAATAATCATTAGTTGCAACCCTACGTAATAATATTAAAATGCAGCTTGACAATGGTTTTGAGTGATTTAAGCATATTAAAGTGCATGACTTACCGAGAAAAATAATTCATGTAATGAAAATCAAATTAACTGATAAAACAAATGTGGAGGAAATTTTATTTTGCCCAGAAAACTACATGCTAACACTTAGGATGTGCGTTGTGTGAGATATCATCTCTACAGCCGAAGTTAATGACAGCGGCTGTATAAACCCTGATCAAGACATTCCAGTGACCACAGGGTTACACCAGGACATTAGCGGAGCCTCGCAGAGGAATTAGCTCATTAATGTAATGGTAACAATATGGAATCAGCCTCCCCAGGGAGAGATACGGCAGAGGCATCTCCGCAGCTGCCTTTTTTGTAAATCACTCAGCTTATCTGGTAGGAGGAGGTGATCAATACGGCAGCATCACTGTAAACAGATAATGTAGCGCACTCTGGGGCTAGTGTCTGTATAGCAGCCCATTAGGCCACACAGCCATCCAGATGACGGATAGTGATAAGTAGACAGCCGGACTGCATCCTTGTGTTGCATCTCGTCACCAGCTCCCGACTACACTGACCCGACTGAGGTGCATCACAAGGTTAAAGTGTGACCCCTCCTGCAGTTTACACGGTTTACAAAAAAGTAAACAGCCTTTAGCCTGTAATAACTGTAATTTCAAATTAATTTACAGTACATGCTACAAGCTACAGAACAAGCTGTTTCAATCTACACTACAGAGCAGGTTGTATACAATATATGTGGTTGGAATGAATGTGGTCGCGGTGCTGGATTGATGTGTTCATCAGGGGCTTATCTCTGGTTCAGTTCTCCGCCTTCAGCTGGCAAAGCCCTCAAGGGTCCAGCAGTATCAACAGCACAGGACTGACTGATAGGCCAGCCTCTGAACTGAGGTATCAAGCTTGATTCTGAACAAGCTACTGAAATAACCTATTAGGTCTTGGGCATACCGTCATATGACTGCTGTTAATCTCATCTGCAGAGAAACCTGTTTAGCGATGTGTGAAAGGGTTTGTTACGTAAGAATTCAAGAGCATTTTTTTTAATAATTATTCCAGTGCGCAGAGGATAGAAACACAAAGGCCTAATCTTCACCTCTGTTCCTTCACCACAGCATGTCAGGAAGATGTCTTAAAAGCCAAGGAGGTATTGTGCACGCTTAAGCTAACACGCCGTCACGCAGGGATGTGCAAACAAACTCGGCAAACAAACGCTCTTCCCAAGAAGACAGTCTCTCCATTTAAGATAATAACATTTCTTCCAATTCAGAAGTCTGCTTGAAATTCCCTCAGATTACAATGATGGAGGAAGAGAGAGTACAAAAAAATCAATATACATGTGATGCCCTTTAAAAGCCTTATAAATATAAGAAGCATTTGTCCATTAGCAGAGATTCAGAGACCAGTAAATGCTAATGAATGGGAGTGCAAGGCCATTCGAGTCCATTACAGAGTCCCACTAGTGAGTACGGCAGCCTCTCTGAGGTTATCTACTGGCAGGCCATGCAAACGCCAGACCCACAACTCAAAAATACTCTGCACTCTAAATGATAGATGGGACACATGTGCTTTTTGTGTTTCCAGAGAAAAGAATGAACACAAATTGATTACGGAAACGCTCTCGATTTCTAGAAGGGTGGCTCTGTTACTCATGAATACATTTAGAGTATAATCATTGAGACGAAGAAATTATAAACAGTGATAAAGTAGGTTAGCTGAGATAAGCTCACTCACTTTGGGCAATTGCAAAAACAATCCACAAAGAGAGAGGAAATAAAGAAGTGTGTTATCAGTAGGGTCAGAGAGAGGATACAGTCAAAGAGAAGTCATTGGGAAGAAGGACTGGAACAGCTGTTTGAGGTCTGGTGAAAATACAGAGCGTTCCTGGCCTTTAAGTTTTGTAAACACAATCACAAATGCTAATACTATTTTTATTCTTTCAACATTTACGCCCACAGCCTCCGGTGTATTTGTACATGTCCAAAGAGAAATGTAAAACTGTGGGGTGGGAATCACCACAATATTAACTGATAATGAAGTCACAATACACTATTACTGCAATTTTTAAAGTTTTGCAATATTCTGAGTTACATATATCAATATGTTTCAATATGTTGAGATTTTTTACATTTTTTCAACTGCAAATTATGTCCTATAAGAACATTTTTTTTTTTTCACCAACAAGATAAAGTTTTTTGTTCTGTTCATCTCACTTCAGTCAATTTTATTGCAGCAAAACGTATCTAGTGGACTGAAAAAGCAAGTGATTTTAAAGTCTGGAAGTGTGTCAAAAGTTTAATTTGTATTTTCAATATTACTAATTTACATATTTAATGAAACTAATACTAATTGATACGCAATGCTGTATCAATTTTTTCCCCCACCCCTAAAAACAACCTGAAATATTTATGTTTCTTTGATATTATGAAGTATTCAGATTAATAATTATTAATTACACATAAATACATCAACCAGCCCATTCTTCATAATGTATTTGAACACATCCTTGATAGTAGCTACTGATGCATCAGAACTTAAAAGACCATCAGATAAACACCATGAATGGACATTTATTGAAACAGTTTCTTGTGCTATTTTAAGGCAAGTTAAATAAAGAGAATATGTATTTTTGGTGGGCTCATCATGTAGGTGCTGCTCATCACAGATCACTTATAAACACATTCTTGCAGGAAATGTCTGTCATTGCATAAAATCACTCCACACCTGTTCCAGTCCTGACAATGAACCTAAATTTAGCCCACACACCTAGTCAGCGAGATCACTCTCACTCGTGGCTAATGTCACAACTGATCTGAACAACAACTGGTCAGCGTTTCAGGAATCAAAGTGTTCGGATCATAAGCTAAAGAGACAGCTCACCCTGCTGGCTTCAGACAGAAACTTGATTAAGTCATGATAATAAACTGAAGGGCATAGCAATTTTTTTTTAAATTTGTGTGTTAAATCACAGAAATATACCTGAGCACAGCGTCCACTTTTATGCATTAAAATATACTATTACGTTAATTCAAATGTAAATATCTCATTCTGGTAGCAGTACTCACTTGAGAGGAATACGAGGAACTGCAGTGGGTGTGGAAGCAGCAGTGACGACCTGCAGAATTTGTTCCAGAGCCGACAGGCCGCCGCCCACTTGGAAGGCCACTTGGTCTGCATTGTTCTGTTGAGGCAAGGACAGAGAGAGAGAGAAAGAGAGAGGCGGTGAAACAGAGGTGCAGTCAGGGGGACGACGAGCCACAGGCTGGACGGGGGATTACACGACTCTCACCAGAGAGGGAACTGCTCCTTCTCCTACGGGGGCGAGGGATTGAAATCTGAAACAAAGTGATCCCAAAAGTATTCCTGTTTAATCTCAAAAGTGCACAACCCGACTCCGCCCCACAACAGTCGAGTTTCAGTGGAAGGCAAATGCTTTGCAGGCTCCAGTACGCACCGGGGTGGTCTCAACAGATGACCACAGAGTAAGTGAAACTGAGAAAATGCCACTCGGCCAAACAAAGAAGGCAATTAGAGAGCTGTGAAATAAAACAATGATCCTGATAGGACAGGATGCAGAACAACATTAGATCCCTATCATGATCAAACCTAAATTGATGATGCATTATTGACAGAGGTAAGAAAGATGCAGCATTCACATTACTTCACCTATTGTGTCAGCATTCACAGGGATTACAGAGCTGTGTAATCCTGTTCAGAGACTTGTCTTCAACCTTTAACACGATGCAGCCTCGCACGCATGCAGAGGAGCTGCTCTCACAGTTCTGCTTTCTTTAGATCTGGAAGTTTTTGCACTGATAGCAGACTTTTCTTACAACCCTATTTCAGTGTCTTTGATTTAATGGTCTTACTTCAAAGTGGTGCTTTGGCTCTAATGGCTCTGCTCAAATTCTTTCTATTCGTCTCTCCTTCTATTGTCTTATTCATTTTATTGTAGACTTACGATCTTAGTGCAGACAGTATGTTGGCAAGATATATGAATAGAGGATAGCAGTAGATATTTGATAGATTAATTCCTAGAAACTGACAGTATACTATGCAGGAGTTACTGTTTGTAAACACGCACACCAACCAAAGTGAAAGTAAAAGCCAACCCCAGATTCACTTGTTTGGCGTTTCACCTCGCTATATCTGCCGCTTTTCAGCGCTGTGTCTCTTGGATGGCTGCTACCTATGGTTTGGCCCCCAACCTCACCTGCACATGTTGCCCAGGAACACCCTGAACACATCAAAGTAAGAGAAAAATAAGAAAAACAGGCAACGACTCTTTGCACCGCCACGCACTTCTACTGGGTCATCAATGATGATTGAGAGGGATTACTTGTGTATGAGTCTATACATGTTTTCCAGGAAAATCCTGCATAGTATAAAATTAAAGGCTTTCAAATACATCAATAATTATATAATAATAACAATTTAAAAAAGGTTAGAAATCCCATAACTGCTACAATTATACAAAACTAATTGGTGGACAATCAAACACTCAATACCGGGCTAATTCCATTTAAAAGATTCAGGGGGGTTTCTTTATCTCAGGTAAATTTCTGTGCATATAAAGGTTAAAATATATGTTTTAATGGTTTCAAATGTGTCCTATGTAATTATGGCATTTAACACTTCGCATGGTGACATGTGGCAAGAGACACTAATGTCATTTGACTTCCTGGTCACTCTGAAACTCCAGTAAAACTACCAGTAATATATTTATTGGCTGCAAAATTAAACTGCTAAATTTCAATATTATACTGTTTTTATGTCCATGTAAGAAGTTTGTTTTGCATTTCTTTTATTATTCTCTTACAAGTAAGCTTAACTTCTCTTTGTGTGTTTACACAGGCTAATGGTTTACACTTGTATCAGCTTTTTTAGATACACACTTCTGTCAAATGTCTTTAATAAACAATTCTTTCAGTAAGTTACTTTTCAATTAATGGTGCAATAAACAAAAAAAAAAACATCAAGTCAGCAGTAGTGTCATGGACGACTGGTTAAAATGATTTAATCTTACACTAACAACCGGATAAGGCTATAAATGACTTTTTAATGAGGTTCGTTCTTGGCATTTTGAAGTTATATTTTTTTCTCACTTTACCTATATTATAAAAAAATAGATGACACATAAACTGACTTAGTGGAGGTAAAAAGTCAGTCCAGTACATGAGATTTATGAACACATGTAAATAGTTAAGTCCTGCCCTCCTGTGATGATGGCGTAATTGGCAGTAGGTCAGATGCTGTTGCTACAGTGTCTTATAAATCAACAAGTACAAAGCCGGGAGCGAGCGCTGACTATCAGGCATGTTTGTGCCTGGGTCGACAGGGAGGAGAGGAGCTGGAGGGCAGCCGCTGATGGAGGGCCCTTCTTCACACAACTGCAGCGGGCCATGTTACACCGCAGGTCACTCCTCCACCTAATGAGGTTACAGGCTCCTCATTGCTGTGACAGCACTAAAATCCAGCCACTTCACAGCGCTTTTGTTCCGCAGATGGGAAGTTGCCAACAAGCCTGAACACATTGAGAGAGAAGCGCTTTACCAAATTACAGATAAGCTCTTCATCTGTCATTCATGCCCGCTGCTGAGGTAACTGCTCCTTGATTCCGGTGTAAGACACACACACACACACACACACAAGGTGCGCTGAACAATCAGTTAGGGGTTGGGACAAAAAACATTAACAGACATGCCAAAGACCCTTTTGCCTTTAACATAATGAGAAATGTCTCAAAGACAGTTTCAAGAGTCTAAGTTGTGTTTGTAAAAAAAAAAAAAAAAAAAAAAAAAAAAGGCCTCATTATGACTTCTTTTTTCTGTAGGTTGCCAGCAGTCTCTATGCCTAATCAATTGGGTCTCAGTTACTGAGCTTGGCTTAACCCCTCTCTTAACCCTCCCATCAACACACATACCTAAAAGCTTCTAGGCTAAATGAGAGAAGGCAGCTCTTTCATAGCAGCTTATCAAATGGTATTAAAGGGGGTAACTGGGACCTGCCCAGTCCTGGCTGGGTTTCTTGGCTAGTCAGTGCCTTTTCTGCTCCGCTGACAGATTTATCTGTTGTGATGATGGAACAATGTGAGTGAAGAGGATTAAGTTCAAACTACCTGACATACTATCTTTAGGTGGTCTACGCATGCGATGGTCCACAGAAAACAAAGACGGCACCAGAGTATTACCGCGAGGACACACATTTCACCAGAAACATAATGTTTAAAGTAAAGGTTTGTTTTGCATAGTAACAGCTCTGAGGTCTGTGAATGTTGATCTTGGTGCTGTGCACAGCAGTTGACTTTATAAGCAAATGGGCAACAGCATCCAGTGATGACATATCCTCTTGACAAAACTAACCACGCAGGGCAACAGAAATCATATTTGTGTATTATTACAGAGACAGTGTATGTACACAGTGAGCTGACTTTGCATACAAACTTAGGAGGATGAAAACAATGTTTTCACCCAGTGTTCTAAAACAGATACTCTAAAACTTTGAAAAAGACACTTGTTTGCAGTCAACAGAAGAAGAAGATTACTTACTAATTTTCTCCCTAAAACCTTGAGGTTATCTTTGCTAAAAAGCTGCAAGGTTTGCACAGTCTAACAGTTAACAACAAAACCAGAGACTCTTTGATGTATGTTGTATGTTGGCACGCTAAGCTAAAATGGTGAACATGCTAATCAATATACCTGCTATACCAGATGTGCCTTTATGTACAAACTCAAAGAGCTGCTAAAGTTTCTGAAGGCTCTTTATGCCCAGTCTTAGTCATGGTGCATAATAGCGCACAGCGCAGTGCAATCTTTGCTGGTCTCAGACTGATGTGGTTGTCATTTTTCATGGTCAGCACCCATGCTGTGTAGGTAGCCAATGTACTTCACCAATCTGTGTGTAGGTCTGCGTGTCGGTCTTAAAATGAAGTGTGGTCTGAACCATTGTTGCAGCAGAAAGCGACTGCACCACTGATGAACAAAAACCTGGTCTAAAGTCAGAATGGTGCAGAATGTTCTTGCCATTTCAAACGGTGTACCTACAGGCATGTTCACAAGGTGTGTACACTCTGACACACACCCACACTCACACACCCACACACCCCCCCCACACACACGGGTTGCAGGTGGGTGAAATATCATTAATGAGGAAAATATTACATTGTCTGAAGCGTGAACATAGCAGAAAGCAGAGCAGAACCGTAGAGCTGCGATCCTACCACTAAGAGAGAAGCTGTGCACATTTACGCACATGGAGCAGCTGATCATTGATCACTGATCATTTCAGAAGCTAAAAGTTAAGTCCAAATGTCCCATGATATTTGTTGCAGTGATACTACCGCTCTGATTGCATTACTCTCAACAGAAAACCGCTAGCTTCTCCAATTTGTTCAGTGCCAAATTTGTAAATAGCAATGTGCCGGGAGCAGGCCCACCTTGCTTTAAAAAGGAATGGGGGCTGACACTCTGATTGGTTGAATTCATGTTACACCCAAAACACACCTATAATTAATTAAGGGACAAAATGCAACGCCTTTGCCCCTTGTGCCTTACTTTACACTTAAATTATGCACTGTTTAACTAGCTAAAGTGGAGCTTGACACACTTTAAAGAGTATTGGTCTAAAGTGCATGGTGCAAGGGGATTAAGACTATTTAGATAGGGTCCACAGTTTTACTTTTAAAAAGGGTCACTGCACAGATTATACATGTCAAACTCAATATATTCATCACGAGATTCAAGTTCAAGTGATCTACTACATTGCTCATTTAATGTAAGCTAACAGTTAACCCCTGCTCTAGTTCTTTGTGCTAAGCTAGGCTAAACATGTCCCAGACCCTCAGTATCTGGAAGCACATAGATGAAGTTCAAATCGCTGCTGCTGTGGGTAAATGTGCCTTTAAGTTTCAATCTGTCTGTGCCTGGTCATGCCCCAACAGAAGCTACAACAAAACACAGTAACAGGATGAGCAACCACTTTTACCTACGAAGAAAAAAAAAGCAACCACTAAGGGCAGAGCATTAAGACACAAGCAGGGAGGATGTCTCCTGAATTATGCAACAGGGGAATCTTATCTAATTATTGTCCAGGGTGACCATTGTTCCCCCAGCTGATGGGAGGCCCGAAGCAGCTGGTAATTCCTGCAACAGTGTCCGCAGACCAGCAGACCAGCCAGATTGCACTTTGCAGTCTCCTCCCTTCAGACACTTTAATTAAAGCAGAGAGAAGGGCACAGCCTCGGTCCAGCCCCGCCAACAGATGGACAACAACTGGCAGAGTTCATTAAGGTCTGACTTCAACTTTGATCAGTGCCTATGAGTTGCGTTCACTCCTTCGCAACTAAAACCTAACAATAACAGAGACGACCATCCTCTCTTCACAAGAGTTTCGTCATTATACAGTCTTATAGTAAAGCTTGAGAGCCATAAACAAAGCTCTGTGGGCCGAGTCGACTGTAAACCACAACAAGGCTGCTGGAGTAAACATTTTAAGGTCGAGTATAAACTTCTGTGTTTACAAGACATAATGGCATATGATTTAGTAGACTATGGGAGTGCAGGGCGAACACTGAAAAAGGATAATTCTAACAAACTGTGTTTATGCTATAAAATGAACTAAGATTAATCAAAGGCCAGTGTGGCGCAAAATCAAACCTTCCACAGAAACCACAGACAGCCTCTAGTTATAACTAATACAACAAGAAGCTTAAGAACCATTTCACTCTCTATTTGTCTTGTGGTGAGGAAACAAACATGAGGCTGTTTGGGAACAACTGACAGCCTACAATGAGAAAATACAGAAACAGCAGAGCTGAAACTTTCAGATGTCTTTACATGTATGTGTAAGTTGATAGGTTTCTTAATTAATCATCTGATTATTTAACAACTAACTGGCAGCCTTCAAGACAACAATGGCTTTGTCTAACAGGAAATTAGGTCTGAAACTAACATGTATTTTATTGATGAAATGTTCTATTAATTATCTGATCAATAGTTCAAAATAAAGACAAATGCCTGTTAGGGAGGCCAAAGGAATCTTGATACTTTTACTCTGTTAAGTATTTAGTTTTTTAAATATGTGAAGCTAAAGGAAGCACACACATTTATTAGCAAACCTACAAGCTCTGACTCACTAATGTTTAGTGGTTGTGCTTGATGAAGGACTTCAGGGATTAATCTTTTCTTAAAAACTAACAAATCAATGAACTGATTAACCATGTCAGCTATACAGAACATTTTAATATTACTTTAACTAAATTTGTATCCAGTTATATGCAGACAAAGCAAGTTTTAAGGGACAGTTCACCCCAAAATACAAAAAAAACCACAACATATTTTCTCTTACCTGTGGTGCTTTTTACCAGTGTAGATTGTTCTGGTGTGAGTTGCTGAGTGTTCTACTACACTAGAATTTGGTGTAATTCTTGGTTTTAAGAAAACAGTTATAGAAAACTGACATTGTCGCTGTTTGTCGATAATGATGCAATATTCATTGTCTTATTTTTTTGACATGGGCCATTGACCAAGGTTTTTAGAAGCATCAATCCTAACATTAACTTAAATTGACAGCTCACCCCAAATTAAAAAATCCATGTTTTTCCTCTTACCTGTAGTGCTATTTATCAATCTAGATTGTTTTGGTGTGAGTTGCAGAGTGTTGGAGATCTCTCCAATATAATGGAACTAGATGACACTTGGCTTGTGGTGCTCAAAGTGCCAAAAAAATACATTAAATAAACTAAATAGCAATGCGTATCACTGCACAGAAGGAAGCGTGAATCTGCTAGCTCACCTAGCACCACTGAGCAACCAAAAAGTACAGCTAGGTCGAGGAGGACGCCATTAATGTTTACATCTCATGCTGTCGCAAACAAGAGCCTCTTGTCCATGAGTGGATGCACGCTTCCTTTTGCTCAGTGATACAGTTGGCGGGTGTAGGTCACTAAAAAGACAATAGTTCCAACATGAAACTGCTCACAACAAGGTCTGTGGATTATCTTGATTAACCAGGTCTGGAAAGAGACATTACTGTTGAGTTTTTTTAAATGATTTTTTGGCGCTTTGAGCACCACAAGCCAAGTGCCATCTAGTTCCATTATACTGGAGAGAAGTCAGACATCTCTATGACTTGGCAAATCACACCAAAATAAACTAGATTAATAAACAGCACTACAGGTAAGAGGAAAAATATGTATTTTTTATTTGGGGGTGAACTGTCCATTTAAGTTAATGTTAGGATTGACACTTTTAAAAAACATTTGTTAATGGTCCATGTCAAACATGTAAGACAAACAGTGAATATAACATTATTGTTGACAGATAGCGACGTCAGTTTTTATAGCTCAGTTTTCTTAAATCCAAGAAGTACACTTAATTCCAGTGTGGCAGAAGACTAGTTTCCTCATATGTTTTCTAAACTGACTCGCCTGTTGCTTACTTTTGCCGTCTCTGACAAAGTTCTGACTCTGCTGCTCTGGGCTGTATCTGTCAGTCTGCTGGAGGCCCAAGCAAGAAACCTTATTATCCAGCCACGCTGCCCTTCACCTTCCCCCAGGTCCCCAGATACACCTCCCACCAGTCCCGCTGGTCGGCCCAGCCGGGCTCTGACAGCTGGCAAATGAAAATGTTAAGTCCTTGGTTCTCAGTTCCCTACCTGTCATACATGTTGCTCTGTTCTAGACAGGCTTGAACTGAAAGCAGTGGTAAACACTTTGGGCAATATATAAATACAAGTGCTCAATAATAAGGCAAGAAAAGAGCGGCCCATTGGGAAAATTGATATTCTCAATCACTGAGAGTAAAGAAAAAATCAGGCTTGACACAAAATAAACCATTAGAGGCCACAGAGGGAGAAACACACCGGGGTCAGAGACTAGACGCAGCCTAGAAAGCAGGAGAAGAGTGAGGAGGGGGGGGGGTGGGACCCACGCAGCAGTGCAGGAGGGGGAGTGTCGGGTGTTGTCTAAGGAATTAGCAGAGAAAGTGGAGACTGAATCAGATATGGGGGAGAAAAACAAATCTCTAGGTGAGTCAATGACACGAGAGATGCTTGTTAGGTCAAATAATCTAAACGGTCCCGACTTGATGTGACTCAGGGGCCAGACAGCCATGCTGACGGAGACTCTATTTATTTGACTTTGTCCAGGGATTAGAGAGGGAAGTGCTCCCCAGGCTGCCACACCGGCCAATCACATTGCCCCACTCAGCTTTGGGTGGATATTTCTGTAAGAAGCTGGTGAAGCAGAACTTAACAAAACAGTTTAGAAATGTGCTTTTGAACTTAAAGACAAAGCAAAAGCTCTCAGACAGAGCAGCCTCCTTCGCTGCGACACCACTGCTGAATAGAGCACATCTCCTGTGGCCCACTGACCTCTGACCTCCCACTGGGAGTATGTGGAGATGAGAGGAGGAGTCCTTGTGTAGTGACAGCTTGTGAGCTACTCACATCACACTGGTCTCCTCCTCTCTCCTTACAGGACGACGTGCCACCCACCTCAGCCACCTCTTTCTTTGCCTCTCTGGGGAAATTCGGTAATAGCCTCTCTGGCCGCCCCCCTTGTCACTGATGGGACACCATAATCTCTCTATCCTCACGCCCAGAGGCATGCACAGTGGGATGTTATGATGGCTCCAACCACAACTTGGCAGGAAATTTATGCCTCATTACAGGAAGTGGGCTGTATATTCTCCTCATCATAAACACGGTGGCAGGTGTTTTAATTCCTCCTCTCAGTCTCAAATTGATGTGAGTTTTACTGTTAAAAAAACGTCATGCAACAAAACCTCTGGGACAGATGTTTCAAATCAACTATGGTTATAAATGTCTGCCATTATATCTGACAATTATACATATTTATACAGCTGTAAAGAAGTGTAAGAAAAAAGCCAAATCTATGAAAAAATGTCAAACTTGCTTGCCTTTGTTCAACAAAGTCTTGTGCATCCACGGCATTTCATCTGGAAATCCAATTTACTATTGTCTAAACCAGTGACATCTGAGTCATGCAAGCCGCACAGACATGAGACAATGCTTGCTCTCGTGCTAGGAAGCTCCTCTATTGGTACCATGTGCACAATGAAAACATGCTTAATCTGGTCTTCATTAGCCAATAACCAAAGGCAAGTTGGTTTGGAGTAAGCGATACTCTACATTGGGAGGGTGAGACACGGGGAGACGCAGCCAAACACAACTCATCTCTGAGGAGACATGCCAAAGGGCTGGCATGACCTGTGCTCTTCTGCAGACTGCTGACAGACAAGCAACAAAGCAGGACGCTCTCTGCAGACCAGCACATAATGCACTGAACAGGACAACTTCCAAACATTGTGAGAGACATCTACAGTCAAGAAAAGTATTAATCATTAATATACAACCAATATATTTAAATTAAAAATCGCTACACAGATAAATTCAACTCGGTCTACATTATGTATGTGATCTATTTGTTGCTTTACCTGCTTCTCTAAGATGCGAGAGATCTCTCCCAGTGTTCGATCCAGACCCGACACTTTGTTGTTAGCCCACTGGCCGCTGTCTTGGCCCTGCAGCTGCTTCAACAGGTCCTTCACCAAACGCTGCAACCTGAACACACAGGGGACAACAGTTATTATAAATCTGTTTACACACACCTCCTTATCCATGTTTCCATGCCACCTCAGGCAACCTCTATCCACCACAGAAGAGCTGAAACTATTAGTCGATAAAATTATTAGCCAATTAACAAAAGAACAATTTTGATTCAATTTTTTCAAGCAAATATTACAAAAAAATCTGGTTTCAGCTTCTCAAATGATTTGCCCTTTAGCTTTGGTTTAGAGCTGCAGCTATTAGCAAACTGGTCAATTAGTTGATCGCTAGAAAATTGACAAAATTATTAAATAATCACATAACTGCTTTGGTCAATTTTTTAAGCAAAAAAGCCAAACATTTGCTGTTTTCATGCTTCTTAAATGTGACAATTTGATGCTTTTCTTTGACATACATGATACTAAACTGAATAGCTTTAGATATTAATTGACTGTTGATCATATAAAACATACTATCTGAAGATGTTACCTTGGGCTCTGGGAAATTACACAGTATTTTCTGACATTTTATTGACAAAATGATTGATTGATTAATTGAAAACATGACTGGCAGATTACTGATGAAAATAATCAGTAGTTGCAGTCCCAATTTGTTTTCAGTGACAGTAAACTTCATATCTTTGGGTTTGGACTGTTGGTCTGACAAAACTGTCTGAATAGCACTGAAAAGAGTAAACAGTAAAACACTATTTGTAAATAGACTGATAGTTTAAGTCATTTTTGGGGCACAAATGCCAAAAATCTGCTCTCAAATGTGAATATTTTCCAGATTTCTGAGTCTTTTATGAAAATAAATCAAATATATTTGGGTTTTAGAATCATCATCACACAAAACAAATCAGTTTAGGGTGGAGATATACTCCCTTTTTAACCATGTGTTAGTGCAGACAACCGGTCATGAATGCAACTGTTCACTTTACCTATGTACTATGTATGTTACTGGAGGACTCCAACAGAGAGCACACGAGAGAACTCAGACCATACAGAACTTCCAGATTTGCATGATTTAAACAATAAGCATGGCGACACTCAAGGATGCTACTATATTGTTAATTCTGAGATCACAGCAGAAAAAGTGTCAGCGGCACCATTATAGATTGTACGTAAGGCCCCTGAACCAAGCACGTTGCAACAATGTCGAGTACGTTTCTTTCATTTTGTCAACAGGAATAACTGATGATGAAAAACAACACCAGTGTTTCTGAAAGTTCGCCAGTGTGTTTGATAATTTGCCTGCTGATTATACAGTGCAACACACACGTTGAGCCAGTCCGTTCAGCAGAGTGGCTTGCCGTCACCCTCCGCTGCTCCTACAGTTCATGTGTGTTTTAAATCTTGCGAACGCATAACGTTAATTCCTGAGGACATGCACAACCAAAGCTCCAATCAAAAGCAAGATACACGAGGCAGCCATCATACGCAAGCGAACACGTAGTTAAAAGTAAGCATATTTTCACATTGCAGCTCCACAGCAGCGTGTTATAATCATAAGAGTAAAACATTAAAAGTGTAGAAAAACTAGGAAACTTCAAAAGATGAAAAAGAAGAAAACACTCACTTGGCCTTGTACGGGGAGTCAGGGACCTGTGTCTTTGCCTCCATCGATGTCTCATATTCCTTCGCCCTGCAGAGAGAGAAGTAGGAAAAAGCCTTTGAATCCCAGGAAAAAAAGTGTTTGGCCTGTCAGTAACGAACACAACGGATGAAAGTGTGAAGAGAGAGAAAAAGTTCAAACTGAGTCTGTTTATTTGGCCTGTCAGCCGCTCACCAAGTAACCTGGCTTAAAATAATCAGTCACCAGCTCTGCAGGGACGGGTGTTTTGCTGCCATCGACTCATATTATGAAGACTTAAATCCACCTTTAAATCCGCCTTCCTTTGGTCGTTTTTAGCGAGTCAGGCTCAAGTTCTTCACTCATTGTCAAATAAACAGTTAAAGGGGGTTACAAGCAACGCAGCCAGTGTTTTGAATGTGTGACCTCTTTCAAAGGTCATGGTCATTAAGGGACTGGTATCTCTATGGCGTTACTCCAACATCCAGACTCTGAGTCTGAGGAACACAGGCTGTCTGCGTGTGTCTGTGTGTGCGAAATTGGATGGCGGATTCTATCTGTCAGTCATGTATTCCCAGACATGATAAGTAACTATTGATCACAGTTAGATTGAGCGCCTTCCGGTTACCCATCTCTACAATGATAGGATCAAACACTTCCTGGAAGACGACAGGTGGATTTGTCCAGGCAGACCGGACATGGACCGACAGAAGCCTCATCCTCTTTTCACAATCTCTTCTATTCAAGGGCAGTCATCTAACAGCAACTGATAACTCACCTCACAACTAGACCAGGTCGCTAAGATAACAAAAACCTTCTAACTGCCCATGCGGGACGTATGTTCCAGCATTCAGAAAGATATTAGGGTTATTTCTAATTTATTGTTCCATGGTTTTAATTTTTTATTACTCCCTGTATAGATGAAGCTGTTAGAAACTCTTGTAAAAACTAGAATAAAAAATGCAGCCTTGTCTTATCAAATGCTATTCTCTTCTAGATATTCTAAATTAATATTAAAAGGTAAAATATAAACACACAACTTACTTTGATTGTCTGCCCGGACCTGATTTGGCCTGACCAGCAGGGGTTGGCTGTAATTTCTCAAAATTCCCCCAGGTTGGAATCCGCGCAGTAACGCTCTAATTTCCTTATTTTCTTTTCTAAATACAGACCGTATAAACTGTGTACTATATATGGTATATGACCACTTCTGGGCTGAGCCAAAGATTCTTCAGGAGAAGGTGTGTGATGGAGATCATGTTACAAATGTCTGTTACCACACTATAAAATATTAAAGTTGACTTAAGCTTGCAATAAATGTTTAAGTATAAAAATAAATAAATTTACAGTGGAAATTCATTTTTTAAATCTGGTTTGGGCCCAAAACTGCCGTCATGGTTCGGGCTTAGACACAAACTATGTAGGTTCATGTAAAGTCAGATCAAAGCTCTAATGACTATCAAAAAGAAAAAGAGAAAAACACACACTCACTGCATTAGATATCAGTGTCAACAGACCAAGTTGTGAGCGAGGACAACAAGACACATTCATTCTAAATAATAATTTTTCCTGTGTTGTGAGGACGATAAATGGGTAGCACAGATTTGCTTTCAGTAGGGCCTGAACTATATCCGCCCTATTTGTCATTCATGATATTACAATATTAATCTCAGACAGGTTTATACGTACCCAGGTTAAACACGGAGCAACTGCAGCACAATTCATTATTGTCAGAGGCAGACCATGTTAAACGAGCCTCCAGTGATAAATATCAATGATCAGCAATAAGAGAGAACGCACAACTCTATAGTGGAAGACTATAGGGCTCCAACCAATGACTATTCTCCTTATCAAGTAATCTGCAAATTATTTTCTTGGTTAATTTATAAATTGTTTCGTCAATAAAATGTCAGAAAATAGTGAAAAATGCCCCGAGCCCAAAGTGACACCTTCAAATGGTATAATTTATCCAACCAGCAGTCCAAAAACCCAAAGCTTTTCGTTTTTTTCTCATTACGACAAAGAAAAGCATCAAATTCTTACATTCAAGAGGCATAAAACTGATTAATTGACTAACTGGTCCAGCTCTACAAGACAATAGGCAGTTTATACTAGCACAACAGATCTCAACTCCCCCCTTTCTTTGATAGGTACACATTTCTCTCCAATGCCGCAAACACCCATTACAATCATGACGACAATGTACATAACACAGACTGAAAAAAGGAAGCCAGGCATCATTTTAATGGCAATAAAGAGCAGAAGAACTGACAGAAACCTAAAATTATACTAATACTAACATAACTCAATGTACTCAGAACCCCTTTAGTTTGTATGTGCATTGTTAATGATGTAAGTTCATTTACGAGCAGGACCTTTCCCCTTAATCCAGGGCGGCAGACGGTAATATGAGTTAGGGCCATGCTTACCACCTCATACTGTATACCATACAGCATACAGGAGTGTCTTTGTATATACACACCACCATCTGAAGTCCACACACACACACACACACACACACACACACACACACACACACACACACACACACACACACACACACACACACACACACACACACACACACACCACAACAACACACTGGCCACTCTGTTCCCTGCTGAGCGAACCACAAGCAACCAGCTACAGACAAGCGGCTCGTACCGCTGGGGCGTAAGTGGAGACTTGGGTTTCCAAGTTCAGATCCCATCCTGACGCTAACTGACGGACTACTTGCATTAAATTTTAATGGCATTTTTTCCCCCTTCCCAAAACACTTATTATTAGAGGTTAGCCAAACTGCAAAAAGAAAAAACAACCTCGTGGTCTAAAATGTGCGTTCACTGCTTTATGACAGAGTGAGGCTGCAGTGTTGGCCTAGTGAGAACCACTCACGTTTTACGGACACCATACGGCGTTCCAATAAAACGGTTCATTTCCACCCGGCGGTGAAGCGGCTCACCTTTATGTTTACTGGGGCTCTGTGTTATTTATGACCTCTGAAAGCCTGCTGCCTTTGAGTGCTAGTCTCAGCAGGGCTGGTGCAGGAGTGACGGTGAACAGAGACAGATCATGTTGTCACTTTCTCAGTACCGCTGAGCCTCACAAAGCCAAAAACAGCAGCACTGAGAATAAAGCACTGTAGCAGAATGGGACGAGTGTTTCAGCCTGTAGCTGCCTCTTATCCCCCTTTTGAATACATACTTTCTCCTGAAAAGCATAATAATAATGAATTCTCTTTTTAGAAATCTCACTCTGGGTCTAATCCACAAGTAAATCAAGATGAGGCTGGAGGCTCATTAGGACCAGTAAGTCTGCCTACACTCACACTAGGACATTGGCCTCTGGGATAACAAAAGGCAGAAATGTACTCCACTGTAACCAGACTTAAACTGGCAAGAGATTCACACAAGAGGGTTGTCTGCCAACTCCGCTCTTTTTTTTTTTACCAGTTTTTCTAACTGTTCTGTACAATGGATAAAACAAAACAATGAAATTAACAGCAGGACTGCACAATATATAGTTTTTTAGTCATCATAACAACATTTTAAATTACATTCTATCTGTAGGCACTTTTTTGTCTGATATATCTCATGCTGTTAACTCTCTGGCCAATCAGAGCCCTTGCTGTTGGGCATTGTGTGATTGGTCAGAATCTGCATGCAAGTGAGGTTTATTAGACGATTGCTGCCACACTATTGTGCAAGGTTGAAGGAGGAAATTGTGACAAGATGAGTGCAGACAAAAGTGTGAATGCCAGAGAGGAACTGGTGCCTTAAAAAAAAAAAAGATGAAAGATGTCAGCCGTCCAGCAATATTTTGAATACAGGAGAGACAACGTGGCACAAGCACAGGTAATGCCAGTCAAGAACTGAGTGCACTTTAATATCTGTTCATTTATCACAAATAATGTTGTTACTGCGATATTTAACAATGTTAATGCATATTACATTTTTTCCTCATATCATACAGTCCTAATTAACAGGGTAAAAAATATTTCTGGTGAATAGAAATCAGCTATGGGTCATGACAGAAAAAAACAAACAAACCAAAAACTCACATCTCTATTCTTAATCATAATCCAAAAACAGAAAATTAAGGTGACTCGTTGCTCAGTTCAGTTAGTGTTGTCATCATCCCAAACAAGATCTTGAGGAATTTTTACTGTAATGTAACCCTACGTTTATAAATCATAAATTATAAATCCCATGATCTAAATGCTTTTATAGATTTTTCAGATACACACATCAACTTATTATTGTTCAGACAAACTGAATTGGAGGCCAGTATCTATAACAAGGTTCCCACACCTTCTTAAACATTAAATTTAAGGACTTTTCAAGGACTTTACAAGCCCAGTTTCCTTAAATTCAAGCTTTGCAGAAGGTGAGGAAAAAAGACAATTAAAAAGGGAGAGAGGCTTGAATGTGTGAACACTTCTTCATTTGTACTGTTACAGTGATGACAGATGACATAAGAACTTTTAATGTTGCACAAAGTACATAAATTCAAGCACTTTCAATGACCCATGTCTACTTATGTCTATTTTCAAAGGGCCAAAGGCCTTGACTTTTTTCCCCTCAAATTCACGAACTTTCAAAGATTTCAAGGCCGGTGGAAACCCTGCTACTGCCGTAACATTGGGGGCAACATTTTTGGAGAGTTGGCAGAATAACAAAATAATATTCCTTGTGCTGATGAACACATTGATTCAGAGCACACTATATACTCCATGCGATGGAAAGCATTTCTTCTAATTTAAGAATTAAGAATGATGTAGCAGTTGATACCTGCATTCACTGGATCACTTATGTCCAACATTTAAGACCACATTATCAACACACCCTCCATTATATTGTAAATGGTAAGTAGACTGCACTGAGATTGCACTTTTCAACCTGAGTGGGACAAAGCTGCTTTACTCTCCCTCTCATTCACACACCCACACACACACAAACACAAACAGAAGACACTGGCCTGGCCAGTGGAGGCAATTTGGGATCCAATGCCAGGGTCATTTAGCCATGTGGACAGAAGGAGCCAGGGATCGAACCACCAAGCCTGTGATTCATGGACAACCCACTCTGCTTCTTAAACCACAGCTGCATCATGAGGTTGTTATTTTTTCCTGTGTATATAAGAGCTTTGTGTTCTTGCTGTGGTGTGTGTTAAAGATGGAAAAAGGGAAGAGTGTTGTTTTGATATGGACCCTGACTAACACAAACGAGTTTTCAAATTCACTTTTAGGGCCAGTAATCTATTTTTCAAGTAGACTGTGATTGATGCTTCATGAGGAGTACCGCCCCTGCAAAATTCTCAAGCTTAAAAAAAGGAAAAAGCGGTATTAACGTGAAACACGTATGTAATGTGATACACAGCTGGACATTTGTATTGGGCTCTTTTTTTTTTTTTTTTTGTTAAGCTTGATTTCTTTACTACAAAAATGTGACTTGATTATGTATAGGCTGCTGTACATGTATTATGTTAGTGAGTCCTTGGCCACTGACTAACACTTCTTCCCTATATACAGCAAGCGTGCAAACTCTGGCAGATGGAGTGCGAACAAATTTGTGAGGAGGGGATGTGATGAGATTTTGTTTTTGGCGCCATTGTGATTTCTTCCTCTTTTTTCATAACTAATGAAATTTTAATTATTTTAATAATTTCTTCAGCTAGAACAATAATTTTTTTGTGATTTGTACAACTTGTAAATGAGTTGCTCTTCATCCATGTTGACTGCTAACTGGAGGAAAGGTGGAAATGTCTAGGACGTCAGGACAACAGTGACGATTCTGACCAGCGAAATTACGTTGAAGATGTCGCAAGTGCGCTAAACTTCACAAAAAGCCAGGTTAAGCTTTTTTTCTAATAGGTGGCATGCCTGTTTGCTGACACACAGAGCAGGTTTGTACATCTTCACTGGGAAAAAGTCCAACATTCTATTGTTCACTATCTCACTTCGAGTCCAGTTAGAGGCACAAGTCTGTTAGAGACTACACAGCATACGTCTCAGATATTAATATCATCCTGTTTGTAGTGGAATACTTCCAATAATCTGCATCAATTACATCTTACAGTAAGTACTGTTGACATGGTGTCTTTTCCCACTCCTCTCCCTCCCTGTTGTGACAGCCAGTTAAATTGATTGAGCTCAGGTCCAGGTTCTGACACACAGCAGCTCTGCCTCCTATTTGTTGATTACTATTGATTTTCTTTGATACTTCATTTAAAAATCAATAGCCCAGAGGAAGAAAAATAGGCATGGCTAATACATACTTTAACATACATCCTGTACACCGAGGAAGGCCTCAGATTTGGCAAAGCCATGGCAGCAATTTGGAGGAAAGCTCTTTACAGGTGAAAGCCGGGGGGGGGGGGGGGGGGCCTACAGATCGATTTGCAGTTTTGCTCCCCAATCACAGAAAGTGGTCATAAATTAAGCTCATCAGTGTGTTACCTTGTGGACAGCCAGGATGCACATAACATCTGCTTTCCATCTCCTTGTCAGTCATACAAAAGTCCTGGCACAGTTTCGTCCTCTGTGCCTCAGAGAGGATGCAGAGAGGGAGCCGGGCTGATAGACAGAAAGAGTGAGAGTAAATGGATGTATTACCTGGAGTTCATCCTGGCGCGGAGCTTCTTTGCCTTCTTCCGCGCCTTCTGCCTCTCCTCTCCATCCTTTATGCTCTCAGAAGACACTGAGCTGTCCGTCACTATATCCACGATGTATTTCTTCAAGGAAAGATGCTCCTAGAGTGGACAAAATCGATACATCAAAGACAATGCTGGCAAATTTGTGTACATTTACTGTAACAGGCTTCTAAAACAACTATTGTGTCTGTTTTTTTGGTGCCAAAACAAGCCTATAAATCAACAGTGGAAAGAAACAAATACTTTTACTCTGTACTTTAGATCAGTTATGGAGGTGCTCGTATTTCCATTTTCTACTCCACTACATTATGGAAATATTGTACTTCCTCTCAATGACACCATTGTATCCAGAAAAAGATAATTAAACACATTGTTTTTTCTGAAGTTGATGACACAAGTAGCTTAGGATTCAGCCATCTTTCTTCCATCTCATCTCTGTTCAGAGTTTCCTGTGTGCAGTAGAGTTCACACACTTCAGATGTAGCGCTGGATGTATTGTGTAACACGTAGATCTACACCTCTCAATGACACCATTGTATCCTGTAATTACCTCCAATATTCTACAGTCTTTTGAAGCCGCTCGCCCATGGACATGCTAAAAGGCTGGAGGTGTTGCCTCCTGTCTGGCCCTGTCAGATGATTCTGATATTTCCACCAGGAGACAGGGGAATGTAACCCAATTTGAACAACATGATGCATGTGCAAGAAACCAATTACCCAATTATGCTGTCATCCAGCACCCCAGAGGATAGGATGGCCTCGCAGATAAACGGTTTCCATTCAGCAGTGAAGCTAACCTGTGTGTGGCATGCCGTACCCGTTGGTCACAAATATTGTCAGTGCACCTGCTGCCTGAAAAGGAGTTTTTACTTAAGGTGGTTGGAAAAACAGGTGTCCTTAGTGTAGGTGGGCGAAAGTGAATTAGTGCCATAAAACTATCAATAAAATCTAAAAGGTTTCTTTACCATTTTGACCTAAAGGCCCTGTTTTCTAAATAGTCTTCTTACTATGAGTGGAACAGTTTTGGTTATTTTACATGATGGGTATTCTGTGTGCTTTTGTTATTTCTGTGCTTTTTTAAATGGTTGGAAGTGGGCGGGACTCCGTTGGGAAAAGGTGATGTCAAATATTCCCCTGCACCAATTGAATCTGATGATAAATACTAGCATCATATTCCAAATGACGCAAAAAAAAAAAAAAAAAAAAAAAAAAAAAAAAGGGGCGTTAAGGCTTTCACACCGCAATCGATGATGCAAAAATGCAAGATACTTGTCCGCATCAAAACTATTCATATGGCAGTGGCAGACAGTTGCAAAAGGTCTGTCATTGTCAGGACGTTGTAAAGTGATGACGGCCGTCATTTGTGGTGTGAAAAGTCAGAAAAAACTACCTTGTTCTAAAAAAAAAAAAAAAAAAAAAAATAATAAAAATATTTGCTTTTTGGCCGTGTAATATTTCCATTCTGTGTGAAAGTACTCATGGCAAAATAAAAAATAAAAATTTGGAAAATAACATATTGATGTATAAATCAACCACACAGCCTGCAAGTTATTAATTAATAATATATATATAAAAAAATCTACTTAAGCTGGGGTTTCATTGATGTGCACTTAGTGATCAAAATTCAATATTATGGAGAAAAGTATTAGTTTATAGAGAAATATGTATGATCCGAAAAAAAAAAAAAATTCAGGAGCTTTAATGTTGATCAAGTAGTTAATTTACGAATAACTTGGTTACTAACTAAGGAATTATTTTAATCTTCTGTTTGATCTTAAAGGTAATGAGTAAAAGAGAAAAAAAGGGATGATGATAACTTTGGAGATGAAAAGGGCATTGTGACTGAGACTTATGTTTCCTTGGAAGGATCTGTGTGTCTGTATTTGTATGCACACACCTCTGCCCTCTACTCCGTGATACTACAGGTCAGTCATGCCTCATGACCGTAGCTGTCCCTCTCTGAGGAGGCAGCTGTTCAGTAATCTGTCTGAGAGGCTATCCAGTGGACGAGCCACTCGCTTAATGGAATTGTTTCAGTAACACATCCAAGACATCTTTGCAAAATCACAACGGTAACATAAAAGGGTACCTGAAATATTAAGCTGTCAAATATAGTATAATGCTGACATACAGACTATGAGAGCAAATAAATATATAATGATTACATCCCATTTCCTGTTGCTAGGAGGAGAATCTGAATGGAAGTTGTGTAGACTTGGAGTGCATGAGACAATCAGACTCGATGACAGACAGGTGTCTACCACTGAACCATTGTAACAAAGCAGCAAAGACGCTGGCCTAAGGGCATCGCTACTGCACAATATCACAGATTGCCTCTGGTGGGAGTAATGTGATACCGCTCTGCACAACTACCCCCCATCCCTGACACAAAAAAACCTATACAGATCTAAAAGGTGGCCAACACAAATACAGATTACATGGGATATGTTCATCCACTGCCTCTTTTGTCACGTACAAAGGCCTGAGAGGTAGGCTTTCCATTTGGTGTGAAACAAACAGCTGTATTTCATGTTGGCTAGTAGGTAAGATATGATACTACGCTGGATTGGGTTACCGTCACCACAGTGGTTTACATGACATTTTTGTATTAAACTGCATATTATCTGTGACATTTGAGGAGGAGACAAGCCACACAAAGACATGAAATAACTGTCGACTATTCACTGGTTCACTCTTTCAACAGCAGCTTCACTGCTATAACCAGATGAATGTCAGATCACAAAAACAGTGTGGGGAGGGAGAGGCTCACTTCAGCTGGCAGTCTGGATATTTCATCAAGGTTCTCAATTTGTGGCTATCAGCGCAGCTTTGACTACAAGACCTTTAGGATTGTTCAGTGCCTCTGGGAGCCTGGTGATCCCTCTACTGGCCATGCTTGCAGAGAAGAACAGAAGAACAGTCTTTCCTGAGAAAAGCTGCCAGTTTTTTGAGCTGTTGTGTCTAAAGGTGATCAATAAAGTCCTTATGTCATAAGCCATGGGCCTTGGATATTACCTGAATCATATTATACCAGGAAGGATGGTGAGTGAAAAGAATGATTGCAGTTCTCAAACTCTCTCCCCATACATCGATCCTGTTGATAATCTTTGTATTTTCAATTTAATTCTCAAGTCAGAATGAGAGGAAATGACCAAATATGAAAGCATGGAGCATTCGCCGCCCGCTGCCACCGAAAAACTATGGAGTGACCTCTGCTCAGTTGAACCAACCATCTTCATTTTAATTAAAAATCTTTCATTGCAGGAAGAGTTATGGGGCCGCAGTCTGGAAAATAGTTGGCAGTGGTATGAATGAAATAGTGGACACCAAAATGAGGTTTGATATAAATAACAAGGGGCCACATAAGTCTACCTAAACAAAGTCTCCAGGCGGACAGCCTGATGTACTTTCACATAGGGTAAGAAAAAGTAGCTCTGGACATTTAAATATTACCTACTAGATACTGCAATGACAAATAGCCCAATCCAATAATAACGCACTCAAACTGTTCACATTTAGATTCAGCCAGATGCAGAATAGGACAAGGATGAGAGTTCAGTAAGGGCTTATGAGGAACTTATCCATATTCAATGTATTACCTACATAGATGATGGTGGGCGCTTCCAGTTTGGAGAAACAAGCAGTAGTACCACCACAGTAACTAAGCAGCGTACTGCTGTGGGCGGGGGTAGCAGCAAAACATAATTTAGCCACCTAAAAAAAAGGTCTACCTAATTTAAGTGTACGCTATATTTAGAATATTTTGATGGGAAACCAAAGACATTATCTGTGCTCTCTTCAAAGCCAGACTCCATTGACAAAAACAGTAATTTTACATCACTGAACACAGGAGTTGCTGGTCTGTCGCTGCCTCGATGAGCTACTTTGTGTTACTGTGTGACTTTGATGTTTTAAAGGGTTATTTCTGATTCAGAGTCACACAATAAAACAAACTAACTCTGAAGATAAAATTACAGTTTCTGTCAAAGGAGTCTGGTGGTTTTTAAGTGAGCACGGATAACAGCTTCAGCTCCCCTTTGAACAGGGTTGTCTGATGGCAAAGGGAAGTGAAAATGCTCTAAATATAAGTTGAGTCTGAAATCATTCACTCATTCACTACTCCCTTCTCACTATATAAGGAGTTCTATGAAGAAGAATATATAGTGAGCTCATCTGGAACATGAGAAAACACTTTCGGGCACTACTCGAGTCATTTTCTCTGCACTGTTAATGACATCATTGCTGTCACACAATTAAAACACGCCATATCAATGGCAGCTGGTGATGCATCTTTAAAAGCAAATACTGACATGTCGAATGTGATAAACACATGATTTTATACTGGGCATATTTTCCCCAAATTAATAAATATCGTTACAAAGTACTTTGTGTTGTGTTGTGTTGCTCATATGAAACACTGTATTAAAGTTACACTGGCAGATGTACAAGAGAAGGGGGAGCAGGGCGATTGCAACCTCTGCTCTACACAGCAATACAAAATGGTGAAGTTACTAAATAGTGGACTACACAGTGAGTAGTGAGTGATCTCGGATTTCACAGCAGTTTATGGCTAAACTTCTGTGGCAGTCAGTTTCTTTAACCTCGGAAGTGTTGACCAACATGTACTGTAAGTAATCCACAACAACCCCACCTCAAAAAATCCGAACTGTCTCTTTAAACTTTGATAATATTGACGAGGAGACAATAAGAAAGGTGAGTAAATAGTAAAGCCTCAACAATATGGCTATCGGTAAAACTAAATCATAAGGAAGGAGACATGTTGCAAATGTATATGAAGTCGCGTTCATATATGGACTGTTTATAGTGCTATATTGGTGAAGTGCTTCTCTCCATTGCCTTGTTTATCATACTGTCAAACAGAAAAAAAATGTCCTGCATTTGGAAAGGAAATGATTTAGAGGAAAGAAAGGAGGGGGTATCAATTATTCCACGCTGAAAAAAGCTTTGAATGAAGGAGCTGCTGGGGCCAAAGGTGCCGCGTATAGCACCAACAGTTGTCAGCCTCACAATAAGCGCTGCTGAAAAGCCAATCTCATATTGCAGCCTGAGAGGTTACCTTGCATTAACGAGCTGCCTTCCCATGGAAAAGCGCTCCATGACAAAAACAGCCTGGAGACAAGGGGGTGATGTCACCCCTCCACTGAGGCACTGAACCCTAACTGTGTACACTTCAAGGCCCATTTGTAATCTCACAAAGCCAGCAGCGGAGCCATGGCAGTATACAAGGGGATATACAAACAATAATAATGACCACGTCATAAAAGACAGCTGAGGTGTCTCTTTGTCTTCTTATACATGACACATGCAGCACTAGGGCTGTATTCTTTGACAGGATGATTGGATGTTTGCTCCTGGCAGGGTGTGGGTGATACGCACCACTTCCTCATCGGACAGCTCCCGTCCCTGGATGCTGCTACTGTCTCGCACGGCCTGTTGGTGCCTCTTGCCCTTGGTGTGGCTGAACAGGTGCACCTCTGAGGTGATCTGCAAACACAAACACGGTGGTCAGAGGTCACTGCTGCGGACACAATGGAGAGAGAGGCAGGAAAGGGTCAACGGAGCCCCATGGGACTCTGGTGAAATGATATACCATGTGAGCTTCTCAATGGGACATGACCTGTCTCTCCCGAACTTCAGTTTAAAGGTTCAGTGTGTAGGATTTAGGGGGATATATTGGCAGAATTGGAATTCAATACAATAAGTATGCTATCTGTAGCGTACAATCACCTTAAAATAAGAACTGTTGTGTTATTGTTACCTGAATGTGCCATTTATATTTACATAGGGAGCAGGTCCTTGTCTATGGGGCTTGACATGTTGCACCGCCACGTTTCTACAGTAGCCCAAAACAGACTAATTAATTTTGGCTCTAGATAGGGCCATTTGGGTTTGTGCGTCGGCCATCTTAATTAGCAGCCCCTCCGTGACGAGTAGTGTCAGGAAAAACACTGATTTTTTAATGTAAAAACTGGTAAATTTTGCTTGAATTTTGATATTTTTTTTTACCGGTTTCAATCACCTGGTCTGTTTGTTTTGGAGAGGAAGAGACCTCTGCAGATTATTTGGCTCCCGGTAGGTAACTTCCTGAACCTCCTGGGAGAAGTTTCAGATGGTTACAATCTGCAATCTATAGCGCTAAATGCCACCAAATCCCCCTAAAACTTACACACTGAACCTTTAAAGCAAGACTAAGAAAAGGAATTGTGATGTTATGTTAAAATGATTGCACAGACTCGATGCCTTTATGGTTGTTTTTTATTGTTTTATCTTGTGCTTATGATATTAATTGAGCCTACAGCAAGACTGCAGCTGGGGAAACCACTCAACACAATAATTCCCTTATGGGACCTTAATACTAAACAAGGAAAAGTTCAATATTAAAAAGAAAGACCTCAAAACGCCTACTTAAATATGCTTAATTTGCTTGCTCTACAAGGCAATTCAGTCGAGTACTGCCAAAGGGAAGTCGTGGAAAACGTCTAAATAAAAGGTCTGAGAAATAGACACAACAAGAGGCAGGTGTACGGCAAGCAGTGTTGTTCTCCCATCTCTGGACAAAAGCCCATTTAAAATGGTTTGTGTTTAATGTCATTAAATTAAGTGCTTGCTGCTGACCCATCCGTGATCTCTGGTGTCAGATGCTGGCCAAGGTCATCTAGCATTTTAACAAGATTCCCTCTGTCACCCCCCAACCCTCCTCTTTATCTGATGCTGGTCTGAAGAGTCAAGGTGTCCCACCCTTGTTGCCGTGGTAGCCTGCCGTCCATCAGAGATAAATGTGTCTGCTTGTGGATTTGTTGCCTGACACTTGAAAAAAGCATAATCATGACCAGTCGTAAATCTCTGTTTTAAAGAGTCCGGGTTTAATCAATGCAGTTAAATCCTCATTTAAATGTGCCCTCTTCCAAAAATCCTCTGAATCACCTTCCTCAGCGTTTTTATGTATAAACAGCCTGCCAAATAACACAGGGGAGTTCTGCCCAGAGCTGTTCTGCTTTTTCTTGTCCTCACAGTAATGTGTACCAAACTGACACACATATTAGTTCAGGTGAGCTAATGAAATGAAGTTATAATTAAATCAAATGGAAGACTGGAGAACAATTAAAGGAATACTTCAACCATAAAATGACTACCTTTTGCCCTAGTATAAGTTATGGACATCAACTTAGACCCTGGTGGGATCAAAGTGTACATACCACAACACAGCACAGGGAGCACTGTTTCTTGCGCTCATACGGTGTCAGTTTGGGGGCGTAGTCTGTGTTAGCGTGTCGACCACTGCTGAGCTCAGCAGCCTTCTCCTTTCTCTGCTCGATTTGCTCCATATGCCTACGGCTGCTCTCATCGTGCTGTGGAAGAAACCGGAAACCAGGGGTCATACGGGAAACTGGGATTACTGCAAGGTGTCCGATGGGGATGGTATAAACTTACTTTCATCTGTATTTTTTTCTGCAGCTCCTCCATGGCCTCCTGTTGAGCAGCACTGAGAGCAGCCAGACGCTCCTCTCGATCTCTTTAGATAGGACACAGAAAAGCAGTGTGAAACAACTGTACATGTAAAATACAAGCCTCACATTTGTCAAAGTGATTCACCAGCCACCTGTGTGTATATATTCTTCCATACTGAAGGGATCTGGGACTACTTACCTGGCCCTTTCTCGTGCTGCATCTTCTCTAGCTTTCTCCTTTTCCTGCCTCTGCTGTTCAATACGAGCCTCCTGCTCTTTCCTCCGCATCAGCAGCTCCTCCACCCGTGCCTGTCGCTCTGCTTCCAGGACCCGTTTACGCTCCTACAGAGGGAGTATAAGAGATTGTTTAGTATGCACATAAACATGAAAATTACAAGAAAAAGAATTAATATGTGAATTAAGCATTTTTTTTTTGCAGCACCTGCACAGCCTCGTCTCTGGCCTGCTTCTCCTCCTGTCTCCTCTGCCTCTCTTCCTGCAGCTCGTTAAGGCGTTGCTCGTACTCATTTAACTTGGCCAGTGCGTCGTGCCTCTTGTTTTGGGCTTCCAGAGTGTTGATGAATGCAATTTCATTCACCTGCACAGACACATAAACTTATGACCAAGGACAGAAACACAAATACGGAATATAACATGTAAATAAACCTAAATGCATATACTCAGATGCACTTTTTACACAGAGACCGCACTATAGGACCATAACGAAGGTCCTTCATTACGCTGCCTTTACTTTTTTTAATATAGAACCAAACAACAGCATGTGATTTTAGAAAGCATGTGGGCATTGTGGATGCAAAAGTGTGCGCTCCCCCTTAGAATAGGCAGTGTAAAAGGGCTAGAGAGGTTTGGGGGTATCAGTGTATCGTCTATAGCCTAAATACTGTAACCTAAAATAGGAGTAAAATTTTGACTGGAATCAACCCAACTGACACACCCCTATTGTGTATGTATGAATGTAATTTAGCACTTAATGAAAACTGTATGATGGTAAATGTCCCATTTAATCCAGAAAATTCCTCAGCTGTCACACGCATGTGGTTTCTGGGTTCCCCTCCTCTACCTTGGCCTCTTCTTCCTGGGCCTTCTTCACGATTGCCTGGAGCTGCAGCTCTCGCTTTAACTCTGCGTGTAACAGCCTTTCCTCCATCATCCTCCGACGCTGCTCCAGCAACTCCTCCTTCCATTTCCTCACCTCCTTCTCCTGCAGAGAGTGAAGAGTGAGAAGCAGGAGCGGGTGAAATAATTATAATAATGTACATTCTCCAGGACAACACAGACAGTGGATTCTTAATCTATCAGTTACTACCCTCTCACGTGGGGATTAATACGAATATACACCACTTTGTGTTTTTATGTGGTTAATCCTGATTTATTCTAGGACTCAGTCATCTTGCCATGGCCCGGAGAACAAAAACAAACTTCATGAAAGGCTGTTGATTTTGGCCAGGGGTCTCTCTCATGACTGTCTGCGGCCAGCTGGCTTGGATGCGACTGGAGGGGGTTATAATATTTAGTGATTCTATCAGGCAGTGTGCTGACAAAACCTCTCATTATGAGCCAGGCAGGGCTTAGCATGCGTGGAGTTTCTTCGGGGTGCTTTCCGTCAACTCGGCACGGCTTACTCACCCTCTCCAAGAGCTTCTGCAGTTTGAGCGTCTTTTCCTCCCGCAGTTTGTCCCTCAGCTGCTGCGCCTTCAGCTGTTTCTCCTCATGTTTCTTCTTTGACTCTGCGATGGTTCTGTCAAAAACATGGAAACAAATCATTCATCTCTTTCTGGTTCCTCCTTATCAACAAAGACAGACACACACTCTGATAGGCACTTGGGCCTGTTTAGATGTTCTGGATGGTGACCTACGAAGAAACAGAGGTCATATTTGGTAAGTGGGCCTTTGATTGTCAGGCTGCTGGGTTAAATCCTTGTTAAAATAAGGTAAGGTGATTACAAATGAGTAGTGATGTTCAGGAGACGCTAAACAAGTACAGAAGTCAACATCTCTCCTGCACTGCTGGGTATGTGTCCCTTTTTCCCCATCTGGGGATGAACAGGGCCACATCTTCAAAACTTTATTTTCTGACATAGATGAGCCTAACACATAACAAATCTAGGTATAACAGGAAAGAGGAAAGTTGACCAAAGTTCTGCCATGTTCCAAGCTTGCTCAACTGTTACTGGAGCACAGAGTGAAAAGAGGCGGGACTTAGGTAGGGCTAATTTTACTGTGTGGATCCTGTCAGTGGTTGTTAGAAATAAATAAATCAAGCAGTTGAAAAATGACAGGTGTGCTCAACCAATCACTGCGTAAAGAAAATGTTTTGCACCTTTTTCGTGACGGTGAGGACAACTTCTCGTGCATGTGGATCCCATGTCCAGGAGGCCGAGCAGGTTCTTCTTCTACTATGTCCCCCCATGAGGTACTCTGGCGCCACGGCTCACGAGCTACAGTAAAAGATAAGAATTGTAAAATAAACAGATTTCAGTGTAAATGGGAATTCAGTTTTCATTTAGATGTTGACCTCCATACCGTCATAATCTGCCAGCATGTCACTCCAATCCATATTGACTCCACAACCTCCATTGCCCATGCTCGCCTGTGGTAAACATGTGTTTTTTATATGTCAACATACAGTGAAGTAAAAGAATCCAATCTTTAACTTGCTGTCAAAACAAAAAGTGCCTATTGTTTCTAGTTTAAATGAGCAAATCTTACAGAGAAGTCACTTTCGTTGTCAGTCTCCAGGTCGTTGTTCTCGGCCTGAATCTCTCTGGTTAGCTGCTCCTCCTCGGCGATGGCGCTGGCAATTGCCTCCTCGTTGGCCTTCTCCAGTCGGTCAGCGAGCTCCTCTTTCTTGGCCAGGACCTCTGCCATTGACTGGGGCTGAACACATGGCACAGATACCACCTCACACACACAGCCGTTCACAGTTCATAAATGTTTGAACTCAAACAATCACTGAGAAGCCAGCAAAAACAGAACCCCTGTATTACTACATTTTAGCTTGTGTGCAGTTGGTCTGATTTATACTTGGGTGCACGATCCAAAGACTGAGGGGAACACCATATCAACCCAATCACAATTTCTACCACACAATCATCACAAAAATCACAAGTGAGGAAGCATTCAGGAGTCATGCAGGGCACATTTACCGTGAGGATGAAGAGATGGCGGAAGGAGGCGATTGATGGCTTTGCGCTAGGAAACTGATACCTCCAACCTTTTAAGTATTTTGGGACTTTTCATGACATGGCAATATTAAGGGAATGACTCACAGATTACTCCAGAGCAGCAGCTATTCCAAATCAATTATAGAGCCTTCTCAACAGTAGGTCTTTTACATGAGGTATGCATGGGAAAGTTAAAAAGTTCTGGATCTAAATCCTAAGCACACAAGTATTGCCTGGACAAGGTCAGAGACTAGACTGGTATAAAATTTAAGGCCAAACAGCCTTCACTGCAGATTTTAGTTGAGATTTTTTCCACATGTTTTCATTCACCACCTGTCAAAATCTGACAGAATCCCACTTAGAGGTGTAGTCATCCTTCATTAAGTATACAGAGCTCTGTATTTACACACTCCATGATGCTTAATAATAGTGACAACACCTGGTGTAGGCGGACGATGTTTGCCATACAAACTTGAGACTCAGTCCAGGTTCTGCAGTGTTTTTGGGGGCGTTTACACAGAATTTGGTGGAAGAAGTGGCCAAAATAACTAAAACAAGTTGAGAGATTAGTTTTGGGCAACACCCTGGGAGCACTTGCTTGAGTGCAAAAGTCATCTACTCACAGCTATTCTTCACAGTGAATGGTGCTACAACAACACTACTCAGAACTATGCAGTCTTGCCCACACATTTGGTCTGGAGGTTTCTTAAGATTGACTTTGTTTAGGCGGTGGAGGACCCTTAGGGATCCCTGCCCTCCCCCTTCCCTCCCCTCCCTCTGCTCCTCCATCTCTCAGCACTCACAGTAGAAAGCTCTGTGGGGTCCAGCATACTCTCCAGTTTCACCGCTGCCATGGGAGTCTCAGCCTGTCCTGGAGCAGATGTGGCCATGCCCTGCGACGCGCCACCCTCAGCCCCACTGTCCCCCAAGGCCAACAGTGCATCGGGCCCATCCGTCTGGGGAAGGTCTGGGGATGTGGAGATGACCAGAGCGGGGACTGGGACTGATAAGGTAATGTCTGGTGGTGGGACTGTGGCCGGGGATGGGGGGGGCTCTGGGGCTTGGGAAGGGGTAGGAGCTGGTATGGGGGGAGGCGCGTCTTCACAGGGTGCGTCGACACACTGCCCCGAGTCTTGTACACTCTCTGCTGGGGGCTGCACCGACAGTCACACACAAACACACGCAAACCTAATTAAAGACATGCATATTTCAAGCAATTCTTAAGAGCAATAACAAAAACAAAAAAATCAAACCAGTCAATACTGAACACGTAGCTGAAAACACAAATCATGCAGGAAAGCTGGTACTGACATGCCCTAAACATCCAATTATGATCAAAATAAGCTGATATATTAGAAATACTGATCTGTATTTCAAAATCAACCGATGGCTATAACACACGCTTACCAAGTGTGTCTTGAGGCATCGACAAAGTATTTATTTCATGAGACTGAAATGGGTTTTCTGCCTCTGAAATGTCAGTGTACAATCAATCGCCTTAAAGTTGATATGCCTGTCTGGACGGTCTGTCTATGAATACCATGGAGCCCAAAACAAAAACAAATGTGGCTGATAAAATGGTCTAGTGTTACTCTGCTCCTCTTGAATAATTGATACCCAGGGACTGCTCTGGGAGAAAGACGTCACAAGGTACTGAACCCTCAGTACCTCCATCATGTTGCCTTTCTCTGGACGTTCAACCTCCTCCAGGGGGACAGGCTCTGCAGGGACTTTTTCCTCAGTGTCCTTCTCGGTCGTGTCCTTGTCTGTGGGACACTCGGGATGGAGCTGTTGCTCCTCCTTTGGCGGCAGATGTGACGGGTTACGCTTGGCGCTGTCCTGCTTCGGGGTGACATGAGCCAAGACAGGACTGACCTTGGCAACTATGGTGGCAGAGCGAGGCTTGGCAGTACGTCCTCGCTGGACCGTCTCCCAGCCCTCAGCATCCTTTTTACCTGGAAAACATGAGAGGTGCTGCGTCAGTGAAGAAGGAGAAGATGCGTTACTTTGCTTTCAGTGTTTGAAGGAACCACCTTCTTTCAAAGTACAGTCTTGCAAGAGGAGAATTCTCACCCAGTTTTTCTACCGGGGCAGTGATCGGTTGACTGGAGCTGGAGACGGACTGAGTGCACTTAACTCGGTCTGCCCAGCTGGGGCCTGTGTGGGAGAGGCGGGCTGCAGCCAGTGTAGATGGGGGACCACTGAATAAGAAACACACACATCACACGTGAGAACAAACAAGTGCGCACCTGCAAAATGAACCCTTTACTGTCACCAGACAGGATTTTTAATTTTATTACAGCCTTGCATCTATTCTCTGAGCAGCTCCGACTGTGCTCCTAGTCTAAGACGCTTCAGGGGTCTGAAGACAGTGCCTATCTAACACCCCAGCACTCTCCACTCTGAGATAGCACGGGACTGTATTGGACAACAGGCCTCCGTCATGATCAATATCCATTTCCTGCAGCATCCGATTACAGAGCAGAGCACATATTGAACCGATGCTTCAGCAGTCTTTAACTGACACTTTCATCTACACCTTCCACTGATTCTGTGGCCAAAGAGTGAGAGACTCAACAAATTGCATTAAACAAATGCTTCACCATCAGGAATCAATGGCTGTGTTGTTAGATAACGTAGTCTGCGTTTTCTAACCCTTTCAAAAACACGCATAGTGCATCATTTAAAATATTGATCGTTAATAACAGGATGCCTCATGATACAATCTTAACCAAATAAAATGTGTTGATCTTTAAAACAAAATCAAAAGCATAATGGGGTTTGGTGCAGCATACAGGAAGCACGACTAGAGATAACGATAGCGCTTACCCAAAGTTGAGGCTGCGACGTGCACCTGGGGAAGGAACCATCCTGTCAGCTGAGGAGCTTGGAATCACATGACGTCCCGGAGACATCTTACGCACCTCCCAGGCTAAAGACGTGGGCCTGAACAAAGTGAAAGTGGCAAAGATTATTTAACTAACAGTAATTACGATTCCTAGTTGCCAAACACGCACAGACTTGGCTCACACTTTGGCAAATCTGTTAAATGGCACGACTCACTTGCAGCAATTTACGCAATAAATGGAGCATGTAAAAGTTTCAGGTTGTGTTATTGATTAACAGTACGCATTAAATGAACACATTGTGAGGCAGCACTGGGAATTTCATTTCTTAGTCAATTTACAGTGGCAGTGGTCACTGTGTTAAAGAGAAGCCAATAAACTCATGGATCTCTCTGAATTAAAGCCAAGGCTATTGATCCATTCTGTTTGTGACTCAAAGCCAGGGACCAGACACCGGCACTTCTAGTTTCACCTCAGGGAGCAATTGAAAATGGGGGAGTGAATGAGAGCGAGAGATAAAGAGAGGAAGTGGGAAAAAAGAAACTGAGTATCACCTGTTCTGGGCATCTGTTTTCTCCAACTTCTCCTGAAGCTGGATCCAGTCTATGAGAGCTTTGAAATCCCGGACGTAGTTGTCCAGCATCATCAACACCTCCTAAAGACAGCAGGTCCAACAGGAAGGAGAACGATTACACACAGATTATAAACACAAACAAAAAGAACGGCACACAATACACACCAATAAAAAGGTAGGATTAAAAATAATCAAACAATTAAGAGAAAGTGATGCATTTGTGTCACTAAAGAATATTTGTTGGAGAATATTCATGAGAAAAGTGGTACATTTTGTTTCATAAGCGTAGAAGGTACCAAGAAAATTTCACACTCAGGCACTCAAATAAATACTCAAGAAATTACAGGAGTATTTAATTAAAATTCAAATAGGTCCAGCTATTGAAATTCTCTCCCAGCTAAGGCTCAAACCTCATCTACACTACGTCCTATAGTCGACCCCTATGTCTATCTAATAAAAACAACAACATGTATTTCCATGTCATCTCAACAATATTGTCAATGTTCAAGGTAGGATACTTTTAAAACAGACCTATTGAATTTGTATCACATTTGTATGGAAAATAAGTAGCTATTCTAGCCATAAATAAAATTTATCCTAGCACAATGAACGTACAGCCTACATTTCAAGTAAAAGGAACAAGACAGATTATTTGAGGGGCCCATTTTCACTTTATTTTTTATTTTCACATTGTATTTCCTGTCTCCTTCCCTGGTGAGAGAAATGGGCCTGTGACTACCCTGCTAGTAGGCATTTGTAGGTGCTCATTGGTGAGCCTGAGATGATACTTGGTATTTATAATGTTCATGGCAGAGAAAGTTGAAACACAGCTCTAAGTTGATCCGAACATGGTCAAGGTGTGTAGTGCGACCTTGGTTAGACCAGGGAAAACAGTCTCATAAAGTAGCAGGGTCAGGTGCTTTATGCTCCATCCTGTCATCTCTCCCGCACCTCTCTTACACTCTAGCTCGTCTACGCACAGGAAACAATCAATTTGACTGGCTCAATTGAGTGAAGTTATTGCCGTATTAGCTGTATTGGCTGTGCCTGCAGTCTATAGCCACAAGTGCCGGAAAAAATACAAAGTTCCATGAAGATTCGTATTTACTCTCATTCATTTAACAGAAATTGGTCACAGGTCTGGATAGAAAAGTCATTCAGTCCAGGCCCGCTCTGCAATCTGACATTTGGTGATGCCTGACGTAGAGCAAAAGTTAACCTCAATATAGTGACAGTTTTTATATCTATTAGATTAATTATATCATAATGCAAGCATTATACCACTCTGTTAGTATTTCTGGGATCAGTTGGAAAACAAGAACATTTTTCCCCATCTATAAGTGACATTTCAAATACTTGTTAAGAGCCCAAATCTGCCATTCAAGTCACTTTTAAAAACTGACAGCGGGCTCTTAGGTGGATCAAGATTGTTGCTGGCAAGCAGCAGCTGGCACGTTCATGTGCAAAGACAAACACTTGATTGAAAAGTTTAAAGGAAGAACAGAGGAAGCACATTCCTCATTGCAACTGCCTATTATCTGCACTTGGACTGACCCACAGTGTTGGTTATCCAGAGGTGGCGGGCCGTCCGTGTGGAGCTTTTTTCCCCCAGAGCTCTAATGAAACGAACACAGCTGATTGATGGGGAGCGTGAAGGGAGTGGTAATTGAGAGTAAAGCTTCGCAGTGCTTTTAGTTAATAGACAAGTCAGGCCAGTGAAAGATGTGTCCAGCAGCAGGTCCGCTGATTAGAGCTGGTTAACAGGCAAAGACCACCGCGACGACCGTGGTGTTCATTTGGTAATGAATGCCGAGATGGAGAGAGGTTGGCTGCTCCTCTGACAGATAAACCAACAATGAGTGAAGGCGCTGTAAAGTGGCTTTCTGCATGTTAACAGGCCTGCTTACCTAAATACAACCCTCACATAACATTTCATGAGGAATGACAAAATGTTTAACCTTCCAGAGGCATTGCCATAAAGTAGGATGGGCAGTAAAAGCCTGTGGTCCGTGCATGAAAACAAGCATGAACAGGTACCGCCTTTGTTGACTGACCTCAGGTAAATAATTCACAGTTTTGGTAGTTTTGTTTTTCTAAAGTTAAATCGTTTAAGGCCAGAAAAGCCCTTTTTGTTTCAACTTAAAGATTATATAAATTAAAAGAAATCCACAACCCAAACTGCTTCCAAGCGAACTGGAACACCAAGTACCTGTTCTGCCTGGCCTGGGTGATACGTCTAATAAATCAGGGATGAAATAAAGGAAGAGTTGATAGGAACTAATTACACCTGGGGCTGTGGGTTAAAGAGGTGTGGGCATTATTAATAAGCATATATGAATCATTCTGCTGTGTGAACAATTTCCCTCTGAGTGGGAAAACATATTATATCAGCGCTAAGCTTCTCATTCAGCATTATTCAAAGCATTACAGTAACAGAGCCTTATTTGGGAATTAGGCATCACTTCCTGACAATGCTTGTGTTTACGTCCACACACTCTTGGGGGGAAAATTGTTAGCGATTTGTGTGAGAGCACACAATGCCGACTGCCCACAGCTACACTGGGGGTTTGTGGCTGGGGGCTATCAGAGCACTCTGCTTCCCCTCCAGATGACTCCATCATCTATCAGTGTCCATTAAGCCCAAACTGGGTGGGATGGGGGATTATAAGCGGCACCCAGCTCCATGGCCATTAGACAGCATTAGGGTGTAGAGAGATACAGTGGTATGGAGGGGGGGAAAAAAGAGCTACCGCCCAGATGTCTGACACAGAACCAACTGACAACATGATGATCACACCACTGGGAGCTGCGCTGTGGCACTGACAGCGAGCCAACCACACCACAGGGAACTGGGCTACGGTACTGACCGCAGAACGTCACCAGAACCGTGCTCAGCATAATGCAGCATGGCAGAAGAATCGATAAAACACAGGACCAGCAGTGTCATACCAATACGCTGAAGCAACATCACAGTGTTGTGTCACAAGGCTGCAACCAAAACAAAACACATGCGTCCACAAAACAGAGAATAAATGTAAATCAAAAATATTGTTAATTTTATGCACAACATGCCAAAAAAGGAGCCAAAATGGCCAAGTCTCATTTCAGCAAATGCCTGATGACAAACACTGTGCATACACAATATTGTTTACAGTCTGTCATCAATATTCCGTCCGGTCAGCTCGGCCCAAGAGAGAGTCCTGTGATAATTCTTTCAGCAGAGAGCCTTCACAGAGCCCCTCTGACATAAAGCAGAAATCAAGAGGAATGTGAGTTGTGAGGGAGACATTTTTCTTATGACCTCAATGTCCCCCTCTAGTGTTCATAAATCCTAACGCACGTCAGGCTCACAAAAGAATGAATTCATGCTTGGTCAGTTTAGATCATGAACCTAGGCCCATTTCCACCAACCTTTCTCGAAATAATAATTTGTATCTCAAAATAATCAAAAACTTCCTCAAACTAATGACTCAGTATTCTAAAAAATAATGACAAGCTTTCTTAAAATGACTCAGTATTGTCTCTCATTATTTTGCAATACTAAGTCATTATTTTGAGAAAAACGAATCATTTTGAGACACAAAGTCACTATTTTAGAAGTCATAATTTCAAGAAAGTTTCTCTTTTTTGACATCAGGGTAGCAAATTTACTTTTTTGTCCACCTGATTCAACAATCTACCAGCCACTCAATAGATTACCACTGTTTGGGTGAGTAAAGCAAATCTAGCAGCCACTCAGCGGCATGATGATCCAGTGGTTAGCATTGTCACCTTACAGCAAGAGGGTTCCTGGTTTGAACATGTTCTCCCTGTGTCAGCGTGAGTTTTCTCCAGGTACACCGGCTTCCTCCCACAGTCCAGAGACATGCAGGTTAATTGGTGACCCTAAATTGGCCTTGTAAGTGTGAAGCTAGTGTGATTGGTTGTCCATCTCTATGTGTCAGCCCTGTGATAGTCTGGTGACCTGTCCAGGGTGTACCTCGCCTCTCGCCCAATGTCAGCTGGGATAGGCTCAAGCGTTTTCTCCTCACAACAAACTAACCTTGCATTCTACGACGCTCTGATCAGATTCACAGGTGACGTAAATCTCATCCACAGCCCGACGCAGGTTGTCGAAGAGGAAAGCCCAGTAGCGCGCTCGCAGGTCCACCTTGCGGGGCTGTCTGGCCTTGGTGGGGCTCTTCTCTGCCCCCTTGTCCAGCAGGGCACCAGCTGTGCCTTTATTTTCCACACCAGCATTCTGTGATGACAAAGCGTGGACCAAACATTATGATGATAACAATGACAAACTTATTGCAATGTCATGTCTTAGGTTGTCTTTATACAGCAGCCACAGCTTTTTTTTCCCCTGCTGGCTGGAACAGGAGGCTCAGCTATTATGTGCCTTACGTTACAAACCATGAAGGAAAATAGGGAGATCTGAACCCCTTGTGGCGATCTTGGCGCCACACATTACCCCAGTGGTTTCAACCAGAGTGCGTCAGGAAGTATTAAATATTAAAATAGAGAACATCAATATATGTGGGAACTAAAAGAAAATGAAACATTAGGCTAAATAGCATTTTACTAGCCTAGTCAGTGACAAATTGTTGTTGGCAACAATCTTGCTGTCACACCATTAAATAACGTCCCGTCCCATAACATTCTCTCCTTGTGGCCTGTTGCAATGTGACGAAAAGCTTTTTGCAAATTCTGCAGCAGGACATCTAATGGACTTGAAGTCAAAATGAAGTCAAGAGATCTGACTTGAGATGGATTTAGGTTGAGTGTAGCAAAGAAATATTCAGGCATATTATACACTGCAGTTGCCGACCAGGGGATTCCCCCCTATTTCTGTTTTTCTCTGTGACCTCAGCTTTGCCAAGACTAACTTACACAATGCAAGAACAAGGAGTTTCATGACCATCACAGATCCACATGCAGCGAGAGGCTACAGAAATAAATACCATAGCTTGGTGAATGGTGCCCTCTAGTGGAGGAAGTTGATAAACAAACCTGTTTCTTATTCCTTTGTTGCCCTGAATTGATCCTCTGGGCTCTGGAGCTGCCACTGGAGTTGCTTTTGGGCTTTGCTACATGGAGAAGAATAAAAAAAAGGCTTAGATATACAAAAACTGATTAAATAAACAATCTCTGATGATACTGATGAAGACATACGAGATGAACATGGACAATTATTTAAGTAGTCATAGTGATGTGGTAGTAGTTGTTGATGAATACAAATGTCATAAATAACAGAGAGGTGGACAAATCAATGACTCCAATAGCAGTGTTGAAGGTAAATGACTAACTGTTCAGTTGCTGAAGATGCATGTTAACAGAAGTCTGCCATTCTGGAGAAAGACTGCTGATATTTGAACTCATACTCTCTAGTTGATCCAGAATTAAGCCGCCCATATCATTACCAGAACCTTCTCCATAGATCATATCACTCCTGTGCAGCTTCATTGACTTCCTGTTAAATGTCGCATTGATTTCAAGATTCTGCTTCTCACCTTTAAGGCCCCTCATAATCAAGCTCCTTCCTACCTGTCTGAACTCCTTCATATCTACACACCCTCTTCTGCAATCCAACTCACATCACTATCTACCTGCTTGACTACCCTGGCCCTATTACTATTACTGAAGAGGCCATCAGTGCTACATAAGAAGCTGCAGTAATATCTCCAATGGTATTTACGTTTCATGACTATCATGGTGTAGCTCTGTTTCTCGTGGGCGAGAACATGGAAGAGGGAGAGTAGCTGGCATAGTGTTATGTAGCTTTGTCAGAGCCACTATGTTTGTTTCCCATCTACAGAGCCCGGGCTGTGTGTGAACATCAGATCTTTTACAGTGCAGACCCAGAATGGACAGCTAGCAGACTGCGAGGAGATATGTGCTGAATCTGAAATAAGTGTATTGGATTAGAATCGCAGACTCCACCTTTAAACTGGGAGATTTTTGGCATTCATGGCACAGACTCAAGAGCAGCAAATAAGCCTTGAATAAAATAACTGAACTGACCCACAAAGAAGAGGGAGAGCCAGAGAGAATGTAAGAGGCTGCGGTGGAGGTCTCTGAGTAGGCTGGTCTAAAAGGAGATTTCTTTCATAATGTGATGGAGCACTGCCATGCTACACAGGAAACTATATTAGTGAATAGACACGCTGAAAGTTACCAGAGGTTGTTTTTCTTTTTCAAAAGCACTGCGTAAAGCCTATTACATAATATTCTACTGACCAAACACACAGTGTAGCAGTGACCTGTGCTCTACACAACAAAGGTTCAGACATCGGTGTAAGATTTAGCCCACATAAGAGTATTGCAGCAGTCCTTCATTTATCAGTCTGGCCATGAGATGAAAAATGATCATTGTGCTCCAGCTGATATTGTATTACAATGAACAGCACTGTCTGGCAATGTCATTCCCAGTCGGTGATCATACCCAAACCAACACTGCTCACTGTAATGCTCCAAATAACTGACTAAACATCTTCCACTGGCCCAAAGATACTGAAAATACAGCTAAGGTAAACATCAGCAGCAACACCTCCCACCACAGTGATGTTTATATGGCGATTATATGAAACTTGACACAAAGCAAACAATAATAGCATTAACGCATGCACAGAGAGTTTGTTTTGTAGCTACCAACCTTCCTCTTCTTTGTTCTCTAGAGGTACACTCCAGGCGATGAGGTTTCGAGCAGCACGGCCCTCTTCAGCAACTATCTTCCTCACCTTGTCATGGCTGTTGGAGCGCTGGAAAGATGCCTGCATGATAAACAGATTCAAAATATCAGTTTTTGCACCTTATCAAAGAGCTATGTACTGCACAACAAACACAAGGTGTCCCCAAGTTCAACACATAGCATCCTTAGTTTGTCGTCAGTTCAACAGATAAATCTGGTCATACATATTGCGATGATACACTACAATACAACACCAATTTATAAAAAATGTTGTTAAAAAGAGAAATATAACAAAGCTATAACATGTCAACAACAACTTTTCTTTTCTTGTTTAGTAGCAGAGAACAGCAGAATGACTGGTAAACACTGACTATAAGAGAAAGCAAGAGCTGTGTTGGTACTGGGGGAAATGAGTATTGAAACAGTTTCAAAGATTCAGACTCGATATGTATTGCGAAAATAGTATTTCTGACAACACTACGGGTCATAGTCTATATTTATCTTATTACAAATACAGTGAAAAGATCAACATGTACTGCCTGTTAAGCTAAAACCTGATATACTGTCTTTGTGCCATAGAGCTCTACTGCTGTCAAAAAACTATGAAGTGAGTCACACAGTTGCAACAAGTGTCATGTTCCTTCATTATGATGAACTTGGACACTGTAGCATTCTGAGGCAGTCCCACATACAGTGTTTTTGCAGTAAATATTCACCAGCACAACAAATCTGCAGCTGAAATGTTCCCAAACTAATGCAATTACTCCTGTAAGAGTTACACTGCCAAAACTAGAGTGCCTTCCTGTATTAGTATTTCCAAAATGAAACAAAAATATTTATGACATGTTTTTAAAGATTTACATCCTCAGTAGGAATGAATGAGCTTGGAGCCGAGTACCACACAGAGAGTAGGGAGGTTGGAAAGTATTAAGAGATGGACTAACACATTGTTGGTTTTTCACTTCTAACTGAGATATGTTGACAATAACAGAAATACTGAATAGTGCCAGCATAATTCTATAAATCAAACAGGTTAACTGGTGAGCTAACCGGTAACCAGTGTTGCTACTTCATCAAAGTAATGTAACTTACTACATTTGACTACTTGTCTAACAAATGAATTAAAGCTGACAAATGTCCAAAAATGAAAGCATTCCTGCACGGAAAAAGAGATTCAAAGCAACTTTTTACCAAAACAAATACATTCAGCTATAACCCCTTTATAATCACCGACATTTTCATTAGTAACTTTAATCTAATTACATATTTTTTTCTCAGTATCTGTAACTAATCACAATTACATTTAGTTTGTAATTTAATTACATGTAACTGGTTACTCCCTAGCACTGGCAGTAACACAGCCTGGAGCATGAGCAGTGTTGCCATGGTTACCTCCATTTTAATAGCCCACACCTTGCACACTGATTTTGTACAGTGGTTAAAGTATTGTGTACAGCAGAACAGTGTGTTATCATAGCCCTGAAAATGGCACCATATTTTTCAAATGAGCAAATTAATTGTATTCTGCTTTATATAACGCATTACGAATTTTAAAGGTGCCTGACATCAAACAGTGTGTAACAGAGCCTATTTAAGTCACATCATTCAAATCTATAGAGGTAAATGCCACAAAACACAAGGCTGTTGTAGCAAAGAGAAGACACACCTGTCCTGTGCCTCCAAGTAACACAAACCTTTTCAGTGTGTGCAAAATAAGTTCAACTGAAAATTCATCCTAAGTAATAACTGCGACTAAAAAGGACAATATTAAATCTATGCATGATACCATCTACACCTGAGCTTCCTTTATCGACTAAGTGAAAGATCTTCTGTGCACACCCACTGGGTCATAGACCCTAGGCTATAGGTTTATTGTTATTCTATTTTACCATCAATTCATTATTGTTATTGTCTTTTTCCCTCATAATCTCTTTTCTCTTCTCCTGTGTGATCTCCTAAGGCCAATGGTAATGTGGATTGGGATGCTGCCAGGGGTGAGGGGTAATTATTGTGTTTGTTGTTTGTTTCCCATGTTAAACAATAAAAAAGTTGATAACAAAAAATGAGTGTATTAAATATTTAATCCTTCCATTCAATGAAAAACAGAAATACTCATTACCACAGGAAAGCGTTCTGCAATATGCTGTTTCAATTATCTGTCCCAGCCCTGGCGTGTTGTTGTGAGCCGGTGTTAAAGCCACAATACTGCAAGCATTAAGTTTATGGAAGAGGTCTTACATTACTAGCACAGACTGTGACAAGAAACAGCCAGAGGCAGAAGCTCTGAACTCGCTTTGTACCCAGCATGCATCATGGTTGACCTACACATTTACTATGCATCAGTGAACTTGACTGTAACCTCGGGTGAAGCAGACACTGCGAACCAAAATAAAAGCTGCGAGAAGTCATTCATCATATTCATAATCCTCCTATGGAACATAAAGATGCCATGTGATGATGAAACATGGCACTAACATCTCTCTGCATCCCCACCTCACAGAGAAACATCCTGTCTCATAACAGTTTGGTCAAACGGCTCATGCATTAATGCATAGGCCAAATCTGCTCAACATCCCACAAGCGATAACATCGACAACTCAATTCTGAAGTGCAGTGACAGAGACAAAATGACACAATGTACCCGAGAGTCTACTTGATATAATTTGCCTTTGTAATCTTACATCGCTTAATATTCTGACTTCTGGCAATCTGGTTACAAAACAACACAGAAGCTAATACCTAGAGGCTTATCATCCTGGATCTTCCACTCACTGTGTTCCCCCGCTAGAATAGCCTGTTCTGTATTGTTCATAAATGATTTAATCGAATGTTGACAGAGTAAACTTGGCTATTTTGGTCAGACAACTACAAGAAGTGGTTTCAGACTTAGAACACATTGTTACCTGAAACCAACAAAGAAAAAAAAATCATGAGCCAGTCCTCCTCTTAATAGCAAATGAGTCATGGAACCAAACGTTCTCTCTTTTCTTGGCTGTCTCTCACTAACAACACTATTATTCCAACAAGAAAGCTACAGCTAAATTATTCCCCTCGCAACACACTTGCAGTTGAAAAGAAGAGAGGGATACAGCTTTGACAAAACAAATGATAATTAGGCCTTTGTTTATGTAACCTCACATGTAACAATCTTTGCTGACTATCCTTCAATGCTAGCAGACTGTGAACATGGCTCATTAGGTGTTACAAATGCAGAAACAGCATGTGTGCATTGGTCTGATACTATTTAATGTCCCTAAGGGAGATACCCAGCTGACCTACTTTTGGTGAGCAAAATTCTTTACATGTCGAGTGGCCTGGGCTTTATTCGGCCAAGTATGAATAGGACTACAAAGAGATAAAAGAACATCAAACAACACAGGGCCCTGCTAAAATGAGCAAGACCTAGTGATGTAGGTCAGCATCAATGCACCATCTCCCGTCTACAAACTGTAAATATTTACTCTGCGTTTACTGGGCTTGGCAGCCATTTGATGACAGACGAATGTAGTGAGAATACCTTACCTACTTACAACTGATGGCTAACTATGTGCAGCAGCCCGAGGCAAAAAAAGGCTTACAGCAACATTCTCTTGATCCACTTAACCAGCTGTAAACAAGCTGTCTCCTGGGCTGCACTGTAGAAAAATAAGATACATTGTGGAGCATAACTGTTATACTTCTGGCCAGGCAATCCTTTCCCATGCAGCAGAGAGAGAACGCTTGTTTTCTAGACTGTGCTGAGTAAGGGGCAAGTGTAAGGTTTCCCTTTTGGCAAGGTCTACAAACAAATGCAAGCAGCAAGACAGTGGGGGAGATCTAGCTCATTAGGAGAGACACAAAGAAAATTAAAAGATTAGAGGATACATACAGAATAGAAGTACAGTCTGTAAGCAGGCTCCTCGTCCTTATCCACCCCTGACATACTTTTGCAGCCCACTTCAGGCAACCTGTTCCCCCTCACCAGCACTGCCACTTGTGCAAGGTGACATCGTCATCTGACGGCAGGACCAAAATAGACTCCTACTGTGTAGTCCACACTGCTATAGCAACTTGCCCAGCTGTGTCAACTCCTCTCCCAGTGGCGATTGAGAGAGACAAGTGCTCAGCAGTCCGCCAGTCCTGCCTTTCACTTTGACTATGTCTGTAATCTAGCCTGAGCCCTCAGTGCTCTGCTGAGTTAGCAGCCACTTCTTAGGCCCCGACTCTTTTGCCTGCTGCTTTCTATCTGCCTGCCACTCTCTTCTGCTCTGGCTCTGGCTCTCCACTGCATGCAGCTTCCTATATTTACAGCTCCTCTCCTCTGCTCTCCCTGCTCTGCATCAGAGCCCCCACTCTCCCTCTGTTTCTCATCTCTCACTCTCCTTCTGCCACAACACTGCGCAGTCATGTGCACACAGCAGGCCTGCTGCTCAGTGATGAGAGTATAGCTGCAGGCTCAGAGACAGTGTGTGCTTCACGCAAACCTGGCCCGTGCATAAGCCACACTGGGTGATGCTCAGGATCTGATTGGACTCGGCATCCGATGATTCATAGGGTGCTGGGGGACAAAACACTCAAGCCCACATGGTTTGACTGCCTATAAATGGTGCAAACTTAGAAAGTCTGCAAGAAGAAAGTTGGGGAAAGCGGGTTACCTCACTATCTGACACAGTTACACTTGTGTTGCCCTACTCAACACTCCTCGTGGTGTCACATTCTTGCTGGGATGATGATATGACTACACAAAAATCCCTTCATGTACAAGCATCTTCTCAGAAAACCATGTCTTTTTAGTTAGTAATAATGCAAGGGTGGGTGCTGGTAGGAAGGGAAACATCTCAGGACCACCAGGGCTGACAACATCCCACCTAAGGCAGGTAAGGTCACCCCAAAAATGCTGCTGTCTTGCTAGGAATGTCAGCTATGTCAACCCATTTCTCAGTTATCCAGTCACTTAGCTCAAGCTAGCTAGGACTACATGGGAACTCTTATGCTTTTAACTACATTAACTGCCGTAATTCAACTGTTAGCAACGAGCTAAAATAGTATTACATACCTTCAAAGCGCTTATGGATGCATTCTTGCTTTTGCCTCCTCCATGAGAGGAGCCTGAGCTGTTGCTACCAGACCTCTCCCTCCCGTCCCCACCTTGGCTAACTCTCGGCCCGAGACGGTGCTGCCCAGCGCCACGCCGTCGCCCATCGTGGCGATTGTCTTTGGACATCGACCCGCGGTAAATTCAGTCGTCGGCCGGTGGGAAATCAAAATCTACGGAGGCGGTTTTCTTGTTGTCAGAGTTGATGAAAAAACATGTCAGATAAATACATGACAGTGAGGACAACCTAACAAAAGCAGGAAGTCTGTTGAGTTTATATTTTGACCGGCGATGCGATTATCCAATTGAATCACCGTAACTTTGACACAACAAACTCGCCAGCCAATCACGTACAGCAGAGTTTAGGTCAAGGGGCGGGGCTTCAAATTGTCTACCATGGCAACCATAAGGATCGGGCGGGACGTTTGGTTGATCTCTCAGTAACGTCAAGTCATCTACACACAGCAGGAAGCCAGAAGAGAAGTGAACCTGCCTTCAAAATAAAAGCACTGGGGAGCAACCCTTTCTCCTTTTTTTTTGTTTTTTTAATTTTTCCATTCAGAGGAAATGGTGTAAATTTACAGGTGACGTTTCCCCACTCTGAACACCCCCTTCCCAGTTTAAATGCAAACAGAGGGTGAATATCTGAAAAAATACAAATGCAAATAGATGTAAATAGATAATGCAAATTGTGCAAGATGAACATAACCAGTAACTGACCTACAGTTGAGCAGCGTAAAGTCAGAATACAGGTGAGCTGTCTGAACCTACTGTCACTGGGAGGAGTTGAATAGCCTTGTGGCCTGGGGGACAAAAGACTTCCTGTTATTGCTCAAAGAGCAGTAACATGGATTTGCACAGCTCCTGTTAGTTATATGCAACAAACTGGGCCCTACCAGAAGATCTAAGTGTGTGCCTGAACTATGACCACCATAAAAAGCAGGTTTAAAACCCTATTAAATCAGACCTGCCTCTAAATGAATGAAGTGAATGTTACAGTTATCTCCAGCTTTGACTAAAGTACAAATATTACTTTTGGGAGGTGGAATACAGACAGATTAGTGAGCTCGAGACACAAGCACATTCATCTACCAACAGAATTATTTTCTCAGTTGCTCCTATAGATTTGCATGGGAAAACATATATCCTGTGATTTTCATACATAAAAGTTGCAGAGTTGCACACCACTGTTTTCTTTCATGGAAGATCCACTGTATACATTGACTAAAAGACATTGAATACAAAGCCAGAGGAGACATTCCTATACTTTTCCATGAATAGCAGGATATTTTTATTCATTTCATGGTTTATGACCTGTGAACAAGTGAGCTCTTTTTGCAATAAACTCAGCTGAGTGGCATTTCTGCTGGCATGTGACTTGTCTGTATTATACGTTATTCTATTGCTGTATCACATGTAGTCACTTTGATTTTTTTCCCCCTGCTTTTATGAAGTAGTTTGATCTACTTTTTCTAAGTAGCTTAACCAATCTAGATTTATTGCCAGGGTAGCTTTGCTGTAGTGCATTTATAATCAGTGTAAAGTAATTTCTGTCTTTTAAAGCTATGTTTTTAAAGCAGCTTTCCCAGCACAGTGTATTACCCTAAAACTTAAGTTAAAAGCCTAGTCCAAATTACACACCCAGTCCCTTTTACTAACCTGGTGTGGCTACACATTTTGGCAAATAAACGCCTGTCTCAATTAGAGGCCTGGTCTGGTCACCAAGCTGTTCATTTTTTTTAATAGAAGTTCTTTGGATGTATAAAACCAGGTTATTTGCTACCTCAAACTATGTGTCCATTTCTTGATTACCCTGTAAGTTATTCATATTGTTTTGTGCCTAAGGGTCCTCCGATCAAATGAATCAAAAGGGTTTTTCATAAAAATTGTTCCAAGTAGTGAGTATGGTTTTAACAGGATAAACTGGTGTTGTGTCGCTATGTGCTGTAATCATTGAGTGCCATAACTCTCTGTGATGCTCTTTCTGTCGGAGCTAGATAAAATGAATGATTCATAATTGATATATAATCTGAAGCCTATTTTTTATGTAAGTAATATTCATACTGGTTTAAATAAACAATTTGATTCTAATCTTTGCTGAGTAATAGTTTTGTGTGAAAGGAATTAAAGGCCTGTCCCATATTGACACCTGTCCCAAATAAAGGCACGTTGATTTCAGTGATGTAAGCAAATAATAACCTATGTATTGAAATTTTATGGTATTTCACAAGAAAGTAACACATACACCAAAAGAAGAAAACGTTTATTTTGAAATATGTAGCCGGAAGTGCACGTATCCTCTAGAGTAGACTGAGTAACGTTAACACTTTGTCAACACTTGAACGAAGGACTTTCCACGGTAATAACATTTTCATTTCTGTAATTTATCAGCTTATTCGCAGCTACTTTGTCACTGGCTTGTGTGGACTGTCTGCTATAACGGTGTCTAGTTATTTCGGCTAACGCTGCTAATGTCCTGTATTCTGCCTGCATGTAACGTTACATCTGTGTTTCTCAAACACAAACAGGAACCGGAATGAATTAAAACTACAGTAGATAGAATCTAGTAGTTTTAACAGGCTTTTTGTGTTATTGTCGCCCCTTCTCGTCAGCTTATTGTTGTTGTTCTTGGTAGGTTTAGCGGCTTTCATCATCATGTAGGACTCAGAAAGTTTAGCTTGTACGAACTTCCGCTAGCTGACCACAAGATGGCGCCGTTGCATTGTGGCATCTGAGTTCTCAAGAGTTTTGTAGTCAGTGTTAGCATTTCATTTACAGTTTAATAATTGTGTTACTCAACAGATGGCATCCTCTGTGTTGTTGGTGTTGCTGGTACTTCAGTTTGGATTTGCACACAGCTCTCACAAACACCTCCATGAAGATCATTACACCGGCCAGCAGCACAACCCTGAACATGACATGAACATCCTGCTGGGAGATGAGGTTTCTTAATGTTTTCTTACACTCTTCAGCCCAGTTTCTCCTCTTCATTCATCACCTGCTCACTCTTTGCTCTGCTTATTTTACGCCCATCTAGGACACTGAGGAGCTAAAGAAACTCAGCCCAGAGGAACAGAGGGAAAAGATGATGGAAATTGTGAAGCGAATTGATACGAATGGTGACAATCTGCTAAGTTCAGGTAGATGTATGTCTCTCTACATTTGAAGAAGGCAAAGATAAACAGAGGTGTTGCAAGGTCATACTCAGCCTGCTGTGTTTTTATCACCAGAGGAGATCACACTGTGGATTCAGCAGGTCTACAGGAAATACGCCCTGGATGATGCAAAGGAGCGGTTCCCTGAGTTTGACACTAACAAAGATGGTGTTGTAACGTGGGAAGAATACAACATAGTTGCTCATGACCAGCTCATTAGTTTGGATGACAGCGCTGTTCTGGATGATCCAGAGCAAGAATCTCTCAGACTTGTAAGTATACTTTATTTGTCCTGTCACATTAAACCACAGCCTGGTTATGTGTAATACCTTAACACAGGCTCACATTCCCATCAGCTCCACCTGAAGGAGAAGAGGCGCTTTGACTTTGCTGATGTGAACGGCACTCCTGGTCTTAATGTGATGGAGTTTCTTGCCTTCACCCACCCGTCTGAAGTGGATCACATGGCTGTAAGATGAATATAGCTCCTGCAAAACCTGACATGATAATGTATTATCACACACATTATAAGAGTGATTTTCATATTTCATGTTAGACTTAAATTATTTATCCTTTTTTCCAAACAGGATTTTGCCATTGAAGATGTGCTGAGTGAATATGACACTGATAAGGATGGATTCATCAGCCTGAAAGAATTTATTGGAGATGTCCGTGGTGATGGTAAGACCACAAAGTCAAAGTATTCAAAGCATTTTTTTTCCAGATTACACAAGATGCAATTTTATATCTATACATATGAAAGTTCTGAGGCACCCATCTTTTCTCCATGACCCAGAACTGATTGCCAAATAGTGTAGAAGGTGACTGCACAGCCTCTTCTGGCATAGCTAATTTTTTCTGTGGTCAGATGATGCATAAGATCTCCAATCTATAAACTGAAAGTTAAATGAAGTCTGTCTTTCCATTCAAACAGTGTAAGACTCCTAACCAGCAGCATTGCAAAGACTATCCACAAATTATTTTAAGGTATAGATGATGATCTGTTTGTTGGGAGTTTCCTCTGCTATAACCAGCTGTCGTCCCCTGAGCTGTGTTAACACTTTTTCCTCTCATCAGTGGATTCCCCTTCACAGTGGGAGATTGAAGAAACAGTGCGGTTCAAAGACCTCTATGATCAAGATAAGGATGGCAAGTTGAATCGAGACGAGCAGCTCCGCTGGGTTGCGCCTAACAGCTACGGCTCCGCAAGAGAAGAGGTGAGACTTAACTGTCCAATGTGTTGCTCAGATTTTGATGGCATAATAGATAAATATTAAAGGACCAGTGTGTCGGATTTAGCGGCATGAAGTTCAAAGTTGAGGGAAGTAGAACCTACAGTGGACTTAAGGTAATGTAACAATGCAAAAGGCCCTCTCTAGAGCCAGTGTTTGGTTTGTTCATTCTGGGCTACCGTAGAAACATGGCAACGTGCTGGGTTCTGTGGAACAAGATCTGTTGCCTATGTCGATATGAAGGGCTCATTCTAAGCTAATGAGACCACAACAATGCTCACGAAAACATCCATCCATTTTCATTTGGGGAGCAGCAGGCTGAGCAAGGTACTCCAGACATCCCTCACCCCTGCAATGCTTTCCTTCCCTTGGGTGATCCCGACATGTTCCCAGGCCAGATGAGATATATAATCCCTCCAGTGTGTTCTGGGTCTGCCCCAGGGCCTCCTACCGGTTGAAAGTGCTTGGAACACCTCTAACGGGAGGCACCCAGGAGGCATCCTGATCAGATACCCAAACCCCCTCAACTGGACCCTTTGACGTGAAGGAGCAGCGGCTCTACTACGAGTTCCTCCAGATGCCCGTGCTCCTCGCTCTGTCTCTAAAGCTGAGCCCAGCCACCTAAAGGAGGAAACTCACTTCAGCTGCTTGTATCCGCGATATCATTCTTTCGGTCACTGTCACTGTCATGACCACAGGTGAAGATTGGAACATAAACGGATGGGTAACTCGAGAACGTTGCCTTTTGCCTCAACTTCCTCTTCACCATGACAGTGCCTGCATCAATGCTGGCATCACACCAAACCGCTGTCCATGTCACACTGCATTTTACCCTCCTAATGAAACATAATAATGAGCATTATATTCCATTCCTGCCAATAGATCCTCCTAAATCCTACACACTGCTTCTTTAATCAGTAAATAGATGCTCCTTTAGCTGTTGCTTGGTAGGATTATATATCATTTCTCCCCATGGTGCTCGGGCAGATTATTTACTGATTTCTGTTTGCTTGTTTTGCTCATGTCATCAACAGGCTCTTCACCTCATCAAGGAAATGGACTTCGACAGAGACGGGCAGATCTCAGTGGCTGAAGTTTTGAAAAACCAAGAAACATTCATGAACAGTGAAGTGACAGACTACGGCAGACAGCTGCACGTATCACACGATGAATTATAACTTTATATTTTTGTGAAGTTCCTTATATGTGTCATTGATTATGTAATGTTGTTTATTTCCTGTGTTGCACTTAAGTTCTTGCAGTGTATTGACATCATTGCTGATCTTGTCCGTCAACCATCATTTGTCATATTGATTATGGACTAAATGGCAGGAAAACACACATTGCAACACAAGCATGATACATTACTGACTCACTTACACACCTCTGAACTGATCACAGTGTTGTGTAAGCAAATTCTGAACAAAATAGTACCTGTTGCAGTGCTGTTAAATTGGATTGCATAATCTCCCAAGCCACTCCTGTTATTTTGTCCACTCAAACACACACACATATCCTGAAGAGCAGGGAACTGGGAACATGCTTGTAACCACAAGAAATTTAAGTTTGCTTTGATCACATTTATTCAACAGCTTTGTTGAACTGTCACTGTGTCATCATAAGTTGTCTTCTCACATGTGCCCAAAGTGAACCGACACGAGTCTCAGTCCAGTTGTGGTAACCGTTGACATGTTGCAGCTCTTCCTCATTTAAATCAAATGAGTAAGTGAGTGAGTGTTGCTGTTTGGCAGCTGGTTTCCTGAATGTGTCATGATCCGTTTCACTTGTTGCAGCGAGCAACAGCCTGCCTCACTGCCAGGCGTTATAAAGTGACTTGAAGTTGAGTGGATTCTCCAACGGGGACTATTTTTTAACCGCTGCCAAGATGAAATTAGAATTCAAAGATGCCTTTTGGGTGAGTTAGTAGGTCTTCTTTTGGAGGATGTTTATTTTCAGAGCTTAAGTTGACTGTTTGTTACTGAGCTGTGAAGTCAGTGTTGTATTCAGTATGATTAGTGGAGTTTTGAGGTGATATCATTCCACTTCTACTGTATTTATGCTTTTCATTTTGTCTGGACAGTATCACTGTACCATTTACTAGTTATATCTGTAGCCTATCTCTGACTACAGTTAGCTAACCACTCTGTCCTGTCTTTAGAGTAATATTCTTTGCTGTCTTTCCTTTGACTCACACTGAAACTCACCGAACAGGTGCTGAATTGTCGCTTGGATTAAAACATTAACTTTTGAAATGTTTGCAGTGTTGATAAGTGAAACAATTGTTTTTAATCTCTGGGTGTGTGTAAAATATCTATCTAAAACAAGGTGTGTCACACAAACTAAACAGCTCTGTCTCAGTAGAAGATTTTAAAAATAGTGTTATGGTGGTCACAGTGTTCTTAAGATTGTTCAGGGTTTCCTGTCAATCAGGCTAATCTCATCTTCCTTACTGCACTGGATGTGCCTTTTGTCTTCTCACCTCTCACCGCCTTCTCAGACAACAACGCAGCAGACCACAACTCAAAATGTTCATGTAACCATTTGCTAACTCTGTACAATTCTTTTACAGTAACTGTAAGTAAAGCATCAGGAACTGACCGATCAGAAACAAAAATCAGCTCTATTGTGGCTTTGGTTTACGCAGTGAAGTCATGTGCTTCCCTTTTCCTCTTCATTCTCACCTTGCTATCAGGACTATCAATTAAAATGTAACTCAGTCACAATGCAGTCAAGCATCAGAGATTTGTGCACTTCCACATCTCTCAAACTTCAGCAAGAAATGAATACTTCAACACGAACGGGGGTTTTTGGTACTTCTCCCGCTTGGTTGATTTCCATTCAGACCCCAGCAGCAGCAGCAGCAGCAGCAGCATGTAACAATTTCCATTTGCCTTGATGAGATACCACCACAATACCTCTATGTGGAAAATCTCACAAGGCGTCAAAGTAAAAGTTGCAGTTATCTATCATTTAAATCAGGGGTGTCAGACATATGGCCCACTGGATGACTTTGCACTGTAATGTGATGCACTTGTGAAGGCTAAGAGATGACAGGTTTAGGAGCATGTTAAACAGTGAATACTCTGCTTCATTTAAAAGGCTGTTTCAGAGGCTTTTCACCCCGACCAGAATACAGTTCCATGAAAAAAAATAATGAACATTTAAAGCGGTCATATTTATTAAAGAAACCATAAAACTTCAATTACTAGCCTGGGCTATTATCTGCTTAAACTGCTGAACTCAACAGGCTTATATTTGAGACAGGCCTTTAATTCATTTTTATACAAAACTCTTGCTCAGCAAAGATCAGAGAATACAATCCAATTGTCTTTTGAACCAGTGTGAATATTACATGTATAAAAATTAGGGTTTGAATAACATATCAGTTATGTGTTATGACACTTGTTTTACGGCACACCAACACAACACCACTTTATCCTGTTAAAACAATAATCATAACTTGATTATCATAAAAAAAAACACTTCCTGGGTGATCAAGGAAGAGACACATATTCTGACGTTATGACAGCTTCAGAAAACGGAAGTTGCCACTTGTATTTCCATCATGCTGGTGAATTTAAATAACTTGTGGTTGTCTGTGGTACTCATGGTTTCAGTAAAATGATATCAACCGAGCTAACGATGTGTAGCATCTCCATATAGACAAAAATAAAACATTTATATTCATATGCACAATCTAAACAGTGAACTAATGTTAGCTCCAGTGGGTAGCCAACAGTCTGGTTTTATACACCCAAAGAGCATCTATAAAAACAATTGCTTGGCAACCAGACCAGGGGTCTCATTTAAAAAACAGTGCATAGGATCCACACTAGAAATGTATGTACAGACAAATACCAAAAAATATTATATAATTTCAACAATCAGGCTTCCACCTCATCATCTATGTCGCCAATTTTCGTCTCCAAAATGTTTGTAAGCGAGGGGCAAAGTTTCTCCCATCAAGTCTGCTTTTATAAACCACAACTTCTGCGTGGGAAGTGGTGTACGCCACTTTCAGGCCTCGTTTTTGTGCGTACGTAATGTTTATAAATGAGACCCCAGGCCTTTATTTGTCAAAATGTGTAGCAACACCAGACTAGTAAAAGGGACTGGGTGTTTAATTAGGACTAGGCAACATGTTGCAATACATTGAAATCCCAGAATCTGTGTAATCTTTTATCTAATAACAGTATTAGTTGAACACTAACACTGCCAAATTTGAATTGTAAATGGTTTGCAAGGCAGGGGTTAATTTAACCTGCTTCCTCAATAGCTTCCACTTTAGTGTGGTGTGGTGATGTCAGCATGACTACACATGTGTGTAAGTGTGTGGAAAAATGCACATGTAATGACAGGTAGTAGTAGACTAATTGAATGTGGAAAAACTTACACATATGGTTTGACAATGCACTCATTCTTTTTATCACACCTCAGGCTGTTCATCATCTGCTTTGTGAATGGATTCAGAATATTTTCAGAAAGTACTTTTAAAAGAAATTAAAGGGTATAATTTGACTGTGTTGTTATTTATTGGTTATTATGCACTGGTTTTACTGCTGCGGACCACTTGAGATCAAACTATTATGTGGCCTATGAACTGAAATGAGTTTGACACCCCTGATTTAAATCATCATCAATCATCTTTCTGGGTAAAGAAACTAATATTGACTTTTATTCTTCATTATTTGTGGTTTGTATTAAGGCTCAATTCCCTGTAAACATTTCTTCTTATCACTAAAAGTATGCGTATTATGGTTCCAGGGAGTGGACTTCATCAGTAATATCGGGTATGAGACCATCAGTCAGAGACTCCATGATGGTCGACGAACATGTAAAGACATGGAGGAGCTCTTGAAAATGAGGTGGGCACACAAATTTCCAATGAATTGGTCTTGATGAAAACTTGTGACCGCAGTGTGAAGTGACTCAGATCTGATGTGGTTTTGTCCATATAGGGCATCAGCAGAAGAGAAATATGGCAAGGAACTGGTCACAATTGCCCGCAAGGCCGGAGGTTTATATGAGATCTGGTGGGTGTTTGTGCATCAGAGCAATGATATACACATTATTAATATTTATAAGTCAAAGCAATGCATTTATTCTGCACTGCACAACTGGCAGACAACAGTGCATGTAAAATGTATTCATCATTTTATCTTCACAGCACTTTGAGGTCATCTTTTGATGAAATGAGAACACGTAAGCACAGGATATATTTCCTGTATCTTTTTTTTTCCTGTGTATTCCATACATCTCTCAGTCAGTTCTGAGTTTTTATTTGTATGTCTTATTTTTCAGAAATCGAAAATGTAGGAAACGCACACATTCAGCTGTCTACAGCTCTAAAGGACGAGGTGAAGAGAATGGAGCAGTTTAGAGAGCGACAGAAAGAACAGAGAAAAAAGGTACCAGTGAGAAGCTTTTTTCTTTTTTCTCTCGTTTGCATACAGAGGAAATCTAAAAAGAGCTGCCACTCTGGGTGTGGTTTTATGATGATGTTGACAATGTTATGTTCTGACAATGGTTCTTCACTTCTCAGTTTGAAGTCATCATGGAGAAGGTCCAGAAGACAAAAGTCTCCCTCTACAAGAAAACAATAGACGTAAGGTCAACTCATATTATCATGATGATCTGTGTGATTACACCTCATGTGCCTGCAGGCCCTTGTTAACAAAGTTTCAGTGAGTGTATTCATACTACTATTTATATATTTGTGGCAGTGGTAAACAGCATGCGTGCATTTCAGGAGTGCAGCTACATCCTGCTTGTAACTAAAGAAGTGCATTCTGAAAAGACCTTAACAGATAAGCCTGGCTGTACACATAGATGAGACGTACAAGAGGAAGATGGTTTCGCAAGATAATAAGTACATGCCAGTCATAACACTTTGGCGTGATGAACACATTAAGGATCTTGAGTTCATACTTCTCTTTGCTCAGAAGAAGGAAGTGAGGTCTAACTTGATGTACTTTGTCTTTTCTGCAGATACCTCTTTCTCAGTACAGCTTGCCCCCCCTTTTCCTGTCAAGGGTTCATAGAGCAAAGATCTGTTGAACAAAGCATGGGTGTTAAAGTTTCAGATGGTTTCTGTTCTGTTTCCCTCCCAGTCTAAAAGATCCTACGAGCAGCGCTGCAAGGAGGCAGATGAGGCAGAGCAAACTGCAGAGAAGATGGGCAACGCTCCTACGGCCACTCCCAAACAGATCGAGAAGGTAAATCTGTGCTGTGGTTTGCTTCAGCAGAGATCCAGTGCAGTGATTTCAACTCAGTAATGACTTTCTAAAACGATACATGTGTTACGTCCAATCAATGAATTATCCACAGGCTACTAGACACAACATGTCCTTTTTCCACTGAAAAAGTTTTCTCTCAGTGTACAGTGTGTGTACTGGCGGTTTCAAGGTTCCACTTTACACCTTGTGTGAGTCACATATTTGATCATGATTAGTTTTCAAAGTAGTTATGGTGTCACAAATTCCTGCTCGTTCGTACCTTGGATGTATAAAGAGAACTGGATACAGGATTGGAGGCGGCACCCTGTCATTCTTATTTAAGTTGTTCAGTGGTGCAAAAAAAAAAAAAGTCAAACTGCCATGCATAAAATAACCTGGATGACTGGCACTACTTCTGCACTGTTTGGCCTGTACAGCAAGCGCACAAGAAACTTCCGGTGTCCAAGCCGGCTACTCCAAGTTAAGCACTCCGCTAACTTGAATGGGGATGAAAGGATTCACACCGACCCTCACTTGAGAAAGCAATGCTCTTGTCCCACAAGATTATAAGGCCAACTAAGGTCAAACTTGACAGTGTCCCAAAACGTCAACAACCAACGCATCCAGGGTACCTTGTACATCCTATCTGGATGTGGACGGTCTATGACCTAACGTCAATATGTGATGAGGTCAGGGTGAGAATGTGTTGTCTCAGCTGATGTGACACTTAAAAAAACTGTATCCACTGATTTAGAGAGAGTTAATACGATAAGTCAGTGTAAGTCAGTAGGGAAAAGTCAACCTGAGCTGGCTTGTTCCCAGTAAATGATTTAATCCTTACGATTATGTACTCCTTCAAAATAAAGCTTTGTATTTGTCTTTTTAAGAAAAAGAACAACCAGCCTATCTAGAGATCAATAAATTGCATACCATTTGTATATACAGACATACAACACTGCTGTGGAACTCACAATGTTGACTTCATTGGTCTTAGTCTATGCCAGTGGTTCTCAAATTGTGTGTCGCGGCACACTGGTTTGCTGTGATGCCAATGCAGGTGTGCCATTGTGATAACCACACATTATTATAGCAATATTCAACTGGCCCTGTACTAAAAGTTGTCAATGAATTTTTAATTGACTGTATCAGTATGTTGTGCACCCACTTCTTAATAAAGAGGCAAACTCTAGATAAAAATATATTATGTAATTGAATTTAATTTAAAATTCCTTCACTGGGGAACGTATTCGTAATCAATCAATCAATCAATCAATTTTATTTATAAAGCCCAATATCACAAATCACAATTTGCCTCACAGGGCTTTACAGCATACGACATCCCTCTGTCCTTATGACCCTCGCAGCGGATAAGGAAAAACTCCCCAAAAAAAACCCTTTAACGGGGAAAAAAAAACGGTAGAAACCTCAGGAAGAGCAACTGAGGAGGGATCCCTCTTCCAGGATGGACAGACGTGCAATAGATGTCGTACAGAACAGATCAGCATAATAAATTAACAGTAATCCGTATGACACAATGAGACAGAGAGAGACAGAGAGAGAGACAGAGAGAGAGATGCAGGTAATAACAGTAGCTTACAACAACATTATTGAAAGTAATAATATTATAGTTATAGTTCTGGCTACTGTGGTACAATATGTTGAAAGTATGTATTAATATCTGGCAGTATACATGTGTGACAATAGTCATATGTGTATAATAACAGTAGAAGTATGACTAATGACTAATGATGGCAGCAGCAGCAGGAGGCATCTGGCAGGACCACGGCAGCAGCACAACCACACACGTCACGCTGTCCAGGCACCGCTGCAATATGAGTTAATCTGAGAGACAGTGGAGCACAAAGGCTCCGGAGAAGAAGCCGAGTTAGTGACATCCAGAATGGCCGAGTTAGCAAGATGCAGTAATAGAATACGAGAGAGAGAGAGAGAGAGAGAGAGAGAGAGAGAGAGAGAGAGAGAGAGAGAGAGAGAGAGAGAAGGAGAGAAGGTGCCCGGTGTATTATAGGGGGGTCCTCCGGCAGACTAGGCCTAAGTCAGCCTAACTAGGGGCTGGTACAGTGCAAGCCTGAGCCAGCCCTAACTAGCTTATAAGCTTATAAGCCTAACTAATAAGCTTTATCAAAGAGGAAAGTCTTAAGTCTAGTCTTAAATGTGGAGACGGTGTCTGCCTCCCGGACCGTAACAGGAAGATGATTCCACAGGAGAGGAGCCTGATAGCTGAAGGCTCTGGCTCCTGATCTACTTTTGGAGACTTTAGGGACCACGAGTAACCCTGCACTCTCAGAGCGCAGTGTTCTGGTGGGATAATATGGCACTATGAGCTCACTAAGATATGATGGAGCTTGACCATTTAGAGCTTTATAAGTTAACAGTAGGATTTTAAATTCAATTCTGGATTTTACAGGGAGCCAGTGCAGAGAAGCTAAAACAGGAGAAATATGATCTTGTTTCTTAGTTCCTGTTAGTACACGTGCTGCTGCATTCTGAATTAGCTGGAGAGTTTTTAAGGACTTACTAGAGCTACCTGATAATAGAGAGTTACAGTAATCCAGCCTAGAGGTAACAAAAGCGTGGACCAATTTTTCTGCATCTTTTCGGGTCAGGATAGGCCTAATTTTCGCAATATTACGCAGATGAAAAAATGCAGTCCGTGAGGTTTGTTTTAAATGAGAATTAAAAGACAAATCTTGATCAAATATTACTCCGAGGTTTCTTACGGTAGTGCTAGAGGCCAGAGCAATGACATCTAGAGAAACTATATCATCAGATAAAGAGTCTCTGAGTTGTTTGGGGCCAAGAACAATAACTTCAGTTTTGTCTGAATTTAACATCAGGAAATTGGTGCTCATCCAAGTTTTTATGTCTTTAAGGCAGTTATGGAGTTTAGTTAATTGATTACTTTCTTCTGGCTTCATCAATAAATACAACTGAGTATCATCCGCATAACAATGGAAATTTAGAGTGATTTCTAATGATGTTACCTAAAGGAAGCATATATAGAGTAAATAGGATTGGTCCGAGCACAGAACCTTGCGGAACTCCAAAACAAACTTTGGTACGTAAGGATGATTCATTATGAACATCAACAAACTGAAAACAATCAGATAAATAAGATTTAAACCAGCTTAGTGCAGAACCTTTTAGGCCAATTAAGTGATCCAGTCTCTGCAGTAGAATTTGATGGTCAATTGTGTCAAACGGCGCACTAAGATCTAATAAAACAAGTACAGAGACAAGTCCTTTGTCTGAAGCAATCAGAAGGTCATTTGTAATTTTAACTAGTGCTGTCTCAGTGCTATGATGCACTCTAAATCCTGACTGAAATTCCTCAAATAAATTATTATCATAGAGAAAATCACACAGCTGGCCTGCGACTACTTTCTCAAGGATCTTTGACATAAAGGGAAGATTAGATATTGGTCTATAACCGTAACCATTTGCATGTGAGAATTGCAAATGTGTGACATGTGGCCTGTCCACAGGTGTACCTTTGGCACAAAAAGTTTGAAAAGCACTGGTCTATGCACATCAGATAATTAGTAATATTAACTGTAAAATAAGACACCAAAGTACATCAATATGCAAATCCTTGACTCTCAATATTGATATTGTTTTCAGCAAACCTATACACTACAACAGCACTATAGAACTTCAGTTATGACTTTTGTTTTGGTGTGCCACCCCAAGATTTTCAGTGGCCCCATTCAGCCACCCCTATGGAAAATGTCTAGGAGCGCCACTGCTGAATTAACAAAAAGAGCATCACAGTCTTTGCATTTTTTTGACACAAAGAATCAGAATGTTATATTCAAAGATTATGTTGAAACGTACTTACACAATAAACTAGATTTCCTTTAACGGGAAAATTACAGTTTTACAGCTATAAAGGCAATGTGTAATTTTGTATTTTCTTTCTCAGATGAACAACAAATCTAAACAGTGCAGAGAAGCTGCAGTGGAGGCTGGTAAGAACAAATAAGTCGAGTGAAATGCTGCACCTTGTTGTTACATGTAGGAAGCCGCTATGGTTTACCAGAACGTTTTTTACTTTTTTACTTTCTTACTTTCTTTTTTTCTGAGGATGGTGGTTACATTTCCTTCCCTTTTAGCAGGGATTCCAGAAATAGAGCTAACGGCAGCACAAAAATAAACCCTCAAACTTTATTTAAGTGCATTTATTCTTTTATTAAAATAAATTATTCCACTTGTCTTCAGAGAAACAGTACAAATCAAACATTGAACAGCTGGACAGGATTCGTCAAGAGTGGGAGTCGACACACATCAGCACATGTGAGGTAAAGTATAAGCTGTATTTCTCCTCTGACTGTATTTATCCAGTGAGGATTGCACACTGCCGCTTGATGCATTTCAAAATGTACTGACTTAGACCAAGAGTGGCAATACCCGAGGCCTGGGTCAATGAGGATGTGCTTTACTTCCTATAAGCAGAGTTTAAAGTGAGTCACTAATGAGTTTCCGGGCAACAAAGTTTTCCTACATGTGATAACATCAACAAAACTGAAGCAGCCATTCAACTACTTTATTCATCCCTATTAAAGAGGTCAACTGGAGTTTGCAACACTAGATAATACACATAGGAAACAGTTAAAATATTACACATAATAATACATTTAAAACTATGAGGCATTAAAAATCACTCTAATGACAGCTATGAATGTTTGAGTTGACAATCCACAGAAACTAAAGGCCATGCTGGATGCTTCTGTTGTGCAAGAAATTGCCAGTTGCATCAATATATTTCAGAAGTGCACATACAGTCTTTCCAAGATTATTCAGTGTTTTTCCTGTCTTCTTGTTTTGCAGATGTTTCAGCTGCAGGAAGAAGACCGCCTCAGCGTACTAAGGAATTCTTTGTGGGTGCACTGTAACCAGTTATCAATGCAGAGTGTGAATGACGATGAGGTGTGTGCAGCTGTTCTCACACATCTGTATGGGGCAGACCCTCAGCAAAGCCCTCCAGTATACCCTCCTGCATGTTTTAAACTCACCTTTTGACAAACTGCTCTTTCAGTGTTACGAGAATGTGAGGAAAATACTGGAAAAGTGTGACATCACCACGGACAACAACTGCTTTGTGGAGATGAAAAGCACCGGCTCGACCCCCTCAGGTAGGCGCCTGCCCTGTGGTTTTCCTGATTTCGATTTGAATATGTTCCGTGGTGGAAATTTTAATATTATCGCTCAGCTGCTGTGCTGAGTGTTTGACACCTTTTGAAACAGGTGATGGATTGTGTGAACTGAATTTCAGTGGTGCTTTTTTACAGCTCCAATCGAGTACGAAAGTTACTACGACAGGGATGCTACGGATGACAGAAACGGCAGCGCTGGATTTGTAGGAGTGATGAAAAGGTCAGGATTACACAAAGGCGAGCACTGTTACCAAATGACAGATGGTGACAATTATGATTACACAGTGTCCTTTATCCTCACTTAACCTAGTCTCACTCAGTACTTTCCCCAATTTGCAGGTTTTCAAATCTTCTGCAGTCAAACTGTTCCAGTGGATCCAAACTCAGCATCAATGAACCAGCCACACAACCTACTGGTATAGTAGGTGAGTAAAGTCATTCAAGTGACACTGCGATTTCCAAAATGGTGACAGATAGGAATGTGAAAGCCACTTGATTCTTGAACTACAAAGTGTGGAGCAACTATAAGTTACTTACTTAGTTATTATTCTAGAGATTCACAGGTAAGGGTCCTTGTAGTCTAGGAAACAGGATTATAAATTTATGTGAGGTTCCCAAACCTATATGTACCCAAATACTTTATTTAATATGATGATTTAAAATGCCACATTTGTTCTGAATGGTCTAAAATAGGAAAACTAAACATGCCTGCCGGGGGGCCACCTTTGTACACGGCCAGGGGCCTCCGTCATTAATTATAATATTTATCAAATAAAATGAATAAACAAGGCAAATCCAGTCGCAGCAGTCCTGTATAGGTGAGGTGTATGCAGGGGCGTTTCTAGGATTTTAGGCCAGTTTTAACTGTAACACATGTTACTTTTAATTCCTTTCCTGTAGAAATAAATGAAATATAGATCAAAATATATGTATATGTAAGTCTTGAAAACTCTTGCAATCAAACTTTGAGCAAGTATCTAGCAGTATAACTTTAAACTTTATAGATAAAATGAAAAAAACAAAACACACTTTTATAAAATACTCAACATGAGGATTTTTGATTCATGGGGAAAAATGCAAACTCTGTGTTTACTAAATGACTTGCATGTGACTTTTTTACGCTGCATATGTGCGTATGTATTAGATATTTAACTTGTGATTTCATAGATACCAAATACGTTATTGTGCTCCTTGAAGTTTCTGAGATACAGCCATTTTCTTATCAAACTATATTTAGTCTTTGGGCACATGGGACTACTGTTTTTTTCCTAAAATATAATGAAATATATATATAAAAACCACAGAAGTCCCATGTGCCCACAGACTAAATATAGTATGGTAACAAAAACTCACTTTTCGGCCAACAGTCTGACCACGTTTGAAAATTTCCTCTGATTTGTATTTTGGCAAACCTTAAGAACACTTCCACCAAAGGGAAATTCAGGATTTCTGTTGCAGGCAAAAATGGGTTTAGCCTACACATAAACAGTTGCAGGACCACATGTTTTGTACCAAAATAAGTATCGTAACAGTATTCACTTTTAAATATGAAACAGTTTAAAATAACATCCAAGTTATAGTCAGTTCAAGTAAACACATTTGACATGTGACAGGTGGTGTTGATGAGGGGCTGTCAGGGTACATTAGATAAAAAAAGCTTTACACCACCACTATCAAACCGTTTGCTCAGCTTGCCAATGATCTACTGAGATATCTTACTATCAGCTTAGTCGCTGGTTTGGGCAGAAAGTTGCAAATTACGTGCAGCTTCACACAGTAAGTAAACCAGTGCTGATTATGTCCTGTCCAACTCCTCAGCAGAGACATCAGACGGAGTATATGCCTCCGTTAATACTTGTCAGGACTCCCAGCTGAGCAGTGAGGGGTACCAGGTCATATACGACTACGTGGCACAGGTCAGCTCCAACATGAGACACTTTACATGTTCTCTTTATTTATTTTGAGGTTTATCTGTTGACTGAATGTTTCTTTCTTTGTTCAGGGGGACGATGAGCTCACTGTGTCCGTCGGGGACGTTGTGGTCGTCATAGAACAAGGTGATGACGGCTGGTGGACGGTGAGCAGAAACGGCCTCACTGGATTGGTCCCGGGCTCTTACCTTGCCAAAGAATGAGCTTACCTGACATTCCTTATGTAATATTTTGTAATGGCATTGTCATTTCAAACTCCCTTATCTGATGTTCATATTTGTGTTGCATGTATCGTTAAAGGCCCTATAAGTAGGATTTAAAATGTCAAACTCTCCACCTGTGATATGGTGGCATCATGACAGACACTGCGACAGAGATCATGTGACTGAAGAGCTGACTGTTCCGGTTTGTCTTTTTATCCTTCGGATAGGGGTTGTCATGTACAGTAGCTCAAGGCAGTGTTGAATGATGATTTATTTATTGCTATGGCACATATTCATATGACTTTGCCCTCGTTGCTGGTGTGTTGAGTGCTCCTCATACCACTGACAGCTGGGAGATTAAGAGATCTGTTGCACGAGATCGCTGCACTAAGTTTATTCATATACTGTTGTATTCTTGTGTATCTGTGCAGTGTTTGATTTCTATTGTTGGCCTGTATATAATTTCTATGTGTAGTTATTGTTTCTATTCTGAATGCTAATAAGAATTATTTGTAAATGGGCATTTATTTGTATTTATTTATCATGACAGACATTTTTAAAGGATTACTTTTCCACAAAATTATCATTTGTAGATCAATTAGTCGTGCTGTGTTATCTTGAATGCGTGGAGAAAACATTGTTTTTCTTGCATGCCTCCAGGACCAACAGTGAACATATTGATTTATTGATTGGGGGCCACATTTAACAACAGCAAAACTACATCAAAATATGAGTTTACAAACTCTCACACAACCCGTGCAGTACAGTTCAAGTCTCTTTTATCCAGTCATATGCTCGGTGTTTCCCAAACACATGCATTTTGACCAAAAAACCCTTAGTACAGGAGTTTTTTGCCAACGTTTTTTGGGAAAATGCATGTGTTTGGGAAGTACTGGCACAAAGTGACTTTGCCAAGTAGGACATGTTCCTGGATCAACATTGTGATCAACCAGTCACAGCCTTCTGACATTATCTGTGTGCTGCTCCTGTGCTTCTTTAAAAAGTATTTTGTGCTTTGTCTGAACTAGTTTTCCAAATTTAAATTATTACAATTGAACAAAATCCTCAGTAACACTGAACAAAATCCTTATGAGCTGCAGGGTTAGCGAGTTAGCTTGCTGAGAAAGTAGGCTGTAAAAATGTGTTAATAGCAGGTCTTTCCAACTGAACATAATATTATCCTTCTATCTTTGTTAGTTTACTATAATCGAGGCTATTGGCAAGCTAACTGGTTAGCATAACCTACATACTTAGAAAGCTAACTCCCTAAAATTCTAGCCTATTGGCTAGTTTACTGGTTCAGTGTAACTGAGGATTTTGTTAAATTGCACTAACTTCAATATGGAAAACAGCTCAGAAGAGGCACAAAGGAATTTTAGCACACTGATGATGTCAGTGGACTGTGATTGGCTGATTGCAATGTTGGTCCAGGAACGCAATGTGGGATGTTGATCCAGAAGCATGTCTCACTTAGCAAAATCACACTGTGCGAAGCAAAAGTGCTGAGCATACGGCTGGATTAATGAGATTTATACTGCATGAATTGCCTGGGAGTTTGTGAGAAGCTGATTTGATAAAAGTTTTCTGCTGTTGAACGCTGACCCTAATCAATCAATGTTTGCTGTTCTCTGTGGAGGCATGTGGAAAAAAAAGAGTCCTTCACAAATTCAAGCTAACATAGCATGACTATCTGATATACAAATGGTTATTTTGTGGCTGAATTTTTCCATTTAGGAAACAATTTGGCATTACTGCTTCATTTTATTCTCGCTCTTCTTAATGTGTATTACAAGAGAAGCAGAACAATCCAAATGCAGCCGGGCACTATTCTTGGGTCATGTGGCTGAGCAGTCTGCTCTGTGGTTCAAACATATCTGGTTTCTCTGCAACAAGTGACACATTGCAGCGTTGATCAAGTAACCAAAGCTGAGTCTATTTATCACCATTTTAAACGTGTGGGCTAAAAACGGTCCACACTGGCTGTTCGGTCACAGGATGTTCAGATGCAACTACATCTACTGATTTCCGTCAGTTATATTTTAATTTTGTTAGTTTCATTTTGTGCGCACGGTAACCTAGAACCTAGTGAGATGACGAAAAGCTACAAAGCATAAAAGATTAGACACAGACCAAAGCATCTGGCTGAATGTGTGGACCTCTCACATCCCTCCCTCATGGGAAACAACCGAACTTTGACCTCTCTTTTTTTGGGACCAAGTTCACTTGTTCAGCAGTGAATGTGAGCTTTGTCTGGGCAGAAAAAGAAAAATCACATTTGGTGGAACAATATTATCTCTTTGTTAAGATGTGACATTTCTGTCAGTGAAATTAAAAGAGTCAAAGAGCAGTCATTTAATCTCAAACTTTCCCCACATTTTATTTACATTCTTGAGTTTTGCTATTGCTACATATGAGCAAATCAAATTCTAAACTACCATCAGTAGACTGTTGAGACAAAAACAAACAAAACAGCTATGGGACAAAGTCTATCTGGACTTAAGTAAGCAGTACTACTTGAAAAATTCCACATACTGAGGGGGATTAAAAGGTTTGATTCTCAAAAGAAAGACCAGGTAAGCCGAGGGCAGTAGAGTTAAACAGTTTACACGTAGTGACTTGCTGTTGGCCTGGGCTGTGGTGTCACAGAATACTGCTGGTGAAGGTGAGGTGCTTTAACCAAAACTGAGCAGTAGTAGTAGTAGCAGTAGTAGTAGTAGTAGTAGTAGTAGTAGTAGCAGAATAGCAGTAGTAGTAGTGAAGGTAAAAGGTAAAATTATACAGTCTTTCAGGACAGATTTAAATACAAAATATTCAAAGCCATACACATAGTGCAAACTAACATATGAGGAAATTACCCTGTCCACATTTTACTCCGTACATAGGATGAGGTCTTACACCCTCATCCTCGGAGACAATAGAACGCTGTCTACATCTCATTTACATTGACCATTAAAGAATTTGGTCTACAGCTTTTTTGGGAAAAAAAAAACAACAACAAACAAAGGTAAAATATATATCTTTAGTGTGGTTGGTGTTTTAAGGTTAGTGTGGTAATAGATTATTTTCATGCTCTCACCGACATTAGTTCTGAAAGTGTGTTATGGTGAGAATGAGTTTTCCTTTACGCCACGGTGCCCCCTGTGATGAGGAGCTCATAGGCAGGATCTCTGCTTCTGCGGCACAGCACGACGCAAGCACACAGCATCCCAAGCATCTGGAAAACAGAGACACACACATTATCAGTGTTCTTGGTTTTAAAACCTTTTTATAGTTGTTAGCCACTTACAACCCTTTATAAATGTTTGGGCCTCACTATAGAGCTATAACTCACTATTTTTTTGGACTTAAGTATTATAATGCTAACAGTGAGATTCTGGGAAACAGACTTATTTGCATTCCAGCTTTCTTGCTGTGAGTTAGATGGGAAGATCAATACTACTCTCATGTCTGTATGGTAAATATGTAGCTGTAGCCAGGAGACCGTTAGCTTAGCATAGCACAAAAACAAGATGAGGAAAACAGCTGCCTCTGTTACCAGGTAATAAAATCCACCTAACAGCTAATTAACACATTATATCTAGTTGTTTAAAAAGATAAGATACAGGAAGATTAAAATTTATTCACGAAGAACATTGTGCAGCATGTGCAATACAAAGTTGAACAGCATGGGTGCAAATTTATAATAACTAGATGACAGTAAGGTGCAATCTAAATATACAAAGCCAAAACAGGTTACCAGTATAGATGATAAATATGTTAGGGTTGCATATAGATATGTTTGTACAGTGTAAAAAAACCAAGTTGTTGTTTATGGGGTGCTAGCAGCTGGACTATTTCTTATGGCTCAGACAAACCCCCCCGCATTGAACGTCCATGGACAGCTAAGGTCACAGGGACATGCACATGGTTCCATTCATGGTGCAATTTAGGGTCAGGGTCAGCACCCAGCAGTAAACAGGAGGGCTTGAGTAAACGTAATGTCCTCCTACTGCCATCATCAGGTGAAACTGACACTAAGAAGACGCCGCTGAGGTTGGAGTGAATATCTGTTGAATATCAAACTTAAAAGTAATTTCGCTGCGGTGCAGCGGGTGTAGCTGGCTTGACTACAGTGCTTTGGACTGGACTGGAGTGTGGTACAAGACACTGCGTAGCTAGTGCTCTTGCTGTACGTACAGTCCTTGTGGTCACAAAAAAACCCTTGCGAACATAGGTGGATAATGACAGTTATGTCATGTGGACCAAAGTAGACCCTCGCAGAGATGCAGGCACGGAACCTATGATTTGGACCTTAGCCAGGTGCAGTGCTAAGATAAGCTTTATGCTAAGCTAATTGGCTGCTGGCTGTAGCTTCATATTTATCGCACAGACATGACAGTAATATCAATCTTCTCAGGCATGTAGAAAAATGATGTACATGTTGTAAGTTTAAACAAACTCATCCTTTCACTACTTCATCTGGGAGCTTGTTGCTCATCCTATAGAATTACAGTAATTGCGGCAAAGGTCCTGCAAAAAAGAGAAGAAAAATTCTACAGAAAACTGGTGATGTGAAAGTTACATACCTGGATGGCAGCAAATGTTAGTGCAGTCCAGATGACGTACATCATGATCTCCTTCAACTTCTTCACAACCAGAGCTTCACAACCCTGCACACACACACACACACACACACACACACACACACACACAGTAAGTTCAAACATACAAGTCACTTCTCTTTAAACATTAGAGGTGTTTGGTGTGAAAACTTGACACATTTAAAGGTTATTTTACTTCTTGGTAGAGCTCTTCAGGATGAGCAAGAGACCCCGTGCAGCTTCCAATGTTACTTTTGCAACAGCTGATGGGTACGCTGTTGTTTTTGGTTTCTTCGTACCAGTGTGTGTTCTGCCAGTCTGAGTAATTGTGGATCCCACAACACTGAAGCTGTGAAAATCAAAACAAAAACTTGAGTTTACTGACAACTACCTGCTCAGTCAAAGCAATTCCAACAGAAATATGAAGGTCAAACAACAACAATATATGATTTAAAGAGGAGACAGAATTTCTGTCCTCACCTGTTTCTGAATGTAGTCGATGGCACGGCTCTGGGCATTGCTGTTGGTGCCGTTGTACTCATCATACACTTTCTTGATAGAAATATTAACTTCATTTTCAACCTGCCGATGATTAAGAAGGGTGAGACAAAAATATGTGATGACACATCTTGAACTGTACAAACCTGCATGACTGAACACAAGCAGATTAAGGTGCGCATCAAATAAGGCCAAGACAAAAATAAACATGTACTGGCTTGCATCTGACTTTCTCACCTTTGCTCTGTAAACATATCCGAGAACCACCACCGCCACTTCCGTGATGAAAACCAGCAGGAGGATGATGACAAACTATTGATTGAATTTCAAGATACAGACACTTTGAAAAACTAACATGCATTTAAGTAAAAATTGGACTGTTTGACACTTTGGTGTGTTCTAGTTAGACAAAATACTATATGCAGTTATTTAAAATCTTTGATAGCTTCTTAAGATTTGCATTTCTGTTGCATCTGATTAAATATGACAAATGCTTTTGTCAAATTTGATATGTTTATGCACTGCTGTAATGCATCCTGAAACCCCACTTTCCCCTTCATCATGTTTTAAAGCTCACTACAAGAGGAAACTTTTGAACTGGTTTACTGACCGTAGTGAGACCACAGTAGCTCTCCCTCACAGTGGCGCAGCATCCAATGAGCCCAATAATGAAAAGGAGGGCTCCGACTGCAATAATGGTCACTGCTGGGATGAGCGTGTACACGTCTTCAAAGAAATGATCGTAGTCATCATATGTGATGAAGACATAGGCTCCAACATAGCACAGGATACCAGCGGCGGCCTGTGGATGACAAAAAAAAAAAAAAAAAAAAAAAATTCTATCAAGCCTCTACAGAAAGGGGAAGCGAGTAGTAACACACAGTGAAAAAGATAAGATCATGTAGTGGGGGGGAAAAAACATGTTAACTTGCTTTTATGAAGTCAAGTTAAACGTGTGAGAGGAATCATTATACATATAATGATGTCTCTTGCGTTCAATTTTTACCATGTGGCTTCAATTCACCACCTAATCATCTGTGTCATTAATTTCCCCCGTCTCCAAAATGTTCATACACGAGTGAGAGTTTCCCTACAGATGAGAACATTCTGCCGTCAATGTGGTTTTCATAGATCCCAACTTCTCGTTTGCCTCTTTCAGGCCTGGTTTTGTGCATACACAATGTATAGATACAAAAAGGACTGAATTTCAGGTATTGTTTGACTGGAGAAGTTTCGATCCCGCTTAATACAGGGTTATTTAGATTGCTATCTTTAAGGTATTGAGTACCAGTACCTCAGCCCAACACTTACTTTGCATGTTCAGACTTTACATCCAAAACACACTAGTAATCTCCTGAGTGGCTGGTAGATTTTTGTCACCAGCCACAGTGGCAGGTGACAAAAAAAGTTAATTTCCAACTCTGCTTAGTACTATAGAGGTGGATATGAAAGTACTTATTATTTAAAGTACATTTTGCTTTAATGCATGTGTGCAAAGGAGTCACAGAAGACATATTAAACATCTGTGATCAGCATTGTTACTCAGAGTGAGTGAACCTGCAGTTTACCAGAATGACCTGAGAGCTTTTTGTCAAAATGAGATGAACAACTTACTTAAAAATGTATTTTGAACTGGATTAAGTAAGCTGTCTTCTTGTATTATGCAATTATAAACATGTATAGCTGAATCATATTATCTGCTGCAAGTAAATTTAAGGAAGGTCAAAACAGTGACAGCTGGGGCGTCGGTGGCTTAGTGGTAGAGCAGGCGCCCCATGTACAAGGCTGTTGCCGCAGCGGCCCGGGCTTGACTCCAGCCTGTGGCCCTTTGCTGCATGTCACTCCCTCTCTCTCTCCCCCCTTCACGCTTGTCTGTCCTATCAATGAAAGGCTAAAAAATGCCCCAAAAATATCTTTAAAAAAAAACAACAAACAAACAAAAAAAAAAAAAACAGTGATAGTTTGACTTTAAACAAGCAACACTCAGCGTTGACAGAAGCCTTCAGATTCTTTACTTGAGTAAAAGCAGAACTTCCATAGTCCAAAAATAAACATTACAAATCCTGAGTTCAAAATGTTACTTCACTAAATGTACATGTTTCATCAGCAAACTGTAGCTTACTTAAGGTATCAAAAGTAAAAATACAAATTTTGCAGAATAGCTAATTTCAAAGTGTTAAAATGATTACAGATTATAATGTAAAATGATTGAAATGTAGAATAATTGAGAATTATAATTTATAGTGTATTTACCTATTAATTAATTTATTTCCTTTCTTTGGTATTCTTGATATTCAAGGTTATACTTTGGTTGATATAGGACAGGCAAAAATAAGCCTGAAGCTTCATCCTCTTCCTTTTTCGGTTACTGACTGTGAGAAAATTTGTGTGAAATAATCTTTGTTTCTCCACATGTATGTAACCAAACTAAAAATTATTCATTCATTATATTAATACAGAATTTTATAGTATCTTGATTTTGTAGTTCATCAATGTTTAGCTGGGTTTAGATACTTTATATACTACTGAGTAGATTAGTAGTATAGTATTGCAGCATATCATAAATGTGTGGTACCTTAGGTGAAGTATAATAATCTAAACAATAGACAAAGATCCTTGTGTGCACAGCTGCACTCAGGAGCGTTACAATAAGCATTAGAGACTGGAAGGTTTCACGCCACCACAGAGGAGGACAGAATTTATTTGTTGTGTAATTGCGGTGACGTTGAGTATGAGGTTCACTTCTTGTTTCACTGTCCTGTATATGAAGACATAAGGAATGTACTTTTCAGTAGGGTGACCTCTATCTATGTCTATTTCTTTTAGTGTATGATCATTAAAAAATTGTTTTTAAGAAAGGGGAACCCTTTTGGTGGCTGAATTTCTTTGCCAGGCCTGGGATAGAAGGCAGAGTATTCAGTTTCTGGACTGAGTAGTTAGATGACTTGTATTTTTGATTGTTATTGCAACATCATTGTAATGGTGTCTTGCAAACCCATGAGTGCTGGGCACATGTAAGTGTGCATGACACAAATAAAAATGAGTCAGTCAATATAAGCATGCAGTGGTGGAATAAATATTCTGAACATTTACTTCTTTAAATTAGAAGTACCACCGTGCAAAAATACTCTTGTCCAATGAAAAAGTCCTGTATTGAAAATCCTGCTTTAATGAAAGTAAAAAAGTTGTAGCATCAAAATAATCTTGAAGCATGTCCAGTTTCATATTATTTTATAATATATTACTGGATTATTATTAATTAAAGTGATGCATTAATGTTTAATATTGCAGTTGGTAAAGGTGGGGCTAATTTTAACTGCTTTATATACTAATGGATAGCTTGACCAACAATAACATATAACTGACTTATGTTAAGTAACTAATAAAAGCTATTAATTATATACATCAAGTAAAAAGTATTTGCCTCCAACATAGTGGAGTTGAAGTAGAAAACAGCATAAAATGAAAATACTTCAGTAAAGTATAAGTACCTCAAAATTGTACTTCAACACAGTACTTGAGTAAATATATCCTACTTAGCTTAGCTACATTCCAACAGTGACAACACTACATTTTTAAGCTAGCAAATGGTCTTTTTTATACTCTTAAACGTAATGACAGGTGCTTCATTTAACAATGCAGTGTTATCTGTAAATCATTAAACCTTAAAAGTAAATTTACCTTGCATAATGTCTTTCCTGCTGCTTCTCAAACTAATCCCTCCCTGGTTAAACAAAGGTCGGCTGCAGCAGCTAGCGGAGCAGCTGACTGCACACACACAGCTAAGCTAACATAGCTAAATACACAATGCTAACGTTAGCTAGTGACGCACGTTTCAAACTGTCGCAAAACGTCCAACTTACCCAGAATATCAGGTTCAGGAAAACCAGGACCGTCTTTGACGATGTAATGCCGCACTGCCCCATCTTTGACACGGGGGTTTAATGCTGTAGGTGTTGGATAAACAAGCAGGTTTCTACTCGGACATGTCCGGGCCAGCTGCAACACTCATCCCAGCGCTGTGTCACTGGATCTGGTTGCACCGGCGGAGCGACGCAGCGCCACCAGCACACGCGCGCACACACACACACGCCCACACACAACAACAAATGATCCACACACAAATGATTTGACCACCTCAAAATTCAAATATTACAGGTCTTGTTACCACAATATGCTGTATGCAATATTTTCTGTAATTAACTGTCAGCCTTATATATGCAGTCAACTATTAAAAATAAAAGTAAGTTAAATGTAATCAATATGGCAACTGGATTGACTTACTTTACTGACATCTAGTGGTGGAAAATGTGACTTGACTTTTACCTACTTGTCCCTCATACATAAAACATTTTTGGGTATCAGTACCACCACTATCACCACTCTGGGACCACAGGTCAGATTACACAGCCTTAATAATGAGGCATACTGGTGTCACAGTAGGAATGCAGAGATAAGGTCATTTATAGTGGAAAAAGATACAAGGGAAAACAATAATGAATTTGTGCACTCCATATGTTGATGCTGTGATTTATACTTATGAACATCAGTGGGTTACTGAATGGGCCCAACGTGTCAGGGACCCCCTGACCTTGATCTGCAAAATATCCCTCAAATTAATGCAAACCATTAAGAGACTCAAAATGATCACTTAGAGATATAAAGGAACTGCAATAAGACACAAAATAACTACAAGAGTGGGAAAGCAACCACTAAGAAGCACAAAATAACTACAAAAAGACACAAAATGACCACAAAGAGACACAAAATGACTACAAAACGGGGGAACAACCACAAAGAAACACAAAAAGGCGACAAAGAGACACAAAATAACAACAAAAAGGGGGAAAACAACCACAAAGAGACACAAAATGACTACGAAGACACACGAAATGTCTACAAAAAGGGGAAAACAACCACAAAGAAACCTCAAAATGACCACAAAGAGACACAAAATGACTACAAAGAGACACAAAATGACTACAAAGAGGCACAAAATGATTACGAAGAGGCACAAAATAACAACAAAAAGGAGAAAAACAACCACAAAGAGGCACAAAATGACCACAAAGAGATACAAAATGACTACAAAGAGACACAAAACGACTACAAAGAGGCACAAAATGATCACAAAGAGGCACAAAATAACAACAAAAAGGGGGGAAACAACCACAAAGAGACACAAAATGACCACAAAGAAACACAAAATGACCACAAAGAGACACAAAATGACTACAAAGAGGCACAAAATGATCACAGAGAGGCACAAAATAACAACAAAAGGGGGGAAAACAACCACAAAGAGACACAAAATGACCACAGAGATACAAAACAACCACAAAGAGACACAAAATGACCACAAAGAGACACAAAATGACTACAAAGAGGCACAAAATGATCACAAAGAGGCACAAAATAACAACAAAAGGGGGGAAAACAACCACAAAGAGACACAAAATGACTACAAAAAGACACAAAACCAGCAAAAAAGACACAAACTGACCTTAGAGAGACACAAAACAACTATTCAAAGTGACACAAAACAACAAAAAGATGCAGAATGACCACAGGGAGATGCAAGACGACAACAGCAGCAAAGAAAACAAGAGGTAAACCACCACAAAGTCTGTGTGTCTTGCTCTTATGTGGGAAAGGTGGTTGGGCATTTTTATCCGTGTTTTATAATCTGCCCATACATGACTTGATTAGGGCCTACATATATAAGCAGTGGCACCCCTGCTATGATTTCTTGTAGTCAAATGATTTTATCCCCTTTGTCCACCTGTTATAGGCTAATGAAATAAAACCATCTCAAATGAAACATTATACTGGTAAAGAGTGAAAAAGTGGCTCAAATGATGTATTATTTATGAGGAAGAGCGTAATGTAGGCCATGTCTAAGCTCAGGATCACTTTCAAAGTAAAGAAACCAGACACACTGTGAGATTTAGGCATTATTTATATTGTGCACATGTTCAAATGACAGAATTCTAAAAGATACAATGAACAGATTTGGTCATTACCATCAGAGCTTAAGGATAAAGGATTTTTCAAATGCAGCACAACAATATGCCTCCATTTGTGTGTAAAGGAATTTGTAGACTGATTTGGAAAAATAAACCCAATCTATAGCTGCTATAAACAGTGTTAAATATTTTTTTTCATACCAGTAGAGAAGCTGAAATCAGCATGCGTCCCAAATATTTTATCCCAGTGGCTGAAGTGTGGCGCAAAATTGGTGTTGGGTTTCTGATGGTGCACATCGTGTTTGCTGGGCCCTCCGTAGATGCCAAATGGTATCAGGCGTGACGTGGACCAGGGGAAATCATAGCCACAGTGATCCTCAATGGAAACATAGACATGCAACACCATGAAGGCCCATGTGGTGAGAAAGTGGCATCTCAGGATCACAGGATTCAGAGTGGTCCAGAAGCCCACTGTGACCAGCTCCCAGCCGCCAAGACACTGAGTGGCAAGAGCAAAGGGAGAGGAGTAGTTATGATGGATGGCATGGAAAGTGACATACAGCCAGCGGATCCTGTGATGGAGCAGATGCCAGATGAAGTACTGGAAGTCAAAGAGCAGAAGGTTGCCTATCACCCCTGCAATCAGCTCCAGCAGGGCCGGAGCCTGGTCCGGCAGGTCCACAGGTGGCCTCCATGCCCACTGAGCCACTGATGCTGGCAGCATGAGAAACACATGGTTGTACAAGGTGACACCTGCACAGTGCAGCAGCGTAGAGGCTGTAGGGCGACGGCTGGGTTGGATCTTGAATTGTTGGACCCATGCCCACTTTTCTCCCATGATATCGCAAAGGAGGAAAGGAAGGCACAAGACGAAGTAGGAAGACACGGTCAGAACAACGGGGAAGAGTGGAGATCTCAGATAGTCTCTGTAGTTGAGCCGCAGACTGTCCCACAGAGGCTGCAGCAAAGAGTCATTTCCTAAGCGTCTTATCCAAAGATCTACACTGGTATCAAGATCCATCCTGAAGTAAAAATCACAAGGTGAATATCTTATGACAATGTGAGGAATGGACTTGTTACAGCCAGAAACAGCAGCTCTGTTAAAGACTGTTTTCTATGAGTGTCTGCTTCACTGTGTGGGATCAAGTGACAGCTGGGTGCAACGATGCAACAAATTATTCATACACCCTGGGTAACTGGTAACATATAGCTAGGTCTCCGCGTGATATATTGTTCAGTATGGGATATCATTTTTAAAATCAGTGACAAATACGATCAAATTGTTTATTTGAGCCAGTATGAATATTACTTCCAATAACATATTCATTATTTTTCATGGTATGACACTTGTTTCACAGCACTCAAGGAGATAAAGGCACCTGGCATACCGATATAACACCACCTTATCCTGTTACAACAATATTCATAACTTGGATTATTTTCAGTGAAAAACTTGTTTCCCTAATGAACTAATGGAATATAAATAACTCACCAGGCATGGAACAGACACATATTCTGGCTTTATGACAATGTCAGAGGAAGGGAGTCACCAGTTGTTTTTCCTCATGCCGGTAAATCTGGATTAATTACGGCCTTCTTTGCTGCTCACGGTTTCAGTAAAATGAAACGAACCAAGCTAATAATTTGTAGCATCTCCATATGGCAGAACTGTAACCATTCATATTTATTTGCATGATCTAAACAGCTAACTAATATTAGCTTAAGTTGGAAGTCAACAATCTGATTTTATACATCCAAAGAACTTCTATAAAAATGAACTGCTTGGCAGCCAGACCAGGCTTCTAATTGAGACAGGCCTTTATTTGTCAAAATGTGTAGCAACACCAGGCTGGTAAAAGAGACTGGGTGTTAAACTGGGACAAGACTTAAATTTAAGTTTTACAATAAGATCAGACCTATTAATCCCACATCGGGGATATTCACACATTAAAGAAAGAAGAAGAAAGAAGTGGAAAAAGTAGCTGAGTATTAAATGAGGATAAAAATACAACAAAAATACAAATCAGATAAAAATAAAATGATATAAAATATAAATATACTATATAATAATTTCACTTATAAAGATACTGTATATCCATGATGTATAGTTGCACAGGGTAATTGTAATACACACAGTGTAGTATTTTCTACTAGAAAAAATATAAATATTATTGCACAATAATTGGTAAGATATTACAAGAAAGTGAAATATATATGATAAGAATATCTCTACATATAAAGTTAATGTTAAAGTAACAATAAAAGGTCTGTGACAGCTTTTAAATATGCCTATTGTGATGTAATTGTTGTCCCAGGTCAAGAATGAACTCTGCACCTCAGCCTTTGAGCCAACATGGGTGGGTCTTTAAAGTGCTCAGCTGATAAAGATTGTGCGATATGATTAAAACGCTCCTGAGCAGCTACTAAGTGGACTTTGTGGTGAGATTGTTTTCTCAGCTGGTCAAGAATGAACTCTGAACCTCTTCACGTCCATTTCACACTCCAAACTGCAGAGGGCGACAAAACACATTTTAACTAGTGCACAACGATGATATTCGGCAGCCTGTAATTTAACTCATCATAACCTTTACACATGATAATGTCGTTTGGTTACATCGCGGACCCGAGTGTTACCGAACTAACTCGGAACCTTTCGTCTAACGTAATGACGTCAGGCTACGTTTCCTGTTGCACGTAACGGTTCAGTCTCTGTGGTGTCTTGACAGTTAGCAGGTAAGGCTACTTTAAAAGGTTATTTGAGGCTGTTTGACCCTCCTTGTATCAGTACACGGAACAAACTTTAACGTGGACCCTTGTGTGCATTTGATATCAATGTAATGTAACAACAATAACTTAATTTGTCTAAATAAGCGGACAAACATTAGCAAAACACTCCCCCCTGTCGCCTGTAAGTAAAGTTTAGCTAGCTAAGCAAAATGCTAACGTTGTTTATTTTGTGTCCTCTTTAACATTAACGTTAGAGCAAAATGCCCAAATGCCACGTTATTGCTAGAGGGGTACTTAAATACTATTGTAGAAGACTTGGGCTTTAAGTGGACCCCATGTTAGGTAAAATGCAACTAACTGAACCAGAAACTTGTATGGGTATTTATTGCCGTGTAGATATTTAAAATACCAGGTAGATCATTCACCTAACGTCCAATTAGAGCAATAAAACAGGTTCAAGTCCATCTGACTGACCTCTGAATACGTGAGGCATTAAATAAAGGCAAATCTGATGTTAGGCTTGGCCATACTATCTGGTCAAACACCTGCAAACATCCTGTTTTTAACTTTATATCGAAGGTAAGTCAGTGATGTTTTAAAAATATTGTTACAAATTTGGGAAAAAAGGTCTTCGGGGAAAAATGGTAGCTGGCTGGAGGGGCGTGTTGGTGTATGTGTTTGACTGCATGAATAAGTAAACCTGAGCTGTAGCTAAATGTACCCTGCATGTTATGGGCACCCTGCCTGCTAATTGATATTAGCAGTGGCTCTTTAAACAAGCTGAGGAGGTGGTCCCCAACTGTGTAACCTGACGACCCCAGACTGAGTTTCATACTTTATGGATATTTCATATTATTCAATGTACTCAACAGTACAGGACAGCTGATAAACTGTAGAAATCAGAATCAAACATGCTTTTATTGTCATTGTATTATTAAAAAAACACTACTAAATTAGGAGTGCTACTCCTTTAAAGTGCTGACAGTTAAAAACCACATCCTCCATACATTCAGCCATCCAATCCACACAATGATAAATAATAATAAGTAAGTGTAATAGGTTAAAAAAAAACCTACATATTGCATGTCTGTGAATATTGCACATATAGTGTAGTAGATTGTTTATGAATATTGCACATTTAGTGCAGTAATTATACCCATAAAAAGGGTTCATCCTGTGTATTTGAATTCAGAAGCTGGGGAAGCTGTGTTTGAGTCTGTTTGCCTGGGAATTGAAGCCAAATAGTAAATGCAGGAAGTTTGTGTAAAACAAGCGAATTGGATGACATTTCAGTAGGTTATTTCCTGTGCATGTTGCATCAAAGATGAGTTTTACTGTCATTTTTAGTAACTTTTAACACAATTCTCTGTCTGTGTTATCATTATTATTATTATCATTATTAGCAGAGAGACAAGGTTCTCAGAATATAGCTTTTATTCAGGTCTTCTCTGTGCCCTTACCCACAGAGTTTGTTTAACAGTTCATGTATTAAATAGGATTCCAGACTTGCAAAATATCATTTAGTCTTCTTAACAGAAATGAATGAATCCAGAGATATAGGCCTACTGTACCTTTGTAAGATAAAAGTTGTTATCTACCGACATAATTACTTCTGCGCACAAGTAGGGCTGGGTGATGTAGAGAAAATTAAATATCATGATGGTTTTGACCAAATACCTTAGAACAATATCGCAGGGTTGACTATTGCTGCTTTCACAAAAACCTGACACCGCAAGATTTTTTGATGAATAATAAATTAGTCATGTGGATATGATGACAAAGTGGGTAAAGGCAAATAATAGAACAGTTAAAACAGTCCAGTAAGTTCAGAAAATTACATCACTTTACTTTAGCACAGCCTTTAAAACCAGGGAAAGACAACACTAATGATATTACAATATCCAAAATCTAAGAAGATATCTAGTTTCATATCACAATATTGATATAATGTTGATACATTGCTCAGCCCTATGCACAAGATAATTATTTGTTGTTATCGACACACTGTTGTAGATGATAGTGTTCTTCTAGCAGTTTGGGGAAGTTTGTGTCTGTTTCAACATGACAGTGCCCCTGTCCACAAAGCACATAAACAAAAGGTGTTCCCAGTTTAGTATTGATGAATTAAATGTCTGTATTGCCCAGCATCAGTGTCCAACCTCAGTAAGACTCTTGTGACTCTTGTGAGCGCAAATGTCTGTATCAAGGTTTCAAAATCTTGTACAAAGTCTTTTCAGAAGAGTGGAGACTGTAATCACAAATGAGTGTTTGTGTGTCCACATACTTTTGGCCCTGCAGTTTTTACAGATAAGTAGAAGAAGTAGGTCCACCTCTTTATTCTGTGTTACTGCATTCATTCATTCATTCAGGTGTTAATAATGATGGAGAATGGTGAGGGAGAGAAGACAGCTGCTTCAGAGCCAGTGCTTCATACACAGCCGCTGTGCCGCTTCTTCTCTCAAGGAAGACACTGCAACTTTGGGAAGAGATGCAAATTCCTACACATTAGAGATGACGCCAGAGCTCATGAGAGGAAAACTATCAGGACACCCAGCCAGTCAGATGTCACATCTCCAAACTTAGAGGTTCCTGGAGGAGATATGGGACCTCCTCCTCCAAATAACCCCAGGGTTGCTCCAGCAGCTGGCCGCCGCCCCTGTCGCTACTTTATCTCAGGCCACTGCACCATGGAAGACAGGTGTCGCTTCTGGCATCCACCACAGTTCCCCCCAGTGGATGACCACCCTGTTCCTAGGATTAACCCAAGACCAGCGCTGAGTATGCCACCAGTACCCCGCCCTGGCACTCTCCAGGAGGTCAAGCTGCGTGACCTGACAGAGGATGTGGCCAAGCAGCTACGAGACACAGAGATCAAGCAGTTGAAGAAGCGTTTTCCAAAAGATCAGCTGATTATTCAGGAACATGATGATGGCAAAGTTACTTATTACAGAGTGACTGTAGAGGCCACTGATCCAGACTGGGTAAACATTATATTTTACCATCTTTCTCCTCTCCTTCCCCGAAAGATTAAAGAAAAAAATCCATCCACACGTCTGTAATACAGCACACCTCAGTTTTAATAAGTGAATTCTAATAAGTCTTTACTCAATGGATCAACATAGAGTAGGAAACTGAAGCCTCTCTATGGACAATAAATTGTAAAACCATTGCTTCTATGCTGTGAAAGTTTAATTGTTAATTAGTAAGGGATACCAGGGAATTTGAATTACATAAGCTGCACCACTGAGATTCAGTTAAGCCTATTTGTTATATGAGAAATGGGGTAAAGCAGCGATTAAAACTTGGCTATTTTGGCTCATTTGAAAACAAGTAATTTAGAAAAATATATTTGCTGTTCCACAAGCTACAAACCCCCAGTTAGGGTAAAACATAGCCACCCATTTAACAAAAATAAATATAACTGCCATATCAGAATTATTAACCCATTTTATCAGCATTGTCACTGAAGCTATAATCCACAAGTTTCTTCTGCAAATCATGAATGAACCAACTCTTCTTACCTTTGCAATGCTTTGTTTAGTTTACAAAGATTAAGACCCTGACAGTATTATCTGTAAATACACTAACTCTGCATTTTAACTTGCAGCCTTTTGATCTGAAACAAGTCGACATCATGGTGAGCTTCCCAGACAGTTACCCCCTGGAGGTAAAGACCACTGCTTCCATTTAAACTGGTTCTTTAAAATACCATGCAGTAAATTGTTGACATGGAATAACAGTTGCTCATCACCTTGGTATGTTTTCTTAGATTTTCACATTGGACATACCGTTGGACCAGGAGCTGCCACCAGTTATGGCAAGGTGAAAGCATGTACAGTTTATGTTAAACATGTAATGATAAGGGCCACTGGTGTTGACATTTATATAAATGTTTGGCTACATAGACATGTACAGCAAGCGTCACTGGAGTGGCTCCAAGCCAAGCATGCAACCAATCAGCTTCTGGGAAAGCTGGAGCTGCTCTTCCGGCCTTTTCTTCGCTGGCTAGATCGAAGTTTGGAGAGACTGTTCACTGAAGGAGCCCGGCAGGTGAGACAGCTATTTTTTCTTTTGAATTTACTGAAATAACAGGTAATTTACTGCATTATTTTATTTTATTAATGCTGAAAGATTTTCTCTTGATTGTTTTTGCAGTTGAAAAAAGACATTGATTTAGAAAAAGCTGGACTGCAGTTCATATCATACCAGGAACTCCAGGCAGCAGTGTGCGAAAAGTCTGGGAACGATCAGTCATCCGATGCCGCTGCTGCAGATGAGGATGCGTGTGACGAAGCAAAACTGGAAAAGACAGAGGACAAGGGGACAATAGAGGGGGGAAAGTTAGTGCAACAGGAGGGTCCAGGTCAGCAGCAGCACGAGGAGGAGGAGGAGGCCTGTCATCTGGTGGAGAACATTAAGATCAGCGACCCCCGCAGAGGCACAGAGGTGAAGCTGCTGGGACTAAGGCTAGGAGAGAACACAGCCACCGTGGCGGCCCAACAAATCACTGTTTGTCTTCAATGTAACAGGTAAAGAAAACAAGTTAAATGTTGTAAACGTGTCACAAATTATAGTTGATTTAATTACAATGACATGCAATTGAAAGCTTGGCTGTTTGTGTCCTGTGTGCAGGTGTAAGGTGACTGCAGACCTGACACTGACTGGAAGAGCACCCTGCAGCGCTCAGTGTGAAAAGTGCAGTGCTAGCATCAATGCTGCATTCAGGCCCTGCTTGCTGCACCATTACTGTGATGTCCTGGGATACCTGGACCTTCACAATGCTGCACCTGCCGACCTCGTGCTCCAGGACTGTGACTTCATTGCGGGCTGCCTCAGCTGCTCCCAGGAGGGCCCTGTGCTGGTGATGACACTTGTCCTTCTCAACACTGCACATCTGTTTCGTTTAAAAACCAGCTGTGTTAAATATCACCAGAACTGAAACATGTTTAATGAGCTTTTTTTTTTATATTTTCAATTTCCTCAGAACGTCTCCTATGGTCAAACAAAGGAGTTTAACTGTGAACACTGCCACAACAAGCTCAGTATTCTGGCTGAGAGCACAAGATTCCAGTATATTCCCCCCCGTGTCAACAAAACAGGTCGGCGCTCACCTACATTTGCTATCAAAGGGATCAGCAAAGATTTAAGATCTTAACAAACTGCCACAGTTGGCTCTCACCCCAGTGTTACCACACATTGTTATATTTGGCTACACAGTACTTGAAAACCTTTAATCACAAGCCTTAGTATATCTGCATGAATGTTTACGGGACATAAACATGTTTCCTTTGTGCAGGTCAAAGTGCCGGCACTGTTAATTACAAGACGATAAGAGATCCAGCCGTGCAGAAGGGGAAGCCACTGCCAGAAAAGGGAGCGTGCAAGCATTACAAACAGAGCCATCGCTGGCTAAGGTATCATCTTCTCTCTGACTTGACATGGAAGCTCTGAGAGGAACACGTAGATTTTTGTGACCGTGTTATGTTGGTGACAGGTTTCCATGCTGCGGCCGAGCTTACCCCTGCGACGTGTGCCACGACGTGGACCAGGACCACCCCATGGAACTGGCAACCAGAATGATTTGTGGCCACTGTGCCAAAGAACAGGTGAGCCAAAGACTTGACATGACATTGCATCACATTTTTTAAAATGGTGAGGCGAAACTTTATTTACATCGAGGGAAACTGTCTGTACTGTCACCCAGTAGTAAGTTTAAAAGCACATTATTTGTTGTTGCAGCCATACAGCAATGGAAAGCCTTGCATCAGCTGTGGAAGCATGATGACAAGAGGTGCGCACACCAGCCACTGGGAGGGAGGACTGGGATGCAGGAACAAAACCAAAATGAGCAGGTACATCTATCCAACACATTCATTTTGAACACTACCAATAAGAACATAATAGTAGTAGTTTTATTTGTAAAAAAAAGACTTTTTTTCTGTGGTGAAAACGTTTTGTTTTTTATTTCTTTATAGAAATGATCGACAAAAGTATGCCAACACCAACAAAACGGTTTCAAGGAAGGCTCTGGCTGAAAAGAAGTAGCTGGTGAAGAAGAGCATTATCGCCTTAACTTGTGAAAAGACAGACTGATACGTGATTTCAATGAAATTTTTTGCAGATTTTCCCCAAATAAATCATGTTGTTATGATCATTCAAAGTGATTGTGAGAAATGTTTGTGTTTTAAAGTCCAGACATTTCATGTGATTGAATTTCTGTGAAACAAAATCAGGGTCTAATCTGCAAAACAAATTAAAAAACAACTATTTGGAGCATTTCACTTTTACAGAAAAATGTCTCTGCCCTCCTTCATTTCATGCATTCAAATATTTAACCTTGTGCTGTCTCAACAGTTAGAAGCTTATCACTTTGTTGTGTCTAATGCATGTTCTTGAATGGCTTTGTTAATCTTCTTGCGGAGGTCTCCTGAAAAAAAAAAGCAGCTGGTCTGTTCTGATTGAGAGAAAAGCCCCTTCTGTTGATCTCCACTATATAAAGGCAGAACTTTGTCTGGATCCTGAGACTTGCAGCAGCTGTCAGTGGCACCACAGCAACATGTTGAACATCAGTGACTTGCCTCTGCACCTCCTGCCCTCCAGGGCCTCGGACCGTCTCCTGCAGCCATTCTGGGACTATTTGCTTTTTCACCATCGGCCTCTCATCTCGTCTCCTTTTTTCCCCGTCCTACTCGCCTTCTCCAGCTATTTCTTCTTCAGCATACCTTTTGCTGCGCTGGACCTCTTCGGAGAAAGGGTGCCTTTTCTCTATCAGTACAAGATCCAGCCAGACAGGCTGCCAACAGTGGGAATGATGGCGAAGAGCTTCATGACAGCGCTGTATAACCACGTATTCTTTGTTCTGCCGGCTGTAATAATTGGCATGTTCATACTGCCTACGCCAACACTTCCACAGGACGCTCCTACTCTATATGAGGTATTCATAGATGGACTGGGCGTGCTTCTCCTCTTTGACACTCAGTACTACATTTGGCACTTCGTACATCACAAGCATGCACAGCTTTACCGGTGGATTCATGCGATCCACCATGAATACGTGGCGCCTTTCTCTTGGTCGACTGAGCAGCTCAGCATCCCAGAGCTGATGACTGTTGGATTCTGGAGCAACCAGGACCCGGTTCTTTTAAAGTGCCACCCCTTGACCACATGGAGCATCACCGTTTTCAGTATCTGGATGTCTGTGGAGGACCACATAGGCTACGATCTACCATGGACCCTCAACCACCTGGTGCCTTTTGGTCTGCTGGGCGGTGCACCTGCTCATGACATGCACCACCAGAAGCCGAGCAGCAACTACGCTCCTTTCTTCAGCCACTGGGACAGAATCTTTGGCACTGCCGTTCCTCTGAAGAAGAAGATAATGAAGTAAATGCAATTTATGTTCAGTGTTTTTTTTCCTTCTCAAGTTATTGTCACTATTATTTTAGCACTGGCACATTCACAAGTCATGACTTTTATATTTGCTACTGTTCATTTTATTGCACTGATTCTTTGCTGCTCCACCAGGTTTTCTTTGTGAGGCAATGTGAGATAAAAGATGTGGAAAAGTGTATTTTTTTATGGCTTTTCATTCAATAAAATCATATGTAAAAAGATTCTTGCACTACTGTTTCTATTGACATTATGACTAAAAGTCGTATAAATGTGGACACATTCAATTCAATATCCTTTATACATGTCATGCATGCATAATCGCACTTAAAATATTCTAGAAATGTAGCCAATAGTAATTACTATAAGCAAAGCAAGCACAAACTTCCTGTTCTTGCTTTTCTCCCAATCTTCTTACACAATACAAAGTCTCTGAAAGAGCCTTACTCAGCAATATTTTGCTCACAAATCCCACGATGCAATAAGAAGCTTTTGAACAAGAAAACCTAGCACTGTTGTCCGGGCTTGTCAACAAGAGCTCAAGTACAGTACAAGGAGAATTAAGGATAACCTCTACTTGAGAAAGTGCTGAGCTGTGACTGGGCAAAGTCTGCAACACTGACTTAGTGGGGAATCCATTACAAAGAATGACTCAGCAAAAAGGGAATCAAATAAAGAAGACACTAACGTGGATGTGGAGGACAGGAATGGTATGGTTATGTTGAGCTTGAAGGTTGATGCCTGACCTTGGAGATATCAGTTTGACAAAAGTTTCTCAATACAAGGTTCACTTAGTTTGTTCCATCTCCATGACGACTGAGCAGCACCATCTGCTGAGGAAGAACATTAGATGTGGCTGAAAGCTTTAGAAACTGGGTATGTGGAACTTGTGATGAGATATTTTTGCCAAATGTCTTCATGGTTTCTTCCAGGGGTGGGACCAGGTCTATGTTTTGCAAGTCACAATTAAGTCTCAAGTCCCAAGTCAAGTCCTATGATTTGAGTTTGGGTTCTAAACATGTCATAATCCACTCATTACCAGGTGTAATGCCAATTTTAAAACAGAGTAACAATATATTGCAATTACAAAATTATGATTGCTTTTAAATTGTGTTTAATTCAACATAACTATTTATCCCGAAGGAAATTCTTGTGCCAGAGAATGCTTCAAATAACAGTAACACTGAGTACAGTAACCACAATTCAACATTCACAACAAGAACAGCCAGTGGGTTTTCTGGGTCTCGGTCACTTACTGGGCCCAGTTTTAGAATATTAGAGTATTAAATATCTGGCAAAATATACAAATAGACAAGAAGTGTTTTCAAAGAGCAAAGGCAAAACCAGTGCCTAATAGAGTAACAACAGGAGTATGATAAGTACAAGAGTTACTAAAAATGAACTAAAATGGTGGAATATTACAATATAAATGGGGGTGATATTGCTCTAAATTGACAAGTGAACATGATATTGAAAAGTTATATTACACATGATGTTGTCAAACAAAGCATGTGGGGAATTAAGTGTCAACTTGCTAGAAATAAGTAGGGTTGATGTTAGTTGATTTAAGAAATGAAGGGAAATAAATTAATTCATGGCACATGTTTAATCTTTGGGATTGGGCGAAGGTATCAAGTAGTTTCATGTCAAAAGGTTCAAGTCCAATTAAGTAGCAAGTCATTAGTGGTAAAGTCCAAGTGGAGTTGCAAGTCCATTTTGATTTTGTTGAGTCCAAAGTCTTAAAATTTGTGACTTTAATCATGTGACCACACCTCTGATTTCTTCCTTTGGATTTACCTGGTTGTGTTCACAGGATGTTGTCAGCTGATGTGCTTGTGTCCAATTTGTAATATACAAGTATTGTATGACTGTTTTTTCCTCTTTTTGTCCAGATACACACATTTTTTTGTGGTGACTAATTTCTGCTCATTAAAAAAAAAACACAGTGCTTTACATATTACAGCTTATAAGTGTTTGTAACTGAATTATTTTAATTGGTCAATAACCCACAACCATGCAACAAATAATTAAATAAATTTATTTGTCACAGAAAATAAAAAAATAAAACCAATGCTATAAAAGTTTCAGTGAAGACTCTTATTTAAATACTGCACAAACATGTTGGAAATCTGTCCGGTGTTCTCTGTTGGGTGCATCTTGGCGTAGCTGATGAACTGGCGTCGTAATTTCCTCAGCTCCGCCATGTTGATGCTCCTGGTGAGCTCGATGTTAAAACGTCAGGTTAAGGACATTTAAGTACAAGAAGAAGACAGAAAATTCTCCTGAGGATTTCTACAGTACAGCTGAGCTCCCAATAAGCAATAATTAATTGACCAAAAGAATCCGAAGGTCACATTATCATATCTTAACCTTCAAGGTAAACACACACAAAGTACTGAACGTTACTGACGTCATGCACCCATCATTAAAAGGTTGACCAGCACAAAACCTAATGTCCTTTTTAAGTTAGTTTCAGCCTGGATTAACGTGTTCAAAAAAGAGAAAATCAAAGTGTTCTGACGCGGTGCAGCTGCCAACACAAATCCACTAATCTATGTAATTTGGTTTCTCTCTCCCAATACGTGTCCCCCAGTATGTTATTACGGGCGAGACCTTTAGCAGTGATTGGCTGCTGTGCCTTTCATTATAAGTTAGTTGATCGACGTGCATTCATCCACCTTCTCCTTCAAACAAGTCATTTGATGTTGAGTACTTTGCCTCCTGCTGGTTAGGGAATGTGACTGATTTGTAATACAAATTTCAGACTGTCATTAACTGTGAAAGGTCACTGCGAACTCATACCACATGAAAACAAACCAACCAGAGCCTGTGATAGGATTCTTAGAAATGTGGGTTTTAAATTAAAAATGTGGACATGTACATGTGTCAAAAGGATATCTTTTCTGTAGCTCCTGGAACTGGAATCAGATCCCCGGGAACACTTGTCTTCTGTGCGTTGAAAATTGTCTGAAAATATTAAATGACATCCATGAAACACAAATCATACAGAACATTATGTTTTTACTGTCAAATACAAATCAGCAGGTGCTTTAGTGTGTAGGGAGTGTAAGGAGCAAAGTGGGACCTGCACACTAAGAATTAAATGGACTGATTAATCAAAATGAGAAAAGTACTTGTTCTTCTAATTATTCATTACAGGGATTTTTTGCAAAAAGAGTTAACGTGTGTACTGAATATTAAGGCTATACTGAATGCATTTTTCCCCTTTTAATTCAAAGCTGCTATATGTCATTTGGGACCTGCTCTAGTGGGTGAGCTAGTGGGTGCCCCTCTATAGTATAATCTTTATATGCAACTGTGCATAAATATCAGATTCAAACAGAATGAAGAGACATGCAAGAAACAAATAAATAAATTATTATTAATTAAAAAAAAAAGGCTGCACAATGTTTAAATGTTGATTAAGGATTCAGATATCAACTTCATGACTGAAGCTTAGAGGCATTTGGTACAGCCCTACTCAACAGCAAAACAAGAGCAGCTGATTTCTTATTGGCTAACAGCAATTAGCAGACACAACCACAGCGAGGACACACTGGTGATTGCAGCACATTAGACCAAAACACATTTTACCAACTGTAACAAACATCCTATCATATCGACTAAAAGCTCTCTAACACACTCCTCCTCTGTTTTCCTTGTGAGGGAAGAACAATTATGACACAATGGTACATAATGATGCATTCAGATTTTCTGATGTCATCACTGACGTTTGGATAATATTACTGGTTTCTTCTAATTACACCAATGTGCAGCTGATTCATATAATAGAAACGTCAATAGGTTCTCCAGCTGTGTCACTTTGGGGCAAAAGCATCAATGTACGCTATCCATTTAGTTACAATAACAGATGGTAGTTCAGGCTGATATGGGTGTAATTTATAGTCACGTTTCACATATAAAATCTCTCACAACAGGTGGTCCTTATAAAGAATTGCTGCTCAATCCATCTGCATGTGACAACGCTGAACCCCCCTCCACCTCCAATATTATGACTGTTTTCAACATCTGTTCATATTCAACAAATATCTCAGGCTCTACTGGAGGGGTTTGTGAGCTCAGGGTCAGTCAGTGTCCAACTTGCACAGATTACTTCCAGAGCATCATGACTTCAATTTCTGTGCTTTGTAAATTAACATTTAAAGCAAGAATTTCTCTCAATATGACGATTCAGTCCATCATTTTGAATTTTCAGTGTGTAGGTCTCACTGTGGTGATCTTAAAATATGACATTACTGGTTTCAGCAAGAACAGTATCCAAGGAGAAAGATCTGAGTGACTGACAAATGATGATATGAAGACATACCATTAACACATCTTGTGTGATCTTGTCCAACTCGTACAAGAAGTTTGCAGATGACAATGGTTGCTGCAGAGAAAAAGAGTATCTCTGTTACCCCAAGATAGTCCAAAAAGACAGTATGACAGAGCACACATTGCCTGCATGCTTGTTTAAAACATCATGTCTCTTACACTCTGTGTGGACTGGTTTGGTGGGGGTGCTTTTCTTTTGAAAAGTGCGTCAGAAATGGCGTCATATGGAAGCGTGTCGTCTTCCAGGATGGTGAAGAGAGGACTGTCCCATCGGTTTCTGGAGTCTGGAGCTTCAAATCTCAGCACTAATGCATCAAAGCTACAAAACACAAACCAAATGTCAGGCAAACTAGGAAAACAAAACTGGAGGGGGATGATTTTTGACAGGCATAGAAATATTTTAAAAGCATTTACAAAGGTAAAGACAGTCCTACTGGAGACTGACATCGTCCTCTACTGTACATGTAGAGGCTTCTCACTCACATGTCCTGGGTGTACTGCTCAGCAGCATCTCTGTTGGTATTCCACGTTGAACTCACTTCATCTGACGTCAAACAGTATACCTTCATCAAAAGAAAGCATATGATTTTGACTTGTGTTATTAACATTTGGGTGATAGTCTTTTAGAAAGCAAAAATCCATTACTTATTAGTAGTAGCATACTCACCAGGCAGTGTGGTGTTTGTGAATGTTTGATGAGACAGAACAGTTCGTAACGGTAGCCTGAAAGGTATTTCAAGTTTTAAGGTAAAAGCATGAACAAAACATAATGTTTAAATGCAGAATGTACGTGGCATGTGATTGTTAGCAGGATTTACCTTTTATGTAGTTTAATGAATCCAAAATTACGATGTCTTCCCTGTTGACTTTCCTAAACAACAATTGAATACAAGGTTAAAAGGCATGTGACAGACAGAACATCACTGATAAATCTCATTCAAAAAACAGACCTGAAAAACCCACCTCTCTACTTCAGCTTTCAGAGACGCTCTGATATTTTTTTCCTTTTGGGAATCTGCAACATATCCAACAAGCTTTAGATCACAGCAGGAGTATGGGAAAAGTCCAGGGTCACTTTCTAGGAATTCAATCTTCTTTGTGACTGTTTATTTGTGATAACAAACAACACAAATTGTGCTATTTAAATGTTGTTTTTTTTAGATATTTTTATGGGCATTTTTTGCCTTTAACCGATAGGACAGTGAAGTGTGAAGGGGGGAGAGAGAGAGGGAGAGACATGCAGCAAAGGGCCACAGGTTGGAGTCGAACCTGGGCCACTGCAGCAACAGCCTTGTACATGGGGCGCCTGCTTTACCACTAAGCCACCGACACCCCCAAATTGTGCTATTTGAAACAAATACTCCTATGGTAAATTAATTTGCCAGTTATTTTCCTGATTTCTTGATTGCTGTGAAACTGTGCCTACTTAGGGCAACAAAAAGGTTAATCTTGGGTGCATCAGTACAATGGACAACTAAGTAAGAATGGCAAAGGAGATACCTGCACACCACTACAACTGGGCTGGACAGCCACAAAAAAAGGTTAACAGGCTAAATCAATGCAAAACAAGATGTTGATTTATTAAGAACATCCGTGCACGAAATGAAGGGTGCTCAAAGTGCAAAAAATAATAAAAAGTGAATAAAAACAGCAGCAAACATCCAAGCAAAAAAAGTGAAAGACTGAAACATTTGATTCTGCTGCATTCTTTTTGTGGCACTGATGTCAGCCTGTGAACCTTTTTTAGTATCTCCTCTGCTGTCCTTTCTTGATTTGTGAAAAGGAAACAGTAAAAAATGGCCTGCCCAAATTTATATTTTGCTTGTTTGAATGTCTGTAAAACTGTCCATAACCCAAATATATTTAATTGTCAATCAGTGAGGACAAACAAAGGTAATGTAAGCAGTTTTCACATTTGATAAGTTGGAACCAGTGCTGTCTTCTTTTTTTTGGCTTTCTTTTTGCTAGTAAAATTATTAAAATTCTTGGTGACTCATTTTACTAGGTGATTATTCGATTAGTTTAAACATTAAATTGCATAAATATTAAAAACCCTTTTAGATGCTGAAATCAGATATTTTTTAAATTGTGGTGAGAGAATGAAGTTATCTAAACATCCAAGTAATGTATGTAGTATTAATTTACCAGTATGTTGAAGATAAAACCATAGTTTCTGTTGCAAAGAAAATATCGAGTATAAACCTGGTGTGTACTTTAACACCAACAGCCTTCATCACTGGGCATTGATGACAGTTGTTCACCAAACTCCATTCAAAATACCATTAAATTGAAGATGGCAAAACCCTAGACGCTCCATACTACACGAAAGAACACTGATACATTTTCGACAGACAGTGTTATCATTCGGCTACACATCTAACAACATTACAAGTCTATTTTAATAAGAAATTGTATTTTTAGCTTACTGGCTATCATGCTAACAGCTAATCACAACATTTCTTCTTCAGTTAAGTTAGCCTGAGTTCATTCAGTGACGTAAAAATATAACGGCTGAATTCAAACATATTAACGGTCAGGTGTGTTGCTAACATGTAAAGAGACTCTCCAACAGAACACTCACTACTGACAAAACTTTAAACTAATATTAGCTAACAAGCTAACGCTAAATTAAGCTAAGTTAGCTTAAACTTGCCTGCGTACACTGAGTTTCTCTCAACGCCCAGAGCTCCGTCTCCTACAATATGAACCTTTCTCTCGGTGTTCCCTTCAAAATACTCCTTTAGTTCTTCTGCCCTGCGTGTTTTACCACTACAGGGGTAACCACACATCACTATGAGAGGCATTACTGCTGACAGATATATAAACTAGCATAAGATGTGATAAAACATGCTGCTACTTTCACCCGGATGTGATTGATGCAAACGTTTTCATAGATGACCTACAGGGGGCGCCAGAAAGCTAGCTGAATATAACTCATTTCTGTCATTCATACATAGACAATATTTTTACCGTTAAGTAAATAGTAACTTGATTAATAGCAATTAAACACATATTAGTATTCGATTATTTGCTACCTTTAATAGAATAAAGAAGATTATTTTGGGTATAAGTTTATTAACAGGAGGCACTGATACATAAATAGGCTCAAATGACTCCAGCCATGAACAAATGAGTGCATACTGACATCACAATGTCATATATATCACATTAATAAAACAAAAAACATATTTATGAGAGCTTTTTATCAAGAAATTAAATCAAAACTGTCCTCTTCATCAGCAGGATTTCATATCATTAAAATGTTGGTTGAAATGTTCCTCAAGCAGAATCCCCTCCTCCTCTGAATAGATGGAAAAAAAATCATTTGTGCATGATGAATTTTTAATATAATGCAATCAAAAAAATCATAATATATATATATTTTTTATGATATAATATAATATGATCTTACATGTCCAGTGCCTGTTTCCGTTGTGTGTGTTTGGCAGTTTTCAGCATCTGAATGAGCAGGTCTTCCACTGGGTACAGAGGACCAACACCTCTGACTTCAGACGGAACATTTACGTCTTCAAAGGCAGACTTCATAAAGGAACTATCCACAACACTTTTCTTGCCCATGAAATGCCCTTAATTTACACAAAATACAACATCAATACAAACTGCCATAAAAAAAAGCACACACACATGACATAATATGCATTAGTGTTATTTCTCTTACCTGTCGCCCACAGATTCCCCCTCGGATTCACTTTGATCTTTGAAACTTTATTTCTCAGCTCAGTCAAATCAAGAGTCATGGAAGATGTCATGGCAATGTATGAGATAAGAATGAGAGAAGACAGGAATCCTGCTCTGCAGATCTTTGTCAAAGTGCCTTTCATTCCTCAAACGTGTTCTGTGCAAAGTTGGTGTCAGTTAATTAAAATCTCTTTGCTGTTGTGTCATTTTGGGGCCAGCCAGTTATACTGAGATAGGATGGGCTTAATATTCTAATGGCATGAAGCGGGTGGTTTCCTATTGGGTGAATGATGCACATCAGAGTGCCTTGTGCTATTGCGACTTGCTATGACGATTGTGAAGTGTGTGACCTCAGTGCAAACCTGTAATTATCACATCCAATACCATTAGACACCTCCCTCCCCTGCATCCTCTGAGCAAATCTTTAACACGAGACAAAAGACAAAACAGGTGTGTAATTAAATGCACCGATTTATTTGTAAGTACTTTGACGTAAACATTACAGCAAGGCACATGGGCCACTGCATGCTGAATAGATGTAATGGCTTAAGAAATGCTGTGAATCCAGGGTTCATTGGCTACTGTATGTACACAGGTTACTTTCCTATACAAGTCCTCGCTGTACATAGTATCAAAAGTACAAATATCTTTCGACGAGCATTATAAAAGAACAAGTCGTGAACAAGCCTCTGCAGCACAATGGCTGCAGTGTGGTAAATTAAGGTTTTAAGATTACAGAGAAACAAAGAGCTCCTATAGCACTTAAATAGAAAAGTTCACTTGCCAGTTAAGTCAATATGACCATATAACCTTAATATCATTCCCAAAATAATTTATAAAATTCAATAATGTGGGATAATACACATTTTATAATTTTTTTTTTTTTTTTTTTTTTACATTGCACTGAGATTACCTGCAACTCCTCAATGTCTTTCATTTAACAATCACTGCCATTAACCATGGAGGTAGGAACTGTCATGTGTTCAATACAAAACAAGAGGTGCTGCTTCACAAACCAGAACATGCGAACAAGAAGTACCCACCATTATGAGCGCTGATCTGAGAAATGTCTTTCCTCAGAAAATCATAATGGATTCACCAACTCCCTCTGATCCTACTAGTATTATTATCACCATGTCAACAGGTCCTCTTTTATAGCACGCTATATCTTCCATACGCCGCCGAACTTCACTTTCACGTCTGCTCTGGATTATCCAAAACAATGTACCCTGATTTGACGTTACATTGACTGTTCACTTGCCCGAAAAATACACTTCTGGCAATTTGAGGTATTTTCAAAACTGCTGCACCACACATCTAATACCTCTCCATGCTTCCCCTCAACACTCATTCCAAAAAAATATATTAAAAAAAGGCCAAATCTGGGACAACACATGCACCCACAAATTAAACACTCAATCAACATAAAGACAACAGCATTTCAAAATGCTTAAATAGTCAAAAGAAAGTCTTGTTCGTTACGTGTAGCCTACGTCAGTAGGCTTTGCTCAGCAAGACACCTCGCCTGTGTTAAATCTCACAGGATAGTTTTACAAATAACTGTCCCAAGAATGCAGAAATACAGCTCGAACTGAATATTGTGAATACTGTCGTGTAATAAATGGTGACTAACATTCTAGCTTTGTGCTGCAAATTAACTGCAACACAGTCATGTCGTAAAAAACACGCAACCCTGAATCCCATTCAGGTAAAATAGTGTGTAGCTTTAAATACTTCAGACAAAATTTAAGCAATTAAAATAAACGATTACAAAAAGGCAAAGATCCACCTCTTCACTGTTACATCGATCAGACCTAGACGCTAACAGACATTCCTGAGTCTCCTGTCAGGGTGGATGGAACATGTCAGGGAAACAAAGACAGAAAAAAGAAAAAGCTTCAGCTGTAATATGTGCAGTTATATCTGAAAGGCAAGATGAGTATAATACCGACATGCAAAGTTAAATAAAAATAACTGAAAATATTAATTTGCCCTCTCATTTGTGAAAATACTGTTCTTTATTAACTGTTAAGGATCTGCTTGGATATACTGCACGGCCACTGAATAACTGAGAGAAATAAAAAATAAAGAAAAGAAACAGAAAGGCCAGAACACTTCCATGCAGGACATCGAGCCTCCCTTGTTGCTTTCATGTGAAAACCGAAGATATTAAAGCAGCTTTAAAGAGGTCTCACTACCGGAGAGAGACTGCTTGTGTCTGAGAGTGAGCGCTCAGTTTTAGATTACAGTCCGAGGTCTTGTCACAGTGCAGACTTGCTGGCTCTCCTGCCTGTGAGGGCTCAGGTTCATTTAGCTCCGGTAACAAGTCACTGACCTCGTCTGTATCTGCTAATCTGACTGACTGATTAACCCGCTCCTTCTCCCTCGCCTCTTCCTCCTCGTCCTCCGCTTCTTCTTCTTTCTCCCCTTCCTCGGGGTCTTTGACTTTGTGTACAATGAAAAGGTGTCTGTTGAGAGACAGCACGGACGTGAAACACAGGCCACAGTGAAGGCACTGAGGAGTGTTCTCATCTGTTTTATGCTGCGGTATGTGCTGCTGGAACTGTGTGCTGTCGTCTGTGACAAAACCGCACTTTGAACAGCGGAACTGAGTTTTCAGACGCTTTGCTGGAGGAGCCTTGAGACTCAGAGTGTGATCCTGGCCCGCCTCCTGAGTGTCCACTGCAGGTCTTTGTGAGACATGCCCCTGCAAATCACGGAAACCACATGTTTTAAAATAACAACTACTAAGATTCCCACATTTGTATTCATGCCTGCAATGATTACTTTGGCGTTTAAGTTAAAAAATGATAACTACCTTGCCCAAAGCCTTTTTGGATTCCTGGACGGCTGTTTTCGGCATTTGTCCAAGATCAGGATTTTTGATTCCATGCATTAGACTGATGTGGTTCTTCAACGTCACGCTCGTCGTAAATGTTTTCTTGGTGTCCGTGCAATACCTTAAGTGTAAACAAAAAAAGGAATGGAGGTGGAGCTGAAAGATCTCCTACATAATCAGAAAAAACACCTGTGATTTGTTCATTTCCAGACGTTGAAATCTTACCAACAAGTGTAAATTTTCTTTTTTCCATCATGGTCATTGCGAATATGTCTTCTCAGACTGGTTGTGGAGTTGAAAGACTGCTCACAATGCCGACATGGATACTTCTTCACAGACTGTTGGGGGGGGGAAAAAGAGGTATAAATAAAAATGTAGGGGGGGAAAAAGGTGTGACGAGGCTATCTTAACAAACAATAGTAAAAGTTTCCTCTAAGGTAATCATGAACATCTGATGAGTTAATAATCCACATACAAGCAACCATTAACAGATTACTACTTCCTGACCAATAATCTGATTAACTAGATTTCCCAGGATTCACATAAAAAAATTCAAATGTGCCACACTCAGCTATAAAGGGTAGCTACAAAGGTAGTGTTATCAGGCCACCTAAAAGACAAATAAAAAATATGGAAGACCAAAAGGAAGCAGTTAAACATGATGCCATGTGGCTGAGGGTTGGCGCCGGGGCAACACCTTGGCAAAACCCTTTTGGCTATTTGACTATGACCCGAAATTCACACCAGAGTCAAGACATCAGCAGGCTTAACCATAGAGATAAAAATTTTCCCCTCTATTCCGTCCTTGCATACAGAAATGACTCACGCACATCAGTTGAGAAATATAAATGTTACAGTGCTTTCATTCAGAAAAAAAGCTACTCCCCATCTTACTTTTATTTGTTTACAAGCCAGTGTTGCCTGGTTCATTTGGCAGCAACGTTGATGTATTGCAGCAATGGGGCTGAAGCAGTCAATGGGACGTCTGTTTTTTGTCTATGGTCATAATCACAACCTAGCCCAGCAATGTCATGCTTAAAATCGAATCAGTCGGTTAGACTGATCAGATGAGACTGATGGATCAGATTAGAGGAGCAGCTGCTGCAGAGGCGAGCGAGAGCAAACTTTTAAACCAAGAGCTGGGCCCTGGGGTGCATGGTTTCCATGGGAACACAGCTGGTTTAATCTAAAGTACGTTGGAAAAAGTGCTGTGCTCACTTAGTATAGGTGAGCACAGCAGTCATTGATGTTTCGGTTGAATAAAGTCACATTCCAGCATGGATAATTCATGATCTCTCACCTTTCCGTGGCTGGTCTTCACATGTGAAACATAGGAGTCTCGTTCAGGGAACCACTGGAGACACTCCCCACACGTCCAGCCGGTGGGCTTCACACCAGGTCTTCTGTCCTGCTCAGCCTTTTTTCTGGGACTATCTGTGTGTTTAACGGGGCTGTGACTCTTCTGTTGTTGGACAGAATGAGCATCCTGGTACCGGTCAGGATTGTCTGTTTGTTTACTGTTCTGCTCCGTCTCTACTGTTATGTTTCCTACATGAACGCTCTGCAAAACAGAAAATAGATGGTAAAAATAAACACCTCATTCTCTTGTCTGCTTTCATGATCACGTACTACAGGTCACAAGTTATCTAACACAGAGTACTCATCATTTACTCAATATTTCACTTCTCTTTAGTCAACGTGGTGAAACAACAACAAACATTACAGTGTTGCTGGACTGTGTGACTTCATGTTGATCTCTCTGCGTCATGCACCTAGTTGTGTAGATTACCTAATGTGACAAAATCTGACATTGCAAAACAACTCCCTGGAAGTTTACCTCAAACTGACAAACACAAAATGTCTAAGAAAAATGCAATGAGGGCTCTAACCTTGACATGCTGCATTAACAGCTGCTTTTGTGGAAATACCGAGTTGCATTCTGGACACTTGAATACGGACGTAACACGTTTGTTGGCGTTCTGATGGAAATGCTGAAACAGTAACTGCTTTTTCTTGAAAATCGTCTCACACGAACACTTAAAGATTAATCTGCAAAAGAAAGAAAAACCAGTAAAAATGAACAGTAAAAAGAAATGTTGAACTTTTGACACGTCACGAGGTGTGAGACTTACACAGGGGATATTTTGCTGGCATTGTGTTTGTTTTTTAGATGCACTTCACAGCCGTCAGAAGTCTTGAAGGCAACTGGACAGATGGAGCACTTGTAAAAGACATCACAGTGTTTCTCCTCAATGTGAGTCTTCTGTCCTTGAAGGGTCTTGAAAACCATGTCGCAGTGAAGACATCTGGAAGAAAAGGAAACATCATGCCACTTTCCTTTTCTGTTCCATTATGTTTTGATGCCTGCGTTTTATTGTTGCTTACTTACTTGTACCAAGCCTTGCGAGCGTAGTGCAGACAGTTTTCCTTGACATGCTTCTGAATGTCTGCAGAGCGGCTCAGGGCACCACACTCAGGACAACAGTAAGGGGACTTGTGTGCGTGAATGCGTTGGTGAGCTTTGAAGCTGCACTTGTTGGGTAACAACATCGAGCACACCTTGCACATCTGTTTTTGGATATAAAACGAGGAAAAATAAAAAAATATAAAAGTGAAAAAACGGAAAATACATTACAATGGTCACAGGGCCTTTAAATGATAAGCCTGGTAATACTGACTATTTTTCTTACTGTCAACAAATCCCATTAACACTTATTAGTTCATCATTTTTAAAGATATATGTCTCCAGTCAGAAGAAGTGGAACAGACAGTGTTTTCACTGGATTTGTTGACAATAACAAATTCCTTTAAAGCTTTTAATAATCAATAAAGCATCTACTCACGAGTCCTTCCACGTCGTCCGACTGTCTCTGGTAATGGCCTGCAAGTGCTTTGTAGTCAGACAACTGCTTGTTGCACTCCAGGCAACGGAGTCGGTGGCGAATGACATTGTCTGGATACAGGGGCAAGACAGGTTGGCTTTTCAAGGAGGGTAAACTGTAAGAGTCCAGGTTCACAGCGCTCAGGGGTACAAACATTTGTTCCTCTGCTATAGGTTTCATATGGAGCTGCGTGCACTGCATCACCATGCCATTGTTCTTGTGCTCCCGTGCATGTGCCAACAAGGCACACTTGTTGAAGAACACCATCGTCTTTGCGCAGTGTGTACATCCTACTTCAATGTGAACACTTCTTCTGCTGTAATGATACGCAAGACTCCTCTCCACCCCGAAGGAATCCCCGCACTCGAGGCAGCAGTATCCACGTGGTGGAAGGTTGATATTGCTCTCTGGAGGGGGGGTCAGGTTGGGCACATACGTAGGCACGGGGTTGGCGTTGTTCAACAGTCTGCTTAAGGTTCCTGCTGCTGTGTTGGGAATGGACGTGCAAGGATAAGGGCTGGCTGTTTTGACCTGATGCACCAGTGGGACGGTGCTGTACACCATAGAGGAGAGTGTGTGTTGGCTTTGTTGATGAGAGGTGGAGCGTGCGGCTACTGAAGCGGCAACACTGTGAGGGACCAGGTTCAGACTAGCTAAGTGCATTGCTTTGGGGAGGAAGTTGGTGCTAGTTGTATGGCCTGTGGTGGCTGATCCTCTCTTTGGTTTCTGCCCCTTATGTGCAGCAGATCGTTTGACAGGACCACTAGTATTATGGAACACTGCTGCGGGCTGCGTTACGCCTTGCCTCCTGGAGTTAACCTCTGACTTGTTGCGTAAAACCTTCGGTGAAGATGCACTAGCTGGAATACTTTTAGTCTGTGCTCCAACAATACAGTCAACAGATGTACTTTGAGTGCTTTGAGACTGATGAGGAGACATGTTACAGTAAGAATCTTCGCTAATCATACTCTGTGATGGAGAGGATTCATATGCAGAATGAACTTCATCTGTTTCCGAATCAGGCAGCACACTGGTGACTGTGCGCTTGATCTGCCCAGATGTGGTTTTAATGGTTTTAATTCTGACCCTGGGTATGGCAGGGGGGGACCCAGTAGCCACTGCGGGGGATGCTTTACCACTACTATCACTGCAGATGCTTACAGGACTATCAGAGGGTTTCATTAACCGTTTCACAGCTTCCAGTGGGCTCCGTGGGGACACAGGCACGTTGGGGTTTGCTTTCATGCAGTCATTCAGGACCACCGATGACTCTCTGGGATTAATCTGCTCACTGGGATCTTTCCTAGCATGCAGAGCCACTAGAGCCTCAAGGCAAGAGGATAATTTGGACGTCTGAGATTTGACATGTGGATAAGAAGTGGGAACATCCATTGTGGTTCCTGAATTGCAGTTGGTCTCAATAAAGTTCTGGCTGGGTGGGGGAAGTGTACTGTGTATTCTAGATGTTTTATCCATTTTGTTACTAAAAGAGATGTCAGAAGACTCCTCACTTCTACTACTTTCTTCTCTGCTTCTCTGGCTGTTCTTGGGAATATCAGAGTCCTTCGGACAGTCATCAAACATGCTGAGGTCCAGTTTTTTTGGATTGTCTGGGACTGATGGTTCCACCAAATCTGAAGCTTCTGGGAAACAGGGTCTGTCTTGTTTTGAATGCATTTCATCTCTACTACACTGAGTGTCTTCAGACTCAGGACTGGAGATGGGACTAAAATGAGAAAGTGACTGGGAAAATATTGGTGTTCCATCAGGTTTGTGTTGAATAGGTGCCTTTCCGAGAAGCTCTCTTGAACTCTCCCCATTCAAAGCAGAGACAAATGATTTGGAAAAGTCAGCGTTGGTCGTCTCAACCGAGTCAATGGAGGTGGCGTCTTGTCCCCTGAATCCATTTTGCAATGCTGGCTCGAAACCCTCCAGCGACTCCTGGCGACTTGTGTTTTTCACAATAACACTTACAGCAGGAATATCTGCTGATGTGACAGCTTGGTTACTCAATAGGCTGTCATCCAGACACATCCCCGTGTGCTTCAGCTGACTCTCTGTCTCCTCATGACTTCCTTGGATGGGCTCTTTGGCGTCCAAGCCTGTGGCATCTGGGATGTCAAAGGCAGCCAGGAGATCATCAAAATCTGGGGTTTTCATGTCACCCATGGCAGCACAGTCTCATAAACCTACAAAACACATACAGAGTCAGCTTAATACCTTTATCTTAAAATTATCACAGTGGGCACTGCAGGCAAAGTTTAAGGAACTGCTGTCAGCATTATTAATGGCTGTTTTTCAATCTGAGCAATTATTAGCAGCTGTGTAGCGTCCTCTATGCTAACGTTAGCTTTAGCTAGCAAGCTATACGTTAACTCGCTTTGCTGTTCTTCGTCTATGCAGCTAGTGTTTCGTACCAAAGCACACATTAAAACACACACACACACATAAGACGAAAAATACATTCAATGCAGGACAATAGACGTTACCAAATATAAACTCCTCCAAAAGCCGAATTAAATAAAGTTGTTTGTTGTTAGCGTAGCTAGCATACTGTCAGCTAACAAGGCTAGCCGAGGTACATAACGGAGCCAAGACAGTAGGTTAGCACTCTAGCTTAGCAACATGCTATTGCGTAAATCATTTAGCCAGGCTGGTAAACTCGTTAATTATCGATGCAGAGGTGTTCTTACCATTTGATCCGGTTATGTTTAGCAGCTCTAGTACATTAGCTACACAGCGAGTTAACTGTGGGCACTAATTGTGAGCTAGCTAGGTTTGGCTGTAGCAGGGTTTCATAGCTAAGCTACAAGCTAACAGCGTTAACTTCGTTTCCCTTTTCCTCTACTGGGTGGTTCAAGCCCTCGACTCTGTCTTGCAGACGAGAGGCGGTGTCATGGACGGCTTGAAAACATGCTGGAAACGCTACTACTACTGTACAGGCACCCCAGAATAATTGGAAACAGGATTTATTGTGTCCAGTGGCGCAGCTGCTTCGGTGCAGAAATGTTGGCATTATTGTATGTGGTAAGTATTCTGCGTTAGGTAGGTAATACAGCATGCTACTGTCACCATAGTCAAATATGAAACATGCATGCATAGCTGGAGCATATTACCTGAGGGTAATATGAATTATGGGTCCCTAATTAACCACCCACCCTGCCATTGTCACTGTGCAACTGATTTAGCCTATATTTATACTCATATTAGACAATACATTTCTTAAAGCTCAGGTTGTTTCTAAAATGCCAAACATGATTTGTGGAGTATTATTAGGGGTAGAAATCCCCAGAGGCTCCAAGATACGATATTATCACGATACTTAAGTTAGTATACAATATTATTGCGATTTTAAACGTTTTCAATATGCAATATCAGTATGCGATGAAAGAAGTTGCAATATATTGCAATTTATTACCTTTTTTCAACTGTAAATGAGGCCCTTGAAAGAAAACTTGCTCAACATCTGTATTTTTAATAATAAAAGATAATAAACTTTATTTGTAAAGCACCTTTCATACAAGAAATGCATCACAAACTATTTTACAATAAGGGCACTGTAAGCACTGAGCTCTTCACATGAAACGCGTCGTAATGGATATAAAACAGACAAGGCAATAATATAAAAGGACATTTAACTGACTCATAAAATCAAAGAGTTGTAAAACTATGAATCATAAAATCAAGTGAGATTTTTTTTAACATCTTTTTTATTTCCAAAAAGTGTACCATAAACCAGCACCAATATGTAAACACACAAGTATAACAGAGTACACTGAGTTCCCTCATGTCCCTCATCCCTCCCCTCCATCCCCATTCGCTGAAATAAACAGAATAACTAGACAAGCAAGCAAAAGAGCAAATAAAGGACTTAAACAAACCAAAGAGAAACAGAACAAGACAAAACAAAACAAAAAACATTACGGAAAGCAGTGACAAAATTAGGTCACTAGGCCACAGAAGTCCAGGTCCAGATTGTCCAGAAAATGTTCAAGTGAGATTTTAAAAGAGTTGCAGCAGCGTGAAGCAGAAAAAGAAAGAGTTTCAGACCTGCATCAGGAAAGTCAGAGCTAGTTTAAAGCTAAAGTGAACAGATAAGTTTTTAACTTTATTAAGCGAGAAAAAAATATTAAGCAAGCTGGCTTCCCTGATGTCTATGGGTAGTGTTAGTATTATCTAAAAAGATAATGTTTTCAGTCTGTTCCCCTCACTTCAATCATTTTATTTGCAGCGAAATGTATGTAGAGGACGGAAAAAGTAATGAATTTTATTGTTCAAGAATGCTCCATCAAGTTGAATCTGTATTTTTAATATTAGCAGTTTATATAATTACAAAAATCAATACTTGGCACTGTGTGATGATACGATATCGCCACACAAAAATATTGTGATACTTTGCTGTATCGATTTTTTTCCCCCCACCCCTAGTTATAACAGGGGTGCTCAAGCAGTTGAGTCTTGAAAGTGAAGCAGAAGTGGCTGCAGTATCCTAAACTTTACTCCTTAGTAACCAGCTCCAAAAACCATCATGGAGCAAGAGCATATTTGGTAAGTGATGATGAAAGTCCAAATGAAATGAAATGGTGAACATTGACCGCACACACAATCAACCACAGTGCTATAGAGTAAAATAGAGTGCATGTTAAAAACGCCTGTGGGGTTTGGCTAATGTTCCTCCAGACTATGCCAGGTTAAGGAATACCTACAAAACCACATTCTCAGCGTGCAAAACAACCCATTTAACCTTTATTATGCTCAGTATCCTCTCGGCCTTTGTGGCAGGCGGCACTTAAATAGAGTTTAGTTGCTGCTTGTCAGTTTTTAACCAGGATGTAAATAAAGGCATCGACTCCACTGTTTGTTCTTGTTAGCAGCCTGGATGGACACTGTAAATCACATGAAATTACACAGACAGATAAGGTATTGTTTCACTGTTTGCTTTAATTTATTCACACCAAGGATTTCCCGGCAAGCAGTATAGATACTAAGTGGAATTGTGTGTCGATGGATTAACAATGAAACTGGTGCAGTATCTGCCAGTTTTCCTATCACGTGAACTGAACCTAGCACCAACTTACCTGCCCCAGTTTCCCGGTGGGATTTCCCATTTAAGGGCAACTGTCACTTTAAGTAGTTGTCTGTGATTTAATGCAGTCTGCCCAAATGTACTGGTCTCCTTTGAGGAAGAGGGGCAGATACAGCTTTTAGGTTCTCTGACTGATCCATGACCTCAGGGGACTCTTGGTTGCTATGTTGTAGTAAAGGAGCTAGTCTGTGACATCCTGTAAGACAGAATTGAGGGAAATAGATACAACAATCACCTTCCTTCCCGCTAGTGAGACTTTACAGCAGTGACACCTATTCCTGCACTTTGGTATCAGATAAAAAACTTACCAGAGGCAGTTATGTAACAGGATTTAACAGGTAGCCTATATCTATATTTGAATCTTTCATGCTTAAATAAGATTAAAGGAAGCAATGGACACACTGAGTTGTGAGATATAGCATAAAATTCCTTTAACAAGTGTTTTCTCAGTCAGAGCCTTGACATGTAAATCATTTTGAGGCTGTTGGCAAACAACTTGATGGTCTGCATAATAAAGAATGTCTTGGGTTACTGACCCAAGCTGTTTAATGTTGTGCTACAGACTGTTATAAACCATAAACCTCTGCTAATGATTTCCAGGGTCTTCAAAGCTTTCAGAAAACCCAATGAGCACACAAAATATTTGGTACTTTTTAACAGGAATTAATGTTTATCATATGCAGACCGAGCCACTATTGAGTGTTACAAACCATTTACACACAGCATTTTTATGAGGATTTAGAGATTTTTTTGTGTGCAGCAAGATCACATTTGAACAGCAGTGAGTGTGACAAATAGCTGCCATTATATCCGATTATGAATCATCACCCTGAAAGTAAAGTACAAATTGTGCTGCAATATATTTAATGGTCCCGATAACAGCCATAACTGATTCTGCGGAAAATACTTAATGTGCTTAATCTTCACAACTATCATTTTAAGATAGGAGATTCTATCATAAAAATACAACTTAGTTTGACATTAGGGCCTCGCAGCACACATACAACATTTAACTTTATAGTCTAGTCAAAGTTCACATACTTATCTTTAGGGTAATGTGTGTTGTCATGTTACAGGATAGTTCTTTCCATTCAGTCTGTTACAAATCTAACATTAACTACAATTTATAGACGAATACACCTGTATGTGTCTGTCTGTACAAAGGTAACTTAAAGTTTGATCTAAGGGGGGAATCACTGTGTCCACCACTATCTAAAAAAAATTTTTCTTATCAAGATATTCATGTTGTTTGTGGGCACACAAGTTCAAAGACAGAAAATATGCCTTTGGGTTAAGTTTAACCTCTCAGATTGTTCATTCACATGCTTCTGATAAATAGGAGCACTTTATAAATAGAAGCACAATGACTTTTTATGACTGACTAAAGTGTGGTTAAGGCACTTCCTCCTACAAGTAACCTCATTCATGAAGAATCCACTCCTGTTTTTATCACATATTGGTTTTCAAAGCTCAAAGTCAGACCCTGTGAATTCATATCTGTCGACAAGAATTCACATCTTATCATCTCTCACTCCAGTGATTTGGCAAACTTGTTCAACATCACGTCTAATCAAGTGTTGCCTCATATGAAAATCACTTCTGTTGCATTTTCACACTGATGACTGTGTCCTGACCTGTACTTCCTGTGACAGATCAGAGTGGTACGTAACGTGTCTGTTAATTAATGATAAGATGTTTCATATAGAGGGCAGGCTACGTTTTCCCACAGTGTGTTTAACAGCACAGCGTTTGACAGCCGGGGTTTAGGAGGACGCACAATGAGTAAGCCATTCGCTCTGCTTTTTCCTTGAATTAAACCGTTTGTTTTGCAGTTGTGAACTGGGCTTTTTGTTCACCATTCTCCTCAAGATAAGCCACGAGGACACTGTGGACTTATTTTGAGGTTCTTTTTTTCATCTCGCAGAGTACATGGAAACACAGATTGTTACTTGTTTGGCATTCCTGGTTGTTAAAGTTGAAACTGCTCTCCCAAAGGCTGCTGCGTAGAAGTGAACAATGGTTGTGTTTTTCAGCGGAAAACAACAGTGTCCAGCTCAAAAATGTATCCCTCAGCAGAGGAAATGGCACGGACAACCAGGCTTTTGAAATAGAGGTATGTATTACATTTCTCTTCTTTTTTTTAAGAAAACAGCACAACATTATCTTTATTTTATCTTTAAATAAAATGCCATTTTTTCTTAGGAGGACAACACTTACGCTACTACTATCAGTGAGGAAAGGCAGACTGAGAAGACTAAAAAAGGATTGGGATCATACTTGAGGTGTGTCAGTTCAAATGACTGCACGTAGACTAGAAATAATTGTTTTATTTGGGTGCAATTATCACAGCAGGTGCACATCATTAACCCTCTGCAATGGTGATAATGTGTACACCATGTGTGAATGTACAGAAGTATTTTATTAATATAAATTTAACAAAATATGTGCTACTGTAAACTTTAAAGATTTAACTTAATGTAATAGAAAAAAATACCTTTGGGCAAATAAAGTATACATTTCTTGATATTAAATATATATATTTTTTTATTCACATGAGAAAAAACAGAAATATAATTTGTATACATTTGTTCTGTACCACAGCAAAGTGTCCAAGCCGATTAATGCGACAGAGGATTACATCAAGGCTCACTCACAAACCTTCAAATATGTTGTGCTGGGTGTACTCGGAGCAGGTACAGTCTGTTCATGTGTGTTAAAAATGTACAATCAGTGCCAGTTTGTTCATGCGTAATGATATTTCTTTTGCACAATACGATAGGATAGAAATGATCATGTAAATATAGACTTTGTTTTTTTGGTAATTAAATGCTCTTTTCTGTCCTGCAGGTTATGTGGCGTACTTCATCGCAGCATGTGTATTGAATTTCCAGAGGGCCGTCGCTCTTGTGGTCCTAACCAGTTTAGCTATTTTTGCTAAATCGTATGAGCTTTTGAAGAAGTACAAAGGAGAAAGCATCAGTCAGTGTTTCAGACCTGCAGTTAGATGCTTTAAATCTAACTTAAACTGGCTGAAATGGTGAGTGCATGTCTTGTTTTCAGTTGATAATAATCAGTGGTGGAAAATTAGTGTTTCTGTGCTTAAAAGTCCAGTGTGTAGGATTTAGGGACATCTCTTGGCAGAAATTGTATATTACATTTTTTTTTTAAATTTTATAATCACTTGAAACTAAGAATAGTTGTTTTTGTTAGCTTAGAATGAGTGTTTGTTCTGAGACAGCTGCAGACACATTCTGTTTGCAGCGTACAGGACACGTCACTACAAACCTCGCCCACCAGTAGTAAAGGACAAGCCCACCAAGGCGACAGTTATCTGAACCCTGCTACAACAATATGGCATATACAAAAATATGGCAATTATCCACTTTATAATTCATTATACATGAAGACGGGCTTCACCTTTTCAGAAATGAAATGTAACCCTTCTCATTACTCGTAACCTAACCTTAACCACCTCTCTTTAACGTAATGCTTCATAGTTAACATTTTCTTCAGGGCTTCCATTTTCTGGTCCAAGGACATGTAGGTTTTGGTGGGCGAGTCAGCTAGTGGGCGGGTCACAGCTGCTCCAGCCGCAGCCATACCCACTTGTTTGTATCGGGGGTCCTATCCAACGGGGTCTACCATGTTGTTCTACAGGAGCCCAGAACAGACAAACCAAACACTGGCTCTAGATAGAGCCATTCGCCTTTTCGTATCAGCCACTGTAGTTGTCCTACACACAATCTGCAATTTAACAGCTAGATGCCACTGAATCCTACACACTGGACCTTGAAGCAGTGGTTCCCAACTAGTCCAGCCACACGGTTCAGCGTCATACTTGTGTTTGGCCAGGTCGTCATGGTAGTTTGCTGTCTCTGTTAAGTAGCTGTCTATTATTCGCTCACTCTACAGCAGGAAAAAGCACTTCAAAATAAAAACTCAGAAAGTCACTGTACTTCAAAAATAAAGTGTGTTTTTACAAACTTGACACATTCGCAAGATGGACTTGTGGTAGTTCAGAATGGACCTGTGACCCACCAGTTGGGAACCACTGCCTTAAAGTACAGTTTTGACATACTTGTGCTTAACTTCAGTATTTCCATGTAATGCTACTTTATACTTCTGCTCTACTACATTTCAGAGGGAAATATAATAATAATAATAATAATAATAATAACATAAACTTTTTACTCCACTGCTCATATGTTATGATGTAGTCTGTTATACTACTAATCTGCAAAGCAGTATCTGAAATTGTCTCCACATTGATGAACTACAACATTTAAATGCTTTCATATGAATTTGACAGAATAATATATTCTATATTAATGTAACACTGCAAGATTTAAGTATTGACACTTAAGTACATTTTGCTGGTAATACAATGAGCTACATATTATGGAATCTGTTAATGGGTGTGTTTTATTGTGTTTTCAGGGTTTTCATCGTAGCAGCTGTGGTCCTGTTGGTTCTGTGGCTCGCCTTAGACACCAGCCAGCGTCCCGAGCAGCTCATCTCATTCGGGGGGGTGTGCATGTTCGTTGTGCTTGTCTTCCTCCTGTCAGCACACAGGACAGCGGTGAGTTGACCACTCAAGGATGAATACCACTGTGGCAAAAGCTGTTTCGAAATGTGCCTGGGCGTTATCGCTCAAATTATCTCTGGTGTGTTTTGCTGGGACTTTGGATATCATCTGGCCTTGTGCCCCCATCATCTTACGGTTTAGCAGAAGTGCTTCCTTGTGATAACATAAGGCATCATGGAGACTCTCTGTTACACTAACCAACTACTTCCTTTTGAAAACTCTCTTGTAGGTAAGATGGAGGCCTGTGTTCTGGGGTCTTGGATTGCAGTTCTGTATTGGACTTTTTGTTATAAGAACACAGCCTGGACTCATAGCGTTCGAATGGCTTGGGAAACAAGTGCAGGTAACACACTTGGATGTTTTCTTTATCTGAAACACAATGGAGCAAGTAGGAGTCAGGTTTAATCTTATACGAATGACAAATGCTTAGGCATTTGTGTGACCTCAGTATGTTGAATAACAGGATAGACACTGATGATTATGACACAAGCTCCAGTCCTCCTCCCCAGTCACCATCACAGTATTTAGCAATATTAACAGGTGTTTGCACATTACAAGCTCAGGTCTTTTGTTAGGAATTAGGATTGCAAATACCGCCCATTTTATATTAAAAACATCCCAAATTTACTTTTTTCGTTCAGCATAACAAGAAGTAGCATTACTGTGAAATGTGTGAATTCTAACTAGTCACATCCTGAAGCAATTAGTTTGCACAACAGACTTTGGTAAGATTAAAAAAACCCTTTATTGTCCATTACTTTACGTGAAATGGAAATTTGCCCTCAGCATTCTGGCATCACAGCGTAAACCAGAAAACAAACAAACAGATGAGCCAGGTGCCCGGGGTCAACACTCGCACATGCGTCCCTTACTTGTATGGCACACACTGTTGCTTATCTAGGCCATATTATTCTTTAACTGAGGTGGATTATACATCCTTATCTTTAGAGCTACTTTATTATGTTGTTCACCCTTATTCTGGGATCAGAGAAGGGTTGAGTTAGCAGAATGTGCGCTCGGGCATGTGGTCTGTTAATCACTTTTTAATATGTAGTTCAGCCTACCGTCTCTTCTAAGTGTCATGACTTCCTGTTGCAATATCTCAATGAATCAGTAATTGTGTCATAAATGAATGGCTTGAGGGGATAGATAAACATATGACATAATGTAATCCATGTTTCCATTTGGTGTTATATTCACAGATATTTCTCGACTACACCAAAGAAGGGTCAAGTTTTGTTTTTGGAGATCTGATCAACAACATTTTTGCCTTTCAAGTAAGAGGATGACAGTTTAATCTTTGTAAATATGGGCACTTAACATATATTCTAACTTTATTTAAATTGAACGTGTTAAACTTTAGCTTTGTGATTTTTCCTCAGGCTCTGCCCATTGTCGTGTTCTTCAGTAGCGTGATGTCAGTCCTTTACTTTTTGGGGATAATGCAGTGGCTCATTCTGAAGGTAAAAATTTGTCTCCTCACTGCATCACAGCTTCCTGTAGGTCTGGGTGTGTACCGATTACACATGCAGTGTCATACGAAGACCTAGAACCATGTGTTTTTGTCCATGCAGATCTCATGGGTTATGCAGATAACGATGGGAACCTCTCCCACAGAGACCTTGAGTGTGGCAGGCAATATATTTGTTGGGCAGGTACTCTGAGCATGTCTTTGTTACACTTTCTTTGACACTGGCCTGGCTACATTTCTCTTTGAAATTTAATGAATCTCTGTGTACTTCAGTTTTATGATTACATAAACAATAATGAATCCTTTGGTTACTCTGCTTGTTTACTTTTGCTCCATGTTTTTGTTCATTAGACTGAAGCTCCGCTGCTGATCCGCCCTTATTTGAAGGACATGACCAAATCTGAGATCCATGCTGTAATGACTGGCGGATTTGCCACAATTGCAGGCAGTGTCATGGGGGCATTCATCTCATTTGGGGTGAGATTAAGCTGTTTTCATGCCACTACATAATATATACATACAAAAAGTGATAATAAAATGTACCTATATGGCACATTTCATACAAAAGAATTTCAAAAGGAGATGAAATAATAATAGAGGGAGACTGCTCCAGACTCTGGGGCCATAGGTGTAGATTTTGGAGGGTATGCAGGGGACCAAACCCCTCAATATTTAGAACATGTGCATTTGCCCCCTCCCCCACAATAAAAACTTCTATTTTGACAGAATTAAAGACATATACATCATAAATGGATGCAGAAGAAGCAAAACTTGATGCAGAAAAATTGACCAGAATGCAGAAAATTAAGTGTTTGATGCTCAAAATGTTTTGGCGGAGAACCCCCAAATCCCTATTTCCAAAGTGCCCCCTCTGTGTGAGAGTGTCAGACATAAACTGGAAAGGAGCCAGTCATTTATTCTGGAGTAAGGCAGGTAACTGACTTGAAAACAATGAAAAGCACCTTAAAATCAATTCGGCTGGCAGCCGGAGGAGAGATTTCAGTGTGGGGGTGAAAGGTTTTCAGTTTTACATTGGTGAAGACTGCAATACTTTGAATCTATTATAAAGTGTGTAAACAAAACCACCAGGACAGCTGGACAGTTGTCCATGAGAAAAATGATGTTACTGTGGGTATGCTTTAATGTTTTCTTAGTCAGGAATGTGAAACAAATGAGGATGTCTCCTTTGCCCAAAGTCTGTTTTGTCTTCATTTTACTCAAGAAAATGTTTAGCCATCCAGTTTCTAAAAAAAAAAAAAAAAAAAAAAACAGTTTACAAAGCTTTACACAGGGCTCAGATCAGAAAAGAATGAGGCCCAGTACTGAACCTTGGGGCACACCACTGGAAATGTTAATTCCTTCTGAACAGAATTCCCCAATAGAAACAAACTAGTCTCAACCTGTTAGGTAATCAACATCTGTGCCTGGGAGCCCAGCCCATGTTTCTTAACCAATAAAGCCTGATAACTCAAGACAAACCAGTTTCTCAAGTATTTTACTCAGTAGTAATTCACACCACTGGCGTCTGAGGTGCTTTTCCTCAGAAGAGGCCATATGATATGTTTTGAAGGTCACTAAGTAACAGGCACATATCTCTGTTGAGCAAATCAGTATCAGCTACATTAGAATAGGAAAAGATAGTGTTTGGGCAAGGATATGTTTGACTAACACGATCATGATTTTTAGTAGTATATCTGATCTAATGTTATTCTGTCTCTGTAAGAAGCTGAAACTGCATTGCATTTAGATAATGAGAATTAATACCAATGGTTGTGCCTAACTAAAACAACAATTTTACTTTTTAATATTTGTTTGAATTATTTGCAGTTTTCTTATTTCAACAGCAACCATTCAGAATATCAAACACTGTATTTGCTGCTGATTATAGCAGTAACTCCACTGCGGTACCCTGAATTAAATGTCATTTCATTGTATTTTGCAGATTGATGCATCTTCCCTGATATCAGCCTCAGTAATGGCTGCTCCTTGTGCCTTGGCCATCTCCAAACTTTCTTACCCAGAGACGGAGGAGAGTCCCTTCAAGTCAAAGAAGAATGTTAAAGTGTCTTGTGGGTGTGTATTTCTATCCCTTCATTTTTCTTCTCTTCCCCTTTTATAGTGTTTTCTGCTTTTGTGAATTAACTTACTTTTTTTTAAAAAAAAAAACATTCCCTAGAGATGAACAAAACATTTTGGAGGCTGCTAGCAGTGGAGCATCTGCTTCAATAGGTCTAGTTGCTAATATAGCAGCTAACTTGATCGCCTTTCTTGCCATTCTCGGGTTCATCAACAAAGCTTTGAGTTGGCTTGGCGGTATGGTGGGATATCCTGCGATCACATTCCAGGTATGTTTTAGCATAAGAGTAATAAGTGTGACATTTTAATAGTGTTCAAATGTTTGTTTGTTTTTATTTCTAAAATGTGATTTATTTACATTTTGCACAATTGACGTATAGCTAGGCCACGCCCCCCTCCACTCACTCGGACAAACTATCAACATTCAGTGACCGGTGCTATGGCAGGTGTCACAGTACACAGCATTTCGCAGGAGGCAATTGATGATTTTTGGGGACATAACGATCAGGTGTCATTGAGAAGCAACCAAAAAGGCCTAAACTACGCATTGGAGGGATATATTAATTATTTTATTGTTGAGAAGGTCGATGAAAAGCTTAAATTACAAGCCAAAATATACAGGTCACATTGTACACTTATGAACCGCATCTCATTGCCGTCACCATCAAAGACAACAAGTTAAAGTGCCACTGAAGTTAAGGTTTTTGGCTCAGAATATGAGAAAAGGATAACGGCCTTTTTACCATCTTTACCAAGAGTGTCTCTCCGTTAGTTTGGTGCTACAGTATTTACATTGAATCATTCAGCATAACGTTTGCAAACCTTTGTTATCTCTGCAATTACAGATAAATTAATGAAGCTAAGCTCCAGAAGTAAACGTTAGCTTAACTAGAGCCCTTTGGACAACAGCTAACAATGATGTACGATCACTAAAGTACAAAAAACTAGAACAAAATAGGCTAATGAACTCCCAGCAAACAAGGTGACATGATGAACAACGCAGCTAGGAGCTAACCTTAGGCTAACTGTAGCTAACATTAGCTAGAGATGTTAAAGATAACTTTATATTTCTTTCCAGCAAAGTGACAATATGTTGCCTCAAACACGATGTTGTCTTACCTTAGAACAGATGTAGATCATTGTTAATCTTATTCACTTTGAGTTGATGTTGTGGTCTAACGTTACCACACAACTTTATCCAAAGGAGACACTTTTCTCAGTTGAAATGTGGTTTAACGTTAAAGTGTAAAAAATACACCCCGTCGCCCAGCCTCTCAGGATACCTTGTGTCAGAGTTGCATGTACCCCATATGCACACCGTTTGACCATTTTTAAACTTCAAATCTCTGAAAAAGCTCATAAAACCGAACAAAACTGACTTTCTGTAATGCATTTCAATGAACGTCCAGGCAGAGATTGTCCGAGGGTATGCAATGGCTATATGCACTGTGATTAGCTCATCGCATTTGAGGGCGGGACTTAGCTATAGGTCAATTGTAATATCAAAAGATGTTCTCCAAAAAATGTGCAGATGGTCAAAAGACAGCTTATAAAATGTATTTTTTTATGTATGATTACAATTTAACACATTTTTCAGACATACATGTATTTATTTATGCAGACATTTCACAGGTTTTGCTTGCTTATACTGTAAATTCAACAAGTCAGACCAACACTATCCAAATAACCTTACACTGCTCTGTGTTCTCAGATGATTTGCTCTTATGTATTCATGCCTGTGGCCTTTATGATGGGAATACCGTATGATGAGAGTTTCACTGTGGCCGAACTAATCGGCACAAAGCTCTTCCTCAATGAGTTTGTGGCTTATCAAAAACTATCTGCACTGAAGGACAACAGACTCAGTGGACTTGCTGAGATTATTGGAGGCGAACGACAATGGATATCTGTGAGTAAATGATCTCAGTTGAAGCGAGTGTGGGTGAGCTAAAAGTACAAATTCATGAGCACTGCACGAAAAATGGAAGGAATTAACACAACGTAAAAACAGCATAACATGATTTAGTTTTTCCCTGTTTCAGGTCCGATCAGAAATTATCACCACTTTTGCTCTTTGTGGGTTTGCCAACTTCAGCTCACTGGGTATCATGATCGGAGGCCTGGGTGAGTATTTTATCATCCCATCGTCATGTTTTTGTCCTGCCACAGCATACTCAGTGATGATTTTTCTTTTCTCAAAGCCTCTATATGCCCATCCAGAAGAGGTGACGTCTCGTCTATGGTGCTGAGAGCTATGATCACCGGGACTGTTGTGTCTCTTGTCAATGCTTCTCTTGCAGGTAAGAGCTTTTGAATTGAACTGTAAGTGCAGTTTCCGGTTGTACTGAAACTGAGTAGCTTTTTTACTTTATCATTCAGGGATCCTCTTCGTTCCTCCACTTGAGTGTGTGAATCTGTTCAGGACATCGGCTTTCAATGCCACAGATGCAAATATACAAACATGCTGTCAAGACCTCTTTGAAAGGTAAGCAGATATTTGCACTATGGTGGCTGAATTAAAGGTCCAGTGTGTGGGATTTAGTGGCATCTAGTGGTGAAGTTGCAGAACTGAAACTTCTCCTGTGTGCCAAGTGTGTCAGAGAACTATGATGGCTGACGCGAAAATGCAAATGGCCCTATCTGGAGCCGGTGGAAAAGGATCTGCTCTGTTTGTAGATATAAACAGCTTATTCTAAAGACCAGTTCAGACCAAAAATTCATGACGAGAGAAAACCATTTTTAGAACGTTGTAGAGAAAAGTTGCAGTGGTGTGAACTGGTCAGTCTGAGCTCAAATTAAGCTGGTTTCAACAGCCAATCGGCTTGTAGTGAAGTCCACTGGTCAAGTTAAATGACTGCAGACGGCGTGTTTCTGTCCTCACGTTGTGCCAGTGTTGGACGGTGGGTCGCTGCTGCTCCTCGGTGTATGTGCTTGTGACCCCTCTCACACACATATTCTTATTGACTGATTAATTTCCGCTGGTTATTTATATTGTAGTGGCATATTTATAATGAATACAGTCCATCTGGTGCTTGTTTGTTTCTGTTTTTCGCAGTTTCATCATTGCTACAAATGCAACTGTGGACAGTATCTCACTATCACATTCTCATTCATATTTTAAGAGGCTAAAAATTATATTCTGCCATGAATAAGCCTGAAAAGCTGGTAATCAGAACGGATGTACAGAGAGTTGTAGCATAGAGATGATACACCGTCTCATCTAGTTGCATCGGTGTGAACTGGGAATAGGGTGATGCAAACACGATTCTTTATTTCATTTCAGGTGATTATAAACTAATGAAAACATAGTTATGAATATTATATACCATTTCTGCCAGTAGATACCCCTAAATCCTACACACTGGACCTTTAAAATGTTTGGGACACACAGGATAATGCATGGATGCTTTAATATGCAATAAGGTAGCTGAGTATGTCTCTGTGATATCAGCTGTTTGGACTTACATCTCAAATTAAATTTTTTGCAGCACTGTAAACAACGGGACCATCTCATTCGAAGGATCGTGGAGCAATGTAGCAAACGTCACCTTGTTTTTCTCTAAATGTTGTGAGTGCTGTGGACTTTCTGATGTGCCAGTTTGTTTTTAGAGGAGAAAACTACTCGCCAATGTCTGTCTTTTTTATACTGTAGCTCATTTACGGGGTCTCTCCGTGTTTGTATATTTGTGTCACAGTTAATGTAAAGATGTAAAGTCTATATGCATATCTTTAAAGGATGAATGCATCTTTTAATTTATTATATTGTAAATTAATGCTGCTTTTATTTAAAGCCAAGGAATAAAGACACATTTCAAAGGACATTCAACCACAGAATGACTACATATGAATCAGTTAGTCATGCTGCGTTACCTTGAATTCGTGAAGAAAACTTTGTTTTTCTTGCATGCCTTGTCTCTTGTCATGGTAACGACTAATTGATTTACAAATGGTCACTTTGTGGGTGTAGTATTTCTTTAAGGAGTATGCCTCAGGAAATATTCTGGCATCAGCATTTTGATTAATGTAAATATTTCAAATACAATTAAGTGACTCGGTTATTTCATAATGTTGTTGATAATTATGGAAACAGTTGTACTTTTTGAAAAAATAAAAACCTAAGAAAAGAAAATGTGAACTATGCTTGGACACAAATGTTTTACGTATTTATTAAAAAAACATTTGCTGACATGATGTAACGTGACATAGACAGCACACATTGTAAACACACATTTATTCTGAATCATTCATCCATTTACTCATTCACACACCCACTCTCACGTTTACGATTGTTCTTCACACTACTTCAGATACTCAGTACTTTGACTTTATGTACACATAAACCCAATACAGTTTGTTTGCATGACACCACACCTTTCACTGTCATTCGCTGGTCAATATTTCAACCTGTGTTAAAATGTTTCTATCATAAACAATCATGCAATTACAGTGATGTAAAGTAACGGCACCTGAAGTTTAACTGCGGAAAACTTTGAAGACACTCGATTGTTAACCGGTAATCCATCACGGGAATTCCTACAGAGCTATTTTCAGTTCTTTATTATTTGTAAAAGGCAATTGGCTCCTGTTGGAATTCAACCAGAAGTAAATGTGCAAACTCACAAGATAACTGAAGACTGAAGACCAACTGCTCATTAACAAAAGTCACAGCTCACACATTCAGTGAAAGGGGATTGTCAGTTGCCGTAAAACTCTACAGATTTCCTGCAGGGAGCCTTACTAAGTGTTCAATAGGCTTCTGAAAATCCAGAGTCTGCTCTTTTGGTTATTTAATTCAGTGTGCATTCATGTCACAGTCCATAGGTCAGATCCGAATTACTGTGTGGAACTCATTCAGCGGCTTTCCTCCTTGCTTCAGAAACACTCGTGTGTTTGCATGTCAATGAGCAGGAGCATACCGAAGAATTTACTGGCAGCCCATTACTGCTCATTGCTTCGCATTCACCAGCATATATTAAAATGAACTGAAATACTCCAAGACAACTTGTTAAAGACACAGACGCAACAGATACAGTACTCTAAAACTACCAAAAACAAAGTGCACACAAACATCTTCGATCTAAAAACGGTTCTGTAATTCCACAGCATGAGCTCAACTTTGCTGTGTGAGGAAATGCTGTGAAGGCATTTCTAATGCAAGCCATAAGTAACGCCTCTATAATTAACTTTACGTCCTTCTCACATTCTGTACATCACAGATGAACATGCAGCGTTTAATAATGGATACATTACCTCAACACCCTGATGTGGCTGTGGTTTTAGTCTCCATAAATAAAATAAAATCATATAAAAATGTTGACATCTCTTCATTAAAAAGAAAAAAATCAAACTGCAAATTTAACAGTGCGAAGTGCGGCTGAGCTTCAGTGATGATTTTGACAGAGTTGACAGATATTGCTTGGAGAAGTGTTTGTCTCATAGAGCTGATAAGACTCTTAGGCAAGTGTTTCAAACTATATAAAAGTGTTACATCAACTCTAATGTGGCCCAGTGTTGGTTTTCATTCTGTTCAAGTTATGTGGGCTATGAGGTTAAAAACCCTGTGCTCATTGCTCAAAACATTCTCATGAGCCTTTTAACCACAGTAAGTGGCTGGATGTCTCATACTGTAGTTGTAATGGCGACTGAGAAATTCACAGTAATTCTTAATGAGAAGTCAAGTCAACAAACTATTCCTTTTCTGTAAGTCTCACTCTTCAAGTCCTTTTTGGTTTTGCTAACTGGAAATAAACAGCAGATAATACTAAACCATTAACAGCAATTAAATCTTGTGTGACACAGCTTCTTCCTACCTAATTTCAAGAGCATCGACAGTTTCTGCAGGTTTGGGTTTGTTGTCTAATTTATTGTCCTCTGTCTCCTGAGCTTTTCTCGGCACCTTTGGGCTAGAGTTTGCCTTTCTAGACATCTGAGGGCTGTGTCCTTTCCGCTGAACCTGTGGGCTGCTTGAGCTCAACCTGCGGTTGAGCAGGGGGCTCCTGGAGCCCTTCACCTTGGACTGCTGCTCCAGCGACTTGAGTGGGCGCAGGCCAAGAAGTCCACAGTAGTAGTTGCACTGATGGTGTGTCAGGAACTGTTCAAACACTTCCGGAGAGCCGTGCTCTGTTAGTCCTTGGTATCTGAAATACAGGGGAGAACTTTTTAGTCCAGCTATTCTAATAGAAAACAGACAACATGCAACAGCATGTACTGGTTTAGATACAAACCCTTTTGGCTTGGTCACAACTCGAATATTTGTCATCTTTGATTCAACACCTGTAAAAATAAATCACAGATTATAAATAAGTTCAGTCTGACAAATAGAAGGACGATTGCTTTTGTTATAACTGCGTAGGTGTGTCTTACCCTCCAGCCGAGTGACCAGCAAATTGCCATGCGTCCACTGATGGAGCCAATGTTGGAAGGTGCTGCATTTCTGCTCCACCTCAGAGGCGGTTTGTGAAATCAGCTTGCCTTTAGAATCCATCCCACAGTACTGGACGTAGTCACCCATAAGGTCAGCCTCCACTGTGGCATATGGCACAGAGTTTGCAGGCCGGTACATCAGATATTGAGGAATCACTCTGTGGGCAACACAATCAAACAGTAGGTTGATCACAAGCAATGTAACAGAATTCATTATTAGAGCTGTTCTATAATACGCATGATACTTACTCTAGTGTAAAGCCAAAGTTCTCAAGAATTCTTGCTTCAGCCGCAAAGATTTTACAGTATTCTCGAATCATGTTTTGGACTTTGCATTCCTGGCAACACAGAATTTAACAGCCAAATCAACGTGCTGTAATTATAACCACTCAGAATTATTGGAATTCGTTTGCCAGAGATTGTTAGACCATAAATGCATCACTCACTTGCTTAGTTATTTGTAGATTTTTATCTGTGAGGTTGTTCTCCTGCGTGGTCCCGTACGGGATGGGGCTTTGGACTTTGATGACGCAGGCGCTTCCAGACTCAAAGATGGGATCCAGGCCGTAAATGACCTTCACTCTGCTGGTTTTGTGAGCGCAGCCCTCCCCGATTTGCGCCGTCTCGGTCATGATACGGCCAAAGTACTTTTCGCCCCAACTGCCGGAGTCGGCCAGGCCTTTGGTGAACAGCAGTGGAGTCATCTCGATCTCCTCTCCAACTGAAGACAAACAGAAACACATATTTATGATGAACAATAATTTACAGAGACTATAAACAAAAAAAAAAACATAGCTAACTGAAAAATGTACCTTCCAAATCATCCTTTAGAAGTATCTCAGACAGAACTGTAAAAGAGAAAAAAGAAAGACTCCTAAAAGCATTATCTATATATTATAACATCTACACATCACACTTGATTTTTTCCAGGCAGGCTGTATCTTACTCTCTACGCTGAGCAGGAAGTCAGTGGTGTCAGACCCATATTCATTACTGATTGAACAGCCGTACACTCCACAGTCATGGTTGGATGCCAGAACAACAGCCAGTGCGACTTGGCTTTCATCTCCTCCACTTGATGAGAGAAAGGGGAAAAACACCTGATCATCAAACACGTCAAACTGAGTCGTACCTTACGTCAAAGATTCATAAACAACCCACAAGGTGTCACTGTGAGACATATGGCCGCGCTGTGTGGCTGCCGTCTGCTGACACAGCAGCCAATAGCACATATATAGACTTTTAATGCCCCCTGGAGATGGGAAAAATACTGTGTCAGGTTACAGTTTCTGTGTCTAGCCAGAGATTCACCTCTCTGTGTCACAGCTGTGGGGTACACAGTCACATGAGCTGGACACCTCAGCAGTGAGAATATGAGATTGACAGACGGCCACGAGATGCACCCTGAGACCCAAATAAACCGGTTCATCCTCGTTGCATTTTGGTTTGGAACCAGCTTAACCAGGCATGTTTGTGGGAAATCCTCAAAACAACAATAGCGGGAAAAAAATGTGACATGTGTGTGACACTGCTGTTGATTTATGCTACAGGTGATGCAGTCGTGTTGACATTGTAAGACAAGAGGGGGATTTACCTTCTCTTCACCTCTAGTATTTCCTCCTCGTCTCTGTACCATTTAATGGTGGAGTCACTGAGCACGTTGAAGAACTGGCACCACAGCTTCAGGTGTCCGGAAGCATCCGGGAACGGCTCTCCCCTGATCTTACGGATGACCTGTGGAGCTGGTGGTGCATAGGGCGAGAGGAGGGGGGCAAGGTAAATATATACTGTACTGGAGAGTCAAGACTTTCTAATGTTTCCACGTCCTCAAGCACTCAAGCACTAGTCAGACTCGTGTGTTGACAAAGAATAAAAACTATGCCGAGAATTTCACGGAAATGTTTGTATTGTGGTATTGCGAGCAAATCACCTGCGATTCTACAGAGCAGATGTTTGACCAGGTCATTGTTTTTGAGTCACATGTAAGTCTCAAGTGTTTGAAGTCTTTGCTCAAGTCTTGAATCAAGTCCCAAGTGAGAACTGACAAGTTCCAAGTCCCACCAAGTCCTAAATAGGTCATGATGCACTTTTCACTTTTCAGATGTAATGCCATTTTAAAAACAGAGTATTTAAAACATTCAATTAACAAAAAATCACTATTTAAAAAAAACTATATTTATTTGTTTAAACAAGTGCAACTAAACATTATCATAAAAAATGTGCTGATATTGCACTTTCATAGCATAAAGCATTATCAACCAGCACCACAACAGAATGAATGAATGTCTAAAACTTTGTAAGATGTCTTCTGTAAGAAAACATCCTTTCATCCTTTCATCAACATTCATCTTTTTCATTTCATTGCTTCAACCTCTTATCCTGTTGGGGGTTGTGGGGGGGGGGCTGGAGCCCATGGTGTGCCCATGGGGTGAGGGGTGCAGACTTCGCACAGCCCTGCCCCACCAGGAACCCTCTTGCTGTGAGGCAACAATGCTAACCACTGCTCCACCGTGCTGCCCTCCCACTGTGCCACCATCAACTATTCATCCTTTAAAGTGACACTGTATGCTGATGCATGTTTTATGATTTATGTCCTAAATGAAATAAAAAGATTAATCTTAAAGTTAGATAATTCAGGAATCTAAGGGAAATGAATAGACTTGTGGCACACTTTTAAAATAATATACTATTTAAACCATTGGGTTGGAGGACGTCATCAAGTATTTTGAAGACAAAAGGCTAAAGTCCAACTGAGGTCACAAGTCATTGGTGTCAAAGTTGCAGTTGAGTTGAAAGTCTTTTTTGAATCTGTCAAGTCAAGTCTACACTCAACAAATTTGTGACTCAAGTCTGACTCAAATCCAAGTTATGTGACATGAGTATTTAGCCATATTGTATTCTGTGCATTTTCTGCTTCATATTTAGTAAGATGATGAGTAAGTCATTGTGTAAATGAGCTATGACATTTTGCAAACAAGCTGGTACAGCTCTAATTGGAAAACATGCAGAACAAAACATTGATTCTTTGCCTTTCAAAGGGTCAAACTTCTTTGCAGCTGGTTTCTCCTCTTGTTTGGTGCTGACTGGCTCTTCTGTGGGAGTCTCCTCCACCACTTTTGGCACCTCCAATGTTGCCTTTCTGCGGACCAGCAGCGGAGAGCGCCTCTCCACGGGTGGGGTGTTTTGTCCTGTGGGAGCTTGTAGTAACGCTGCTCTGCGAGCCTGGCTGGGAGACATGTAGGGGGTGTCCTTTTTGACTGGAGTATCCAGCGCACCGACCACTGCTCCATCTCCATCTTCTTTAGTTTTTGGGATGAAGATTTTGCGACGAGCTCCAGAGGCCAGCTCCTCAGGCGTGGCAGAGCGGATGAGTGACAGACTGTCTCTGCGCTTCAGACGGGGACTGCTCTCACAGGAGAGGGATGATGTCGGTGTTGAGCCTCCACTGAGGTCTTCGTCTGCCTTATCCCCCCCAGTGATTGCGTCTGAGTCTGGAGCAGCTTTGGACATGAATTTGCGGAGACTGGCTGGACTCAGTGATGGATGTGCTGGGGGTTTAGAGCACAGTCTCTCAACAGACATAGAATTCTCTATCTTAGCTTCTTTAAGGGATTTTGTCTTTAAGATTTCAGGGACATTGTTGTCTTCTGCTGTTTTAATAAATGAAGGCACATTGTCACCAACCTTTGGTGTTAGAGCTTCATTTAGTACAGAGGTAGTGTTTTCTTTAACACTCTTTTCTGATGTTTCTTCTACATCCTGTTTTCTATTTTGATTTTTTTCAGGCACAGTGGTATTATTATTGTCAGTGTCACGCTTTGTTCCCCTTTGTGTGGCAGCTGAAGTTTCTGTTTCTGTCCACACATTCTGAGCGGGCAGGCTGAGTCCAGAATCACTTTCATGACAAGTGATAGAGATTGGCGGCACCACAAACACTGGCACCGTTGGAGTTTCGAAAGGCCGCTGTGTATCTGAAACACGGGTGCTTATAAATACCTCACCCTCCTTGTCATCGGTGCATGAAACATTTATAACAGGAACTGATGCGTAGTCCATTTGAGGGAGTTGTTCACTGCCTTTCACGCTTGGCTGCTCAAACATTTTTGTCTCGTCATCCAATTGTGCAACTTCCTTTACTTTCTCCATAGGTGAGAGATTGATATCATTCTGCATACCTCTCTGCGTGGGCAGCAAGCTTGGAGAATCAACCGCACTCTGGTCTTGGATTATAACCTCAGACTCAAGAGTTACATCATGATTTTGCAGTGTAGCAGGCTCTGATTCTTGCTTGTTCAGTGCCAAAATAGTTAGTGGCAGAGTGCACTCTTTGAGCTCAGGCTCCATTATTTCAATTTTTGGGATTATAAATTGTTCATCTGAGTTCACACCTGCCACAGGTGGTTTAATATCTGGGGTGTCTTCAATGATAGATATTTGGATTTGTGGAATATTCATTAGGGGCGGACCCTGCTGTCCCTCCCTGCTGTCTTGATGTGCAACAGTACTGCGTTCCTCCAAAACATAAGCATTACCTTCCTGGTTTTGTGTTACTGAGAGGCTTTTTGATTCATCTGATTCCACTGCTGTGACTGGACTCCTCTTTTCTGCCTCCACTCCAAACTGTAAACTCTTTGCTTCAGTGCTTTCGCCTTCTAAAATCGCCTGCTCTTGTGTTTTTAGATCGTCAGAAGAGTTAACCTCTAAATCAGAAGCAGAAATCAATACCCCTTCTAATTTGCTTCCCTCTTCACTGCTTCTAAGACCTGTGTTTGAACTCTGCATTGCACTGACATTGTGGCCTTCAGCGCTTACCTCCACTGTAGAAGTGTGCTCTTGCTGTATATTTAGGTCACCCTTCTCTAAACTCTCCGGGGCCTCAGTGGGCGGAAGTCCTAAATTCATTTCCTGAATCAGTGAAGTGCATCCAGTTTGTTCTTTCACATGATCTCCCTCGACACCATATGCTGCCACTGCAGGCAGAGGTGAAAGCACCTGATCTGGTGTTTTAGGCTCAGTTGGCTCTATTCTCTCTTCCACTGAACGTGTTGTTAATTCAGTAACCTCAGGTCTGTTTATATCTGAGGACGATTGCTTGTTTGATTTCACTTCAGCTTTCTCCTCCTCACATAACACACTGGAGGAGCGGCCCTTGTCTGTGTCTGGTTCACCCTCTCTGCCCATCTTGACACTCATCTTTTCTTCCTGTGAAGTTCCGGTGGGTGCCTCTTCAAGGCTGTGGTTGTCTGACGTTGAGATAAGATTGCGAGGGGGAGTCCAGCTTTCTTCCAGACTTGTGGGGGTGGATGTGGGGGGGCATTCCTCTTTGTAAGGGGCTTGGGTCTGTGGCAAGACAGATACTTCTTCCCTTGGTGAAGACTCATCTTGAGCAGGCTGATGATTAAGCTGGGATGAAACTACCGCATAATCATGCTGATGCAAGGGAACCTCTTTGATGACAGATACTATGTGAGAATCTTTCTCTTCAGCCTGATGAAAAGTAAACAAATAAAACATTTTAGCACTTCATTGCAACCCTAACCCCTTCTCAATGAACTCTCTGAAACACACACATCTCAACACAGCTGGTTTTACTCCCTATGCATGCAAGATAATTTTAACAGCTTGATTTGTTAGTGGCAAAGAAACTGCACATTTATTGAGAAAAAAAACCCCATTTAGTGTCGTGTTGAGGGGGTTAAAGGAGCAGTGTGTAGGATTTGGTGGCACCCAGCATCGAGGACTGCAGATTGTGACCAGCTGAAACTTCTCCTGTGTGCCAAGCATGGACTAACTAATAGGATTCCTGCAGTGTTCTCTGCTCAGGAAGTTTTTACTGACAGCCAAATATGGCGCAGAGGTTTCTTCCTCTCTACAACAAAGGGACCAGATATCTAAAACTCATAAAAACACTAAATAAAGCAGTTTCACGTAAAAATCAGTGTTTTTCTGATGCTGTTTGGCTTGCCGCAGAGGGGCTGCTAACTGTGGTGGCCAACACAAAAACTCATTGGCCCTATCTCTAGCCAGTGTTTCGTATGTCCGCACTGGGCTACTGTAGAAACAGCGCAACATAGTGAGCTCCATGGATAAGGTCTTGCTCCCTATGTAGATAAAAACAGCATTCTAAGGTAATGAAAAGACAACTATTCCTATTTTCAGGCGATTATTCACAAAAGACAACATAATTATCATTTTATATTCCACTTCCGTCTATATATATCCCCCCTAAATCCCACACACCGGACCTTACAGGCTTTTTAAGAGGGTCATTAGAACAGACTTACTGCGGTGAACTTTGCCACTTAAACATTTTTAGACTGAGACATGTTTTTCTAACATAAATCAACAGAGGTATGGACAGTGACACGACAAACGTGATACTGCAATGCAGTGTTATATTTCCCAACAGAGAGGAGAGCAGTAGTGTGTGACCCAAGTTGATCAATTACTAGCTGAAAGGTAAACAGAAAATAGTTCAAACAAATATGCGGAAGAACTCTAGATACTTAAGTGTTTTATGACATGTCAGCTTATTTCAGGAACCTCTTAACCTCACGTCACGTGCAAGGCATAGCTGAAACCAAAACGTGCGAGGGTCCACTTCAATGTATAGATTCTTTTCAACAGGGTTTATCTTTTTTTTTTTTTTAAACTTCAAAATTGTCCTTTAATTGAGCCCTAACTAAACATACATGTTATACTAACTTTTATGTCTATGATAAAGGGAGTTTAAAAATGATTGTGTGCCATGCCTCTTATGTTGAAACAGGGACAGGGGAATTCCCACATGGTTGACACAGATGTGCTGTTTACACAAAGAACTTGCTGGGCAGTCAATAATCACTTGTCTCTAAACAAAAAAAAAAAAATCATAACATGCATGATTTGCATAGATCTGTTATCATCATGAAGCTGTTGAAGACTACAACACTATCTTAAATTTAATTGTGCATACCAACGAGAAGATACATAGGTAAAGCTGCACGCTACATATAGAAGTGTTGCTGGGTGTTTCCCCTCACTGCCCCTGTTTTGGCTGTTCACACCATTAAAATGAACGCAGGAGAGTGATGAAGCCACATGCGGCCTCGTGACAACATGTTGGGCCCAGCCAGCAGCGACTACCAAGAAAAAAAGAAGTTGTTGCTTTCGATGGAAGGGAACTGGTGTCACATTCTAAAAATTGAAGCTGTGGTCATCGCTACACCTCTGTGTGTAAATAGGTGTAACACCCACGTGAGAGAACACTGTCCGCATTAATCGTTTGACTTCCTCCAGCTAGACATTCACAAGGTCTCACATTATACCACCAGCACAGCTAATGCACAGTTGTAGTTCCACATTATGGGCAAACAATCGCTCTGCAGGTGGATAATGTTTAGTTCCCCTTTCCACGTGTCACTGTGCACCAGAAAACTAGATGTGAATGGACAGTGTAGAATTCAGTACATCTGCTGTGTTTCATTCACATTTTACGGAACACACCAATTCACAAACTTAGAGTACATTTAAATATAAATATCTATAATAGAAATATCTGACTTTAAGAGAAATATTGGTTTTGATGGGTTAAAATAGCCACATAAACTTTCAGAAGTTCAACAAATTCTTCCTTACTTTCTCCTTAAGCAAACAGGCAAATTGAATGATACACACAGTTTCAGAAATAACATACTTTTTTTTATATGTGCAGCTGAACCTATCTGTTGAGATTGGGTCTTTGACAATATGTGCACGCTTGTAAAGTTTGGCTATGACTACAGTGGATTTCCATTTAACATGGCCGTATAATTTACTGCTTTTTTTCTAAACTACCTAATGAGAGTGACTCAGGCATCAACAGAAACAAAGTCAAAGTCAATAAACAAATCCATATCAAATAGCCAAAAGACTCACAGTCAGTGTTGGGAGCTTCAAGCAATCAAACTAGTAGTTAAACTACATTTTGCAGTAGCTCGCTGGTAGTTCAGCTACATTCCTTTTTGTATAGTGACTCAAGTAGTTTAACATTTTTGCCATTTTTGTGTAGTTAACCACTAAAACTACAAATTTTGTGCCATGGAGGGAAAGCAACTGTTTTAAAATGTATTCTATCATTGCTTCTCAACTGTTATCGAACCCCCTTTGACCACAATTAGTCATAAGGATTGATTATTGCTATTTATTAACCAGTTTTCAAAAAGCTTGTTGCATGCTATTTTAGAAGTTACCTGGCTACTGAGTAATCCTGCTTGGTACAATACTCCCAGACTCATGGACACTGTATACAAAACCAAAGCTGACAGTCCTGCCTTTTCCCATTAATAGAGAGGTGTTTATGACCTGTGAACAAGTTGGCACTTTTTGCAATAAACTCAACTGAGTAGCATTTTTGCCAGCATGTGACCTTTTGGTGTTGTATTTTGTTATATTTGCCTATAACGCAAACATTGTCAATTTGATCATTTTTCAACAAAGTGGCCTGAACTACTTTTTTAAAGTAGCTTTAACACCAAACTATGTTTCTACCTGTGGTAGCTTTGCTGTAGTTCAACTTCTTCCTGTGTTCAGTAATAGGTAGCATGCAAAGCTATAGCCTCCCAACACTGCTCACCGTCACATGATCAAACTGAAGTGAATCAGTGCACACCCAAATATAGCAAAAATGATAAAGTCACTGTCCCTCCTATCAGCTTTCTTTCTGTATGGGCATGTACTGTACAGCACATTAACCATAGCATGATCGTCCTAGTTCCCCAAACATGACAGACATGAAACAACTCACCAAGCTGAACACTGAGATGACAGAAGTACTGCCTTCCCCTCTCTCCTCTTAATGAGGAAGAGGTTTATTTTAAGATATAGAGAGGGGGGGTCGGTGAGGAATGTGTCCAATGTGACAAAGCCCTCCTTTCATGCTGAGACCTGCCGCTCTACTCCCGCTCGTCCAGACCTAATGGCCCTCTGTCATGCAAAGCCCTGTTTGCAATGTGAGAACCACTTCTGACATTCAGGTTTCATCATGATCTCTGACGCACTGGTGTCCCACTCATCACAGCCAACATCTGAGATATTCCCCTATCCTATCTTACAGTGTGCAGTGTACATCCACAACATCCCCCACCCCCACGCATATTTGGTGCAAGTTGCTCGGTTCTTATGGTTCCCAACTCTCCCACGCTATCTTGTATGGCTTGTTGCACTTGAGTGATATCGGTGCAGTGAAACCACAGCCTCACACGGCCAGGCTGACTCACTCCACCAGTTGCTGCTCGCTGATATTTTCTGTATGTTTTCAAGCAGTGTGACCATCCCACACGCTCTCCTGAACACAACATCTATCTATGAGCAGTCATATGTTTCTTATCTACCACATTTGCAACCAGCTGCAGCTCAAAGCCTAAACTGTGTCATAGTTCATAGTTCAGGCTCTGGCCCTGAAGTAGCTCATCTTGTATTATCTTGTCACACAAAGGCAGTCTATATATAACTCTAAAGTGGCAGCCAGCTGTCGTTTAAGACCACTGTACCTACCTCAGTGAGAACTTGAAGCCCAGACAATGGCGTTTCTTCACCTGGACTGCTGCTGTCTAACCCCACAGACACCTCCATGGCCTCAGCAGCACCATCAGCCACCTTGGCACTCTGCCCTGTGGACTCCTCTACGCTCTCAGGTGGCAATTTATGAGCTGCTGGCAGGTCTGTGTGCAAAACACGGTCTTCATGCTTATGTTCATGTGGCTTCAGTGACACTGACTGTTCCATACCTACATACTCTAAAGGCTCCTTTGGTTTATCTATTTCCATAGATACAATGTCCTCAGTGAGAGGCTTGCACACTCGGTTGTGCTCCTGTTGCAGCCGAAATGATGGCGGCGTTGAGGCAGGCGAGCGACTAGCCTCTCTCTCCTTGTTCTCAATGTGTTCATGAGAGTCCTTCTTGCTCTTACCAAAGAAGAAGTCTTTGACTGAGTGGAGCACAGAGGAGATGGAGGTCTGGATGTTGTGGTGTTCGTGATCCTTACGAGCCTTGCCGTGATGTCTGACTTCTGAGCCGTGTTTTGTATGCGACATCTCCAACGCCCTTTCCCTTTCTCGCTCCCTCTCTATGGCCAACTCTTCTTCTCTCCTTTTCTCTCTCTCATACTCTTCCTGTTGAGCTTTTTCTTGTTCTTCCCTTACTTTCCGCATCCTCTCTTGCTCTCTTGCACTTACAATAGGTGAATCCATCTCTACAGGTTTCTCCCCTCGAGCTGAGTTCAGTTTCTCCTCAGCAGCTTGGGCCTGGAGAGCCTCTGCCAGAAATTGTGCTAAACCAAAGCCTCCATCATAACAGTTTTCACCTCCATTTCCCATCATATGGTTTTTGTTACTGCTGCTGTTGCCGTTAACCCCAGCATCTACACCATTGGAGATCTTTATTTTCTTTTTGGCCATGGTTTCCTCAGATGGAGATATCTCCTCCAGGTCTTTAGATGTCACAGGGGCTGTTTCCTCGACTTCGGAGATAATACCATTAGGTTCTGCAGCAGCTCCCAGTTGTTCCACAGCCTCAGGTTTCTTCACCGCCGGCTTCTCCTCTGGTTTTGGGATATGTCGCTTTCTTGGAGGACGTTCTGGGCTAACCTGCGGTTTCTCTTTCTGAATGTTTTCTTTATCCCCTTGCTTGGCCTGCACCTCCATATCTTTCTTTTTCTTTTCAGCTTTCTGCTTCAGCTTGGCAAAGAACCTCTGGTGGATCTGGAACTCGTTCATGGTGCCAACCTCCAGAACACCCGAGCAGGAGACAATACCTTTGCTATTGCTTGCTGAGACCTGGTAGATGGCTGCATCATCCAACGTGCAGCTGAAAACAGAAACACTTATTAATCTCATTTTATAGGTGCACTGACAGCGTTACAGTTACCAACAAAAAACAAAAATCTGCATGTCTAATACTTTGATAATTGAATAATAGATAGATAAAGGTAGATGATTCTTGCTACATACTTGTAAATATGGAGGGTATGGATTTTTCCATTACGACGAATTTCATATTTTGGGAGTCCACAATACCGGTCCATTTCCATGTCATCTTTGTACCATTTCAGTTCTGGAGCTGGGTAACCTAAAGACAAGGATAGACTGTAATGAACCAACTGCCTCTGGATCATCAACATTACACTCCTCGTGCCACAGAGAACTATATCAGTATTTGTAACAAAAGTTTGCACTCATGGATGGATCACTGTACAGGCCTATGGGGCACAGGCCCAGGGGCCAAAATGTCAGGGGTCCCATTGGCCTTTACCAACAAAGTTTCATTCAAATTAACAAGTACCAACCAGAAAGAGACTCAAAATGACCACAAAGAGAAGCAAAGAAACTGCAAAGAGACACAAAATTTCGACAAAAACAGGCAAAACAAACACAGAGAGACACAAAACAACAACAAAAAAGACACACAATTACCTCAAAGAGACATAAAATCACCACAGGGTGACAAAAAAAACACAAAAAGTTGCATAATAACTACGAAGTGATGCAAACAACAGCAATAAATGAGGCAAACCCACAACAAAGTTTATGTGTCCTGCTCCTGGCATGTGTTTTACACTGTTGCATCATGTTTGTGATGTGTCAGCTGCTGGAACAGTTGCTGCTGTTGGACAACCCCACCCATCCAATTGGCCTGCGGTTAAAACATCTTGAGAAAACAGCTCGAGTATTCTCATGGTCTGTTGCTTTTGAGGAGCAGCTCATGAAGAATAAAGCAGTTCTTATGGTGCCTTCGGAGTGAAATCCTTCCTTTGTTTTCAGATTAGTCACATCCTGTCACTTCACATCACACAATATCTGAAACGTTTCAGTTACTCCAACAAACAACAAGCTGAGGCATGCCAACAAACAGGCCTACCTGTTACCACACAGGAGAACTTCACGTTGCAGTTTTCTGACACTGCCTTGGATTTCAAGGTGGTCTCAAAGGACGGCTGTACGTCCTCGGTAAGCTGAGCCATGACGCTGCACAATGTGCTCCTGGAAACAAACACGAATGAATCAGAGGGTCAATTTCTTGCTTTCAAAGACAGTTTTAAACTTCAGTCTCTTTTCAGTGACATCCTGCCCTCTGTGCAGTTCATTCAAATGACTTGTTTAATAAGAGAAAAGGGTGTTAATGGAAATCTCTGGTAGTGACGGTTGTGACGGAGTGACACAGAGACTTGTGAGATGTCAGGCAAAACAAAAAGTTGTCAATCCAACACTACGACCGATGTTCATCACTGAAAAACTGAACGCAACACTGGACAAACCGGACACTTACATTACAGTTCAAGCATGTGTGGGTTTCATTCTTGCGGTAAACCAGTTTTTGTGGTTAAGATGTTAGTTGGGAGGAATGTTTTAAAAGTATGGATTACCTCGTTGGCCTGTAGTGAGAATACCTTGAATAGCTATTTAGAGAGGAGGCAAATGAAGGACGTCAATGATTCATTAAGATCTGTTTGTATACTTATAAAACCCCGACATGAAGTAGTTTAATAACTGCCCTCCTCTTTGAAAACAGGAGCACTTTCTTGTTGTAATTATTTGTAGACTGGAAACAGAAAATTGATGTCATAAATGTGAATTGTACCCACAATGAAAATCTTGTTTGATTTTTACTCTTTCCAGCTAAACAAATTTAAACAATAGATAGGTTTTGTGTTTTGTTATGAATTTAACTTGATCTGACCCAGATGACACCCAGAAATCTGCTTCACAACACACATCCCTTGCATATAAATGAATTACAGATGAGGCTGTGTACCTGTTTTCAGGCCTAACATTGGAGAGGTAAGGATTGCGAGTTTCTGGGGGGCCATTGGAAGAGTTGCCCTCCTCTTCACTGAAGCTGCTTGTCCTCCCATTGCCAGAGAAAGAGCGTGTCATTGGCCTTCTGGAAGTCATCGTCCACTGAAGCACTTCACAAAAAAACTGTAAAATCCAAGGTTAATGTGTCGCCCACAGTATGAAACTACTCCGTGTTCACGCCCTCAGTTTGTCAAAGTTCAAAGCTCAGATTTGATGGTGTGATCCATGTGAAAGCCCCTGAAGAAGAAAAAAAAGAAACACCTCAGTATGGAAACAGAACCTTTAGGAAGTTAATAAAACAAATCATTAGATTCACTCTTTGCTCACATAAAAGTCAGACACACTGTTGAGACTCAATGCTTGTCCTTTCTGACCAAGCAAAGCACTTTGCATTGGAGCAAGTTATAAATAGGATCAGCTATCAGGTTGTGGAAGGGCTGTTAGTGGTCAAACACAAACCAAAGAAGTGTTATTTACTTGTACGTGTTAGGAACACAATTCAGGTGTTTTGAGCTCACCTTAAAACTAGGCACATTTTCCAACTTACCATTGAGATGTTGTCAGTGTTGCTTTGGAGCCAGAGTCTGTGAAGAAAGGCTCTGAAACTGCCTATCATAGACACGCATGTGTTGCCAGCAGGGGCCTATTTATAGCTGCTCTACAAATAGGTGCAAGAGCACATCAGATTTTCCAAAACTAGACTTTAGACTTAGGAAAGAGGTCTAAAAACTAAACCGAAATCATTACATTACTAAAAAAAAATCACTTCATTAACTGTCACACTGTAACAGTTTCACTGCTTTGTTTTGATCATTCTTAATAAGTTGGAAAAAAGGGTGTCCCATCTTAGTGAGACACTCGAGTGGCGTGGATGTGAAACTTGCAAAAGGTGTCTGTGTCTGAAGCTGATGACAACCAACGGTCGATATCCCATGCTTTGCTCAAGAGTTGTTTAAGGACAGCCCCCCTCACTTCGTATTGCAACACATGGTCAAAACATAGAGAGACTCACTTGCTGCTCATGTTTCATATCAATAAGACAAAAACAGGCTCAGCTGACAACATATATTCTTCGAGGTACTTGAAAACATTGACGTGTTAGTTATGTTATTGTTTATATCCGGTCTTATTTATTTTTATGGTTTCAGACAGTTCTTGAGTTGTTTAATGGTGATATTTAGTTTGTTTTTAGGATGGATCTTTTATACACTTTTATTAGAAATTTCATAGTAGTCATTTTCTATGTGAAACTAATTTGCTTGCAACTCATTCTTTTATATTTGCAAAGACACTCTTGAAAATGAGATTCTAAGCTTTTCTGGTTAAACAGAGCTTGAACAAACAAACATAATCAAACAAAAAACACCTGCACATCAAGCTAATATCTTTATTTAAACCTTTAAACATAAACCTTTAAACACCCTTTTATAAAAATGCCAAATACATATATATCTGATATGTGAATGGGATGTTAAATATTATAAATGTTCATTTACATACTGAACTATATACAAAAAGTAAACAAATTAAACATAAATGAACATATTATTTGAATACATTTTATTCAAATACTTTAATATATGTTCTTTGAGGGATCTAGACATATGCTGCATTTAAATGTTGTTACCCTTCTACAGTAAGACACATTAAAAATGTGCTCCACATTTCATACACACATTATGCATGTGAATTTACAGTGGGAAGTTCATATACTGTAATGTGGGACACTTTATTGATGTCAAAGGCTGTTTATTGAGCACATAAGCCAATAGAAGAATTCATTTTCTGGTGCTGATATTTTTATTTCATCTGCTTGCAATCAATTTAACCCCAATCATGCCAAATCTAGAATATCATGTGGTTTCTCTATGTCAGTGAAAATACAGTGAGTTTGTCCTGTTTTAACCCCCGAAACTCAATTACCTCAGCCTGTGATTGTACAACACCTGAAAAGAGGCAAGATTGCTTGTTACCGTAATGTCTGAAAAAGTGGCTCACTTGCATCTCCCTTACACGATTCACACCGACTTTTACGGTGCAGTGTTCGTCTGTTTGGATGTTTTTGAATCAAATGCATATCATTATCTTAAAATCAAACTTGATATCTATATTTCCTCAGTGTTCCACAGGTGAAAGACACTGTATGGTTTATCGGATGCTTCCACATTAGACGCTTTACGGTAATGTGTGTGTACGCTGTATCGTTCCGGGAAGGGGAAGACTTTTCTCGACATAATTTAAGTTATGAAGATTGAGGAAAGGAAAACATATAGTGGCTGAGGTCCGACAGCTGCGCAACTCGTCGGAGGCTGACGGCAGGTATGCAGTAACACGTGTGTGTTTATGGGTTGTGAACACTTTGGATTTTAATGTGTGAATCAGAAACATTTCTAACTAAACCTACAGTATTGTTCACTGCGTGTTCAGTTCACCAGATATGAGAAGTTAATGGCTGAGGCTAGACATCACGCTGACATCATGTTTTTCATTTTGTGATCTTTATATTTCGGGTCGATTCAATTTATAGTTATGAAAAAGTACTAATTTTAAACTAGTTTAAAACTATTTAACTTCCTATAGGTATAAGAAGAAAATGCATTGATGACTGGATCCCGCAACAAACCCTGTCGAATAATGATCAGCGGTAGGTGTTTTCTATGTGTCTCCTCACCTCACCACATGCTGTGACTTTTCTGAAATAGATACCACACCTGTGATTTCAGATGCCTGAAATTCGCTCTTGATTTGTTTCAGAAATTGTCATAGTGCGCCATCCTGTTTCTGTGTGTGTACCTGTGAACCACAGGGTGACACTGAGCGTCCGGGCTGAGGGAACAGACACCCTTCACTACCAGTGGTTCACTGATGATGAGCAGGTATGTGGATTTGACTTGAGATCAGCCTATGTGTATGAGTTACCATAAAGAAACTTAAATATCTTAAATATTTTACTTCTTTTGAGGGTGTTAAAACAGCATTTTGAATGGCACGTTACTGTTTACTTTGATGTGGAAATAGTGTCTGCTATATGTAACAGTTGTCTGTGTTTGTACTGTACATGTCTATTCTGGTGCACAGCTGTCTCGATGTGAAACTACTGGTTTGAATAAAGCTATGTAAAATGATGACTGAAACAAGCTAAACGTCATATCGAGATGGTGTCTGACAGTCTTGCACTGTTCTAAATCTTTTCTACTGCCATGAAATTTAGTTTCTTTTGTTTTGTTTTCAAGGTGCCTGGAGGCACTGAAGCAGACTTGACCATCACAGCTATAAAAACCCAGCTCTACGTGTGCCGAGTGAATGACCACTTTTGTAACTGCGTCTTCAGTGACTGGGTGAAAGTGAAGGTGTTAGACATTGATAAATCAGGTATGCATTATGTCATCCTCCAGCCTCTGAGTGTCAGCTGGCAATGAATCAGTATTTGTGCATTGTTTGTTACTGTGGGTGTGAGTCTCTATCACTTTCTTTTCACACATCACCAGGTTTGCCAGTACACTGGCAGGGTGAGCCACACATCGCTGTTAACCCTAAACCCCAGACGGTACGACATGGTAGCAAGCTCACTCTCCGCTGCGTTGCCTTTGGCATGCCCACTCCACACTATCAGTGGTACAGAAATGGACAGCAGCTGCTGGAGACTAGTGGTACGCTGCAGGTAACGAAGGACAGAGTGTTTACTTATCTTAGTGCTGACACTGATTGTTTACACTGTGCTAAATTTACTGTCATCTAACTGGCTGTGAATCACGCATCCTTTACCAACCATTAAAACAGTTTGGTTAATATTTTACCAATGTTTTGATTTAGGGTTGATTAATCGTACATGTGAGGAGAAAGCCAGGAAGACAAACAATGGTAGGAATATAATCTATTGCTGTACCTGCAGATTGAGCGCGCAACAGCCGAGCACGCAGGATCATACCTGTGCTGCATATCTAACGTGCTTCAAGAGACATGGACTGAGCCAGTTGATGTTGACATTGGTAAGTCATAACTGAAACTACTTTTATCAGCTCAGTTAAAGTCTGTCTGTTCCCAGTTTTATCAAGATATTTCCCTCAGACTTTACTTCGGTCATTTCCAATGAAGTGGCTATTAAGAAAATATGTGTTTTTAAACACTCCCCTCATTCCACTGATTTAGCATTTAAAGACTAGACTTAAAGTTATTTCCATTATGCTGAAGGTACTTTCCCATTTCTACAAACTAAAAAGGAAGTTAGACTCCAAATAGTGCTTGATCCGAGCCTTAGACACACAACAGGAAAGTGATGTAAAGTGAAACTAGTTCTTGCAGTGTTTCTCCTGTTCTTAACTTATGTTGTGGCATGTACAGTGCGGATCCCAAAAAACAGTTGTCATGTTGTTAAATAGTACTGCCCTGTATGTGTCCTATGGACAGATTTATAGTACTTTAAATCAGATTTTTGTTTTTAAAAAATGACTTCTCTTCTTTTATATCTTCTAGTACAAACGGATCAGCTTCCTCCTGCTGTGCCCACAGGTACGTTTTTAATGGAAAGATACTTTAATGTCAACCCATGCTATTTTTAGTGTGCCGCCACAGAAACTACCAGGGTATATATGAGAATTTCCTGATGTTACTATAATTAGACTTTTTCTTTGATCTTTCTTTTAGCCACTGATAAAGTTGCCCTACTTATCGGCAACCTAAATTACACCCACCACCCTGACTTGATGGCCCCGATCATGGATGTACATGAGCTGGCCAACCTTCTGCAGCAGCTTGGCTTCAGGGTGGTTTCCCTGCTGGATCTCACCAGGGAGGAGATGCTGGCTGCTATCGACAAGTTCATTCAGCTCCTTGACAGAGGAGTTTATGGTGAGTACAGTTTTGTTTTTTTCCAGAATCGGCTACATCTGTCATTTGATTGATGATTTCAACTGTTGCTCTCAGAGAAGTGCTGACATAGTAATTACAACATATTTGTGGAATCTCGAATATGACATTGTAACTTCCTCTCTTGTGCTCTGCGGCTCTTATCTGTTGTCCACGTGTCATGGGTCACAAATCCCTGGGTGATTTGTAATAAAGTGTCTTGCTTTAAGTGTAATGCTTGGCTGTGTGGGCAGATAAGGAGTAAAAAAAAGCGGAGGTGTTTTTAACTTTGTATGCTATGTGTGACACTTCCTGTATGTCTGCAACACTTTGAGAGGGATTTATATAGTGTTTAAAGAGGGTCATTCACAGTCAGACATTCAACTGATGTACACAGTGTTAAAACAAAAAACAAAGATGGCGTTGTAGTGTATGACAACATTCAGCTATTAATAACTAGAGCATAGTTTCAACAACTAGTCATATTGCTCAAGGGAACTAGGCCACTATTGTTATATTAAATAGCAGACAGATACACAAGAGGACATTACTGATAGATTTGTAATGTAAAATGATGTTGATGATGAAATAAAAGCAGTGATAAAAGAACAGTCATGGTGTATCAGAATGATACAGCCTGTCACTATTCTCTACTCTCTCTTGCTAATAACAAATCAACGACAGAACATTGAGAAAGCATGCCTGAACATATTTTGAAACATAGCCCCAGTGTGACCTTTCTCTATGCAGCAACAAACATTGCAAAAAATGTGATGACTATAGTTCTTATGGTCTTGTATTTTATCACTCTTAACAGGCCTTTTCTACTATGCGGGTCATGGATATGAGCGTGCTGGGAGGAATTACTTGGTAGCTGTTGACGCTCCACAACCGTACCGAACTGAAAACTGTGTCTGTGTGCAGAGGGTCATGCTCAGCATGCAGCAAAGACGGACGGCACTGAGTGTGATCCTTCTGGATACCTGTAGAAAATGGTAGGTGCAATAATTAATTTCTGTTTTTACTAAGAGAAGACGGTATTGAATCGGATGGGATCGGCTTTACACATTTTTTTTGTGAACTGATGATTATACTGTGTTATAAATATTTAATAAATTGCGCCATTGTTACGTTACCAAACCAACTTTGCACCAGGCAATAAACATGTTTATATCTGCTGTTAAGTATGGCATTTTAACATGGGTGTCTATGAGGATTGACTCAGTCTTGGAGCCTGCCTCAGGTGGCCATTTGAGGAGCTGTCATATTTGGTACTTCTGCGTAGGTTCATTTTTCATCTGACAAATACAGCAGTGCCACTCAGTCATTGAATTTTGCACCTACTTTAAAGTTTTTAAAGCCTGTGTGACCAGGTTTTACCTACATTGATATTTGTGGTTCAAGCCTCAAAGTCAAGACCTTAGCCAAAGTCTTTACATTTACATTAGAGACTGATACAGGCCTGTAAGACACTGGTTCCTTTTTTCCTCAAAATCAAACAGATGTTGTCTAATGAAATTGTTTCTGGTAAATGGTGGGCAGTGTTCAAACTGTAATCATAGGCTTTAACCAGGTATGGAGTGAGCTTATTTTTAGTAGCCTTATACCAGTCCACCAGGAACCTATGTGGGCCCAGGGATTTTCCACCACGCTTTAGGGCTAATGCTTCTGATATTTTCTTTTCCTTGGTGGGTTTCCCCTAAGCTTTTTACTGTTCTGTTAAAATTGGTATTTTAATTATAGAAAAAAAAAACTTGTTGACTTCTTCTTTGGTTCTATTATTGTCAGATTTCTATAATTATAAGTGACAACTAAAACTTGTCAAAATGTTTTATCCTCCCAAATCTCTAATTCCATGTTAAGTATTATGACTTTGTTTCTGTTTAAGCAGGCTAGCCCAAGATTTATTTGGTCTGTTCACATATTCATACACTCATTGCCACTGATAGAATCATGACCCGGAAGCCTTCTCATTCAGAACTGTATGAGATAGTGACTCCTCTAATGTAAGCCTTTGTGTATGTTACTTTCTACAGGTACAACCAGGATAGCATACCTTCAGGCATCATGCCACTGGGACCCAGTGGGAACACTGTTTATGGTTATGCCACGTAAGTACATTTTATTAGTTTTATAAATATTATTATTATTTTTTTAAAGATATTTTTGGGGCTTTTTAGCCTTTAATGGATAGGACAGACAAGCGTCAAAGGGGGAGAGAGAGAGGGAGTGACATGCAGCAAAGGGCCACAGGCTGGAGTCGAGCCCGGGCCGCTGCGGCAACAGCCTTGTACATGGGGCGCCTGCTCTACCACTAAGCCACCGGTGCCCCAGTTTTATAAATATTTAATTACAAATGTAAAAGAATAAATATATGCATAAGTAAATCTTTTGCTGCTCTGTAATCCCTACCCTAACCCTTTATTAATCAATGCAGATGTGAAGATGCTGAGGCGTTTGAGGTCCAGGATGGGGGCAAAAGTACTGGAATCTTCACTAAGTACTTGAACGCTCACATCCTACAGACGGACAAAGTCACACACGTCTTAGAGCAGGTGTCTGAGGGTAAGTTTCATATAACATATATCATATTGTGACTATTTTGATATATATTGAGATTTTAGATGATGACAATGATGTGATTTTTGCTGGGGGTCTGTACCAAACAAGCATGTTCTTTTATTGTCTGGAATATGATTTGTAGGCTCAAGCATCTCTGTAGCATCAGGGCATGTTGTGACACATTTTAACTGTTTCCAAAAATTTGCAGCTCCTGCGATTTGGGTATTGAACTTGGCGATAATGCGATTGTGATGATGTTTGAATTCATTGCGCAACCCTACTTTATCCATTCAGGTTGACTGTTCTGGCAGATTTGAGGGTAAATAGATCTAAAGGGAACAGGTTGTCCTTGAGTGCGCTGGTTGGATGGACCACAGACAAGTTTTATACTCTTGGCAACTCATTTTAGTGTTGTTTACTCAGGACTTGAAAGTGTAGGTGTGACTGAGTGGGGGGTAGGGAAGTTAATCAAGTTGTCGCATCTTGATAGCGTGTTTGTCTGTCTGATGGGCCTCTGGTAGAGTAATTTTTCAAGGTAGCATTAGCATGTGACCTCATTCTCTGGAAATTCACACTGTTGGCATGAGAACAGCAAGAAACCTGAGAGCTGCAGAGTGCAAGACAGCTGCTCTGCCGTTTGGGCACCCCCCTGCCACTGCTCTGATGTCTGCACAGGACGCCCTGCTGACAGCACTCTGTTTGTGTGTGTGTATGTGTGTGTATCGACATATTTAGAAGAACAAATTAACCTTTTTTTACACTCGATTTTATCCTTTTTTACTTTTCCCTCTTTGTACTTTCCATTTGAAATTGAGAGCCACAATATGGACATTAACCTAGAAGTTCTCAAGCCTCTGTTTTTGATATCTGCTCATCTTGTCTGGGACTTATTTAGAGATGGAAAAAGAGCTGTCGATGATGAGCTGCTCGTAGTGAAGACAGCTCGCCCCAAATATTCCTGATGCCAAATCTTCTCGAAAGACAAGCATAAATCTATATTGAATCATTTGAACATGCTGGTCAGCCTTTTCACCCTGTTAACCTTTTACCTGATGCTTATGTATGGGTGTAGTGAATCTTGTGACAAGGTTTTCCAAAACTCATTTAGTCAGGTCAATTACTGTGAATATTAACTTTCATATTATCTAAGTTTTTAAAATTTCCCTAAGTTCCTCAAAGCCAGCCATGTGGATCTGATTAATATTTCTCCCTGCTATTGCAAAACTCAGGCATGGCCCCAAGAGCCAAAGAGTATGAGTACACTGGCTTGTGTAGTTGGAAAATATTTTATAAAGGTTTTAGTGTGTAATGAAGAGGTGATTTTCTTAGTAATGGCCAAAGTGAAATGAGTAAAATATGCTAAAAACACCCTGGAAATTTTGGTGCTGGTATCATATTCACCTGTTCTTTTCTCCGTCACTTTACACCAGATCTAGGCAAAGACCCTCTCATCACAGGCAAGCAGCAGGTGGAGATCAAACACACCCTGAAGGAACCACGATCCCTCGCTGATCCGGTTCGGACCACTGGCCACACAAGGGAGCTACACCTGCGTGATGCCTGCTGGAGACAAGCAAATGGTGAGTCTCCAGAAACCTACATGTTTACTGAATTCTAGGTCAAATCTAATGAAACCATATTTCCATTTCTTGATCTGTTATCACCTTGAGCGTGAGAGAGAGAGAGAGAGAGAGAGAGAGAGAGAGAGAGAGAGAAATTGTTTACCCTTGCCCACACCTCCTACACTACAGTGTGTGACAAACCAAGTGCAGAAGGTGTGGATAATGTGATAGTTTCAGCACCATTCAAGAACGCTACTCATTTTCTTTTTGTGATAAATCAAAACAGAGAACTGGTTCACGTTACAAAGACTTATTTTCCTATTTGATGGAAGGAAGTTGGCTTTTGACACCTTGACTTCCTCAAATTTACCTCACCACTTTGAAAATGGAACCATTGAACTAATCTGAAAATCTCCTCCGTCTCCATCAGACAAGATCAAAGATAGAAAGTCTGCGGCTTAAATTATTAGTGAGGCTGAAAGTCCCCTAATGTGGTTAATTAAAGGTTTGGTCAAATCAGTAATTTAATTCTATAATAATACAAAAAAGTACAGTCAATGTGAAACAGTTTCAGAGCATGTTAGTCATCATTTTTCTTGAACCTTTTTCATATCTCTTTTCAGAGTTACCACGGAGGAAGCGGCTGCTATTTGTTTGCGGAGTAGAAGTGGAAGTGAGCTTCTCAGCCCTGTTCTCTAACGTCTTGGTGGCTTTTGCCACCATAAAGACGACAGGCCCCAGAACCCAGGACTGCACTGTCACCCTGAGCAGCATACCTGTAAATATTTATCTTTACTTTAAGCAGTCCTGTCAATTTTTATTCCCATATCTATAGGACTATTGCAGTTTGGGTTTTAATACACACATCCACAGACAAAATACACTGTAGGTCAAAAGTTAATGTAGTGGTGGAATGTAACTGAGTACATTTACTCAAATACTGTACTTTAAGCAAGCACCTTAAAATATTTTTTATTTGAGTATTTCTATTGTGTGCTACTTTATACTTCTGTTTCTACTTTTGGAGGAAAATAATGTATTTTTTGTACTTCTCTAAATGTTTTTGATTACTTTAGTTACTTTGCAGATTCAGAATATTAATACAAAATAATATAATCTAGTAAATGGTGATGTATGAGTATAGATCAAACTACCTAGCAGTTTAAAAACTCATAAAATTAGTTCCACCTTTGTCAGCAGCGACATTAAAGTGTTTATCATATTAATGTATCACTAATTATAATTCAGTAATATAATATGAATCTGTAATGGGCCATTCTGCATAATGAGTACTTTATATTTTGGTACTTTAAGTATATTTTGATGCTAACACTTTTGTGCTTTTACTTGAGTAAGATGTTGAATGCAGCATTTACTTGTGACACAGTATTTTTTACAATGTAGTATCACAACTTTTATCGAAGTGAAAGATCTGGGCACGACTTCCACTGCTGAGTAAATGTACATAAAAAAGACATGTCAGCACAAATGCCTTGACTTCACTTAAGTCTTACTTTCTCATTTAAGAGGTACTAAATTCAATATTGGGTTTAAAAACTGCAAGTTGTACCTACATCATAAATTCCACATTGCTCACAGTAGAAGTCAGTCACTTTCCATGAGCCAGCAGGAACTTCTTAGTGATGACCATTCACCCCCACGTTTCACATGTCTGAGGAAGTTCTGCCCATATATAGACTTCCAGCCTGCTGCAGCCACAGGCAAAGACACAGCAGGAAGTAGATATTAATCTGCTGTACTTCTCCAAATGTAATACATGCATGCTTTTGAATGGCGAATTTTAGGCCATACTGACATCTAGTGGCTGATTGATGTATGCATCTAGTCCATTTCCAGCAGTGAGTTAGTGCTAGGCCAGTGTAAATGTAGGACATGTTTATGGGAGTGTACCTCTAAAAGATTTTGATAAAGTTGCTTTAAAGTGTGATGATGCTGACAGACTCTTTTATGCTTTGAATCCATAGCCAATGGAAGACATATTTTCCGGCCCTGGCAGGTCAGAGGATATGGACTCTCTACTATTTAGGAATTCTGAAAACCAAGACTCAACTCTGCGGCTTTGTGCTCTTCAAAAGCTCACGGTATGCAGTTAATTATGTCTCCTGATTATTTTCCTATTGAGTGTTATATTTTTAAAGCAAAAACAGAGCAAGTCTTTACAGTACTGTACAATAAATGTGAACTTTTGTCTCTCATTTGCCTCTGTTAGGAGTCACTGGTCATCAAGGTGGATCTACACTATACTCACACGGACAGTAAGCTGCGCCAGACAGAGAGCCAACAGGTGGACATAGGAAAGCCTCTGGTGGCATCCTGTAAATTGCACAGGAGGAATCATGCAACGACAGCCAAGAAACAAGAAGGTGCTTCTGCTCAAAGTATGGGCAACATACCACGCAGCAAACCATGGCTGCGTCAGACTCAGGCTGGTCCATGTGGCCCTTTCACCAGGAAGGCAGAGTGTGGCCCCAAAGTTGCGGTCACAAGGAGCAACGAACCTGAAGAGAATGATGAAAATGAACTGCAAGACTTCAGTCTTCGCCATTAGCCCTTTCTGGTCCTGTTGTAAATACTACTTTGATGCTTTTTAATGATGTGAGCGGGAATTACTCACTAGCTGATTATGCATCTTACTTGTCTGGTTGATTGGTGGTGATAGATAAATGAGTGAGTGACTGAATGAATGAATGACAGACAGAGGTTTGTGTTTGGGTGGTGTTTCCAGCCTTCAATTCTTAGCTCAACACTGAAGAGACATTAACACTCACTTTTGCCAACCACTGATGTAATCATAAATTGTATAATACTTAAAAATGTATCACTTTTTTCCTCAGTGGCAAGCTGGCTAGCCTAATTTATCACATTAAGACCTTTACTGTTTAGAATTTATCTAATAAAAACCACTACTTTCATCATTATTTTGCTTGTCAGTGTTTTGAAACGTGTCATTCTGTTATAATGTCGAATTACTCTGCTTCAATGCATTACAAAGTTTGTGCCTGAATAGACAGTATTGATGCTGCTGACTGAGAGTTGGTGAACAATTGCATTACTAAAGAGTGAAATTACTTCCTTCATTACAAGACAAAAATTAACAGAGACGATATGGCAAGATTAGTTATGGTAAGTAAGCAAAAAGAAATACGATAACGTTACTTAACATTTCCAGTGGATGTTTCAGTGTAGTCTTGTAGCTTGGATGAATGAACTTAAGTTACACACAGTGACGCTAACGTACGTTGGCTAACGTTTAAGATGCGGCAAGTTTTAGCAGTTAGCAAAGTAAGTTGCAAGTCAGCGTCTGCGTTACCGTTACGTCGAATAAAAACGACACGAAATACTAGAAGGTATTACTAACGACAATTTAGGAACAGTGTTGATATTTACATTTCGAAAATATCCAATTGGCGCAATACAAGTCGCAATTTCGATCCAGCAGTTAACCTAACGTTAGCTAATGTTGGCTAAGTTAGTAACGGTTGTTAGCTAAACTCTCGTAACAGTGACCGTTTACGTTGGAATTCTAAACGGTTCCTTTCTTGCTTTATTTGCTCACTTTAGTCTCTAATGTTACAGAATAATGTTGTGTTTATTCGGTAACACCGCTATATGAATAATATTACTACTCACGTGGCTGTTTATTTTCTTATAGAAAAAATATGGCAATGGTCTATCAGTCTCCGCTAGCTCGCCGTGATCGTATAGTGGTTAGTACTCTGCGTTGTGGCCGCAGCAACCCCGGTTCGAATCCGGGTCACGGCAGCACTCTACACCATGGGGACAGTTCTTTTGGCATTGTGAGTTATTTAGTTATTATGATATTCCCAACGTCGACACACAGTTATAACTATTTTATGTGAAATGTGGTTTACTGTTATGCAGACTGCCCTAAAATAACGGTTTCCTTTTGATAAAGATGTCGTCAACTCTGATGTGAGTCATAAGCGGAAGTTCAATAATAGTTCAATTACACCACTGTTGATTTTCTTAGAGGTCTCCCACCAACTCAGGACACCACAGAGGGTCCTCTTCATATTAATCATACAAGGTGGCCACTGATGGGCTTTGATGGCTGCTTAAAGCGCACTAACAATGCCTGGCCTACAGGTGGCAGTAGAATACATTCAATAGTCGCCAGATATGCCCTAAGTATGATATATAACGTCTTGTCCCCCTTTCAAGATGGCTTACTCAAGTTTGACAAAACTATATAGTACATTTAAACAACCCCCCTGGAGTGCTATGATACCCGAGGCCATAGATTTTAGCTCAATCTGCTATGGTATTGTCACAGAGTGTAAAGATGGTGTTCACTTAGGTGTTGCTTATGGAGCTCCTCACTGCATTTACTATTTTATAATCATCCACTTTGATGCATTTTATCATTACAGCTGTGGTTTAAGGCACTGCAGTCATCACCCACCAGTTTTGCAACATAAATAATATACGACACTACATTTAATTGTAAGTCTGTGGAGGATATTTCACACATAGGAGTCAAGGAGTCATTGGTTGCTGTGTCGGGGTAAATTGCGACATAAGACAAAACAATATTGGACATTAAAGCGCAGAGAAAACACCACACGCTCCCGTTGGTTCACTTTGACGTCAGTTTTCATTGGGACCCGCCCGCTTGCTCAAGTGGCAGCGGTGAATGGTGAGAGATAATCCTCGGCTCTACCACAGACACACAACAGGGCTGAGCTGCCTCTGGATCTGGATGCAGGCATCCTTGGATTCTGCCTTTTAGCATGGGCCCACTGCACGAGAACTTAACGGGACAACAATGGTGCAAGCTTCGGCGGCTGAATCTGTGGCTGCTGGTCGTTTAGGGGGCCGGGGATTGTGGTCAATGTGACATTCACTTGCACGCTTGGTGTTGAGTTTATTGTTCTGGTCCTAGACGCAGAGCAGCGATTCTCTGAGAAGATGTTGAGCCGATTCATGAGTGGCAGCATCAGGAATCTTGAGCGGGAATACAGCTGCACCGTCAGACTGCTGGATGATACGGAATATACGTGCACCATTCAGGTTAGTCACCTGTCGACCACAGTTTATCCACTCCGCAGGGCACTGAATAACGATGCAATTGTGTCTGACCTGGCAGACAGAAATAGCGAGTGTGTGAGCAGAGGGACAACAAGCAAGTGCCTGCATGTCCCACTGCTGGTGCCTACCAAGAGACAATATAGACCCTGAATAGAATCATGGCGAGTTATTGTTGTCATTTCATATATCATAAGGCTGATGTATTTCCCTCACGTAACCCATTATTGCCAGTGAGTGAATTTAGCTTTCAGAGAGCTTTGTATGACAGATATGGCAGCTCCCTCAAGCTCTGGTTGATGGAATGTCAAAAGCAAATTACTGAAATTCATGACAGAAAGGCAGGATTATTTTTCCAATGTGTCAGTTTGTGTCTTTGCTTGAGGCAGTGTTGCTTGTTGGTATTAATTATCATCAGTTAGTGTTGCTGCTCATGCAGTTTCCCTTGAACCTCTGACATCAATAATGCACACAGGGTATCCCTTTGCTGCTCTGGAGAACATGCCTACCAAGTTACACAGTGTGGCTCTTGCAGATTCGCACAACATATTTTTAATGTTATTGTTTAGTGACCACTGCGTTACTGTGTAAATGTAAGACATTTTCCTTTATAAAATCATCATTTACCACTGTGGAAAACAAACTATTGATATTGTCAGCGGAGACAGCTTGTAAAGATGAAAACAGAACAAGGCCCTGATATTAAAAACGTCTCTCTCTCTCTGCCTTTTGTCTCACCACTACAAGCATTGCTTTGATGATTTTGCAGTTTTCAATTCATGCTGATTTCATAAAAAGTAGGTGAGAGGGCCTGTCACATCAATTACAACACAAAATCGTTCCCTTTGTGGATGCTGTACAGTTGTAGGAAAAAGGTGTGAGGAAATCCTCAGAGAATTCTCCAACTAGTCAGCAACATGTGGACGCATTAAAACCGCTCCACAGCATACAGGGGCACATTCAACCTGCAATGGAACATTAAGAAGACATGCATGATTCTTGTCACTTGGATATCTGATATCAGAGGGAGGCTATAACACAGTCGCTCCTCTTTTCTCCCACAAGCAAGCGTGAAATAGATACTGCAATTACTGTAGGATCGTGACTGTGTGCCCAGGTTGTAAACAGACCTGCGTTTCTGCTTGGAGAGCTGGGCCAGAGATGGAGCTGGGCCAGATGGACTGTGAAGCCAGCAGGTGTGTTGTTTGCAGCAGAGTCGTGTGGTCTGGGTGGCTGACGTCAGCAGGCTGGAAGAAGGGGAGTGGAGTGAAAGAGGAGAGTGCTCCGGCTCTGCTGTGACTGTCTGGCATCCTGACTATCTTTCTGTCTAACCTGGCCGTGGGAGGCTGAGGGCTAATCCACCTGACTGGGCACACCGCTGAAGCGTATTCCTCTTTTAGTTCAAACTTTGCCCTATCTTCCCTGCAGGCTTCTGGCCTGCCAAAAAGCAAAATCACCCAGGATACCAGGGACACATAGACTAGGAAATGCAAAGTAAGAGGCATAACTAGGTCATATATTCTCAGTCTCACATGATCTCCCTCTTTCCCCCTTTCACTTTTTCACCTTCCTATCCTCTTTCCACTGAGCTGAGAATTTATTCCTCCTGTACCTTTTTCCGTTACACTCTGATCGTTTCCCTAAACTGTTTTAATGGCTCCAAATTCAGATTTGCCCCTGACTTTTGCTAGCCTCTTCCTTTCTCCGACATTGAACCAGGTATCAACTTCCTCAATGACAGGGTCATCCCCACGGTGTCTGCACTTATAAAACCACCTTCAGCAGAAACCAGAAATTAGAAACACAAAATATGCGTGCACCATAGCTGAGCATTGAGAGCTTTCAGAAGAAGGGCAGAAAATGTGTCCCATCTTTTTAGAGCAGCAGCAGCCATAATGCATGAACTTAAGTTTTGCTTTGATGAATTATGGATCTTTCCACTATGTTTGGAGGAGAAAAAAGTGAGCGCTCATCATTACGTAGCCCTGTAGATTTAGCTCTCATCTAGTCGCAGGTTGATGGAAGTGCCTGAAATCCTCTGTTGCCCTCAGGCCTCTTCTGCTCTGTGATTTTAATGCAGTGTTGCAGCAGAGAGTCAGACTTAAGCATTGCCTCACATTTGTGTCATGTCTGAATAAGAGATTAACAGATCAACCAAATTTAAAAGTAAATACCATCTAGTTAATCAGAGACAAAACCAAGTGGTTCACCAACTAAGAATAAAGCATACACCCTCAGTGTTTTTGGTTCTGCTGCTGACGCAACTCAAACACTATTCTAATTTAGCTCTGTCAGATGCAATATTGATGAGTCTAAGACATCTAAATGCAGGTTGTTTGTCCCCAGTTTGCCTTAAAAGTTTCATCTCTCAGCTTGTGTATATAAAGAAGCCCCAAATATGCCACTGTTACACATTCAGTTGCCGATATTTCTTCTGGATCTCCATTCTTAAAGTGTCTGTAGCCTGTTGTCACAGTGAAACTATTGAAAAGGTATTGTTAGTTTTGTGTTGGGGGAAGAGGCAGAAAGAGAGCGAGAAAGACAGTGTCTACAGATACAGGGAAACCATTGTTTATCTCTGAAAGGATTGTTCGACTTTTTGAGCAGCTATTTTTTAATAGAAAGAGTAGGGTGTGTTTAAGCTTGCTTCCACCCGAGTCCTGTTGTGTCTGACAGTTTGCATTTTGCCATGCTTTTGCTTATTATTTCTTTAGATACTTATAAAGATGATGCGGGATGTAGATTGCACTTATTTTCTCCTCCATTAAAATCTGATATGCATTTTGAAAACCCCCGGTGTTTTGTCGTTGTGCTTCTAATTAATTACGGATTTATTGAATGGCTGTCAGCACAGTGATCTGGCCCACTCCACATACAGAGTTAATTATAGCGTGCACCCTGTGAAACCTGTGATTTCCCTTGGTGTTCTAATAACTGTTTTGTTTGAGGGAACCACAACCACCAGCTTTCAGCTCACTTATCAACCCCAAAGTAAAAATATAAGAAAATGGGGTCTGTTCTAAGATAGCAAAAGAGTAAGTGCAGGACTGCTTACTCTTTCACCACTGCTGTGTCCAAAATCAGTGCTGGACAAGTTCTCCCGATGTGTGCTGAAATCTTGGTGAGGAGAGTGCCGGGGGATGGGAGTCTGTGTGTGAGGGGTGCTTTACTTTGAAGCACAGTGCCAGGGTCTCAGCTGTTGCTACGGTGACTCCACAGTTACCCTGACAAAATGTGAGATCACTCACTGGTCAGGATTCCCCCTTCCAAAGGCCCTGACAAAGACTCGGCCGTTAGCGCTCACAGGAAGGTAATTTATTTCCTGAATGCCATTGGAGGGAAGTGGTGGTGAGGTGACTAATGCCATGCCCACGCCAACCAAGACGATCTTCTCGGGACTGTCCTACTGTTCCCCTGACACACATTCAGCCTTGTACCTCCTGTGATGTCATTATCATCGTAGATTTTCTGTGCCTGCTGTTGAAACTCACATGTGTGTTGTGTTGGAAAATTGGCAAGTGCATATAGGGCAGGGTATCATTTCAGCATTTAGATACTAGTGCAGATACGATATCCAAGTTTTGTTACTAAAAGACCCTTTTTAAGAAGTCACAGTATGAAAAGCACAGGTGTAAATAGAATTAATGATGGCTGAATTCCATTTAGCTGCTTCAGTTTCAGGGTCCTGGTAATGTGCCTACAGGCTCATTGTCACACTGTCATGGTTTACTGGGACACTTAAGTAGAACAGAGTTAATGTTATTAGTAACACCTGCGCTTTTCCCAGTACGGTATGTTAAAATGTCTGCTGTGAAATAGGCCTGTACCAAAATGATACTTCTTTGATACCTTAGGGCCATCACACATGCTGCGTTTTCATCCGCCTGGAAGACACATGGTTGGGTGCTGGGTGCTACTCTCGTGCTTGCTCTGTGTCAACTTTCAAGGAATTAGAGGCAGGTTGTGTCTGAGGTTGCCAAGCGACCATAACTAACTCCATATTATAGCCTATTCACCAGAAATCCTGAGTGCAGAGCTGGGGTCTTATTTATAAAACAATGCGTAGGATCCATACTAAAAATTTACGTACAGACAAAAGCCATAAATGGTGTGCACCAAAAAAAATATTTGACAATTTCTACATTTGGGCTTCTACCTCACCATTTGCATCACCAATTTCCTGTCTCAGAAATGTTCATAAGCAAAGTTTCTCCCATCAAGTCTGTTTGTATAGATCACAACTTTAACGTGGGAAGTGGCATATGCCTCTTTCAGGCCTCGTTTTGTGCGTGTGCAGTGTTTATAAAGCTTGCTATATATATTTAAGTTTGTTTTAGGGCTAAAATGTTGTCTGTGTGACAGATGTAAAGCTCTGGGTCGCCCTGCACTAAAATAATCAACTTGTTCTCCATATTCATCATCGACTTGTGTTTACAGGAGAAAGGGAAGATTTTTAGCAGGTGTGATTGGTTGTTTGTTGTCATATGACATGCGGAGTGTGTTGTGTTACAGAATTTGAACTTTGTTTATATCAGGGTGAAACTGTCTCGTCCTTTATAAAAGGCGCATAGGAACGCGCAGCAGCGTTGCTCTTGCTATTAAGCGCACCTTCCAGCATCTGCGTTGAATACAATGGATTATAGGGCACAAAAAACGCGGCATGTGTACTCAGGGCTATGGCTACATCTCGCCGCTTTCAGTTGATACATAAAAAAAGAATAAAGTTTTGCTACCCAGCTCTAAGTGCAATTTATTTTAACTGTTTTTATTTTCGGAGGTTTGTTGTACTCAACATCTTCATCAGTGAATGCTCAGAGCAAAAGTGTTTTATTTATAGTTATTACAGTTTTAGCTCCAGTGTCCATGTGACACTAAAAACATCCCTTGTGACTGCAGGTCCTTGCTGACTTTACACTGTCAGGACCTTCAGTGGTGTCGTGCACCAGGTCTGCTAGACATGCAGTGTGCCAGGTTTGGAAGAATGCACACCTCTGTGTGTGTCTGCATGCAGGTGTGTGTGTGTTCAGCGCTCATGGCGGCAGACACACTGTTGCTATGCTTCATATGAATGATTAAAATGTGTGCTAGGCCTGAATGTTTCATGAGGAGTAACCTCAGGAGAACGTCACTTGTGTTTACCAGCATCACTGCGCACCAGCATCACGATTGGCTGAACCTGTGGCGCATGGCTGCTTGCGATTAAGGATTACATCACTGAAGCGTCTATCTAGACAGCAGGGCAGGGCAGCCCCGGCTTGCAGCCCTCTCCAATCTCTTGTGGGGATTTGACATGTGGGAGCAGCCACTTGCCAGCTATACTTCATCAGTCACGTCTTGATGATAATGAAAGAGCTGGTGCATCATGTCAAGGTTGCGAAGGGCTGCTGCTCTGTTGATGCCTTTGGATGTGGTCTTTAATCTTCACCCTTGTGTGTCATTTCTGTCTCACACACAGCTCTGATATACCAGCGGGGTATTACTGGGAAATTATGCTTTACATTAGCTTATTGGGATTCATGACAGAGCTTAGCTGAAGATGAGATGCAACATGACTCTTTGGCCATGCTCTCATTAAAACACAAGCTCATACACATAAACACGTTCTCAATTTGTTGCACTATCACATCAAGATGCCTGCAAAGGCCACTAAATGCGGTTGCAGAGCTTGTTTGGATTTGCCTCACCAAATGGCCCTCTCATATTCCCCAGTGTCTCTTTGTGTGTGTGTCTGTGTATGTGTGTGTGGGCTGGATGGAGAGCAGGCAAGCAGTCTGTCAGTGTGTCGGTAGCAGTCTGCTGAGCCCTCCATTGTGCTGTCTGGGATGTATTGTGTGACAAAGGGAAACAGAGAGGGGCCTGAGGTTATGCTCCACCTGGAAACATGAATATTAAACGTCCTGCTGGAGTGATATATTCCTGTGGTGACTGGTCTGCTAATAAGAGAAGTGGACAAGAGCAGAGCACTGTTGATGATCCTTCCTCCCCTATCAGGCCAAGGTTCACTTTAACAGGAAATAGCCTACAGCCATAGTAATGCAAACAGATTGCACAGCTTGTTGGTGATATTTATATACTTCAGTGGCCTCATAAATGAGTTAACACGGTGCAGTGCAACTCTTGGTGTGGATTGCGAAAGGGAAAGTCTCGGAGAGCTTGTTTAAACGGGGGGAAAAACTGAGTCGTGTTAAGCTTTGATCAATTACAGATAATAAAGGGTGTTTGTAACCTGCAGTTATGATGCACAGGAGTGATGCAACACCTCAAGCCAGAGAGTTAATCAGATAAGGGCTTCTTCAAACGCTGACCTCAAAAGTTTGGGAGCACAATTTGGTATCAAACAGAATTTTAATTGCTATGTTATATCAGGCTCAGCATTTACTGTAAGCAGGACAGCGTAACAGCCTTCGTTGATATTGGGTTATGTTTTTTAATGAGACACATTTTGTGCTGAGCAATTTCTGTTGTGTAACAGCCCTAATGTTTTTGTTTTGGGACCATAGCATGCTCAGTCGCAGCTTTGCAGACAGCTGCTAATGGAAGGCACAGAAATTTGATTTTGTGATATGACTGTAATGCATTTTCTGCCGTATTTACTCAATGGTATTCAAACATACACATTTAGAACAAGGAGGAGTTGCTTTTGCTGATGTCTTTGTAGCTTCATTTTAGTTTAGGGATTTTATGCAGCGAAAAATATGTTGTTTGGGAAGATTTTCCTCCAAAGGTTTACCAGCATTTAATCGGATTGAATGCTATTTACTCTATTTTTACTGCTGTGTCACTGAAAAGCTTTAATAGACAATTTTAGTGTGCTGTTATCCAGAGTCAGACTTTACTCTTTGTCCTCTCCTCTGTACTCCATCCTCATCGCTCTAGTCCTGTTTGTCTTTGGGCCACAGGGCTCTCCGCTGTATAAAAGAATCCAGCCTTTGTCTAGCTCTGTACTTCAAGGCCCTGTGCCTCTGCAGACTAATGAGGAAACACAGGCATATGCTCGTTCTGCCGCACTCACTGTGAAAAACAGCTCAACAGCACTTTTTGTTTGACAACAGCAGGCTGGAAATGCTGTTTTTTGTGCAGTTGGATTCTTATTCTATTCCACAGACCACAGAGCATGCGTGTGTTTTGTCTGTCAGCCCAACAATGTCGTTACTTGTGAATAATCCCTGGTCGCACTCACCAACACAAAAGTTGCTTTGTGATGGAAATTGGTAATAATGTGGGTGTCATCAGCTCTCAGGACAGGTGCCGAGCTGAAATCAGATGTGGTGTGACAGCCGTGACACTCCTCTGTCGGCCGATCAGCCAACAGAGCAAAGTCAGAGAAGTGCTGATAAAGACTGAGGTACGGAAGATTAATTTAATCTTCTACTCTCAGTTCAGTCTTCATTGCGTCACTTAAGTTTGATGTCCTACAAGGGAGTATTTTTTTTTTCTAGAGGAAAAGTGAGCCATTTTTATGTGACATATTTCTCTTTTCTCCCTTTTGTCCCCCCTGCTATTTCTCTCTTTCAACCCGCCCTCGTCTGCTCCATGGGTCACCTCTTTCTCTCCGTCTGTACCGTCGGGCTTGTGGTTCTGCGGCACACAGCCTCACTGCAGGGTTTTTTGAGCTAATGATTGCCGTCCCTCCCCTCCTTCTTCTGTCTCCCTTCTCCACCATCCATGCCTCAGTGTCTCGTGTCTTATTTGTCTCTTCACCAGATTTACCCACTCAGCGTGCTCTGTGGGATCTCGCCTCTGTAATGTTTTCAGTGTGGTCATTGCTGTTAAAGGAACAGATCATTTGCTATTGTTATCATTTGAATGTCAGGATACTTTGTCTTTAACCTGTCCGATTATACATGCCCATACCAGTCTTATTCCAAGAGTGACTGTGTTCATATAAACTGGATTTGTGGTTCAGTTTTAAAAAGGCAGCTCGATTCATGGATCCTCATAGATTTAGCTTCAGAAGATTGAGATATAAGGCAATATCTGAGTCAAGTTTTTTGCTCTCAGGTGACGCAGAGTAGTGTGGATATAGAAATCCAGCTTTTATATCTGGTCCTAAATCTGATACATATCCGATCACAGGCCATGCGAGCACTGTGAGAACAATCATAACGGAATTCAGGTGTGTTTTTTCCACACATTCATGTTTTATTCACGTCTTGTTTAACTGTGCAGGTGCAGGTCCCTCACCGTACAGTGTTGTAGCTTTCCATTGTAACCACAGACGGCTCCTGTAGCTGTGCTGCTGCTGCAGTAGGTACTTTCTGATGGGGACAACTTTTTTACATGCCATGACAGCATTGTTGTGAGGTGCCGACGGAGATATTGGAACGCAGCCCTGGACATCCTAAAGTTTTGGATAAACCCTGTCCATACTACTAACTCCTTACACACACACTCTCTCCACAGAACTACCAGCAATAGCTGCTGATGGAGCTATGGCCTCTGCGTTTATTCTCACGCTCATGTCATTGTTCCAATGGCTCGTAATCCCAAAGCCTAAATAGTCTGAAAAATTTCCCACCTCACCACAGCCTAGTATCCCAAAAACAAAGGTCCGATGATGTTATTCTGCATAATGATAAACCAGTCTTTCTGTTTGGGAGTGTTTGCGGAGAAACAGCGTCTCACAACAGCAGGCAGTCCCCTCCTCAGTGTATGAGTAATCATCATTTGACCTCCACAAATCATGTGGGAGATACAGCTTGCAGGACTAAGTCATTTTTTCCCCAATGCCTTTTTTGCAAATGTGACATTTTTAATTGTTGTGTTAAGTTTGGGATGTTATTGGTCACATGTGAAGTGTTTCAGGGCAGAGATCTGTTGACACTGATATCAGATGTAGGTCACTTTTAACATGAACTTGAACAGTTTAGACCAGGGATTTACACCGGAAATGTTTTGTATGTAAACCCCAAATGTCCTCACATCCTAGAAACGTCCCTGCCTACCCCTGACCTGTGAGGGCTGCTGTGACTGGCCCCTGGCCTCCTTTCATTTTGCGGAAGTAGCCCCCGGGCAAATCAAGTTGAGTGTCCCTGGTCAAGACAGACAGATCGGATAATTGTAATTGAGCATTAAGCCCAGCAATGTGAACATAGCCTCACTTATGGTGTATTAATTTGATTGGAATGATGATGACTTTGTGTTGGCTGTATAATATTAGACATAATGTATTCAGTAAGAGATAAAAAATCCTGTCAGGTCCTATGGGCTTTATGTGAAGCAGGTAGTTGCAATTATTGTTTGGAAACAGCCTATTTCCTCCTTATATAAGCACTGTATAAGTGCAGCCTCAGCTTCCACTTTAAACATTGTTGTGTTTAAAAAATACAGTTAACTTCACCAGACAGTGAGTCATGTATGAATAAAACATAAACATAAAACATGCAAAAAGGGTTGAGAAGTTCAGCAGCAGACTAAATGCTGCACATAAGATCCATGTTATGAGCAATATTTAATGCAATGTGATGTTTGCTACCACATGCAGCAGCTTCTCGCCTCTCAGAGATGACCGGGTTCCCGATATCTGACGCACAATATTCGTTTGCCAAGAGTTGGGCAATAAACAGAAAGCATAGTGTCAGCAAAATCCCTTCAGTGATCATGGGAGAGGTTATTTAAGTTACAGCTTGGTGCAGTGGTGATTTGCATGAAGGAGTCTCAGAATGCACAACCTGTCCACTGCAGCTGGAGGACAAAGGAAGTTTCCGCACCTGGACAAGAATATAAAACTACTGAGAGCATTTGATAGCAGAGCTTGGAAAACTGCAAGGGATTAACTGATCCAACTATTTCTCTGTCGATACTTGACTCTTTAAAATCTCCTCTCTGCTTGGATCTGAGTGTAAGATTATTTTTATTGCTGTGGCACCAAAAAACACCAGCTGTGACTGAATGAGTGTAACTGATAGTGGAAACTCTGAATTTTACAATGACATCGTTAAAGAAATTGTATATAATGTGGATCGGTCATGCCATGGCAGATCCTAATTATAGTGACAATTCGATATGGTGAATCAGATTGGTGCATCAGTGCCTAGTGTAAACAAGTATAAGTGGTCCAACAAACTCAGGCATCTGAACTGAAATGCTGGCGTTAACGACAGAATTAAATTTAAGCACTGAGAATTCTCGCTGGTATCTAATGTGAGCCTTGTTTTGCTGGCACACTTAGCAACTTAGTGCCAAATTAGGATTGCTTTAACACCAGTGCATGAGTAAAACAATAACAATCATAATAACCTTCACAATATTTTTTAGTTACAATGATATAAAGGAGGAATAACAGCAGTACTACTACTATATAAAGTCTTAAGGATGAAGTGAAAGTTCTCCGTGAAGCAACAGCAGCCGGCAGGTTGGTGCTGTTTGCCAGGAGGAAGATGGCTGATTCTGAGCATCATAGTAAAAGTGCTCACCAAGGAAAGCCATCTGCACTCTTACAAATGAGTGTCTAGCTCTAAGAGAAATACAAGATCCTGTCATCTTCATGCGGATGTGGCCAGGAGCTTATGAAGAGCACCACTTGAGCAGCACTGAGAGTGCACGACTGTTTTCTGCGGGTCTCACTCCTGCTCTCCTTGACTGTCTTTTAACTCTCTGTTCAAAGGAGTGACAATGCGCGCTGTCTCTTAGGTGTGCCTCGGCACAGTTGAACAAATCCGCTTATGAAAACGAGAAAGGCGGAGAGCGGAGGTAGCTTGAAGAGAGCCGTGTGTATTGGTACAACAAGACGTTGAGACCAGGGCAGGCTGGTTGTTTTTGGTATTTATAGTTGAAAAATCACCCTTTCAATGTTTAATTTATCAAAGTCTAATTTGCCACCCACTCTGGACAATTTTCCTCCAGAGAGGGAGTTATGTTTTCCGCTGGGTCGATAGATGACAGGCTGAGTTGCTTTATGAGAGTCATTATTTGTGTGTGTTAGCACTGTATGCTCGCACAGTGTGTGTCTGTATGCGTTTAGTATATTTGCATCATGCCATATCATCCATCAGTCAATGCGTTTTTCCATCTTAGAATCAAATAAAAAGACCTGGGTGGCTCCCGTTGTTCCACGTGTGTCTGGGCCTGCAGATTACACTAACAGCTATTCACGCACGCAATCAGTCTCCTTTTCCTTTGTGTGTGTGTCAGCGCAGCAGTCAGAAGAGATGAGTGTCTCTGGAGAGGAGATAGATGAACACACACAGGAGACAAAGAGGCTGGCCAGTGAAAATACACAACAAGCCGCAGACACAAAGCCAGCTGTCCACTGCAGGTTCTGGGTCAAATCAGCAAATGTGTTTTGTTTAGAAATAGCAACAGTAGTGTTTGCCAATGGATGATTATTCTGTCCAGTTTATAAAATATATTTTAATGTAATGCATGAGAATGAAGGTTGGCAGGCAGCTACGTGTGCTCCTGTCTTCAGGGATTGTAGATTTTCACTTGGTCCTTTCTGACATGTTCTTCATAGCTCAGCTGATTTACCATACATTTCTGCTTCAGCTGTATTTGTATCTATTTGATTTTTTTCTACATTCAACATATATGAAGATATGTTTTATTTGCAAACAGATCAGTAATTTTAAGACTTTTAGTTTTCTGAATATTTGATCTCAAATATGAGAATCTTATCCTTTTCTTTCTTTCTGTCTTGGATCCTAAGTTTTGCCCTGAGACTGTTGGTCAGACAAGGCAAGTAATTGCAAGATGTCACCGTGGGCTATTGGAAGTTGTAATGTCCAGAGGGTGGGTAATGAGAGATGAGACATAAGTCGGGCAGTTTTCAGCTGTTGCACCTATTATAGCATGACAGTTAGCCACTTTGTTAGCATGTGGGTTGCAGTAACATAGCCATAATGATGATTTATAAGGTCGTTATTGTGTGTTCTATATTTTATTCTGTACCGTGCAGTGTGTACTTACTTTTTTTTATTGTGTAAGACACCTGCACTGGTGCCCTGGTCACTTTACAAGGTAGCCACTGTGTTTTTTATATTGTATTTTGTACTATGCAGTGTGTACATACTGCTTCAATTATGTTAGGCACATGGATTTACTGTAGTCTGCATTGCACCTTGAACTTTATTTTTATTTATTGTGTCTACTTGTTATGTGTAGGACTACAGATGGAAATTTCATGTCATTGCACACTGTCCTCTTATAAATCAAACAAACTAAACTAAACTAAATCAAATAGCTAGAAAAAACAATACTTTGCGAGACAGATAAGCTGTTTTCAGGTGATTTGCCAAGTTCATTGTAGATTTGCATTAAGTTGAATATTAGAATACTGATTTAGATGTCGATTACCTTGCTAATGGGCCAAACTTAAAGATATACCGCACAGGATTGTCTGACAAAATAATGCTTAGACTCGTACATAAATAATCTCTCTCATTTATGGAGGTATGTGGCGGTGTATTCTTCTGCTCAAACTCAGTCCACTGCGTCTGTTCTCTTAATTTCATCTTATTTTCTGTGTTCAGGATGTTTATGGGCGTGTACCCCACAGTCCTCAGATGAGGTTGGGGCTTTATAAAAAAGGTAGCGACCAGGTGCCAGAGTGTAAGCAGCAGGCGACCAAGAGACACAGTGCTAAACAAACACAACTATAGCGAGACGAAATGCCAAACGAGAGTAAATCTGGATTTGGCTGGCTAGCATGTTCACAAACAGTAACCGACAATTCTGCATAGCATACATTTAAAATGTGTTAGTTAGTTGTAGCCCTAGCTCTCGATAAGAGATTGTCTAGCCGTCACATAACAGCATTACAAGGAAAAATCATAGATCATTCGTACCTTTATCACATTACTTCTCTGAGTTACTCATGTGGAACGTCTTTCTAATCTATTCAGTCTCTGATTGGCTGGCCAACCTGGAAACCAGCCAGGCCAGCCTCAATGACCAGGACACGCACTGCCTGTCACAAGATATTTCCCAGGTGTCTTCCTCCCTCAGCCACAACAGCTGCTAAAAATCAGTTAAGGAAAAACATTCTCATTATTCCTGGTTCATTAGGTTGTATGTCTGGATGTATTAGACAACAAGCCAAGATAGAGACTTGTTATCTGGGTATCTCATCGCCTCTCCTCAGTGCCCTCTGTCTCCATTTGCCTGCAAGCCTCACTGACTCCACTGGAGAGTGAGTACATAGCGGACTTAATCACACACACATCTTTTCATTTTGTTTAGAAAATTCCATTTTGTGCCCTATAATGTTTGTAATTGCAACAGGAGACTGTTCCCACATCTAGAGCGAGAAAATCACATTAGGAACGGCGTAAGTGCCGAACAACTGCATTGCTGTCTCGAGGAAAATGGGTTTTCAGGCCAAGTAGTGACATGGGTTTAGGATTTAACAGTTGTGCATATGATTGTCACAATGATTGTGTCTCTGGGGGTGTTCGTGTCATCATGACTGCCTGGATAGAGCATCTGATATCTTAAGAGCCATCAGATGCACTCCTCTGCTCTGTGTTGGAAGAGATGACTTGCTGCTTTAGTGTCCCGTCTTGTACTTTGTCCATTTCACAGGGAGCTTTCAGTAACTACAGTCTAATGCCAGTATTTTATGTAAGATTCATCTTTGGAATAAGTAGATATGAAAAGGCATAGGATTTACATGATGTGCATTAACTTTACTTTAACATCCCAAGAGGCTGTCCACTAGTGTGGAAAGTCAGTTTTGTGAAAGCTTATGAGAAGTGGAAGCCTTTGGCATTTACAACTCGACAGAATCCATAAAATCCTTTCAGAACTGTGGAAAAGTAGGTACAAAATCCTGTGCATGTAAGTCTCAGAGCCCACAGCCAGGCTAGTGTCTCTGTGAGCCCCCACTTAGTCACAGGAGTGCTGTCAGCTAATTGCTAATGCTAGCATAAAAAACACAATGATACTGCTAACGTGGAAGTTTTAGTAGGTATGATGCTTACCTTGTTCACCACCATAGCTTAGCATTTTATCATGCTAACATTTGCTGATTAAAACTAAACACAGAGTACAGCCAAGGTTCATGGATGCCTAGTCTGAGTGGGTGGAAGTTCGCTGCAAAGATCAGCCTCTCATTGGGTGGAACGAGCCACCCGCTGAAGTCCCGCCCTACCACCTCCGGTTGCAGTTTTCAACACGTCCTTTACTAACTTTTGCAGTGTTTGATCTTGCGGGGACGTAGCCATTTTTCTGCCATGGTTCGCGTCCTGTAGGCGATATTTTTGTGGGCATGTTACACCAAAACCTGTTTCCCCCCAGCAATATTTTTGCAAGCGCACCGTTGCTGTGGCACCACCAAGAACGATTGTGATTGGTTGAAAGAAATATAAGCAGCCGGGGCATTTTTTTCTCCAATCTTCAAGTGAGAGTCGTCCCAGCCAGTAGGGTTGGGTACCGAAACTCGGTACTTTTTGTACTTGGTACCGATTCACGCCGGTACTACAGAGTACCGATTCACTTAAAATGAAACGGTGCCAAATTTCGGTACCTGAGGTGGAGGCGGAGTGAGTGTGCATGACTCACTCATCAGACTCAGCAACAATGGCTACAAAACTTTGTGCAGACAAAAGTTAACGTGCAGCACTGTTCCTAAATGTTCTCAATAAAATGTTGAAACTGAGAAGTTTAGACTATGGGCCTGAACGACGCATAGTGCGTCCAAATTCACACCCGTTCTTCTCTGTGGATTTTCTCCGTGACCGTGCATCATAGCGAGATGCCACGCATATCAGTGGATACAGCAGAACTGTAGCTTTCCGACAAGGCTAAGCACTTGTCGGTAATCCAATGTTTTCACAGCGAAAAAAATTGATAAAATTACAATAAAATGATGTATAACAGAGCTTTCATACAGCTTTGCACACACATTACTGTTGAATGGATTACTCGCGAACGCAGGCTCATACAGAAATGCCACGCATATCACATGAAAGTGCAGGACCACACACATTGTGCTGTCATCCCATCACGCTATAAATCCAGATCAATTGTCTACAAAATAAAAACCTGATGAATTTCTTTACAATCCATTATGCAGGTCTTGTTATCTGTCACTTCATATAGTGAGGAATAACGTATCTTACCACGTCTTAGGCTTGCGTGTGTTTCTCCCTGTCTATCCACATTTGTAGTCCGGCTTTCAAGATGCAAATATCTCCATATTGTCCAGCTGACACTCCATCAAACTTTGTATGACAAGACAAGCGCACTTCACCTTTGCGCACCCAGACAACTGCAGCCTAATTATGCATGCTGACAGGGCCGTAGTCACCATATACATTGAGGGGGACACGTGGCCCCCCACCAATGCCCAAAATGTCTCCCCAATATATAACTGAAACTGAAAAACAAATATTATCTTGGAGGACATCATTGCACTTGGTTGACAATTTTTTTATGATCTTAGATGTAAATATTGCATGTTTCTTTCAGATAAAACACACTTTTGACTTGTGAATGAGTCAATGGAATTTCTTGCAATAATGAAAAAATACTGGCAATCATGTCCACCTGGCACAAACCACATGTTTTGGACAACTGTGAAGTGACAGAATGTCCCACCATCATAGTTCTTATATTGCCAGATTCCAGAGAGTCTCTCCTCTTCATATATGGCAGAATATGTCATTTTCCAACTTGCTGTGGTGAGATACATGTAAAAATGTAAGGATTTAGGCACACAGATTTGTTTTTTTCATTGATATAAAAATTAATATAAAATGCAGGCACATAGAAGGACATGAAATGATGGTTAGCCCAGATTGTCCTAAAAAAACAAGATATAGCATGTGTATGTAGCCTTTATAATGACTGTGATATGAGCTTAAAAGTAAAGGCAGTAAAAATACCCCAAAAAGGCCTAGGGCCCATAGGGTTAAAAAGTACCGAAATAAGGTACCGTTTGGAACCGGTACCGAATTCCAGATACCGGTACCGGTACCCTATCGGTTCAATTATGAACGGTACCCAACCCTACCAGCCAGACCTTTCTTTTCTTGAGAAAGGTCTGGTGAGCGAGACTAATGGATGCCCAATGCCTTTGTAGGATGGGAATTGGAAATTGATTGTAGCTATTTATGCTGTGATACATTATAATGGATAATTGGTGTGCAGTTTGTGGTCATAAACCAAAGGATTGGTCAAATTGAACGTAATGCTGCTTAGTCAGGGGATCCCTAAAGGTTCTCAAGTGCATCATGTGGGAACCATGAATGTTTGTTTTGCTTCTGTGCCAGTCCATCCTGTAGATGTTGAGATATTTCCCCAGGGTGTAATTGAAAACTTAGACCCACTGGTGGTGCCAGATGAGAAGTCGGGGAATCAAGAAGTCAATATGGTTCATCCTCTGGGGGCCATGAATGTCAGTACAGACTTTCATGGCAATCAATCTAAAAGTTGTTGTGCTATATTAGTCTGGACCAAAGTGGTGGAGAGATCAACTATCAGAGCGGCACTGCTGTCCCTAGAGCCGTGCTGCTATCATGGCCAAAAATAACAACAGCATCTTAAGAGTGTCCATTTTTGTGGCATGCACATACTCTGTATATTGCGCTCCCCAATGCCCGAACTTGTTATAAAAAAAAAAAATGAAGAGGACTTGGGCGCCACATGACAAAACATTGAGATGATGCTTTAAAAAATAACTTGGCTGCATTTGTGGCTTCAAAATTACCTCTCAAGCAGCAGCAATTGATGAAAAAAATGATAGAGAACTGTCTTATTTTTCTCATTGTGTGCTGTGTGCTTATGATATGAGCTGCGAAAGTCCTGAAAATCTGGAGAATTTGTACAAAGGAAAAACCCCAGGAAATAATTTCAGCCTTTGGTCGCAGCTCTGTGTCTTTGTTTTGGCTGAGTACACAGACAGAGGTGTGCCATATGGCAGCAGAATAGCAGTCCTGAGGGGTTTGTTTCAACAGTGGTGCTTCCCTCTCAATAAATGGTGTTCATGGAGCTCTCCACTGTCCCCAGGGTGGGAGACAGGTGCCGTTAAGGGGGAATAAAGGGCTGTTTGCACAGCTACCCAGCACGTCAGTCTCCCAACTCATTTGGAAGGGAAGAGTGATTGTTTGCCCCGGGCCTCTTTGGCTGCACATACAGAGCAAGAGGGGAGGAGCAGCTTCAATAGAGTATCATATCATATAAAGTGGTAAGAGGACAGTACAAAAACATTCACACATATTCTCAGTTGTTTCTGTTTGTATAATATTTTGTAAATATATTAGAGTAGATAAAATATTTAGCTTTTGTTCTCTTTTATTGGGAGTATTGTTTTATCATTTGCAGTGGTTTGCCTGAAGGTGGTATCCTCTTTATAAGGCAAAACTGCAAATCTAGACTGCAAACAGAGCTGGTTTTCCCAAAATCATAACTATCCATCTATCATTTGAGCTGTCCTAATTGGAATACATTGAAGTATGGAGCAGTCCAGTCAAATACAGAGATCAGTTAGGTGTCCTGTGGGATGTGCTCATGTTGATGATGCTGATCATGCTGTGGTCCAGTTTGTGGTGAGCTCAGCTATTTTTAGCTCAAGTCACTCCTCAGTGCAGGTACAGAGAATAAACTCTACAGAGGAGTTGGCCCAGCCACCTCCGCCCACATGCTGCCTCAAGCACAATGCAAAGCTAATGAATCATGAACACATTCTGTGACGATCATTATCTGATCTGTCGGTGCCCTGCGTACAAACGCTCTTGGAAGATTCACTGATGTATCTTGGATTGATTGTGTTGCTCATATTGTGCTACAGTTTTATCGCCTTTCAAGTCAAAGGAGTCTTATAAGTTTGCCACTGCATCATATGAAGCGTCATTCTTTGATGGAAGGCTCACAACAAGGCACAAAGCAGAGACAAACAATCCATAAACAAATTAAGAGACAAATTTGTCACTTTGACAGCACAAACACGACAAAGAAATGTGATGCAATTACAGATTTAACATTCTGATATTATTGGAGATAGATATTAGTGTGTTTACCAGTTTTATTGTCCCTTGGAAATGTCAAAATGACTGTTCGACTTGAAGCAATGTCAGTCGACTTAAGGTTCTCTGACTTGAGCAGGTAGTCCTAGTTGTTTGTTTGCAATCATGGCAGTTCATTTATTTGTAAATGTTTCTTTTTTTTGCTCATGTTTTTTTTTTGCATTTTTTTCTGAATACGACCTATGTGTTGTCAAAGTGGACTTTTTCTTCATTTGCCTATATTTTGTCCATTTTCTGATATTTTTTTGCAGAGCCCTGACAATAGTGAATAATGCTTTTTGTGTATTTATGTAACCGGTGGACTCTAGTGTTGTCTGCGTTGTGTTGATATGAAGAGGCCCAAACCGTGGATATCTTTGGAGGTGATCTCCGTTTATTCCTGACAGCAAGTGGCAAAGACAAAATCCTCCGTCAAACACAACCATACAAACTCGAACCCCTACACAAATTAAGTGACACAGGATTATGTTAGCATAAAATGAACTTATAAACATAGCTTAAAGGGAAATTTCGCTTTATTTCAACCCGTCTCCTATCGTCCTAAATTTGTTTCAAGTCACTAGTGACATAGAAATAATAGTTAGCATGTTAGCCGTTAGCCTAGATACAGCCGTAGTGTCAGACCTGTTAAAACTTAATTGAACGGGCATCCTTTCAAGTGCAAAGTTAGTCCACTAAACAAGCTTTTTCTCCACAAAGACCGCCTCATGTCGTTAGGATAAATGTCAGAGAACATATAGAAAACGACATGTAAACGTGTTGTCTTACCTTACCGGTGTGGTGCCATGTTTGTTGTTTACCATTTAGCTAAGGCTGCAACCGGTCCCATTCCTTGCAACAGAGGTATTACTCTTCTGTGGGTATTGGGGTACAGCATTCACAGGTAACGTTACACCACCAATCTCCAGAGCTACGCAGCCTTGCAGCAGCCATTCCTCCTCTGTCGTCCTCTAACGTTACCTGTTGTGCCTCTCTCTCTCTCTCCCTTTCTTTAACAGCGCTAAAACATGGAAATTACTATGAGAGCAATGTTGCTTACCTCTCCCACGGAGTACAACAGCAAAAGGGTAGACACTCAATGTATCAAATGTTCCGCATGTTGATTTTGGAGGCCTAAGCGTGTCAGGTAATAACAACCGAAACAAAATTTGTGTAATTTTAATTCTTAGTATTAGAATTGTACATTTGACTTTGTTACATATATTACTGCTGTATAATTGACCCTGTTCAATATACATATACCATAGAGGGCTGCTGAGAGCTGGGGTCAAATTTGTGTGTGTCTTAAGATATGATTTTTATCAGTCTATTTTATCTGATTTTATAAACATGGTAATTGCTTTCAGTATTGAGTGTTGTGCGATGCTGTAACATTGCTGTAAAGAAAACAGATACAAGTCCTTTGCAGTATGATCAATATGTGGTCTGGCTTGCAAAACAGCAATGTTGTTGCCCTTAGACATTACTGATAATAACAGGTTGATCTATTCTGTATTTTGGTTTATCTGTGTTGCTTGACTCAGTTTATTGCTTATACTTTCTCAGCGTGAGATTCATCAGATAGACCAAGTGAATGGCTGAGTTTTGCTGCAGTGTCTTCATTGACTACTGCTCCTACTCCCAGCTCCTGTGGGCTTTCCAGAAACGCCTCTTATACACTAGGCATTAACGTACCTCTATAATTAATGAGGGTGGCTAACTAAAGAGTGGCAGCAGAGCTTTATGGAAAGACCCCAGGAGTGCCCTTCAGGACATCCCATTACCCCTCTCCTCTGGGGGGAGCAGACTTTGACTGTTGCTGCTGGCTTGGTAATGATGTGTGGTGGCCGTCATGGCTGAGGAGTGCTGCGCTCTGTAGGGGGTGCAATCATGCTGAGGTTATTCTGCGTTTTACAGATCTACATGTAACTGCTGTCAGTACATTTATTTTTCCGTAGTCATGTACTTCTCATTCATCAATCACCAGTCTCTCTCCGCGTGATTGTTAGGCATACAATAGAAATGTCACGATCTGTAGACAGGGACATCATTAAAAAGAAACAACAGCAAAGCAGGTTTGACAGTCCCCATTTCAGCCAGCAGGGAAGTGATGAAATCGTACGATGATGTGGTACATTCTCTGTTATGTTGCATTAATTACATCATTGCCTCAACCAGACTGTCTCTTAAAGTTGCAAGCGGCTAAATAATAGATGAATGCATATATGAATTATGTATTTTTTTTACAGATTACTGGAGATGTATGATATTCAGATATTACTATGCCTTATAGGATATTGATAATGCACTCCCTCTTACATTAATGAAACCAAATGTAGGCCATCTCTCCTCGACCAAAGCCAAGGTAAGCTATTGCTAATTTGGCAGAAATCAGCATATTGCCTGTCTCTGCTATTTGATTTTTTTTTTTTTTTACTTTCATCTTTTGAACTGTAGTGTGAGCAAAAAGTGTTGGAGTCTTTGCCAAGGCTGTGCCCTTCTGCGAATGGTGGAGTAATTACCACCCAGCTGTCAGGCCCTGTTTGCTCTGTGACAGTTGGCCAGACTTTGCAGTCAATACCTCACTGCCCACTTCATTCACCGCAAACATCACCTTGATTTGATTTATCGCTAAGACTCTTGTCTCTGAACCAAAGCGCACAAGACGAGGACTGTGGAGGATCAGCACAATTTTCTTTAGTGATTTGTTTGGCCTCTTCAGCAGCAAACTTTATTATGGTGCACATTTTGACTCACCAGTCACGTACCATTAATTACTGCTGCATAGTATGCAAGGTGTGACAGTGCCACTGATCTGTAGCTGTGTGTGCTTGCTTATTGGAACAGAACAAAATTATGCTGGCTATTTTAAGTTCCACTTGTTCCGGAAGTAAAACTCCTATTCATTTTCACCATATGTCTCATGACTCACAGTTTTCCCAAACTCTCCTGGTTGAATCATCCATACACAAGATGAACAACTATGTAAGAAAATATCTTCTACTTTAATAAAAAGTCAAAGGCACAAGCCTGTGTGCATAAACACTTTGTGGTTGATGTTGACTACAATTCCCAAGGTGTATTTTGGCAAGAAACATCCAATCACAGAGCACAAAATTACATTACATGTGTTTCTAACAACTGGCGGAGGCAAAAAATACAGTCGAGGAAATGCAGCTTAATTAGTTCACTTTAAATTCTAGGTCACTTCTGGATGAATTTGATGACTATAGCACCATCTGTCGTCCCAAGTGCAACGCCAAATTGTTTTGAATCCTCTACCGCTCTGGTTCACACCTTTGAGTAGCCTCTTCTCCATGGCAACGGTGGTTGAGGCTCATGGGTTTTACAGTATTAAGAAAAGTCCAGCATGCCAACATGATGCACAAAATGCGATTCCTCAGAAACAAGGTTAAAATAATTACATCTGGTGGTCATGGCATAAACCTATAGGTTGATTATATTATCAAAGAGAGTCCCATGTGTCAGTGTTATAGTAATATTGAGGCCCAACAGTAGGATGGGTCCGTTCTGAATGGACCATAGGTGACTCGAAGATGTGTCAAGTTTGTAAAAAAACACACTGTATTTTTAAGTACAGTGTGTTTTTTCCAGCACGGAAATTTTATTTTAAAGTGCCATTTCCTGCTGTAGAGTGAGTGCGTAACAGACAGCTACTTGACAAAGACAGCAAACTAGCTCAACAACGTGGCCAAACATAAGTAGGCTGAATGTATAGGACTGTGTGGACCTTGATGTAATAACTAAGGAGAAATCTGAACCCTGTGGCTGTACCAGTTGGGAACCACTGGTTTAAAGAAACGTTTAAAATGGGAATTGGGGAATATCAGCTGTCCCTCTTCCCTCTGGTGATTCCCGCTTCTATTTTACTTTTATGTCAAGTCAAAACAGCTACTGTAATACAGGTTTGTTAGGATCTCTGTTCAGTTATTGCTAAACACCTTCCATTTCCATCTCTGTTAGGTGAGACTGATACATGTCTGTTAATTCCTCAGGCTTTCTGCTGTGGAAGGTCATAGCTGTGTGATGTACATTATGCTTACACCATGCATGTATTAAACATGAGCTGAAGCATCTTAACTGAGTAGTCCATCCATTCCAGTAAAAGCTGCTTAACTAGCAAATAGCCATTTCTGAAGAGGTATCTATCGCTCCTTACTTGCACGTCCATAATGCATGCATGTCTCTCTGTGGCTCGGCCTGGTTGACTGCTTGCCAGCATGACTCTTTGTGGCTTTTATATAAATATGATGCAATTGTTTATTTGTATGATTCATTTTTTAATGGATGTGATGTCTAGTTTTGTAACGGATGAGTAGGCCAAAGAGACTTTCTGGACGCAAGGCTGTCATGTGAACGGTAGCTGGCTGAGCACCATAGCTGTGTCCTTGGAGGCTTGGTTTACACCTGTGTTGCACAAGACAATTTGTTTTGGAGCAATCTGCTCCTTTTCTGTCATAACTGCACAGCTAGTTATCAATAATAAATAGTGATGCAATAATTGCTTTGCACACAGTTGCTGCTATTTGAGAGTAGAATGAAGACATATCCCTTCCTACAGTACTGGTTATTTTACACTCAAAGCAGCAGAGTGTCCTCAGAATACATGCATGCTCTTGAAACTACATGAAGTGTTCAACGCCGGCGTGTGTCTTTGGCCCAAATTAAACAGGCACAGGCACGTTTTTGGCGGTAATATCCATGCTGCACATTGCATTTGTCCCTCAGGACAGTGCTTGGCATATTGCACTGCTCCACTTTTCCCTCCTTGCGTACTCTACACCACAGATTATCTCGGATTTGTTTTTCCTCACGAGTGACAGTAACCCTTATTCATATGAAGAAACAAGATATTACAGCCCTCTGCTGTGTGAAACCCAAACACACAAGGTTGACAAGTTGCTTAATAAGACTGCACCAGCAAGCCAGGTAGGCTACAGCATGAAATTGCCTGTAATATTGTATTGAGTCAGGCAAGATTACGTCTCTGTAGTGCACCAGCCCACAGGTTTCATCAAATTCCCTGGTAGATTGTTCAGAAGGTGAATCATGAGTGTATAAATGTTTGGAGACCTGCATAATTGGGAAGATGACAGATGGAAGGAAACGAAGGCCACTTCTGAAGCGCTTTGTAAATCTTGTCAGAGTTACCATGCTGAGTGTGGGTGTTGAAGGTCATTTGTCAAGGTTATTGCCTGATGAGTCACTGCAGGGAGGCAATGAGAGAAAGGGAGAGGGGGCACAGCCGACTGCCAAACCAACAATATAATATTACTTAAGCTCGGTCACAAATCCTCCGGTGTGTCAACGCTGGAGAAAGACAGATGGATGCCTCGCTCCTTTCAGAGGATAAGGTCACAGAAAGGCAGCAGAAATTAAATTCACAGAAAATTAAATGCGAGTGATATTGAAAGCTTATGTTATACTGATATCTATCTTTTTTATATACTCTCCATGAAAGGTTTTGAATGCTCAAACCCCATCATCATCTCGCTCATATAAAGTAGATGTCTTTGCTTGAGCATGAGCAGCAGAGAGATCATTGCAGCTGTGCAGGTCTAATCCAGGTTTTCTCGTGGTTGAGAGTCTCCATCTGCACTTCCTTCTGCGCACAGACCTTTATATGTGGATCACAACCCACTCTGCTATTTTATGTCTCTGTGACCCTGTTCTGATATCCAGTAGTGGATTATTTCTCTCAATCAAGATGTTTTATGTAACCACTAGCCTGAGAGGATTATAGAAAAACATTCCGCTTTTAGAATTTAGTCCATTGAACCATGAAGATGCGGCCCTACTTTCCTTCGTATGTCGCATGTGAATAGAAATCCTCCTGGTGTGAAAACATGGCCGGTTTAATGTTTCTAAAGCATCATGTTAACATGTCGTCGCACAAACGGTTGACATTTTAATTGATGTGTAGCAGCTTAAACACGCACTTGTGTTCTCATTTATCTTTGGCGCTCATGAGTGGCAGCCAAGGAAAAAAAAAAAGACATTTTTTCCATGTCCTTGGAGTTCTGGGATGCTGTAGCACCTCATCACCATGGCAACGGCACATTTCGTCATTGCTCCCCAGGTGTGCTGTGTAATGTGTGCCCATCTCTCTCTGCTCCCAGCTATGTCTCACCTCATGTTGCACCTCCTCACTCACCTCACACAACACTGTACCTTTATCATGACAGAGCCAGATGTTATTACGTTCATGATTAATTCATGATTGTGCCTTGTTTACGCTAAGCTTTTCCTTTTGTTTTCTCGCCATATCACTCAATCTAAGAATCACCGTAGCTGACATGCAAGCTGGGTACCAGACCTGTTATATTTGAGATTTTCTGTTCGGCTTGCTTATCAAACTGCTGCCTTCCCTTCCTGTGTTTACAAATTCAGTGTGCCAGTAGAAGACTGGAAAACAACACCAAGTGGCGGCTCATCACAGTAAGCAAAACAGCCTGCAGATGAAAATCCACTTGTTCTGGTACCGTAATTAGTGCCTGAAGGGTGCAGCATTAGCACATTCAGCTAATCCAGTGCTGGTGCTCCAATGGGCTCAGGGCGAGGAGAGTAGGATAGAATCCCAGTGGAGCAGATACATGACGTGATCTGAGACGAGGCCTATCATTGAAAAGGTTGATTACATGGTGGTAATGAGATCGGCATTTTGGGTTCAAGGCTGGTGGTTTGCGGAGTTCTCTTCGGGCCTCAGCAGAGTTTAGAGGACTTTTGTCTTCAAGGGGTTTTTGTGGTGAATTCAACTCAAGGTCGTGGTTCTCTCCGGGGAATTTGTTATCCTCTGTACATTGTGTTATGACATTGCCTTCATTAACCAAGATCACAGGACGAAATCCCTGTCGTCATTAGATGTAAACCCGTCAGCTGTTTTGTTTTTGGCCAAAGCAAGTGACCTGTCTTCCCTATTAGTGTTGTCACAACACTGAAGTTTGTAATTTCTATACAATACCTTTGAAACAAAACATTGATGTTTGATACCATAAAACATAGTGAGCGAGAGTGAGGTTTTTGCGGGTCTGTGAATGCAGCGCCAGCAGAACTCTTTTTTTTATTCCTCAGCAGCAGTTTGTGGAGTTTGAGTCGGTGTGGGTAATTGATCAGGCGATCTGATCAGAGCTGATCAGATCAGATCAATGGATTAGAGGAGCAGCTGCTACAGAGGCGAGTGAAAGCAAACTTTTAAACCCAGCACAATGAATGTTTAGGTTTCACTTTCACTGCACCTTGTGTTTTGCTGCTCTGTTTGTGCCCAAAGTTCGCTCTGTGCTATGAGAGTGTGGCACAATGAATTACAAAACTGTATACTATATATTCTAACAGCGCTCCTAATGAATGGTCCAGCTCCACAAGGAAATCAAAATGTGGTGCCAAAGTTGATATCGTGGCAGGCCGTCACAAATGAATGTGTGGGAAACCCTGAGGTCATGCGATATAAAATTTTTGATAAAAGATTAATATAACAAGACTATAACATTACCATAACAGCAGAATGACTTGGGTTGGGAACTAAAACCAACTGACGTTCATATATGACTGGTACTTATCAGACCAAATCATAACTCAGATTTCAGTTCCTCGTTTCGGTGCCAGATTGTGTGTAGAGTTTGAGCAGCTGAGAGAGAGCGATAGAGAGCGTGTGTGTGACAGAGATGCGTGACAGTTAGGCTGCAGTGAGCGAAGCAGAGAGTATGAAGTTAAAGGAGCTATATGTAAGAAATCTAAAGCAAATAATCGTAAAATCCTCCTAATATGTCACAGAGACTAAGGAATAATGTTCATATAACATACTGATCTCACGGACAACAATAGTACAGCCAGAATATTCGCATTTCAAAAAACATTTTTACGGTCCGCAAATCATGTTTATGTTTTGAATTTGTGTTTTGGCCTGTTGCGCCACCCACTGCCGTCTACCAGTCACACAGTCAGTAGAGTCTCAGCATCAGTTACAGTTATGACTGAGCTACAGCAGCACGGCAAGCAGCATTAGCAGTGTCCCGGTACATAGCATTAGCAGCCGACTCGCGGCAGTATTTTGAATTTGAGTGCAGTAACCGTTTTGGCCACATTCTTACATACAGCACCTTTAAAGTGGCAGTGCAACATGTGAACAGTTTAGGCTATCAAGACCCAAGCTAAGCCCTGTCATGTTTACCACCTGCTGATTAAAGTGAAGGAGGTTAGTCCTGACGTTAGCGAGTGAAATGAGCCTCACACTGGAAACTTTCCAGTTATTCTCATTGAAGCGATAGTCTTAGCTGCTCCTAAACAAGTAATGGAGAAATGTCAAAATTTATCTAACTTTGTTTTGTTAGTACTGTAACTGTTATTGTTAAATTATCGTAGGTGGGCTAGGTTTTATTTATTATGTAAATGAGTTATGAGAATTTTTAGATAATATTTAAGTATATTTTAAACTGTTAAGAAGTAATATATTGTTCAATTTCAAGTTCAAATTTGCCTTTGCAATAAAAAAAACACTGTTCTTCCAAGTAATTGACCGTCACTTTGTGCTGTATTTTGAAAATAAGTATCGGTTCAGTCACAATTTAGGCACGGGTACTGTTTTAAAAGAATGGTTTTGGCACCGGAATTGGAAAAAACCCAAATGCCACCCATCCCCAAGAGTGACTGTAGTGAACATTCTCAATGAGAGAGAACGAGAGCGCAGGTGGTACTAGTGTATCAATAGTGTGGAAAATGAGTACTGAAGCCGCTGAGAACCAATATGTGTTGCTAAAATAATATACTCTTTTAACACTTTTCCCGATAAACCACATTGGGAACAACTCGGAGGCTCACTGTCTTGGTCAAGGACAGCAAGACATATGAACAAGTCACAGGATCAACCCACCATCAGGCCCTGTAATTAATTGCCAGCTTGTTATGAGAAATTTCTCTTTTAGTACTATAAAGGTCTCCATAAAGAACACAGTTGATGGTGATGATAATAATAATTCTTGATGATATAATGAGTGATTATTTGTGTATTATTACTTATCACAGAATCACATTAAGCGATGACAATTGGTATTCAAATATGTGATGCATCACCCGAAAAACCTCTTTAGCGTACCCTCATTCATAACAGTCACTGGACCAGACAGCCAGTTACACATGGCTGATATATGTGTGTGTGTGTGTGTGTGTGTGTGTGTGTGTGTGTGTGTTCCTTTGTTAGGCTCCTGTAGCACAGAGAAATTGTACATGTCCCTAATGACGTGCCAATAGATGAACATTGTCTCTCTCCGTCTTGTCACTGAATTCCAAAAATGAAAATGAATGGATGTCTGTATGCGCCCTCATTCATCCCAGGACAGGGATTACAATTTGATTACAAGTATTTATTAATTAGAGAAAGTCAAAAAGAAGCAAGAGCCTTGTTTGGCAGGATTAAAACAGATTTAGTAGCTGTGTTGTTTCTTTGGGATTGAAACAATTTGGCTCTGTTCAGTTTAGAAATTCAACCCCCCAAATGACTTCTTCCTGTTTGTGTCATGCTTCTTTCTAATTTTCTAAAAAAAAAACCAACCCTTCACTTTAAATTAAACTGTCACTCAACCATTCGTTTCACTTTCAGTGTGTGTTTTAGTTTCTTTACAGGTTGTATATTTCTCAAACGTCAATCAGACATGTCCCATATTAAGTGTTTCTGGGCTTCATGCACATATATTTTTCATTAATCAAAGTGAATCCATTTATTCTTGTCACCAGTCCTGTCATTTTGATGGTGTGCAATCCGAATCATATCAGAGCCATAAATTCAGGTATGCTGACAAACGTATCAGTTGCCTGTTACCTCCCAGTTGCAGTTTTCATTTGCTGACTAGGAAGGTTCTCATTTTGTGAGCTGTGAGATTTTCATTTTCCAACAGCTCATCCATCTCGAGCCGAACAGCAGCAGCACAGTGGGCGACGAAGGTGATGATAATGTTGAGACACACCTTCTGCTTCTGGGGCTGATGTGCTCTGTTCACTTTATTCTGAGCTGATGGATGTTCTCTACAAAACCCACCACCGTAAACATCATGTTCAGCTCAGTGCTCACTCCTGTCATGGTGTGTGGAGGGATACATCTTTATTTAGCTTTTAAAAAGACATGTAACCGACTCTCATACCAAGGCTGTCTCTTAGAAATTATGTTTGTATGTTACTAAATGGTTTTCATTATTACGTTGTGGTGACTACAGTAGTAATCGCTGCCTGGATTATGAGTCGGTAATAATTCAGTACCACATTTGTGTACGGTGCTGCATCTCCAGGGAGGTGGTTGTGGTCGATAAGACTGGCAAGACCATCCTGAGGATGTGATCTCAACATTCAGTTTTGCTCTCTGTATCAGTCTGGAATCAGTGCCTCCACAACATTTTCCAGAAAATCCAATTCGCACCGTATTTGACAATGTAAGCAGCCAATCAGGGACTGCGTTGTAGTTGTAAAATACAGGCCACAGCCTGCAGAACAGTAATGGCGGCATCCAGAGCAACAAGCGCTAACTCTAACGATTGTTCAATAAACACAGCAATAAATGAAGTTATTGCAGAAATAGGGCTCTACTTTCCCGGCACAGCGCAGGGTGGCGAACCCCGCGCAGAGCTAGTTTCAAGCAGCGCAACCCAAGGCGCGCTCAGTTTGGTAGTTTGGCAGACCAAGGTGCGCTGAGATGGGTGTGGCGGCGCAGCAGGGGGAGGTGTCGACAGATCCAGCTTGGCGCAGTGACAGTTTCGTGCCAAAAGGTGCGCTAAAAGCTCGCCAGCTGAAACCAGGTCTACTGTCAGCACAGGGGGAGCGCAGCCGGTGTAAGCCGAAGTTTGGCTGACCGGCGGACAGTGCGCACACGTCACCAAAACCTCACAGGCAGGTTTCCAGAATATCAGGCACATTAACAATGCAATAAATAACCAAAAAAAACACTATTCAGTGCAGCTATCTGCAATCAGCATATAAATGTATCTCTATATTGACTGTCCCGTCACATCTGATGTCAGATCAAAGGGGATTGGCACCGTTTGGCACGTTTGGCACACATAATGGAAACCCAACCTGATTTGATGAACATACTTGCAAAGTAATGAGTTCACATCCCTCTCAGCCAACCACAAACAGCCACAGCATCAGATAGGGAGTATATATTCAGCATCTGTCATCTTAGAAAAGTCAGAAGAAAAGAGACAGAGTGAAACTGCGAGAGAGAAAGAGAGCGCGCGCACACACGAGAGAAACGCAACATTGATTTACAATTGTGGTGACCTCCTCCCAGGCTACCTTTGCATCATCAGCCCGTGGTCTGCTCACAGTTCCGTATATTCGGACACTGCGAGCTTGGACCTCCCGGACCAAAACATCAGTTTCCTCCTGGGAGAAGTTTGGCTGTCTGACGCTGCTGCTCTCTTCTGCAATGGCGAATTGAGTAAACTCTCATTACGCATTCGCGCGGTGCATTTAAGGGCGAGGAGAGGGGCTCATTTGATTGGTGTGATCTGTGTAAAACCCACTCCACACCTTCTCTCCTCCCTCTTTCCAACTTGCGCAGGTAGGAGGGACGGAGGTGGGAAAGAGGAGTAGCTGCGCCAGGCGCACGGTGTGCCAAACTTGCAAAATCCGCCTGGCCACACCCAGTTGGCGAAGCGCAGGTGCGCTGCGCCCCCGCCTCGCCCAGTCTGCGAAACTAGAGCCCATTGAGTCAATAACAATAATTTAACAAGAGCAACAGTATGCACTCCTGGAATTTCTTGGAGGAAAAGACATTTTCATCGTGCTTCCAGCTTGATTTTAGCAAAAGCTTGATTTATCAACTGGTTCCGTTGTTGATGAAGAAGATGTTTGCCGGTGTTTTTGTTACGCTGATTTTCTAAAGGAGGTTGTCTGTCAAGACAAGTCTTCCTACCCACTGGAAGTGTTTGAGTCCAGACTGAGAGTGAAACATAATGTTGCGCTCGCGTCATCAGGATGCTCTTATCAGGCTAGTGGTTTGTTTTATCAGGCTAATGGTTTGTCTGTGATTTGGTTTAAGAAACAAAAGCACTTTAATTAAGGCTAGAGAAAGACTGCGATTTTGGTTGAACAAATTTAGAACTGCCTCAGAACATACATACAGTACGTACAAATGATGAAGGTCTGGCTGTCTTAGAAAATTTAAACACACACCTTTTAACTAAATGCATAGCTTATTAAAACTGCAATCTTTTAAAAAAAAGGCTTTAATAGATTAACAATATTTAAAACCGTCAGTTTACTTATGCATCAGCCAAACGTATTAAATAACTACAAAAACAACGCTCTTTCATCCTCATCAATTATTGTCATAATTAAATATCCAACTATAAAACTGGGTGTCCCAGTCCAAGCTTACAATGGAGAATGAAGAAGTGTCCATACTGAAATGTGACAGTTTTGGTTTTCATTGTTTTTATTGACTCTGCGTTTAATGATCGGTTTCTCCCACCAATTTCTAGTGTCATGATATTCTTTTTCTTCTTCTCCTTCTCCTTATTAGATTATATATTATTAGATGGCAAAAGATTAATGAACAGCTCATTGGCTGTTTCCGATTGCTTAGACATTTACGGACGCTTGCAGACGGCCTGACGCTGGTGTGTCAGGGCCCTAATATGTGCTTAGCCCCTCTATGTGCAGTGATTAGTTTTCTTAGCTCATGTTGCAATTTTATGTTGACGACACTTGTTAATTGGTTTCCTGACCATCTTCCTCTGGGATTTGAGGAGAATGTTTATGCATGTGAGCACACCACAGATACATCACAAATTGACACTAAGGATGACGAGGCAAATTGTTCTCATTTACCATGGGGTGGCAATTTGTTCCTAAGCATTTATAACAAGCATAGAAAACAGGGAAAAAACAAAGGAATATTTAAGCCTTTCTTTAAATCTCAGACTTTTAACTACATTTTTTAGTCAGTGTCACCGGGGTGGCTGCCCTCCGCCTGCAGAGCTTATGACATCATAGCACGCAGAGCTGCATGACTGAGTAGGGGTTGGAAAGACAGGGGGAAAGGGCCTGCAGTAAAAAAAAAGTGCAGCCTCCCACGCCACCCCGGTCCCAGTTACACCAGACCACATGCCACCCTGTGCAACCAAGCTATGCCATTCTTGCTTCCCCCTGGACAAACAAAGACCCCTTTCAGGCCAGTCCCTACTGTGATCATGCAGAGCAGAAGCAATCTGTTCCTCTTGGCTGCTCACTGTGAAGTGACCCAGCCTTTTCCTTGCTACAGCTTTGCTGGATTGTGCAGCGCTCAACCATCAAGGCTGCTTCTGCTTTATGAATTTTCTGCTTGGTCCTGTCCGTCTTGAAAAGGGCATGAGGGCTGAGATGAGCCGTCCCCTCAAGTGTTTGTGGAAATGCATCAGTGCTTTCAGTGTGGGTTTTGATTTGAGAGGCAGAGGCTCATGGTCTATGACCTCTAAAACAAACCACAAAGTAATGATTGTGACATCTACTGCACTTTATTAAGAATAAGTTTTTGTTGTAACTCTTGTCATCGGTAATGCTAGGTGAGCAGAAGCAATTGTGAAAGAGTGGTTTTGTTCAAAGTTTGGAAATGACAGCGCTTCATCCAGCTAAAGAAAGTCAGTCTGTTGTATTACTGCAGAACAGAGTGACATGGACTCTGTGAGTGTGAACTAGTTAACGGTGCCTATTTCCCTAACCTAGCTTAGACGAGAATGAAGCCTATTATCATGGTAACTGTACACAACAGAGATGGTGACAGCTGTAGCCTTAAAATGGTTAGAAAAAATAAATGTGTGACAAAATTGAGACTAAAATTACTAGAATTTGTGGTAGATATGTAAAAACTTGAAATCTCTATATAGTTGAACAGTGCTTGGGTTAATATGTGATTCTGTTTAGGCCAAAAAAAAACGTTGCAAAGGGTTTTGGCGTAAAATACCTGGTCTGTCTCTACAACCAACGCTGGAAATGCCTTGACGTGTCATAGAAAACCCCCTGTTTTTGGCACAAGTTACCGTTTCGAACAGTGGTCCCCAATGGGCTGCTGTGTGGCAGCTGTCTCGCCCCAGGTTTCACACCATCCACTATCACCTTCACTTCAGAGTCAGCTCACATACATGTAATCTGAACTACACTGGCTGAATGTTGACATGTTAAGTATGTCTGTGCTGTGCAATGATGCACAATGTCAATATATTCTTCTGGTGACAGGGCTGTATTTTCATCAAAAGACAATGATTAAAACTAAATTACAATCAGGCATCATAATTAACAGATTCTGTGAACAAAAAAAAAAAAGGAACATTTCTGGTTTAGTCACAGCTCTTTTACTTGGCAGAAGTTAAATGCAATAACTTGGAAGCGCGTCACAGACTTCTATTTAAAGTATGAGAACAATGAAATAAAAAGTGAAATTTACCAACCTCCACCATTGGATAAATGTCCTTTAGAAAACAGAAGTTGGATGCTTAGATCTATTTATAGCATTGTACATTGGCATTGCTCTATCCATGACATTTATCACACTTCACATATGTTGTTCGTGTCCTGCAGCCTGATGTGGATTTTGTTAGCGAGAAAGTGGAGCAGTAGCTGAAGGTATTTCTGTGATATTGAGTGAATTGTTCTGAAATCACCTTACTTTTGATGGGTTGGGATGCTCCAGGGTCAGAATGCTATTTGTTTGACTGACAAGGTCCGGACTGGGCAGTCTGGACCAGCATGCACCTGTACTCCCATCAGCCCTCTGGGGTGATGTCACATCTCCACTCCGTCAGTCAGCTGACTCCCATTTCTCTTTACCTGCAGCATCAATCCACTGGCCTCATTCAGTCACTCTCTGCAGAAGTCAAGGTGTTCAAGAAGCCTCGACCTACAAAATGAAAAAGCCTTTGAGCCCCCCAGACATTTTTAGGGTTATCAGTGAAGCGTTTGTCTGCAGTAGAGTGAAGGAAAGGAGTATCAGATTTTATTAGAAGGCAAAGGGGAAATAAAAGGAGGAAACATGGAATTACAATATTACACTTAATATTTAACTCTTCTCCAATGACAGGGTGTTGAACTATTGCACTCTCGCTTCATCACTTGCTAATTTGCTTCTCATCTATTGTGAAAAATAATCAATAGCTGAGTAAGATGTATTTGTTAGGGTATTGACTTGTTGGTTTTCCCTTCTCTCACCCTGTTTATTGGCAAAGAGTCATCGCTTTCAGACCAGAGAGCAAAAAAGCTGACTTATGTAACCCGGCGCTGATTTATTTTGCATCCTCCTGAGTACTGATACATCCATCACAGCATTGTAAAGGCTTGAAGAAAGACTTATCTAGCAATAAATTAATGATGCATTTTGCATGACAAGAGTTTTTCTGCTGACATTACACCGTCTCAACTCTTTGTCATCTTTTGTGGACGTAGGAAAGTTGTAGACTAAGGATAAGCATGAAAAAAAATCTTATTATGTTCATTCTATTAGTTTCCTGTGAGAGCTCTTTCTTAGCGCTGCCATCTTAGTTGGAGTTGGGTATTCAAAGGGGAATACAAGGAGCTCTGCATTTTCAATCACACTGACAGCATGCTCTTTCCACTGTGGTATTACACTACTGTGGGCAAGGATCTCATTTTACCCAGTGAAGTAGAAGGCTCTTGTTAAGACAGCTGTTTTCAATTTTAAAGATGCAGCTATCTTAATTAAAAGTTAAATATTTTCATGCTCACAGAAAAATGAGACTACTGTGAAGTGGCCTGTGCAAATGTTGCTGTTGTTTCAGTGTGTAACTTCCAAAAGCTGTGTTGTTTTTAACTGGATTGTTGCTGCATTACTGAGTGATTTCTGGTGTATAGGTCTTCAGGTGAAATGTATGACCCGACCAGTGGTTGTGGCGCACTAAGATCTCTGTTTTGGTGCGCATATATTTTTTTAGCATTCATTACAAATTTACAGAAGAATATTTTTGGTAAGAATCTTTATAGGAATATAAGAAAAACAAATAAAACTTTTTTTTTTTGCAGTTAAGAACATCAAAGTTAAAAATTAAACTATAAAATGAAGCTTGTTGTTTTGTGTTGAAACACAAGTTTTAGGTAGGCCTATAGCTTAAATTCCAGATGCTTACAATCTAAAGTTGCAGAAATACTAAATTTAAAGGGCACCCATGCTCATTTTCAGGTCCATGCTCATATTTGGGGTTTTTACAAGAAAATGTTTACATGCTTTAAGGTCAAAAAAAAAACACTTTATTTTCCTCTTACTGTCTGTGTTGGAACACCTGTAATCACCCTTCATCTAAAATGCTCTGTTTTAGCACCCGTATCTTTAAGCCCCCCCTCCAGACTTGGTCTTACTCGAGTTTCTTGAAGTGGCTAGTTGCCTATGATATAGCATTTATGATTACTATGACCTGGATAACTGAAAATCTCCACCGACATGTTTTCCAGGTCTTCCACATCTGTACTCTTGGTGTCTCTGTGCTGTCATTGCAGCCAAAAAAAGACTATAACAGAGTATAGAGGCACTTTTTACCATGAAAAATCACCATTAAAAGCATCTAAATCAGAATCTCCACAACTTGACATGTTCCAGCAGGAATATGATCTGAAACTGGGGAGAAATTAACAACATCAGCAACTAACATTACTAGTTTCCCTTACGTTAGTGTGTAGCTACATGTAGCAATATATCAGGGTTGCAGCAATATTCTGGTGTTAGGGTATTCCATGATATAAAAGTTTGAGGTTATTATACTGTGTAGATTTGCTTATTTACGATATTGCAAAAAATGCAACTGGATGTTGAATCTCCCCTTTATTTAGTATTTTACACATACCTCTAATAACAAAAGGGTTTCTAGTTTCAATTATAGTAATAAACGTTTGTTAAACCAACAATAAGCCCTCTGATTTCATTCCTTTAAGGGTCATTCTGACTGATAACAATAGAAATTCTGTAATACCGTGATACTGTGAAACCGCAATATTTTCTGAGACAGTTATCGTACCGTGAAAAACTCACACTGTTTCAACTCTACAATATATGTAATGTAAACAATTGCAGTAATGTGCCTGGAATAGATGACCACATTCAGAACAGTATTAGTCTGAGGCTTTTGCTAACAAGGATTACCTTTACATATGATTACCCTATTATTTGAAATTTTGGCCACATTGATACAGACATCTGACACATTGACATCACAATATATATGCTTATATGAGAGAAAATGGGTAAAACATAGGTCCCCTCTAAGGGTAAAAGCCCTAAAACTCCCTTTTGCTTAATGTCCCTGAACATTTTGTCCACAATCAGCTCTCTGTAGTAATTATGTGTCAAAGCTGTACAGAAGTCGTGTGCTGTTCCTCCCTGCCAAATCATTTCAAAAAGCATTCATACACTGCATTGCTGAAAGATGACTAGCATGACAGTTCTTGAAGTGTGACAGAAGCTGAACTGAGAGAATGTCTGCTGTCACTTCCAATATGATTGTTACAGAAATGCAACTTCAGTACTCCTCAGAGTGACGGTGTGCAAAATTCGTTTTTTTCCCATGGTAGACTAGTTGTTTCTGGTCTAAATAATCTTTCGACTTTTGCTGCAGCGAAATGAATGGCAGAAACTTGAGATGAAGACACATTTGAAGTAACGGCAACTTTAACAAGCACAGCTGCATTTTTTGTAATGACATAACTTGTGTTATTTTCTTTTTTTGGAACACATTGGTCTTTGCTTTCAGCTCTGTCTGCTGTGCAGTCTTGTTCCACTGTTCCAACTCTGTGTTATTAAGTGTCAGATAATAACATTGGGATATTTTAGGAGATTTTGTGTGTGTCCATTTTTTGCTTGTGTTGCAAAGAATCGTGGGTGTGTGTGTGTACTGTAACTGTTGAAGCGATGATACCACAGGCAGGTGAACGTGTTTCTGTCTTTTCCCATTCAGTATCTTCCACATTTGAGACGTTGCTCTCTTATCCAAGACATTTGCAATGTCTCAGTGTCACACTCATTCAACCATTATATTATTTAAGGCCAGATGATACCATACTCCTCAAACCACTATACATTAAATGCTTAAAGCTGATTATTAAGAAACACATTTGTAGGAATTCTGTTTCCTTCTTTCTCAATTCATTGCTTCAGGCAAATGATAGTTATGAAGCTCACGCTTCAAAGTTCTGTGGCGTCAGTTTGCTGTCATTTTACAGTGAGCTTGAAAGCAATAATTGTGACTCAAACAGATCTTCTTTGAAAAGATTTAAATATTTTATTTGCTAAGCTATTTAGAGTTGTGTCTTACTCACTTGTTTTTCCATTTGAAGTCTGGCACACTCAAATCAATACCTTATGTAAGCTGCGTGGGAGACAGCTGAAGAGGAATTTGAGACTCTGTTACTTAAGAAGACTGAGTGCTATCTTTACATTGTGTATGTTCTGCAAGAAGTCGCCTACCTTCATTCAAAGGGCATGCATTGAAGAGTAAGGCCCTGAGTAAGAGAGGCTTGTAAGGAGTGCTGCTCAGGGATACCGCTGTTGCTATGAGACTGTCGGAAAACGTGTTTGAAGCACAGCTCTGTTTTGAGAAAAGTTGAAATATTTTTTAACACCTAATACTCGGGCCAAGGTGCACAAAAATTATGCTAAGCCCTCTGCTGCGAACATGCAGTAGTGTGCCCATTGAAGACAGCGAGAATAAGAAGCCGGTGCTATAAAAGTTCACTGTATGTTGTAGGATTTATTCTCAGCTCTCCTCCTGTCTCTTTCTCTGTCGACTGCTGTCTGATCAGCTTATGAGGAACAATGTTTTCACACGGCATGAAGAGCAGGGAGAGAAAAGGCCATGTTTGTCCCTCTGGGTTTGTGTTAAGTGTTAAGAGGTTGAGGGAGGTGGTTATGGGAATACACTCAGATTAGGGCACAGTTCTAGGGTCACATGACAATATAGTGTGTCATTACGGTGTCTTCTAAAGGCGAAATGACACAGCTAATCACCTGTTCTTTAGTCTATCAGTATTGCTAACAAATCCTCCTCTTACCTGATCAGCAATTTGTCGTGTGCTACTGAAAAACTGCTTAAATGCTTGAAGAACGCTTTGTCTCACCACATGATGGTATTGGATCCCATATGATTGCATGTGAGGTTTTTAACCCCCAGTCCCTGTGGGGCTATAAGACAATTAGCACTATGTCTCCTCTGAGGAGAACAAGCTAAGCTGCATGGGACTGAAGCGAAAGGCGGCTGAAACAGTTCTCACAGCTGCTTTTGAAAGCTCTATTTTTTGCTCCACTTCTGGAGATACATCCTAAGAGGCTTAATTTATATTAGCTGTACAATCAGATTGCTCTCAAAATACCAGCTTTTAATTAAGCATGCAAACCAATTAAGTCATGCTCTTCCTCGTTTTCCCCATGGTTAACTTCAGACAAGGTTAACTGCAGAGGCATCCACCGTCACAGGGCTTGTGCTCAGATTCTTGAGCCTTTCTAGTTTAGAGTGAACAAGCAGAGGCCATGCAAGCTCATTAAGAACTCCTTCTGAGCACTCCATCCAGGTGACTTACGCACACATTAACAGTATTTATCACAGATGGCCATCTCTTGTGTCTCTCAAGGTGTGTTGCTAAAGCACTTACTTTTTTTTCAAATTTGTCTGAAGTCAACTTGCACTATAAACACATTGCGAAAGACTGCAATATTATATGAAAATAGCCAGAATGGATATTAAATATTCCAACAAGGCAATTCAATATTAGTACCTTAAATACAATATAGAAAACAAAAAATATGATAAAATTGAGTACAAAGAAAGCATCTTTGCCCAATATCAGCAAAACCATAAATCTAAAATCATATAATCATAAAATTATATAACCATAAATCATTAAATAAAGTAAGATACAACTTTTTAAAAGGATTGCGTTTTTAACTTTCCTTTAATAATATTCAGCGAATATTAAAAAAATAAAAAATCTTCAAAATAATTTGATTTAAAAAGAATGTTGGAAATCATTTCCTTTCATTTTTTTGAAAAAAATTCAACAAACAATCTGTTGTATTGTAGAAGTATACTGAAAGCATAAGAAAGGCAGAACTGAGTACAATGTCTGTGTATTTATCGCAAGTAATATCATAATCGCCTGTTGCATAGTTTCCTCATACCGTGCAGACCTAATAAAAGATGTACAGTGTGCTTGTGGGAGCATTTAGATGTTAAACAAAAGAGGCCCAAGAATGGAGCCTTGGGGAACTCCACATCATTTTTGTTTGCTCGTATATGTAATTACCAGTTGAAACAAAGTAGTCCCTTTCTGTCAAATAGGATTCAAACCAGTTCACAAGTGTGCCAGAAAGTCCAACCCAGTTTTCCAGTCTGTCTAGTAATACGTTGTGGTTGACTGTGTTGAATGTGGCACTGAGAGCTAGTAAAATCGAGACTGAAACTTTTTCTTTGTCTGTGTTTAAATGGATATCATTCAAGACCTTAACAAGAGCAGTCTCAGTGCTGTGGTGTGGATGAAATCCTGACTGGAAAACATCAAAACACTTGTGTAGGGCCAAGATGGTGTTGAGTGGTTGAAAAAACAGCATTTTTAATGATTTAACTTGAAAATGGGAGGTTTGATCCTTTTAGAGAGGAGATTGTGTGAACTGGGATTGATTTATTTCTCAAATTTTGTTCAATGGATGGCCACTTTGTTTACCTTTGTCCTCATTAAGACATTGATCAAAGAAAATATTTCCAGTAAATCCAATTTAGCTCTAACAGTGTCAAGGATTAGGCAGTCAGGAGACTCCTCCTTGAAGCCTCATAAGTGACACCACAGTAAATCTCTCAAATAAGCTGTCATTCTAAATCCCTAGCTGACAACTCAACAGCACTTTCTTGCTCGTCCTGCCTCGCTGTTTGGTTGCCAAGCACAGCACAGTGGGTCGCAGACAGCAGCCCTCGTCTTCATAGTTAGACTCTTCATGGCTGTCACACTAAATGATCAACGAAAATAACACAGACTCTAAGAAATGATTCTGCTCACTACTGTGTCTATAAGATGGTGAAAAGTATATAGAGAGCTGCTGTGCCCTCAGCCCAACTCAGCAACCTCCTCGAGACAGTTTGGAGTGTGTAGTCCTTTCGTGAAGTGCAGCCAGAGATTACATCACATCAGATTACATCAAACAAAACAGTGTCTACAGATTTTCACCATTATTCTGTTAAATCTCTTGATGTAATGACGTTAGAGCAATAATAAACGTGGCCTGTTCTGTAAACATGTGGTCTATTTTTATGTCTGCAGTCCTCAACGACTTGGATTGGATTTGGTTTAAAAGACAGTGCAGTGGGTTTGATGAGGCCAAATGGCTTTGTCGCCTACAGTACAAAGACTAGCTACAGTGTCCTCCAGGAGTTTTCAAAGGCAGCTCAGTTTTATAGGGCACTGGAGAGCTCAGCAGCATTGAAATGGCCCTTTGTTTCCCAGTAGGCGATCCGATTGTGTGTGACCAATAAGATCATTTCTTAATTTTCCCCATTACTGTGCAGTCCGGCATATTTTGGTTTTAATGAGAGCTGCTGACTTTTAAAGGTTATTTCACCTTAGTGCACCCCCTGGTAGTAATAGACTTAATGTTTTAGCCCATGTAGCCCAATCATGCATATTTATATGACTGGTGACCAATGTTTGAAGCAAGCTGCTGTGTTTTAAAGGTTTGAAATGTGTTTTTAAAATCATGCTTAAATTTTTGGATTTTTTTGCAGTGAATATAAAAGGTATATGATGCAGGATTTTCCTAAAAAATACAAGTAATCCCTCTCTATCATCACTTTTGACCCAGTAGAAGTCTGCGGCTGAGTCTTTGCCCTCTGCCTGTGTTTTCTTAATTTCTTCTTTTTTCGCTATGTTTGGGACATTTCTGCATGTGTAGCTGCCAGCCAATAACTGCACACCATCAGGTCCAAGAGGAAGTTACGCAATTGTAATCAATCGATTAATATTTGCAGCTTGCGGAAACACACTGGGTCTCATTCATGAAAAGTGAGTAAATCTGTGTGTAGATTTGCACATAAAAGCCTACTCTACTAAAAACCTACTCCGGATTCAGGAACGCCACGGGAAACTCAAATTTGATCATAAACACGTGTGTATGATCATGAATGCCAATCCATCGTAAAGTGACAGCGCGCTCCTGGTAATCAGCAATTAGCATAAATCCCCGCCCATGAATAGCCAATGACCACCATATAGGAGGTGTAGGTGCATCCAGTCGACCTGTCAGTCATGGCGCAAAGAAAGAAAGAGAGAAAGAAAAATGATTTTTCCGAAGCGGAGATCAAAATAATTTTGGGTGAAGTGGACTTAAGAAAAAACATTTTATTTTCTTCAGTTAGTAGTGGTGTGACAGGGACAGACAAAGTGAAGGCCTGGAGGGAGGTAACAGATGCTGTTAATGTTGTTTCCATGGTACAAAGAACCATGTCAGAGGTGAAGCGTAAATGGTTTGATATGAAACTGGAGGCAAAGAAACGCATAATAGGCCGTAAGGTGAATCAGAAAAAGTCTCACTGAAACTGATTTCCGCTCCGACATCTAAAAGTGGGCTACAATGAGTACCGGGCCATCAAATCACAGCATCCGCGGTGAGAGGACACGGAATTGTGTGCGCTTTTACGCACGCACCAGCAAATAACGCTCAGGCAGAACAGATCATTACGCTCAGACGGAACAAGTGCCGAATTACGACCCCAATCACAGGACTCTTGCGGGGTTATGAGCTACGAACTCCCGCTGATTAGCTGAACATGTATCGATCTTTTTTATGAAGTAAAGATCGTGTAGTCCCCAGATGTCGGAACAAGATGAAACGATAACTGCGTTCACCTTATGGCCTATAAGCACACACAAAAAATACAGCGGTCACCAAACAAACAGAAGATTCATTTGTGGGGTTTTGAATGAAGTGGGAACGGCCGAAGGCCGAAGAGGCTGTGATCCGGCTGTCCTTACGGATATTTTTATTATCATTATTCAACATGTAGAAAGAACGTGTAATCTATTGAGTCGATTTACATAGATAATTCACAATCACGAACCTAATCTGGATCTTAAACCTGCTAATTGCCAACTAATTTAACTAAATGTGTTATATTTTTAATATTTTGTCATGTTTAGATTACGTGTTTCAAAGGCATCTGTGTATTGTGCACATAACAGAGCGCAATACGAATTAAAATTGTAATTTCCAATAGTGACAAGCAATATTTATGTGCTTTACTACATTTACACAAGCACTACGAGTGGTCAGGAGCAGGAGTAGATTTTGTTAGTAGCTACGAAAAGATCGGAGCTACTAAAATATTGATGAATGCGGACACGCACGTAAATTTCCGTCTGCGAACAGTTTACACACAAATTCCTTCTGCTCACGTTTCATGAATGAGACCCAATGTCTGGTTTTATTGTTGTCACAGTAATGTTATGCCAACCTACTAGCCCCCAAAAACAATACTGGCATTGTACAGTTCTGCAAACCACAGATAGGTTACATTTGCAAGTTATTATGTGATAATTTTATGTTTCAATTCAATCAATCATTTTCAAATCTGTAATCTCTTTATGCTGAACAGTTTCTCCCAGCTGAATTGAGTCAATCTTCTCTCCAACCATTCAGTACATCATTTAGGGACAGGAGCAGGAAGTTTGATGACCCACTATTGACCAGATTTACCCTTGTCATAACTAGGTGGAACTGCATTCTACAAAACCTTATTTCTTTGAATCATTTATTGAGAAGATTGCATCTCCTTCAGGCCTCCATTAGAGCGTTGACACACAGGGGCAGTGGTGAGCCTTTCACGCCTGTGTGCACAGGCAGCTAGTCTCCGGGGCCAAACAGCTTTCTGCATTTTTATGGCTGGATTCACCACTAGAAAGTGATCTTTCCCGGGGCTCTGGAGACAATGGAGGGGGTGAAGTGGCACCACGGTGGGCCCCTCTGCTCAGCATGAGATGTTTAAAACAGCCACAGGGTGACAACTCTGCGAAATGGAGCTCAACATCTTTCCACCAGTCAATCAGCCAGCTTGCCTGCCAGTCACACAAGTACTGCTCTTACACCGTGTACAGTCCCAGATATTCAGATACGTACACATTAATCTGTCATGTAGACAACCAGCTGTGGTTGCTGTTGTTACATTTTGTTGCAGTAGTGGTTTACTTTAGAGGGCTAAACAGACAGCACACTGAGAGCCTCTGGCGTGCTGGAGTCAGACGCAGCTACAAATATGTGGGAGGTCATCATAAGTACTAAAGGCACACTGAGTGAAATTCAGGCATCACTACAGTGAGGGGGAAGCTGAATGCAGTTTACAAAGAAGCACTACTTCATAACTGTGTTATGTGATAGTGTAAAGAGCAATATCTTTGTCTTTATTAAGAAATCTAGATTTTTTTCCTCCAACTACAGCACAACATCTCGTGTAATGTTTTTGTCCTCTGTGCTATCCTTAATTGTGTCCAGCTATCAAAAAGACTTTGTCCAACCAGATAACTCTGATGAAACCATGCTATGGACAGTGCAAGGAGTAGGTGATATATATACTTAAACACAATAAAAATTGTCTGCTCTCTCTAGGTCTATTAGACTATGGTGGAAAAAGTTGCAAATCAATAAGCAGGACTGTTATAAGGCATATATGATGTTTTCATCAATGTGATGGTGTGATACTTTGATTAGTCACATAGTTACCAAAAGATAGACAACCTTGTCCATTCATTCATTCTCCGTAACAGCTTATCCTGTGAGGGGTCGCAGGTGTGCTGGAGCCTATCCCAGCTGACACTGGGCGAGAGGCGGGGTACACCCTGGACAGGTCACCAGACTATCACAGGGCTGACACATAGAGACAGACAACCATTCACACTTACATTCACACCTATGAACAATTTAGAGTCACCAGTTAACCTGCATGTCTTTGGACTGTGGGAGGAAGCCAGAGTACGGGGAAAACATGCACCGCGGGGTTCGAACCCTCCACCCTGGGCTTGAACCAGAAACCCTGTAGTGTGAGGCAACAATGCTAACCACCAACCGCTATCCAACTTTGTCCAGCTTATTAAAAAAAACGATAGAGGATTTAATCCACATCACCCATGCCTTTTATTTACTCTATTTGTGCTGTAAAGGTCTAGTTTGTAGGATTTACTGGCATCTAGCAGTTAAGTTGCAAAACTGAACTTCACCCTTGTGCCAAGTGTGGGAGAACTACACTGGCTGTGTGATGCAAATGCAAATGGCCCTACAGTATCTACATACAGTGTTTGATTTGTCCATTCTGGGCTACTATATAAACAACATTGCAGACTTCATGGAGGAGGACCTGCGCTGTATGTAGATATAAATGGCTCATTCAAAGGTAACAAAAACACAATGATTCTAGTTTCTGGTTATTATAAACTAATGGAAACATAGTAAAGAATATTATATACCATTTCTTCCAATAGTTGCCTCTAAATCCTACTGAATCAAACCATATGCATGTTTTATTTTCTCTGGCAGATGCATCTGGTTCCGTTTCCATTCCAACAGATTTTAATCCAACCTGGCCATGGTTGGGCCAATCACAAACATTTATCTAATATGGGGTAAGTTTGATATGATAACTGACAGCCTGCAGAGCCTTTGCGCACAATACGTGATAACATCATTTTTGGCTCACGTACCCTGGCGCTGGGGACACTACAGTGAGCATAAACCTTAGTAGCAAATCAAAACTTAAAGAAAGTAAAGAGGAGCGCTGTGAGGCATTTTCGAAAACAACTAAACTCTCTGTTAAAGTACTATTTTCAAAAGTCTGAGAGCAAAAACAGCAACACTTAACAGACGTATTGATGCTACATCATCACAGCTCATATCTGCACACTCAGCGCTGCCACGTTTCGACGCTCTCATTGGTTGTACGTCTATCCTATTGCATCCAGAGGCAATTCGATCATTGGGTGCTGATAAAGCCCCTTGGAAATTGAAAATGAACAGAGAGGTTTGAGATTAATTTGCATTTGCAAATTGGTCTGGTGATGCCAGGATAGGAAAGATGGAACCAGAATACAGAAAACATCGCAACAGTAAACATAACAACAATAAATTGACATTATTTGTTTTCTGATTTAAAAAAAAAGATACAAAAATTACTTAAAGATTAAAACAAAACAAACAAAAGGATTTTATGTTAAATCCCTGTCAAGCTATTTTTGGTGACTAACAATAATTTCCTCAGTGAGTGCAAGCTGCAAAGTCCCTCTGAAAAACAGGTGTGTCTGCCGAGCAAACATTATTCCATCTGGAAGTGACTTCATCAGCAGTGCCAGAAAAATCAAGCTTCCACCTACTCACAACAGAAAAGCTTGAATTCACTCAAAGGGATCCTGCTGCCTCTGCCTTTTCTTGCTCACTTTTATGTTGCCTTTGACTTTATAGCAGCAATCTTATCACTGTGTCCTGCTGGCAAATGTGCAGTTTACTTACATTGCCTTGTCAAATAATAAAGCCTATGTGTCCTTTGGGTTTCACATGTTTTTTTCATCTGTCAATATGCTGCACACTGTTATCATCCTGTTCATGTTTTTGCTGCATGGAAGGTAGGGAAGTTGGACAACCTGTCTGTAGAAGCTTTTGCATAAGAGGCATTTTCTGAGACATAAACCTATTTAAATTCCACCCTGCAACCTATGCATGGCCTTTACTGAGGTGATAAATTAGTCAGAGGTGTTCGAAATCTCTTAATTATGCAAAAGGGAAAGAGGCTCTCGGAACACAGAGACTGTTGTCATTGTATCCCTGATCTGCAGATAAACCAGAGACAAAGAGAACAACAAGAGCGGAGCCTATGTCTACTGGTGTCAGTCAAACCTTTTGACTGATTCAATTGGTTCCCTCTAGCGCAAACGATGCAAGATGATTCAGACAACAAAGGATCTCTTCTGGAATTTCTGCCTCATAGTTTCACCGTTATTTACATACCCATACCTGCAATGAAACAAGACACAGACAGGTCCCATCATGAGGGGATAATCTGCTGATTTTCAACCAGCATTGCATCATAACAGTGTGCATTTTATGTGTAAATGAACTGTGGTAAACTTACCCCCATATTACCAGTGCCCACATCTCCCTGCTCATCTCTTAGCTCAGTTTCGCTGGCTCTTGCGCTGTGTTTGAACTGCAGATTGTACTAATGCACTTTCTTACTAATGCCCGCCGCCACGGACACAAAGAGAATAGAAAGGGTCTCTCTTAATCTCTCTTTCTTGCACTGATCAAATATAAACCAAGATTCTGTTACTGCATTGCCTATTTCTTGCCTCATATTTTTTTTAGAAACATATTTTAGTGCTCTGTTTGGCTGTAAATTGAGAATCTGTGAGCAGGAAGTGGCTGCCATACTGTTCACTGTGTGTTGTAAAAGCGGATGCTGAAAATACTGAGACTAAATGGTAAAACTAAGCAGTGCTGATCAAATATGAAATAAGATTCTGTTACTGCATGATATATTTCCTGCTTAAAATGTTTTCACAAACATATTTTAGTGTACTATTTAGCTGCAGTGCAAGATCGTTTGTTACCAGCCAGCCACAATATTGCTTTCTGGGGAAAAATGGCCAAGCTTGTATTACAGTTACATTAGTTGTCGAAATCTGGCGCATGGGCAGTGACTTGTGGCATCAATCTCTGACGAAAAAAGCCGTCCTTTAACGTTGGCCGGTCACTGTTATATTTTAATGGCGCTCTGCAATGTCAGGGGGAAATGCTGTGGGACAAGAACGAAAGTTAAGGCAGCAAAACTCTGAGTAGGGCAGGTGGGAGGGCCAGTGGATAGGTCCAACAAACATTGACTTTCACCTGGGAGAGTGGCGTTAGCGTCCCATAAGATTATAAAGCCAAACCCTGTTCTTTTTTTGTTAAACCTAACCATGTGCATTAGTTGTTGGTGGGGAAAAAAAACAACAACAATTTGCGGTGCTGTACTGACATAGTGCATTTATTTTGAGATAGACAGTTTGAAAATGGTGAATTTCCTGTGAAAACGGAAGTGTATTTTGAAAGAAGACAATGCATGTAACAGGCAGAACTTGATACGGCGTCCCAGAACACACCCAGGGTACCTTGCACAATGTATCTGGACATGAAAAGTCCATGACCAAACGTCAATTTGTGACGAGGTCAGAGTGGGAATGTATTGACCAGAGGAAGCGCTTGTTGGTCCGGTGCAAGGCAGTGCATTCTGTTAATTGTAGTTTTTCTACCACTTGAGCAAAAACAATTGCCACAGCCCTTTTCCTCTGTTTTAAATTGTCATGTAGCTCTAATTTTAAGAGTATTTGTGTTTTTCTACTGCATAGACAGCCTAGTTTTATGAAAAGACCATCTTTCCAGCAGTGAAATACGTCTTTTACGCCACTTTGCTCTTGTGAAGCTATTTATTAAACACCCCAGACTAGGTGATGTGCCTGTCATCACCTCTCTGTTCAACACTGGTTCGAGGCTCTCAGACGAGTTGACCGTTTTGGACAAGGTAGCCTCACATTAGACTAACTTAATGTGACAGAGGAGGAAAACTCAGGAACAAAAAATACCACAGATGGAGCCCTGAGGCTTGTTCTTCACTGCAACCCAACTGATTCTGAAGGGGAAAACTATTCTTTAAAGGTATCCAAACAAAACTCAAAGCTATTGTTCTGTATTTTGGGAAAACTTCTGGACTAATATTCAAGATGCAGTATCTTTTAACATTTAGCTGTGATTCTATTGAAAAGATGGCAAAAGGGCCATTCCCAAAAGAGGTTTTCTCCTGTGACTTCACATTCAATCAGCCCATTTGACAAAAATAGGAGAGGCTGCGGCTGGGAAATATCCCTCTCTTCAATAATGATAGAAAAAGACCACGAATTCAGAAGGGAAATTACAGTGTGACAGTTAAAAGATAACTGTGTCTGAGTGAATTCTTGTCTTCCCAGAAAGCCTTTTTGTCTCTGCCCTCTATCCCGTGTAGTCTTGCTTTTCATTAAAGATGTGACGGCTGCAGTTTATTGAAGGAGACGCACAGTGCTTAAACCAGCTGTTTTGTTTGTGTCAACAGATTCTTTAAGTAGCGGCAAAAGGGCAGTTTTGTGAGCAAAGGAAAATTCAAAGTTCAGTCAGTAAATGTGCGGATGAAATGCTCCGGCACAGGAAGGCAATCAGAATTCATCAGTGTACAGTCAGGAGGGGATCGTGAGACGAAACCAGCAAGCGTGTGCCCTCACAGAGAGGGGTTTCACATTATCAACACAGTATCACTGATAATCGTGCCAAGCAGAAGGTGTCATGGTAGTGGAACAATTAGGCCCAATGGGTGTCTACGCATATTTTAGAGACGGCAGGTTGGAGAGAAAGAGCCAGTGGTGAAGACTGCAGGGTAAGCTCCAGCTGCCTCTCCCTGACAGGGGGTTAGCTTCGGATAAGAGGATGATGCTGGAAGTGGTTGCCTCATTGTTTAAAAAGAAGCCCAGGGCTGAGACACACTGGAGTTACAGCCTCAGACCAATTAGTGTTAGACCACGTAGTGCAGCTTTTAGAAGTAACAATGGGCCTCATCACCAACCAATCCTAAGAAGAAATTTCTTTTCACAAAGGTTCTGCCATTCATCAGTATTTTCTTATTTAGGATTTGATCCTAGATAAGAACTGAATCTATGCACACTCAAGAGCGTGGAGCCCCATGTACAAAGACTATGTCCTTGCCACAGTGGCCGCACTTTCAATTCCAACTCTGGCCCTTTGCTGCATGTCATCACCTCTCTCTCTCTCTCTCTCTCTCTCTCTCTCTCTCTCTCTCTCTCTCTCTCTCTCTCTCTCTCTCTCTCTCTGTCCCCATTTCACGCTAGACTTTCCTATCTAAAAAAGGCAAGAATGCCAAACAAACCAAAGTGCACACTTCCAACAGTTTGTGCTGACATGTTTGTGTCCAGTATTTACTTACTGCTTTCTCTTCAATTCTGTAGTTGTACGAGGGGTGACTGAAAAGTTATGAGCCTAACCCAGGAAATGGGTTACTATCTTTCTGTATTATCATTAACCATGGTCATGTTTCAAACTCTTGTTGTTTTATTTTTGCACATTCTCGAAGTGAATAGTGGTCAGTGATTTGTTGAAAATGGAGAAACTGGAGTATTGCTCTGTGATCAGATATCTTCATCTCAAAGGAATGTCGCCATCTGAAATCCACTAAGCTCAATACTTTACATGACAATGCCCCAAGAATTCAAGCATAGCAAGGAGAGTGGGTGTAGGGTCCCAGCCTGATGAGTTCTTTTCCACTGGGATAAAGGCGCTTCGGCACCACTGGAGCAAGTGTGTTGCCCTTGAGGGAGAAAAAAAAAGGAAAAAGCACTGAAAAATCTGTATCTTGTTTTGTTTCCTTGAGGATCAAAACCTTTCAGTCACCCCTCGTATAAAACTTTTGATAACTATTTTGATTATTTTACAATAAGCATTATGGTCTTTTAGAATACATACTATACTAGCACTTCAGTTTACATCAGTTATGTTAATGGGAACCATCTAATAATTAGTGATCAATCACGCTAGAATATATCACAGGCACACAGGTCAAAAAGTGACAAAGCAGCGTTCCGAATAAGTTGTTACAACTTACAGAAACATTGCATGAAATAGTTGATCTTCAACTTTCTCTTCCCCTTTCTCTGTCAAACATACATGTACACCTTGGAGAGCGCCGCTGCACTCATGTCTGTCCTCAGTCCTGACATTTTCACTGCTATAAGACACAAAGTTTGCAGTTTGCGAGTCAGGTGGTTGATAAATTCCTAATTTTAGCATCCCATGCACCTTTTGTGTTGTTTTCTATCCTCTACTGACCCTACTAAATATGACAGCTCATTTGATGTTCACTTCTTGCGGAAGTACCTCCACTTTAAAACTATTGAAGTTTTTTTTTTGTAAATGTTTGGAGTAGGGTGCTCTAACCTCTTTTGACTTTTGTTGGGGCATTCTGTAAACTTTTCTCCTCTTGTTCTTGTTCTTTTTGTTCTCCTTCTTGTTCTTGGTCTTTCACTTTTTGTTCTTCTTGTTCTTCCCTTTTTTCTTGTTCTTGCTCCTCTTGTTCTACTTCTTATTCTTGTTCTTCTTGTTCTTCCCTTTTTTTCTTGTTCTTGCTCCTCTTGTTCTACTTCTTGTTCTTGTTCTTCTTGTTCTTGTTCTACTTCTTTTTCTTCTACTTCCTGTTCCTGTTTTTATGCTTCTTGTTCTACATCTTGTTCTTGGGCTTTTACTTCTTGTTCTTGTTCTACTTCTTGTTGTTCTTCCCTTTTTTCTCGTTCTTGTTCTTCTTGTTCTTCTTCTTGTTCTTGTTCTACTTCTTGTTCTTGTTCTTCTACTCCCTGTTCTTCTTATTATTCTTGTTCTACGTCTTGTTCTTGTACTTTTTGTTCTTGTTCGTGTACTTCTTCTTGTTCTTGTTCTTCTCCTGTGTGTGCCCATGGCCCTGCAGTCCCATACCCTTTATGGGGATTGGGTGTTTACCTATGCAAATTAGGATCAACCGGCAAATGCTTTTAACTTACAAGGACAATAGGATTCATAATTACAAGAAAAGATGTGTGAACAATTCTGTGGTTTAAGAGCATGTCATGAAACTAATTCAGACCTTTCTTTGGATCTTTCTTAAGAACAAATTTAAGAAAACAGGAATATATTGGTGAATGAAGCCCCAGTGAACCTGCTTGGGAATAGTTTCTGTCAAGGTCTTATGTTCCTAAATGTCATTTATGAAATGGATGAAAAAACACTAAAGGCTCAGAGGCATTAACAGCTGCCCCTGCCAAGAAATCCAATAGTGAGTGTTTATGGCTATTACACTGATAAACAACAGAAATCAGTCAGTGTGTGAACGAGTCTTTGACGGCAACTCAAATGTGCACGTCTGGTACAACTCGTCATGTCTGTGGGCAAAGATGTAGTTATCATAATACTGCCTGCTGTAAGACTGCCCAGCTCTCGTTTCATGAACAGGTTAACAGTGCATGAGAATGAATGTCAGGTTTGAGGGGCTGATACAGTCTGAATTAGCAAGACTGAGTCATTGCCCGACAGCCTTTTCACTACAATGGGGGAGACTGAACTGCCGCATCACTACCAGAGCTGTGCAAATGCCAAAAAAATGAGGCATTGTTTATATGCTAATCCCAAGCATGACACCAATTGTGCTGCTTATTCTGTTTTGGGGGGTATTTGACACACTTTTTAGGAAGAAAACCGAACTGTTGTTCAGAGGGGGGAACAACTCCAAGCTCACTATAATAGATATGTTAGTAACCAGGGGTGTGGATGGTAGAAAGAAAACATTTCAGCAAACATTTAGCTGGCCAGTAAAAGACCAATCTAATGCCTGGGTGATTTCATGTTATTGCTGCTTTGATTATTTAAAATGTGGGTATACTGTGATATAGTTGTACCGACAATGCTCAGCTGTATGTGCAGCTGAGAGATGTGACAGAAAAGCTGTTAGAGCCTGGCTGGCAGTAAAATCCATCACTGGTGGGCTGAAGGACTAATGACTCAGAAATCCTCATTGAGAAATGTGTTTATTTCCTCGCTCCTGCAGGAAGGAGCATTATCATTTAGGCACACATCACAAACAACTCTCCATCAAAACCCACATTTTGAGCCAGTTTTCAGTGCGGAGGGTACATCCTGTTTGTATTTCAGTAGTCATGTACTGTATACAGAGCATTTTGCAGTGGCTATTTATGAATTAGAGGGAATGCTGTTATGAAAGCTTTTGACTTTAGACTCTCAACACTGACTACATTTACATGCACACTAATATTCCACTATTATTCTGAATTAAGCATTTTCAGATTGAGATATGTGGGAAAAGCTGATGTTATTCAGGTTTTAATAGCATTTTTTTTAGAAATATAGTAGATTTGGACTATGCATCTCAGCTGGGGTTTTTACCGCAGTTTGCGGCACATGGCCTCTTGCCTGTTTACAGTCAGCTGTGTGTGCTGTCATGGATATGTTGTACACAAACTGACTAGCCAACAGTTTGCAAGGCTGGGGTAAAGACGCATGCCCAAAAGAAAAACCCCCACTTCTGATCGGAAAGAGAAACACACCTAGTTTTAAACATTATTAAAGACTCAGTTATCAACGTTTTTTTAAATCTGTGTAAACGTCAAAACGCCGACCTTTTCAAGAAGGTGGTTAAAGGAATGAAATATGGAGGCTGTGTTCCCACGGTCGAACAAATGGGAGAACACTGAAAAAAGTAAGCAAACGGCAGAAGTTCTCTTTATGCCTTTTAAGTCTGTCCATTGATCCACCACTTTGGTCGAAAGAACAAAATACCTGCAAAGCTAATCACATTCCCACCAGACTGTACTTTGTGTTATTCACCAACTTTTACCTTGCCCACAAAAAAAAGGTGGTGAACATGGTAAAAATTCTACCTGTTTTCAAGTACCAGCATGTTAGCATTATCATTGTAATAATGTGCAAATGTGCATAGTGTGCAAAAAGTGGAAACGTTTCAGTTGATGTTGGACTTTCCTGTTCCTACACTGAGGAAACTCCAACTGTTTTACTGTCTGTGTAGCCCTGCAACATGTGAAATTGAGATTTTTGAAATCCAGACTTCAGTCTGAATCTTTTTTTGTTCTGTGTGCAAGTCTTCCTTTGCTGCATTGTGACATTCTTGTGACTTTTGCACCAGAAAAGAAGACTAACACAGGACTGTGCATTAAGGTGCAGCTCATCCCATGCCTAGCATTATCATTGTAAACATTTGTAACTGGTTAGCTTCAAAAAGCTTTGCATGATGCTTGTCTTAGAAAGATTATGCAATTCAAATGGAGAATGCATATTATCAGAAAGTGTGTTTCTTGAGTTGCAAACAGTTTTAAACCCCCAAAAATGTATTTAAATTTGCTAACGTAACACAAGTAATTACTTAAATCCTGTCATAATCACGATTTGTACCAGCAGACACAGAGCTGTCAGATGTGCTAGCCTCAACAATGGTTTTAAATGTGCGGTAAAGGCAGCTAAGGGACATAATGCTGCCTTGACTGATGTAACACATCCTGTAACAGCTTGTGTTTTGCACACAGTTAATTATCACCTTTAATTGGACTATTTTCTTTTTTCCTTCTATAATTATTTAACATCACTATATCCTGAAGCATTAGCAGACAAAGCAGCCAACCACCAAATCCGCATAAAATCATAGTTATTCCAGGTCTTTTTAACACATACGTAACAATCTAACTCTCAAAATGTTTCTGACTTCAAGTGCATGTAGAAGTTGAATGAAAGCTCACATCTGGCCTTGTTTTGCAGATCACTGAAATCGATTCTTCTCTGCCATTATCTGCATCAAAGTACAATGACAAGGGTCAAACTGCCATTGATTTATTGAAAGCCCTGTTAACAGTGTCAAGTGGGGTTACAGTTAAACATATCAATTATGAAAATTTTGGAGTGGTCATGGCATTTAGCTGAACGGAACATTCCTCCCTCATGAATTCCTCTTTTAATCATAAATGCCAACTCACATTTCACCCATTCAAACTATCTACCATTGAGAAGCTTTAAAAGCAATTATCCATATCGCTCTATCCACAGCTCTCTTTTGCTGCACTTATTCTCTTGATTCCTCACATTTCTGGGGCAAATCCTTGCACATTCCCATCTTGTTTTGATGGCCCACTTTTTGCCTGGCAAGACTGAGCTACAAACGGTTTCTGTGGTTCACAGCATCGTCTTGTACTAAGACTCATTACAACTGCATTACGTTATAGCTCTGTATGCCATTAAAACAGTCCCTTTCTTATTTAAATTAACTACTTCTATATATATCTATGTGTAGTCTGTGTATACTTGCTTATGACTTTTAGGGTTAGCAATCTTTAAAATTTTAAATGCTTGTCTTTGCACTTTGTCGCAGTCTGACTCTGTGTCCCGGTGCCCTCAGACTTTTTGTGATGACTTGACTGAGTTGTAAACTGATACTGGCCTTACACCAAATTACTTTACTGTCGCAGACAAATTTCAAATATTGGAGTAAAATCATGAGAGTTTGACCTCAGCTATTGAGTGCTCCTGTGAACTCAATCATTTGTAGTAAGGTGGTCATAAAAGTCCGAGTTATCTTAAGTCAGCCTTTTTCTCAACTTCATTTTTGGACGAAATCAAACATGTTTAATATTATCGTAAGTTTTTTTTTCAAGTCTCGACTCTCTTGGACTGTGGGAGCAAAGGAAAAAATGGTGGAACTGTAGAGTGAACAGGGGTCAGTGTTTAATTTGAAGTGTATCTGATCCAACCGGGTTTTTTTTTAGTGAGAAATCTTCAGTTTTGAAACATCTCGTCTCTCATTCCCACAGTCCCTTCCTTCTTAATACTATAAGTGCAGCTAACCAGTAGAGGCTGGTAGCAAGTGGATGCGACAAAATCCAAAATGTAAAGCTTGTAGTCAAACATAGTTTATCTTTATAGATTATATTGATGCCAAATTGATGAGAATACTGTTGACATATGACACTTTATTCCAGAGTTATGTGTTTTTGCAGGCACATATTATAATAGTCAATATGTAATACTTAAAGGACATTCGGTGTAATTTTTCCACCATTAGCAGGATGGGAAATAATCTCAGAAGGAATTTTATTGTAGTCTAGTAAATAGTGACCCTGCAAAATCTTATAGTCTGTGACTGAAAACTCTCATTGTCGTTACATGTAAGAGGATGTCAGACTTAACTTCTTTTTATTTTCAGCAAGTTTGACGCATTCTCACAGTGCAGTCATTATGTTCACAGACACAGCTCATGCACAGATGTTGTGCAAAAGAGTCTGTGGAGCTTAGTATCTTTTCAGTGTCTGTTTTTGATTCCCACCATCATCAGGTGTAAGAAAAATTCACAATGGGTAAAAAATAGCATACAGGAGGGAAAAAAAAGTCATAGCTGTGAACTAAAAGTGAGCTATAAATGAATATCAATAGTGTCTAAATGAGAGATCAGAGAGTCCAGTAGAGTAGTCCACATCATTTAAAAAGGTATGAAATAACAGGTTGCAGTTTAAAGTGTTGGGTACCTTAGTTTATATTCATGTATACTCTTAGACAGTTGTCAGTTTAATATAAGAGGCTTGTGTTTTCTAGTGTCCCTGTTTTTTCTCCTGTGTTCCTGTGCTGCCTTTCCCTCCATCACCCATCTACACACACCTGCTCTGAATCAGCCTCGTTAGTCCTCTCCTGCTCCCGGAGTTTTATTCCAGCCAATCAGCTCCCTGCCTGTTCTTCTGCCAAATCACCTCATCCCCCGCACCTGAGCTTCTCCTCCTTCTCTCCACCTGCATCTTCTCATTAGATTAGTTTATGTTTAAGTCCTGGAGTTCATTTCAGTCCTTTCAGGATCCTTGGTTTTGTTTCCGTGATGATCAGCTTTGCCTCGCCTGCACGAACCTTCACTAAAAAGTTATTTCTCTAAGTCCCTGTTGCCTGCAGTAGCCTGTGTTTGGGTCCACCTGCTCCACTCTTCATGACACATGACACTGTGTTGCTCCTCAAGGCATCACCCTGACAGCATGGTGTTTTTGTCAATGTCTTCCCTGTCCCCTTGGCATACCTATTCCATGATTGATGATTTAGAATAGTCTGAGTGAAGCATCTTAATCACTCTTGAGATATTCTGTCACTTTCTATTACATGTGCAGCATCCCCTTCAATTGCCTACGGTTACATATAAGTTAATAGCCCTGTTTAAAAGCTACCATTGAACTACTACAGTGACGCAGATGTCTGACCATATGCTGATCGATTGGTTCCACACCTAAGTAGATGAGCTATTTTGATTAACTGCATTTTATGAAGGATTCAGTTTCTTTTAGATATCTATCTGGGCGCAGTAAATTGTATTACATGATATCAGATAAAGCTTGTAATTTCTTGCACTCCTGCTGACCGGTGGGTTGCTTTGAGGCTGATGTTTATGAAGTTACTGCCTCTCAGAAATCATATATTGTCCTCCTCAGCTAATGAGTGTGATAATTGCTTGCTGAGTGTGACCTAATGGGAGACTTTTTGGAGTTTTAGATTAATGATACAGAACTTTAAAACAGGCTACACAGAAGTTTATTTCTTTTTTTCACCCCATTAGCCACTGGCATTATCTTATCTTAAGAAGTGTATTTGATAATTAACCGTGTAAATGCAGGTCGGTGCACTCTTCTTACAATTGTGTGATGTTACAGCTGTATTTTAAAACACAGATTTTTTGGCTCTGATTGTTAGATACACTGCTGGTGTGTGTTGAAACTATGGGATGTGCAATAACATTGAAAAATACTCAGATATTAGATATCAAAGTTTAGTCAGGTCTGCCTTGTAGCTTTCAGTATACTGCTAAAATATAAGTTGCTTGTTGAATTAAAAAAAATAAAGAAAAATATTTCCCACATTCAGTTTTGAAAATTGAATTGAACATAAAAGGCACCAATAAAAAAAAAGTTAGATTTTAAATTGCAGTTTTCTACTTGTACTTTAAACTCATTTAAAAAAAATCTGTGGGTGGGATGTCGCAGTCTTTGACGGTGTTCTGATTGCACAAGTTGACATTGCAGTGATGATAAAAATTATATATATTTTACAGCCCCTGTGTTGATATGTGCAGGTTGCTGCATTTATCATTTAGCCACTATTAATGGCTGTTGAATTATGGTGCTTTTACAAAGCTGTTTGCCTTGAATTTGTGCACTGGAAGCACCTGCTTTGTGTCATTACTGTCACATCCCAGTTGCACTTTCTCCATTGTTTTATTCAGAACTCAGCAGAATTTGTACAAAATGAATCTTCCCCGGTCCTCATCTGCTTCAAACTACTGCTATGAAGTGGCACCAATTATTTTCTTTCAAAGATTGGGTTTCTAAAAATCACTTTGAGGACATTTTTGCTCTAAAGTCATTTGCACAGCAAATTTGTACTTTTGGTCTGAAATTGTGGTGCGTTTAAAAGCAAATACGATCTCACGTTGTGTCAGTCATGTTCACACACCTGCTCTGAATCATTTGTCCATCATTAAAGTGTTCGGAACAGGTCCCATTTCAGCTGGATTGCAACAAATTGGTGGTCTTCTCTTTAATGTGTGACTCCAGTATTGCTCGTAGGGTATCAAACTAGACCACCGACATCCTGAAATAGTTGACTGGAAATGATAGGGATTATTTTGCAGCTCCATTATCAGCAGGTAAAACTTCTCGAGATTTGATGGACCCAATATTTCCTGACTTTTCTACTGTAAAGAAGTGAAAAGATCACAAAATCATCCTCACTGTGGACGACTGTATTTTTCTCGTACTGTGAATTTTGCAATGATTAAAACATCAAAATGAATCAAACACAGTGTGCAGGATTATTGTATTATAGTATGGACTTGACCAGCAACAACCTGCGTTAATCTGTTGGTTTAGAATGACATATTAATTAAACACTATCTACTGACGTAATAATGCACATGATTCACAACCAAAATAGATGTAAATGCATAAACTGATATGATGTCGGATTGTAACTGCTATCTGTTCGTGTGCTTTGGTTGGATAATAACACACGTTTCAGTTTATGACTTGATAGAAATGGACTTGATTTTAAAACAAAGAGAGCTTCTTATTAACTGTAAGTGGTTGTGGGTTGGCCTTTGTGTGCTCCCAGTCCCAGCTGAAGTGGCAGGGGTCATGACTTGAACTCCGCGCAGCTCGGTCAGGACAGTGAATCGACACATTAACCAGTGCAACCACTCTGACTCCTGGGACAAAGGAAAGTAATCTGCTTATGAAACCAAAGAAATCACCTCAGGGTTTTTGGTACTTTGAGCCTGCTCACACACAGACACACAGACGCACACCCACACACACATACACATACACACAGTCCCACGCTGTCTATGGCATTATGTTTCCACTCCTCTATAAAGTGATACAATCTTTTATTAATGGTCTGTGCTCCTGCGTTGACATGGAGACCATTTTAATGATTAATCTGAAAGGAAAGTGCCCATTGTACACTGGGGGCTCTTTAGGATGTTAGAGAACCACTGGGTTGTTTTCAGTTAGAGGCACATCACAAGATTTTTTAGATTATTTTGTTCCTTCCTGAGAGAGATGACCTTTTTGCTTTTGTTGCCTCAACGTCAGGCAACAACATCTCTTGAATGATTTTTCTTGAGAATCATGATGTTAAAGATTTATTATTTTAGTGTGTATAACGGGGACATTTGGAGGTGATTTACTGGTCAACAAATGTATCCCCACAATTTATCCTTTTCATTTCTCACAGTTTATTTTTGCACCAATACTGTTTTTTTCTTGTTATTTATTAGCCCTTCACCCAATACTCATTTTTACTGAATAGAGCTTGAACCCATCATAAAGTGACTCAGTGCAGCCTTCATAAGCAGTTAGTTCCAGCCACTGACTGCTAACGGCTAACGTGTAATAGCTCTCCTCCTGCCGATTTCAACACAAATTTATCAGGTAAAAAAAGGGTGCATTTACTGCCTTCATTTCGTCCCGAAGGGGTCTGTGTTTTCTGTTGTACCTGGGACGACAGGATGATGCTGGTCATTGAGCCCTGCTTTTTATCCTGCACAATGAAATATTGGGCCGTTTGCATCGGTGAATGTTATTTGTTGAGAGGCTGATGGAAGTCAGCAAGGTGGATATTGGCCAACACCTATGTATGGCAGATAAATGGCTGCATCCCTACTTTAATTATTATTTTTATTTTCATAGGGAGGTGACGGAATCATATTTATTGCAAAAATACAACACAGTAGGATTGAATGATGTTGACAGGGTCCCACCTGGTCACCTGGCTGTTTCAAAACTCTTCCCACCACAGGTCAAACCAATAAACCCTTACATAAATCTGCCGAGGCTCCTGTAGGGCTTTATTGAGATGCCAGTTGAGGTGAGGAAAAGGTCTATTAGTGTTAATTAGAAATTTCAGGACATCCTTTCTCTCCTACAATGACCTCAGTCTTGTAATTAGAGGGACCAGCGGGGGAATAATGCAGCTGTGGTCGGTGTGGGGCAGAGATGGATGTAGGGGGCACTGGGGAGCAAGAAAGGGGGGGGGAGCGGGAGGGTGCTGGTTGGAGTGCTGTTGAATACTAACAAACTTGCCCTCTCCTTGCAACAAAAGAGCAGATGTCTTTTCTGACTCAGTGTGTCCTCTCCATACAGAACCGTTTTTTAATTTGTGGTTGGCTTTGTTGCTCCCTCTAGCAGGATTCTCAGCCCAGTAATAAACCCAGAGGAGGAGGCATGCTTTACCCTGAATATTTTTAGCTTTAATTGTATCTTTTTTTTCTATTTTAAGTGCTTGCAACCAGAATTCAATTTGATTTAATTCAGTTTTATTTATTAAGCCCAATATTACAAATCACAGTTTGCCTCAGAGGGTTTTACAGCATACGACAGCCATCTGTCCTTGGACCCTCACAATGGATGAGGAAAAAACTCCCCCAAAAAAAGCCCTTCAACAGGGAAAAGAATATTTTTAGATTTAGATAATGCAGGACTGGCAGATATAAAGTGTATGCTTGAACAAGAAATGCTATTTCTCAAGGATAAATGTAGCTGGGAAATCATCTTTATCTAATCCCCTACCTTGACCATGGATGTTTTTTTTAAGTAACCAGCTCACTGTATCAAGCTTGTGAAAACCAACTTCCTAAAGAGCATTTAAACATACGGATTAATAGAGTCAAATGATAATAGTTTGCAAAATTCATCATGCGCATCTGTGTTTTTTCTGTTTTGTTTTTTTTAAATTTTATTTGTGTATACATTTGTCTGTGCTCGGTCAATGCATCTTTGTAAACGTGTCCGCGCCTGCTACGAGGATCCTTCTTTGTTTTATCAAGGCTTTATTGAAGTTAGCAGGCATGTCAGATTGGTTAGTAATGTTACAAAGAGGGAATAATCTCAAAGTGACAGTGGCGAGCACCCATGAAGCCCCTCTGTCTCGCTACAGAAAGGTCAGTTACCTCCAGTAGCGGAGCTCCTATCGGCATTTGGTCACAGAGAGTCATGGCGGTTAAGCGACAAGCTCAGCATCGACAGGCCTTTGTCCTAATGAAGTGCCTTTTATCTGCAGCCTGAGTAATGACACGGAGGAGAGTGCTGCCACTGACACTTCTAGTTGTCTTTACAAGGTAACGAGCAGAGAGAGAGAGAGAGGAAGGAGGAGTGAGACGGCCGACTGTAGTTATCCAACCTTGACCTCAGCTGACCTCCTCATGAGCCATTAGAAGAGCTGAGACTTAAGTGCCCATTAGACCTCAGCCAACATGGGAATTAATCATGGTTATGAATATTACTGGGTCTTGTTTGAAAGATTTATGTTTAAACAATATAAACGCTTTTTCTACAAAACCGTTTTCCATTTGTATGTAACTCAAACAGCTGATCAAGGGTTTGTTCTAGATACCTAGCTACCAAAAGCTTTTAAATGCTTGATACTACATAGACATATTTTGGTTGGTATTAAAGGAGAACTCCACCCATTTTCAAAATTCATACATTTAATTCCTATGGTCTAAGACAGTCCAAAGGTATTACTAAAAATTAACAAATCTCTCCCATATCCCAGAACTATAGTGCTGAAACTCAAATTTGTGATGTCATCGGGTATAAAGTCTGGAGATACTCCACGCACAATGAACTGGGAAGGATGTTCTGGATGACAATGAGAGCACCTGGGGAAATGTTATTGAGTATATGGGGACATTTTCTGTTTCAGGACTGAGGACACTACAATAGATAAAGCTCATTTGGGTATAAAAAAGAAAACAGACATTCTGTGAGTCCACAAAATTAGTCTCCCATTCATTGTCTGTGGAGCAGATCAAGACTTCAGACCCTAGGACATCACAAGTTTGGGACTTTTCTGGATTCAGGCTTTCAGAAATCATAAATATTGATTGAACTTTCCTATAGGCCATGGAAATAATTTATTGGAATTCATAATTTAGGTGGTGTTCCCCCTTAAGGAGGTATTGATCTCTGATACTCAGCTCTACGCATGATAATTCACATCTTAAACATGGATTCATTCAATTTTTTTTGGGCCATATTAGAGTGGGCTAACAAGCTATAAATGTAACAGTGATATATCACTTTCTTATGTTAAATCAGATATTAACCCTCTTTACACAGACAGAGTAACATTACCATTTGCATTCATGTTTCTGGCCCCCAGATGTCTATAAGTCTGTAAGCTTATAGTGGGGTCAGTTTTATTGTTGAAAACAGCTGTGCGGTGTGGTTGGTTGAGAGCAGTGTGAGTGAACCAATTACATCACCTGAGCTATGGGTCAGGGAAACACTGAAAACAATGACCTTAAAAATACTAAAATGCTTCAGAGAGTTGGGTGGGTTCGTAATTGTTAGTGACATTTCATATAAGCCCATTTGAAAGAGAAATACTGCCACAGCAAAGATTATGCTGGCTTTGCTTTTTTACACAACCAGTAAATGGCGGCATAAAATGCTGGCATCGCAGAAGCAAAAGAGGTGTGAGGGGCGTGACATGTAACACAACATCACTGGCTCATAGTGTGACATATAGCATGCATGTTGGGCTGCACTTTCTTAACAAATAACAATGGCACAACATGGCAATAACAATCATTACATCATTATATTATACTGTTACATGGCGGCGGATCTCATCCTCTGCTTGGAGGGAAAGGAGCTTCCCAGTCTGCAGACACTTTCGGTTGCTGTTCCTCTTATTTGAGTTAGCTGCTAACTGCTTCTAGCTGCTTTTTAAATCTTCTAGCAGTGGGTCGCTTACATAACACACTGACTAATACACCTGTACTGTCCATGGTCCCATCCTGCCGGCTGTCCCTTTTACACAGACGTTTATTTGGCTCTGTTGCTACCTCCGCTGCCAGCTGTCGACTTGTTCCTTGTTTGTTTTTTATTATACAGAATGGCAACTTGGAATAACGATGCAACAGTCCTGTCTTGAACATGCAATGTAAAAAGGGTTTTAGTCATGTAACCCCTTGTACAAATAAAAACATGGATTAGTGCAGCTTTAACAGATGCATGGACATACAGCCACGTCTTCACATTTTACTTATACAAGATGTAAGCATAATAAAAAAATTAAAAAATTTAAAAAAAAAACAGTTCCCATTAGATAAACAGTCGTTTTGACAGTTTCCTCCAAATGCACATAAACAGTGTGACTCCTCATGGCTGTTTGTGTTTGTGCTGACTGACCCATTAAAGCACTCCTCCAAAAAAAACTCCCCCATTGAGACAAGTCTGTGATGTGGCACGAGCGCATGACGCCTCCCTGGCATGAAGGGAGACAGTGAACAGTAACGGCACTGGAGTGGCTCCAGGTTAAATTTTTGCTGTCTTCCTGACACTGATTAATCACACCCACCTTCTGACCTCATCACATTTACCAGAAATGTGCTCAGATGTCAAGAGTCAAGATGCTGAAATGTCACAGACAGCAGGTTTACATATTTCATTAAAACTATTTTGAGGTCTGTGACCTCCTAGAAGATGTCAGTTTATGATCCTGTGAGATTTCAGGTTTGCATATTGATGTTTTAAATATAATGATACAGCTTGTGAGTTTTCACATTTGCTTGTCAGTCTTATTGATCATCAGATTTGATTCTAGCCCTTCAGAGTGATTGACACTGATTTGCACTGTGTGGCACCTCACTGTCACTCATTACTCTACCTGGCTCACCGCAGTGATGCACCCAGTTGTAATTATCTCTCATTACTGTACTTATGATGATTGTATCCCTCATATTCATCTAAGACTCTCCCAGATGCCATGGGACATTTCGAACAGTATTATGTGCTTCTGTTGGATCTCTGAAAGAAAATCTTCAGTCTGATCCAGATTTTCTGGTTTGAGCCAAGATGTTCTGCAGTGTTATGCAGATACATTGTTGTGAACAGGAAGAGGGGTATCAGATATATATTGTACACAGCACTGGACCAAGCCTTCTCTCTGTGCTGCAGTATACACAAGTGTTTCTCCAAGGGAAGCTTCCTCATGAGGTTCAGGATGCAGAGTATTAGCAAAACCCCAGTGAGATTTCAGCATATTTAATCCATCCTCTCTTTGAGCTCCTCTTTTAGCTGTGGACGGGGTTTATTCCAGACACTTCAGATGGCTCTGGCTGTGTATTAATATTGGATGAATCTGAGATCTCTCTGGCAGGGTTTTAAAAAAAGAAATCTGAAGCACATTCTGCTAGCAGGAATTATTTCTCATGTTTGAACTCAGGACAGTACCTTTTCTTTGTTGAATCTTTTCTTGGACACATGTTCAAATATGTTTGTGATTTGTTGTTGTTGGCATGCTTGCTGAAGTTTTTGTTTTTTTTCTGTTCTGTTACAGCGGGATGCAAAGGGACAGTATCTGTTTGACCTCATCTGCCACCACCTCAACTTGCTGGAGAAAGACTATTTTGGCATCAGATATGTGGATCCAGACAAGCAGCGGGTAAGTGTGTGTATGTGTGAGCACGACAGAGACTCTTCTGTACATGCTTCTTTATCTTTGTTTTATGTTTCAATATTTTAATGAGGCATTTTTGATAAGAGTAAAATCTGCTTTTTAAGAGAGACCTAAGAATACCTTTTTACTAGTACACAATACCGTCCATGCCCCAAAATAAATCTAACTGAAGTGAAGTTTTAAAAACTTACCAGTCCTGTGATTTGGTGCCATTGTTGCTGGTTTAAAGTAATAGTTTGACATTTGGGGAAATAACCTTTTAAGCTTTCTTTGCAAGAGGTAGATAAAAGAATCGAGTCCACTGTCATGCCCATTTAATATGTGGCTTGAGTCCAATGATGGTTAGCCTAGCTTAGCATGAAGACTGGAATAAATAGAAAAAGAGACCCCTTTAAAACCATAAATAGTGGCTTTTACATTTCTGTATGTGTTTGCATTAAAGAAAGGAGATACTGCATGTTGATTAGTGGGATTTGGAGATGTGGGTAGGCGTGTTTTTGAATTTTCAACAGAGTCAGACTAGCCGTTTCTTCATGCTTTATGCTGAGCTAAGAGAGAAGCTTCCTGGCTCCAGCTTCTTATTTGACGCACAGACATGAGGGTGGCATTAATCTGCTCAACTAAGTATTTCCCAAGAAGTTGAGCTAGTCCTTTAAAAGTCTGCTATGAGCTTAAAAAATAGAACCTTATTTGTAATAAGAAATCGCATAGCTCCTGCTTCTGTTGTAAGACTAGGTATGCCAAACTCCAAGATGGAAATTTGTCTTTTTATATCCACTGTTTTCAATGTTTTAAAGGGGACCTATTGTGCTTTGCCTTATTTTCGGTCATATGCAGCATATAATATCACAATGCATGTTCATATTAAACGTGGCCTAAGTTTCAAATAATGTAAAGTAGTTTGTAAAGTAATCCCTGTGAGCAAAAACCTCAAGCTTCAGATGGTTCTAAAACTTTTTCCAACCTTTTTTTTTTTTTCTAATTTCGAGACAAGCTGATTTCTTTATGTGGTCGTCTGCACCAGGCAGGCTACTGCATGTGTTTATGTTATGTAGCCTACACTGCTACATGTAGCTACATGCTAACTTCAGGGAAACATGTAATCTTGGTTGCTGATGTTGTTTATTTCACCTTGATTTCTGATCATATTCCTGCCAGAATATTACAGATTGTGAAGATTTTGTCTTGGGAATAATTCACAGTAGAAAGTACTACTATCCAGTACGGTCATTCCCCTGGCTGCAGAGACGTCAAGTCGGTGGCTGAGAGCACCATGGATGTATAAAATAATTCCTATAAAATTTGCTCAGTGGCAAATGAAGCCAAAAAATTTAGACTTGTGTAAAATTACCTGCATCTTCCACTCTGCTCAACATCATTGAACCCATAGGGCAAGCATATTAGAGACTTCTGCTGGACCAGCGGCTAACTTAAGTCTAGTGCTCCACTAACTTGAATGGAGATAACATTATTTAAGTAGTAGTAGTAGTATTTAATAGTGCAGCTCTTCTAGTCTTTCAAAATGTCATCGGACCAAATGGATCAAACCCAGATAGCCAATCCGCCTGGGTTGTGATGCTAAAAAATATTATCCACAGATTTAAAGACGTCATTCTTATGATGTAAGCCTATGGAAGGAAAGTCTTTTTGGGCCGCATGGCATCACAAGACGGACCTGGAAATTGTAGTTCCACGGTTTTGCCAAAAAGTGTCTTCAGAGACTAGTGCTGTTCCTGGGGACTTGAAGAGCATGAATATGGAAGACCCAGAAACATCAACCAGTCAGGGTAGAGTGAGGTTCTCCAGGAGGGGGGCTTAAGGGAACAGGTGCTAAAACTGAGCGTTTGAACCTGAAAATGAGCTTCATAGGTCCCCTTTAAAAGTAGAAGTGGTTGAATTTGAACTCAGAATGACTCCAGGTGCAAATAACTGTGTTGCTTTCTGTCCGTTTTAAAAAATCACATGTGGCTGTATTTTTAAAAATGGATCTGGTTTGATTTAGCCAGAAGAATGAGACTGTGGACCTGAGTGAAAAGTTGTGTTCTTCAGCTTCTCTTATTCACGCCGCCTTTCAGATTGACGGTTGTTCCATCAGGCTCCTCTGCTGTGAGCCATGTAGTAGCACTGCTTGATTCATGAAGTATTCACATGTTCACAGATCATGTTGTAGTCCTGCAGACAAGAGCCAAGGCCTGCTGATGCTGCATTTCCTATGCTGTCACTCAGGACTATTTTGGTGGTTGTTGCTGTGGGTGGGTTGGGCTGGCGAGAAGGAAACCTGGAAGAAAGATGGAGGGAGAATGAAGAATCTAAATCTGGCCGTAGACACAAAGAGCCTGTGCTACTGTCACCACCAGCAGGAGCTCACCGTTATGTCAAAACCTGTTGTCTATTAAGCCGTTCTGCTCTTACAGCGTCTCAAGAGACCTCCGCCATCACATTTTCAAAAGAAAACCCTGAAAATTTATGATACTCGACACAGCTTTGGCATTTTACATAATGCTCAGACAGCGCTGTTGTAACACCGTGTGTGACACAAACAGGTTTCCCCAGAAAACTGTCAGTAGTAACAGCTGAACATCACGTCAACTGCTATTGAAAGTGTCATCTGAATGATTTGATGTGTTGATTAGTCAGAGATTTTTTTTTTGTGACATTTTGTGATTATTTGCATTCATTTTTTTTCTCTAATGCAGCATTGGCTGGAGTTCTCAAAATCAATTGCAAAGCAAATGAAATGTAAGTACTTTGAGTTTATGTTTATAATCTTGAACATTGGGCCATTAAATCCCTCAGTCTCAACATGAGGTCTGCACTGTTGAACGACTTAATGTACATTTGATCCATAGAATTGTCCTATGTGTGGCAAAAAAAAGCACTTAAAGTGGATGTATTCTGCGTTCAAATGGAACTTGCGAGCTTGTGTTTACGACATCGGCAAATCTTGAACACGAACTTGTGAAATCAAAGCTCTCAGAAAATTTCCACGTAATGAGGGCGTAATCACAACAGGGAGGTGTTCATATGGACTCTCCTCATGAACACAGTAAACACAACCCCATTTGAATGCATCAGTACATTGACAGTATGCTGTTGTCCCCAGTATTCACACTCGTACTTAATACTGGACCAGTTTTGAGATTTGTTGTTCCCATTAGTCACTTAGACACAAAGATGTGAAAATAGAGTCCAGGATGAAAAATAACGACATTTCCCTTTAAGATTAGCTCCATCTTGACCAACTAGAGCATTGAATGCTGCTTACAAATACTGTAACAGCTGCGATGAAAAGTGATATAATATACTGTCTATTAATAAAAGATTCACGGGGCTTTTTTGCATAAGTACATTTTATACCGTTACACTTCCAATTCCCTTGCTCTTCGCATCATTGTGAAGTAATTTTTTTATAGGTTTTTCCAACTGTTAATTAGGGGGAAAAAACTTCTGTACCTTGTGATGGGCAAATATTATCTGTTACATTTTACAGAGTAAACATTTTGATTAATCTATACTGAAAAATCAGTAGTTTAATTATTTTTAGGATGTATTTACGGCAGGGATATGTAACGATGTAGTGCAAACCTGGGACTCAGTTGCAGAGAAAAACACCAAACACCAAGAACAGTTATCAAATCCAAGTCTTTATTCAGGAGGTCAGGGGTCATACATGTGTAGGCAGAAAAATCTGTTCAGGAAAATCACACAAAAAACAAACATAAAGCCAAGCACAGTCTAAAAGCAGGGAATCAAACACAAGGAAAAGGCTGTAAAGCATGAACACTCTCAGGCGACAATGACAATCTGGCGACTGTGTGGGGAAAACACTAGGGCTGATTGCTAACTACACACAGGTGAGTGGAACAAGACACAGGTGAAACACATGAGGTAATCAACAAAGGTGAAAAAACTTAGTAAAAGTAAAAGAAGTAAAGTAGTCGTAAAAGAAACACTAAACACAATGAGAACACATTTTAAAATAAAACAGGATCCGGTCACAAATACATGACCATAAATGTCCTTGGCCCTAAAAATTGAATAACACAATTCTGCATAAAATCAATATACACAACATAATTAATATTGATAAGATAGTACAGTAAATATTCACAAATAAATAACAGTGCTGCACAAAGAAGATAAAGATTTGAATTATTTGTTGTTTTTTTTTTTAAGAAAAGATGGTGAAAAGAGCAGAAACAAGAGAACTATAATCATAACAAATGAATAAGTAAAGAACAAAAAGACACAAGGAAGGGATACAGTAGGGGACTGATCAAGACAAACAACTACTTGCTGCCCAAATATGCTTTTTGATACTGAAGTACTTTTTTAATCCTGCTCATGTCTGAGTCTCTAAACTGTTGACCTCGATCTCCTGTTGATTGTTTGATCTCTTACAATGAAAGCATTCCTGTCTGTTTCTTGAATGTTCTGTGTGTGTTTCCTCCAGCTCAGCCTCCATTCACCATGTGTCTGAGAGTCAAGTTCTACCCTCCTGAACCTGCTTCTCTAAAGGAGGAAATCACTCGGTACGACCTCCTGTTGTTGCTTTCACTTCAGACGAGTTGATAAGGGCTCTTGCGCGGCTACAGCTCACCTTTGTTTCATTTTCAAAGTATGGAAGAAAGACTGCCATCGTTTGACAAACCTGTGCAAAGCAGCTGTGCTTTTTTTTTCCAGATTTCCTTGTGGTACAGATTGTGCTATAAAGTTTTTAAACAGAGCAAACAAGTCTCTTTCTAAAACATTATTTAGGGGCTTTCATAATTAAATTGCCTGAGTACTTATGATAAATATTACACAGAACACAGAGTTGTGAAGCAGGGAGAAATGTAAAAGCCCTCACTCTAGTTTTTGTATATAAATGCACACACTTGATTTCATGGTAAATCTTCCTAAATGTGCTGCTGATTAATTTGCAGAAAGGTTAAAGTGACAAATTAAAAGTGTGAAGAGCGCTGCGTTTACACTCCCTCCAGATAATGCTGAGCGCAGCCAGCTGGTATACATGTGCATGTAGTTTACTGATACATTCATCACTGCCGAGAGTGAGAGGAGGCCACTCTCTCTCTCTGAGGTGTAATGAGATGAAATGTACACCACATGTAGAGGGTACATAATGAACAGGCGCACAGAGGAGATAGGGGGCAAAGGGTACTGATGGAAAGTGGAGAGGAAAAAGAAGGGCGAATGAAAGGCTGTGGAGTGGGGGGGGGGGGGGTGAGGAGAAGGGAGAGTGATACATGATGATAAGAGTGGAAAGGGCTGACCACAGAGGGAGGGAGAGGGTAAATAATCAATCACATACAAGGCTCATTCAGTGCGTGCTCCCGCTCGCCACACTGTGCAAGGATTTTCTTTTGGACAGCATGTTAATGCATTATGAAGAATTCTATAGACGCTGAAAAAAGTCTGCTTTTCAATTAAATATAGTGTTGCCTTTTGGTGTTAGCGGCCTTTTCACAGCAGACTTGTTATAGTAGGAAAAGCACAGATGTTACTAATAATATTAACAATGACTCCTTTCCATTGAAGCATCTCGTGACAGAACTGAAACCGAAGCAGCTACATGGAATTCAGCCTTTGATTAAATGCTGGAGTAGGCAGAAATATGAAAAAGAAGAAACCCCCCCCCACCCCCCGTCTCCAGAGCTGCTGCCTGCTCTCCTCTTGCTTAGGTGGTCTTAAGAGGTGGGGAGTGAGGCGGAGAATACAATGTGATGAGGGTCTAGCTAATGTTAGCTACACAGACATGAACCTGAAGCTGCAGCCGTGTCCCTTTATCTGGTTAGCAAGAGGCTAAACTGTTTGCTTTGCAGACAATGACACATATCACACGTCACACTCTCTTTTAGACTCTTTTTTGATAAGTCTGTCTTCCTTTTTGGGTTGCTTTACAGTGCCAATGCTGGAATAGCAACTTTCTCTCCAGGATTTTCCACCATTTAATCAAGCTTTCACTAAAGGGACGTGCATGCACACTGCATACTAATGCCTGAAAACAGCCAAGCGAAGGTGTAGAAGTTTAGTGTTCTTTCAGACCACTTAAATTACAGTATGCTTAAAGGTTATTATGGGATTTTAACCTAATGAAGCCAAAACTAAATTGCCTACCCCAGCTTTAATTGTATTATACACCTGTGCTTTGTCTACTGTCACATGTCAAAATGTCCTCAGTAAATAAGGCCTATTCAATATTTTTTAACATGCTTTTGTGTGTTTCCCCAAAACTAATTTGGGACAAATGTGCCACTACAGTTGTTAGAAAAAGCAAAATAATCTGTTAATTTATTTGTTTATTAATTCTTTCCAAAAAAAAATAAACCAACAAAACTGCCGACATGTTTTGCCTTTAAACCCTCATCAGAAGATGTGTGACAGCAGGTGTTCACCTGTGAAGAAGATCCACATGACAAAAAACCCCCAACAACAAACAAAAAAACATAAAACACATACAAAGAAAAGGGAAAAACTAAGAAGTACTAACTAATATGGACATTTTTCTTCATTTACTGGGTGACAATGCACATTAATCAACAATTTAAAAACATTAATGATAATGTACTGGGGTTAGCTCAACAACTAATATCCCCGTTTTAGTCGAAACAAATTAAAAAATATATTTTTTAAAATTCCAAATAAAGAGGGAAAAAAGAGAGAAACACAAATAAAAAAGGTGCACATAATTTGTCTCAAGTCTGTGAGTGCATGTTTGTATTGTACAGATGTTTTGTAATACAGTCAAAACATCAGCACTAAATGGCTGTTGAATATGTACCAATTAAATTACACTGGCACTCGTCACACCTTCAAAAGGCTCTGTTGAACCTGCTGCGGAGTAAATAACGTGGGAAATGTAAGCAGCTTTTAAATGCATGTCTCTACACAGAAAGCGTTATTAGCCTTTGTGGAAATGGCCTAGATAGAGAGAACAGGTCTGTTGGCTGATTGTAAGAAACAAAGAGACCAATGTCTTATTTCCTGTTCATGGCTTGGGGGTTTGTGAAGTAACAGTTATAATAAGCCCACCTCTAATAGTGCTAATAACAATAATGACAATAGTAATAGTCATCACCATCGTGATATTTACTTCAGATATTGTCTCAGAGTAAATTTCATGCTTCAGGGAGCTGACTGGTTGGGTGAGTCTGAAACTAGGCTGGAGGCTTTAAGAGAAGCACAGCATCAGTAGCAGCTTTTCCCTCTGGGCCTTCCTACCCTCCTTTCCCCAAAACAAAACCCTCATTTCAGCTAAATCAAAAAGAAATATTCAAACCACCCATAGGGAATGTGAACTCAACAGCCTTTGAGGTTTATCAGGTTTGTTGTTTTGCTGCTCCTCTTCTGTCTTTTCTTTTCTTTCCACCAAGAAACGTAACTGGATGAGTGGTTTGGGGGTATTTATGTATATCATCAGTATTCTCATAAGCAGGCCTGTCAGGCCGTCTGACGTGATTTGTCCTTTTCTTTGTAGGTATCTTGTCTTCCTGCAAATCAAGAGAGACCTCTACCACGGACGGCTCCTGTGCAAAACCTCGGACGCGGCCATGCTGGCTGCCCACATCCTACAAGGTAATGGAGGGTGACAGATGGAAATGACTTGCACCACTCTCTGCTTTGCATATGTTCACGACCTCTGTTTTAACATGCCCTGTAGTTCACTAGTCTGATAAATGCTGCCTGCTAGGCGTATAGATATTTATGTGTGGAAAGAAGCTGAATTAGGTGATAGAGTGTGCGGCGTAATGTTCCTCAAAGAATATGCCTGCAGTGTTTTCGTATGAATACATAAGATCTGTGCATTGGGTGTGATTTTCAATACTGATACTGACTCTAAAACGTGTACAAAATGAAAGGTTATCCTGTACTTTGTATGATAATTAGTTCAGTGACTTGCACACTCATTAATAAACAAGACGCCACACTCAGTTATAAAGTCTTTGAAGTGGTTATCTGGCATCTTATCGTCCTTTCACCACACACTCATACATACATAAACAAACACACATGAGGTATGGTGGCACAGCTAGCATCCCAGGAAGCTCAGTGTTTGAGGAGAGGCAGGTCCTCTGGAGGAGGGGCTGATGAATTAAAGATGGGCTGCCTGGTCAGCTCCTCCTCGCAGAGAGAAATCAACACAAGGGTCATCTAAGGGAGTGCAGCGTGGCATGAAGGAACACAAATCATCCTGGGCATGTTCACCCTGTCTCCACTGGCAAAAATAAAGCAGCACTGTGCTGAAAGCTGTAGACATCATTTTAACTTTTATTTGCCCTGAATGTTTGCGAATAGGTTTAACATTTTGCTTTTTCTGATCCCCCCACGCTCCAGCTGAGATCGGTAACTACGACCCCGGGAAGCATCCTGAAGGTTACAGCTCCAAGTTCCAGTTCTTCCCGAAACATTCGGAGAAGCTCGAGCGTCGGATTGCAGACATACACAAGACAGAGCTGATGTAAGAGCTAAAATATAAAGCTCCATTTTATCTCTTTTGTGTTCACATACCTACAGATCCTGCTTTTATACCTCCTGAAATAAACACCAGACTTCCTCTGACATTTATGTAATTAAGTGCAGTAATGAGGCCCCATTTTCCTGTATTGGCTCGGCCAGACAGATTATTGTCGCTTATTTGAGCAGATAGCAGAAAAAAACACTCTCTCATCTGCTATCCACTCAAATATCTCGGACAGATTGTCTTGAGCTCATAACCTGCCCTTTATTACAGCTATTAGTGATGGCTCTGAGCCCCCTCTTCACCTGGAGGAGCAGCTAAACACATTAATGAAAGCGATCAGATAGACAGGGTGTCTGCAGGTCCTTAGAAAGTCTTAAAATGTCTTAAATTCAATTTTAAAGATATTAGTCATTGAATTTGAATTTGTGAGGTCTTATTTCTCATATTTGATCTCATTTCATTTAGCCATCTTTAAATTTCTTTTTGTTAAAACGAGTCAAGCTCCCAAATCTTAAAACCTGTCACAGAACACTTTCTTGTTGGCAAAATGTAGATTAATCAAACTCAGTCTAATAACCATATTCCTACATAAAACCTACGTCTGCACAGGACTTACCTGTGGACACTCTGGGTAGAACAGGTCCCCGCGCGCGCGCACACACACACACACACACACACACACACACCCAGACAGAGACACAAACACAAGCTGCTCTCACACAAAGTGTTCCATTCACATCCGTTTAACTCTCCCAATTGATTCTTATTCGCACAAATATGGGTGTTTTATCATTTTAATATGAGTGAGTTGCTGTGTTAATGATATACACTGAGAAACAATAGAGAAAGACATCAACAAAGTCCAGTTTTTATGCTGTAGGAGCAGAATAACAAACAGCATGAGACTCTGCTGCCCACTGGTGGTTTCTTCTTTCTTCACCACCAAGTTACAGTACTTCACTATGAATACCTACATTTGATTAAAGCTGCTTTTTAAATCTCATCTTTTTAAATATCATCTAATATCATGACATTTTCTTTGCCTCAGCTGACAGTATATTGATGTTTGACCTCTGTAACCTCTGTCTGCCTCTTTCAGCCTCTCTAAATAAACATATCACATCATTGGATGTAAATAAGTTTGTGCCTCTCTCAGAAATGTTTTGGCCTTTCAAAACTTTTGCGTTGCATTTTTTATGTTGATGGTGGACTGACGCAGATGTTTGGTGTGTTGTTGCTCTCCCTCAGTGGACAGACACCTGAAACATCAGAGCGAAATTTCCTGCAGAAAGCCCAGCTGCTGGAGACATATGGTGTTGATCCGCATCCATGCAAGGTTTGACAAGCACTGCCGCACTATTTTTAGTTAGTAAACATTTTAGAAAACTGTTCTGTCTCATGGGACATACAGTACATGCTGAAACATGTCTGATTTATGTCTTATTTGTGTTTGAATGTGTGTGTTCATATTTTGAAATTGTTGTCTTTCAGGATGTGTCTGGGAACCCAGCTTTCCTTGCCTTCACGCCGTTTGGTTTCGTGGTGCTTCAGGGAAACAAGAGAGTTCATTTTCTCAAATGGTGAGCCAAATGTGCGACTCTTGTGCCAGCCAAAGACAGCACGGCCCTGAAGTGATTGCAGGATGTAAATAGACAAACACTGAGCTGCAGGGCCTTGATTTTACCTGATTTGACATACATGCTCTATGTGCAGGGCGCTCTACATGAAACAGCACGTGCAGTACAGCTGGTTTTACAGTCACACTCAACAAAGCTCATCCATCTGTCTCTACCTGTGACAAGAGCCGGCAGCTAGCATGTGCACAGATGGCTAATTACACCATCTTACGCCTACTGATTTGAATCTAGCAAGATGCTTTACTGATGAATTGAAAATGTATACAAGATGGTGCATCTCTATTTAACATTTGTTTTTCTGTATGTTCGCTTTCAACTGAAAAGGTTCCTGTTACAATAATGAAGACAGACTTATTGTGTTCGCAGTATTTATTCTGGCTTTGTTTGTTTGCCTTCAGCAGCGCTCAGGTTACCCTCATTCTCCATTCCCAGTCTGCAGGGAATATTATCGGTTATTTCTTTTGTCAGCCAAACACAGAGTTCCGTGGCTGTTTATGTGATCTCAAAGTGGTTGTCATGAATATTTAAAGGGGCTGTGGCTTTCTGTTTCCATGTGCTGTATGTGTGACTGTTGCTGCACTCCTCTCCCGGACAGGAACGAGGTGACCAAACTGAAGTTTGAAGGCAAGACGTTCCACGTATATGCAAATCAGAAGGAGGTGAGAGCATGAATTGTTGGATGTGGGAAGATACAACGTGTGGTTTTATGTGTCAGTTTGTTATATTTTCCTGCACGTTTTTTTCATTTTCAACGTGCAGGATGAAAAGATCATCTTGACGTACTTTGCACCCACACCGGAGGCATGCAAGCACCTTTGGAAGTGTGGAGTGGAGAACCAAGCGTTCTACAAGTGAGTCCATGACTTTCTTCTTTTATTTAAAGGGATAGTTCGGATCTTTTGAGGTGGGGTTGAATGCGGTACTTATCCATAGTCAAAGTATTACCTACAGTAGATGGTGGTCGGCACGCCCCCAGTTTGGAGAAGCAGGCTGGAGTCTGACACAGAAACTTGGACAGGTCAGCAACAAAATATTTTAGCCACCTAAAAAAATCATTATCATTTTAAGTGTACGCTGTAGTTAGAATATTTTCACTGCTTTCCCGTTACCATTAGACAATGATTTCCATCAGGGAAATAATGAAGCCCTTGTATGGCTTTCTTCAAGGCCAGACTCCATTGGGAATAACAGTGATTTAACATTGCTGAACTCAGGAGTTGCTTGTAGACTGTTGCCTTGACCAGTTTTTTTTTTGTGTGTTATTGTATGACTTTTGTGTTTAAAAGGGGTAGTGTAGATTCACCAAAGTCACACAGTAACACAAACTAGCTAAATGATCAGGGCATCGTCAGACTCGTAACGTCTGTTTTCAGCTAGCCAAAATTACTGTTTTTCTCAATGGAGTCTGGTGGCTTTGACAAGAGCATAGATGCTAAACTGAAGCCGTTGACGGCTTCCCCGTCAACACAAGCTGTCTGATGGAAAGCTTAAGTGATGAAAATACTCTCAGTGCAGTGTACACTTAAAGTTTTTGGGTGGGATTTTCTAGGTGTCTAAAAAAAATCTTGCTGCTGCTCCTGTCCAGCTTCCGTGGTACTATTCCTGCCTGCTTTTCCAAACTGAGGGGTATGCCAACACATACAGTGTTTGTTATAAACTAACTATTGATAAGTACCTCATACAACGCCACTTCAGAACATCTGAACAATCCCTTTAATTTCAGTGTTCTTCGTATTTCCCCACACTGTCGTGATTTGGTCACCTGCTCTCCATCCTAGAGTTGTCAGACGGGCTACCGTCATGGTACCTGGGTGTCCTTAAAAGCCCCTTCCCTACGGGTTGTTTGTCAGCAGGAAAATGAGGTGTGAGTTCCCTGTGACCTTTAGTAAATGAGTGCGTGCTGGCACGAGACGGCAAGCACTTCAGCACTCCCTCTGAGATATGGCTCCCCTGTTTCAGCCATGAATGATAGCGCGGGTCCCCTCTGCTCGCTCCAGCTCAGGAAAGGTGATTAAAAACAAACTGAAAAAAAAGGAGAAAAGCAGCCTGTGAGCTCAGAGGCTCAGGAGCGGCGGAGTAATGAGTCGGGGGCCGATGGCTCAGGCGTGTTGGGGTTACCAGATGGAAGGAGAGGGGGCATTGGAAGGGCAGAGCTTAGCACACGCTTTGGAGTTAATATGATGTGACCTTTTGATGACTCCCTGAAGTGGCAGGCTGATAATATTTTATCAGCCTTGCACTTATTAAAATCTTACCATAACAAGGAGTCTGGGGAGCTGAACGGCAAGAGGACTTGTGATAAAGATGTCTTTCGGAGAAATGCACATATGCCTTGAAAGCAAAATTAAACATTAATGTCTCACTTACTATGACAATATAAACATATTGAATACTGTATGGAGCCGTGCCAAGGATGCAGCGCCTATACTGCGAGGAGAAGCGTGCATAATTTATAGCAGGGTATTTGATCCTAGTTTCTGCTTTGTTCTGGGATTCAGAGAGCAAAGATTAAATATATTCACACTTATATAACAGCGTGATCATTTGCAGTGAGGAAATGTTTATATTTTCAAGGTCATTCCAGTAGCTTTCCTTCCTGTTTTCCTTATTTAGTTGCGATAAGCTTAATTTTTCTCTTTTTGTCTTTCCTCTTCTTCTTCCATCAGGCTTGAGAAGTCAAGTCAGGTTCGCACGGTGTCCAGCAGCAACCTGTTCTTCAAGGGCAGCCGTTTCCGTTACAGGTAAAGTACACATCAAGACAGTATGACTGATGACAGGGAGGGGAGGACACTGCAGAGAACCCCCAGCTGGAAGTGGAGAGAAGTGTTCCCATAAGACATGGCCTCTTGGCCTTCTGTGCTGTAACGTCAGCGTGTTTTTGCCCCGAGGATAGGACTGACACCTTATGAGAGGACAGAGAGGGACGAATGAAGGGGGTTGATCACATGAGGCATTATCACCTTGTATGAGCATAGAAACTGTATGTCCAAGATATTGTCCTTTATTAAAGGATCACTAGGTGGTTTCTATCTTTGTATGATAATCTTTTGTGTTATTTGCTTGGATTTGAGATATCCATCTCTGAGATTTTTGCCTCTGGCAGTGAATGAAATTCCCTTTGTTGTGTTTGGCATTTAAAAATTAAAATTGTTTTCTCTGGATAATCCACAACCTTGCTACAAAGAATTTCCATTGAAGCTACTTTATACTAAAGAAATTAGCGGGGTGATGACAGAATATGGATATCTCAAAACCTCAGCTGTACAAAACTACGACTATTTAAAGGTGAAGTTAATTTATTTATTTTTATTTTAAATATTTTTATTATAATTTTTTATAATAATTTTTATGATTTTTTTAATTTAATTATTTATTTTATAATTTTATTGTTTTTTTTTATTATAATTAATTTTGCATTCAAAATATCTGATAATGTTCATATATGGAGACTGTAAATGAACTGAAATCACAAGCCCAGTCACGTAAACGTTGAGTTTACCGTTAAAGGGCAAACCATGATCATTGTTTTGATATTTTTGCCTGCAACTCTGTGTGTGCATTTGTCTGACTGGTGGTAATTCAGTTACATAAAGCTGAATTCACCGGGTTAATTCAATCATGATGCCCATGCACTGTATTCATCCACTGCAGTGATGGCTTTCATGGCATTGGGTGACACTAGGGTGCCTGGTTATGTGTGTGTGTGTGTGTGTGTGTGTGTGTGTGTGTGCGCCTGTGTGTATGTGAAACTCATCTTGAGCATCGTCTCTGTGCTTTGTAACAGTGGACGAGTGGCAAAAGAGGTGATGGAGCAGAGTGCCAAAATCAAACGCGAACCTCCAGAAATTCACAGGTAGAGTTTTAAACTCAGGAAAGGTCAGAATGTCCTCAATCAGATTTTTTTGTTTCATTTTCCTCCATTTTCTTAGGCACCAAGCTACTGTAGATGTCTTTATATCAGCAGCACCTACTCGCTGCAGTACGAGTTACCTCTGCTCGTGGCTTTTTCTTTGTGCGGTGATGTTTGTGCATTTATGTGTGTGTTTGTCTCTGCAGGGCTGGCCTTGTGCCCAGCAGAAGTTGTCCATCCATCACCCATGGGCCTCGCCTCAGCAGTGTGCCGCGCACACGTCGGAGAGCTGTGCACATATCTATCATGGAGGGTAAGAACTGAGCTTCACCTCCATGCTTCACCAGGGCTAAGCAAGCAACAAATCCTCTACCTGCCATGGAAGTGCTGTGGGCGAATTTGTGTTATCACAAGACTTTATGTGTTCGGGTAGAGGCCTCACAGAGAGCATGGTATCATTACGCGTTGACATTTGTTGTTTCAGTACCATCCAGGAAGCAGTAATGATCTCACTCTTCAGATATAATCGTATATAATGTTTTATCATTGGCTTGTATAAGAGCCTTAATGGATCAGGGAGCCATTGGTACCATTTGTGGGAAGTCCTTCCCTTTTTGAGAATACACACTTATGTTACGAGCAGACTTGGGTCAGCCTTGTGACAAGCAACATATAGAGAGGACACCATACCTAAGTATCACTTTAAAAAAAAGATTTTATTTACAAATAATGACACTGATCAACCAAAAGTATAGAGCTATGACAGGGCCCAAAAAACCAGACCCAATCCTACATGAACCATATAATTTCTGACCAAGCATGACCCGAGCCTGAACCCTGGCAGCTGTTGGGCCCGATTAAAAAAGTTATCTCTGTATAAAACATTTATAACAAGCTAAGAGCCGACATGTTCTCCTGCACCACTTCTCCTTCTTGTCTTTCTTCTGTTAGTGTGCATCTGGCACATGACAAGTTCAGCAGAGTGGGCTGTGTCTCTCTCTTCAAGTGTACACGGCGATACAAGGCGATGTTGCGCACAGATAATGATCACCTCTCTCTCTTCGCTGTATGTTATGCACATCTCTCCTTCTGCCGGGGAAGCAGAGGGACACTGCCAACCAAGTCGCCTTGCAGCGCCTTTTTCTCTCTGTCTCTCGTTTTCGCTCCAGTCAAGTGCAACTCTTGTCATTTATGCACGAGAACTGCCAGTTTCATGCATCTCCTGTGTAGTGCAAGGGAGTCTGTGTGCAGTATGTGAGCCAATTACCCCCAAATCCTAACATTTTGTCCATTTAAATCTATTTTTAAATCTCATTTTCATTAGTTATAATGGGTTGATGGCAACATAGCTCATACCAGACTATAACCTCTGCATTAAAAAAAGAGAAGAAGAAAAACACCAACTTGCCGTGATCCAACCCGATTCAAGCTTGAGGGAATTTTAAAATATTACAGCCAGGCCTGACCTGAACCAAGTGGGTCAGGTTGGGCCCAAGTCGGTTTGGGCAGAGATTCAAGGCTCTAGTCTGGGGGCCGGGCCAGAAAGACGAAAAAGATGGAGGAAGTCTAGTCCAGCCACACAACGGGCCGTAGGACCCAGAGCCTCCAGCTCTTAATTAACAGAACAGTGTAGAAACTGAACAAACAAACAAAGCAACAAAAACTGGACTACCAGACCTCTATATTAAAAAGTAATAAATAAAACATAAGGAGCGAAAGAAAACAAACATCAAGTTGATCTGAGAGCTGCTTTGTCTGGAAGTGAGAGACGGCTGCTTCTCCAGCCTCTCCCAAATATGGGCAGGGCCACTCTGATTACTGATCAGGAGCACGTGAGAGAAAGAGGAACGGAAAGGGAGAAGAAAACAAGAAGAAAGGAGCTGTAACACTCTCACATACACACACAGGCAGTAACTCGAGCCATTTGGCCTAGTTCATGCTTACAGCGCTGGTGGGACATGCTGCAGGTGTGTGCGTCAGTCAGCCTGCTCCACTTCAATCAGAGTTTCAGAGCTCAGTGTGTGTGTGTTTGAGCTATTGTGTATTTGGTTTGCCAACAACGGGCAGCTAAAGTCATTTACTCAGCCGACCTGCAGGCTCTTGGCCCAGAACAGGTAGCCTCACTTCGTCTGTTACTGACATGGACGCAGCAGGCGTAATAACCCTGCGTGGCTCTGGGGTAAACCAGCAGTGAGACCCTTTGACCCTGCCTTTAACGTTTCAAGTACACACTATAACTCTTTGTACAGTGAGATAAATGGAGGTCAGGAGCAGGTGTACTGTGTATATTGAGGGTCTCTTGCCGTGGGTTCAGTTCACCCCCAGTGTGTGCTGACTGTGTGTCTTACAGTGGTATTAATACCCCAGCTGAAAATAGCCTGGGTCTTCTGCTCCATGTATGTCACTGGCCTGGGTGGGGCCAAACCTGGCCAGGCCAGTGCTGACGATTGTTGCACTGCTGCTGAAAGCCACCGATTTACCTCACACACTCCTCTACGCAAACCGCAACCAAGGCAGAACCCTTCGGCCTAACAGACACACACACACAGCGAGACTGTGGCCTGGACTCCGGGACTGGGACCATAAGGACGGGATTAATACGTGCATGCTGCAACCATGGTGAAGTGTTTGATCCGTATCACCACGAGGGTGAACGTCCACCTGCGTATGATCAATCACTGCTATCGGGATGTGAAGGTTCGCGTGCTGAGCCTGGGGCCTCGTATGCTGGGTAAGGCCCTGGGCGTCCTGCCTCTTTATCCTGCCCTGACGGGGCAGCAGGAGTCTGCCAGGGCCACCCCTCTACCTGGCACCCCACTGCCCTGCGTTCAACCCAGCAACCCTCCAGGTAAATTCAGCACAGACCCAGCCAGGGATGTGCTTTACATGGAAGTGTAAATGGCTTTCTCTATTTTAAATCAGTCGCTGCTTCAGCGATGTTGACGGGGAGGGAGGGACACCATTCCTGTGGTTGTCTGTGCCTCCTGAAGGTCTCAGTAGCGTTTTCTGTTAATTTCTTCGTGGTGCTGTTTTACTGATTTAAATTAGAGGACTCTTTATGTAGCAGCTATATTTGTTTCCAACCAGTTTACAATACTTAAAGAGATATGGTGTGCTAATTTGGTGCATGTGTTTCTTTTAAAACAAGTGTTTTGAATTAAAGCTCTTATCATGAGTACTCACATTAAAGCTATGCTCTTTCTGCTCGCTGCCTCACTGTTGTAGGCACAACTTAGGATATGCTAAGTCAGATCAACACTCAGTAAAGATGGCCGCTGATGGTCACCCAGCCTTTACGCCTCCTTCTCTTCACTTGACAGGAGTAAAATGTCAGCAGAAGCTTTGACACTGGACACAATCACTCCCACCTTTCCTGCAGTTCTTTTAAAAAATCACTTTCATGTTTTGCTTCCTCATCAAAAGCTGAATGTTAATCCAATCCCTTTATAGTGAGGGTGTAATGTTGCTGCTTTGACCCTCTAGAGAATGTGATATCGTCAGCAAAGGGTTTAACCGCAGCTCATCATTGCTGACATGTCCACTGTGATGAGACTCTCACATACTGTACTGCTACTTCTACTGCAGAGGGAACTGTAGAGTTGTACAGTAGCAGTAACATATATAATTGAGTAGTTTTAGGTAGGTTGCATTTGCTCAGGATTTGCCATACAAGCTTCATAAGACCATTGATGGCAGTGTTGCAAATCAAAGAGGATTACTGTTTTATGGCAATACTAAATTTTTGTATGGTTTGAGAATCAATCTCATGAAGCACCTTGTTTTCTTAGCTGTTTAATCTGATAAAATTTGTGAAAAACAGGTGTTCCTGTCTTGCTATTTATCCATAAACAGATTTTTCCTATTTCACAACATCAGATTACATGCCTTGTAATACAAGATTTTATGCTCACTCTTAGTTGTAGGTTAAGAATATTTTTGTGTGCCTTTTCATTTTGGTTTGATTTAATTAGGAAAGACTCTTTAACTCTTTGGTGCTGATGCACGCAGGTTGATTTTAAGCATTCTATAGGCCTTAAAGAGACAGTTCACACCCGAATCAAAACTACATTTTTTTCCTCTTATCAGTAGTGCTTCTTATCTGTCTAGATTGTTTCGCTGTGAGTTGCTGAGTGTTGGCAATATCAACCGTAGAGATGTCTTCCTTCTCTCCAATGTAATCAAAATACATGGCTTGTGGTGCTCAGAGTGCCCAAAAATATTTGAAAAGCTCAACAGCAATGTCTCTGTCCCGGTTACTCAAGGTAATCCACAGACCTTGTTGTGAACAGTTTCATGTAGGAAGCTCTTGACAGCACATCATGTAAACATTAATGGCGTCCTCCTCGGCTGAGCTGTAACGTTAGCTAGCTTGGTAGTGCTAGGTGAGCTATCAGTAGATGGATGCTTCCTTCTGTGAAATATATATAAATAAACATACAACTTGAGCTGAACTTTGCAGTACGTTTTTGCACTGAATAAGACTGGATTTTGTCCCTTGTCTCTTACATTGGACAGGGACGTTCTCTCAGCTAGTGCCGACAGTTTTATGACAGACTTGAAAAAAACGTAAACCTAAGGCAAAGACAATTGGTATTATACATATATATCACATTAGGACTGGTTTATACTTGTAAGTCACAGATAATTGGTAATTTATATTATAAACTAAGATTTTAAGGTTTTTGTAAGGTAGATATTTGGTAATTATTATTATATAGATATGCATGGGTTATTTTGTGTGACAAGGTTAAAATGTAATACCAATGGTATATTTAGAAAAGTCTTTGGTACAGGTTTATCTATATAAGGAAGCTGTCTCATTCATTCACTCAGTGACTGATGGAGAAGGGGTGGGATTTAATAAGTTTATACTTCCACTGCTTTTAGAATGTGTAAATCAAAGCAACTATACATTGATAGTTGCTTTTCATTATTGGTGAATACTACTTTCTGTTTGCTTGTCTGCTTGTTTGTACCTACATGTCTTTTTTTCTACATGTTCAAAATAAATATCACATATTAACACAGTCGCTATGTATAGACTGATGTGAGATCAGTGCTGTAACCTCTAGTATATGCTTGTTTAGAGATCAGGGCTCTGACAGTGCTGGTAGAGAAATTGAGAGAATGTCAGCTATGATATCAGGAAGCAGTATAGTACACTTCATCTTAATGGGCTTCCAGTGCCTGTGTAAAGTGATGATTTCTTCCATTAGAGGTGATGATGAGACATCACATCAACACGGGAGCATTATGTACAATGAAAATACTCCACCTGTCTGTTTGACCCTGGGGAAAGCATGATCAGATTTCTGCTCTTGAGTTGGACACTGTGTGTCTGTGCGCTGTAACAGACCTCTGCTGGACAAACAGCAGAATAGACCTCTAAGTATTTAGAAGCAGAACTACAGTAGCTATATTGTGTCAGTGAACGCCACACTAGATCATGAATGTTGTTCTTTTGTTCTGTTGCTGTAAAATGTGTGTAATACTCTTTTCTTCTGTCTGTTCCCCTCCCCCTCTTCCCCCCTGAACCACTCCACAAGGTCTGGAGTCGTTGCGTGACAGTGCCCACTCTACACCGGTGCGTTCAGTGTCCCACGGGGAATCCTTCATGCCACGCTCCCGGAGCCAGGCCACAGACACCAGTGAGGGGACTGCGGTGATCTCGGACGAGGCCTACAGCCCGTCCGACAGCGTCCTGCCCACCCCGGTGGCCGAGCACAGCATGGAGCTGGCTGTCTCACGCCAGATAAACGGAGCGCCCTGCAGCATCGAGGAGGAGAAGGAGTCGGAGGCGGGCACCCCCCGCGGGGAAGGGGGTGATTTTGGTGCAGACGGTAGATCTGCACAGGAGGGTGCTGGGGGGGACTCGGCCCTCAGCGAGGTGGAACAGGTGAATAAATTTGTCTTAAGTGTCCTCCGTTTGCTCCTTGTGACCATTGGACTCCTCTTTGTCTTGCTCCTCCTCCTCATCATCCTCACCGAGTCAGACCTTGACATTGCATTTTTACGTGATATCCGCCAGACCCCCGAATTTGAGCAGTTCCATTACGAATACTTTTGTCCCCTCAGGCGGTGGTTTGCCTGCAAGCTCCGCTGGGTGGGCGGGTTGCTCATTAACAAGTGAGAGTGAGGTCGTAGAGTTCGTAAGCCCGTTCGGGGGTCTGAGATGACGGTTAGGACTCCGGAGCGATGGAGGGCAGCCTCGTCCCAACCATGAACCCTGCTTCTCTCATCATCCTCCTGCAGACATACAGCTTGGACCACTCCTGGTAACACCGGGCCAGGATCTCTCCTCTCCTCCTCCACTTTGAGTTAACCCCCTACCCACCCACCCAACCACCTCCTCGTTTCGCTTGATTTCTTCTTCTAATTTTTCTTTTTCTACAAATCCAGAGGACTTTTTTTTTCTTTTTTTTGCATTTTTTTTAATTTCACCTCATTTCAGGTATTTTATTTTTTCAAATAACACAAAGGAAAAAAAATTAAAACTGAAATCAAAGGACTGAAGAAGTTTAAACCGTTCCTTTTAGAGAAACGGAGATTTTGTTGCAACAGATGAACGTTGCCTTCATTTATTATTTATTGCTTTTAAACATGTATTTGCATCAGAAAGGGAGACGGGATGAGCAGCAATCGAGGAAGTTGATTTGTCATGAAAATGAAGATGGAAGTGAGTTACGTTAGAGTCGATAGGCCTACTGCTGTGAAGTATACCTGAGGCATGGTAGTATCAAATGTTTTGATATTGGTTCATCCCATCAGACGTCAGCAGTTTGACCTCAGCAGGAAAAAACAGAACAATCTGAGGGGAGCAACAGTGAAGGTTCATGAAGCAGAGAGCAGACAGGGTGATTACCAAATGCCTTTTTGAGAAGATGTTAATTTAGAATTTTGTGAATTGTTTTAAGACACAATTACACTTTAGTATACGACGGTGTACAAAGTAACCTGACAGAAAACAAAGTTGTTTTTCTAACATTTTATAGGGATACAGTCAAATAAACCAATAGTGTTGTGTGACCTAGTGTCAGATGTGGTTAGAGAAATACTCTTGGAGAGCAAAGATCTGCTGGCACCAATAGATAATAGTCTAGATAGATGTGCAATGCTCATATGGTTTTAATAATTAAGTACTTTTGAATGTCCCCATCTGTTCAGTTGTTCTGTTATTTCTCCAATTAATTTGCATTTTTTTCATCAAGTTGAAATTCGATGAATTTCAATAATTTCTTTGTATGAAGAGTTTGATTTTTTTTCTTGGTTTCATATCGACCTTGCTCATAGGTTAATGTATCATATTATATTATTATTACTATTATTATTATTATTATTAGAATAAGAATAATGATGTACTTTTTGTACAAATTAGTTTGTTTCCTAATATATATTGACAGGTTTTCCATGTATATTTTAACAGAACTGAAATGTTATTTTGTTATTGAAGATTAAATTATACCTTTTTTAGCGCTGTGTTTCAAGTAAGGTCAGAAGCATTTATGGAAATGTGGAAGTGGGGACTTAAAAAAAAAAACAGTGTTTTTATCCAGATCCACTCGACACTGATCACACCTCTCATCACTCCACCAGCAGTCAGTCAGCCTTCAGTGTGTGCACAATTTTAATGGTAATTTAAAACATGCGTTTGTACAGAATGAAATCTGGAGATAATATCACACCACCGCAAATACCAAATAATCCAAAAAGCACATTTTCACCTTTCATAACTTTACCATATCTTCTTTTTTACTTGAAGAGTTTGGAGAGGTGACTTTGAGCCTGACCGATACTCGACCCCATGGCCTGTCCTCACAATGAAATTCATTTTTGACAAGGATGAAGGAAACAAGAGCTGAAACGATTAGTTAATTGATAGATAGAAAATTAATTGGCAGCTATTTTGATATTTCAAGCAAAAATATTTTCTGGTTTCAGCGTCGTCAATGTGAAAATTCTCTCTGTTTTGCATTACTGTAAATTGTAAATATATCCTTGGGTTTGGGATTCTTGTGTCACCTTTGCTTCTGAGAAATTACAATGGCATTTTTTTTTTACCATTTTCTGACACTGCATTGATCAAACAATGAATTTGTTAATTTGGAAAATAATCAACAATGAAAATAATTGTTAGATGCAGCCCCAAACAAAAGATTTTGTCACAAATACATTAATAATAGGACTGGAAACACGGCCTCTTTGGTGGAGGTAACAATGGTGTCTGCTTGACAAACTTAAGTATGTAATGATGACGTCTTCTGAGGCACCTCATGCACTTTTTCCCGAATTATGTACTTCAGTTATATCCCTCCCTTAATTTTCACATCAGCCAAAATGAAACCAGACACCAAGATATCAGCTGATATTGGTGAATATATCTGCCCCTAGATTTGTCGGTCAGGCTCTAGACTCTTCTGCCTCACAGCTCCAGGAAGCAATAACTGCCACGACTGCTGGATTCTGGGTAAAATCTGTTTTTTGTAATGCGTGTCTACCTCCTGCACCAAGTGCAGGTGTAAGTGTTACTGTGTCTGTATGTAGGAATTGAAACATGATTTGAGGTGGTGGTGGTGGAGGTTCAGACAGAGAGAAGTCAATTTTTCATCTTTTGCAAAAGGCGAGAAGAACTTAGAGGAAGGAAAAGAGAATGGAAAAAAGAGAGGAAGAGGTAGAGAAGACTGGGGGATATCAGAGGCCTTTGAGAGAGCTTCTTGGAAAGTGCGGTTTAAAGGAATACTTCACCCCCAAATGACCATCTGTGTGTCAGTTACTGACCCTGTGTTAAGTTGAATTTGCTGAACGAAGAATCCAAAAACTGGGAAAATTCTTGATGAATTAAAGAAAAAGGGGTCTGCGTTTAACAACAGCAACTCTATATCAAAACATCTGTTTTTACAAACTCTCGCACAACTCGTGCAGTATAATTCAAGTGTCATTTATCCAGTCAAATGCTCAGTACTTCCCAAACAGACAGGTCTTTATTCTTTTGACTTGAACTTCTATTGATTTTCTCAACAAACAGAAAAACAAGAGCGTACTTAACTCACATATCTGCAAAGGTACTTAAACCGGGTAAGAAAAGATGAAAAAACAAAAACAAAGGGGTGTTGATAATGGAGGGTTTATGTGTGCCTTAGTGAGTTGTGGATCTACAGGATAAACTAAAATACTGGACCATTAATGTTTCTTCTGGAGTCTGTCTCCAGACTCTTGGAAAAGTAGGTATTTCACAAATAGTATCCAGTCCAACCTTCCACAGTTGTTCCTCATTATAAACTTCAGAAAGGTTAGATACTGCTCCCTCCATGGAGATCATCTCCAGAAATGATGAGCTGCGTCCTTCCAATTTGTTGCTATCAGTCTTTTAGCTGTCATGTTACAATTTATATGTTGTGTTTCGACCAGTTTTCTTGAAGTGTCATTCAAAAGACAAAATGCTGGATTAAAGTGAACAGTGTAGCCAATATTTTACCAGGGATTGCGTAAACATTTTCCCAGAAGGTTTTAATCTTAGAACAAGTCCATACTGTATGATAAAAAGTACCTTTATCTTGTTTGCAGTGCCAACAAAGCCTTTTCTGTCAGGTAACTGAATTGATAGCAAAACTTATCTATGCTCTTCTCACAGCCAGACTCCATTGACAAAGAGAGTAATTTTACCTCACTGAACACAGGAGGTGCTGTTCTACTGCTGTTGATAGGTAGTTTTTTGTGTTATTGAATCACTCACACAAAAACAAACTAACTTGTAAAGGCAGCAATACACTAGCGGCTTCGTGTTCAGCAAAGTAAAATTCCTGTTTTTGTCAGTGGAGTCTGGCTTTGAAGAGAGCATAAACTGAGTTTAAGTTTCCTGTCAGTAAGGGCTGTCTGCTTGGAAAGTGCTGAGCACAACACAGGAAAAATGAGACTTCGATTATATTGGACACGTTTTGTAAGAGTTTGTAAATGGATGTTTTAATATTATTATTATTAATTTATTAAGAATTTTCTCCATTTTTGGATTCTTCGTTCACTGGAGGTGCAGTGACAAGCCCTATACTTCAGCCACTACTGGTTGCTAATTGGCTGAATTGTTTGGATGTGTTCTCAGAAAATTACTTGTTGGCATGAACTTAAACACCATGGCCTGTCTCAGCCAGTGACATAGGCCACCTTGTGGTGTGGCGGGATAATACATTTAACACAAATCAAACATGGCTCCAATTGGAGCCATGAGAGAAAAACAAAGTTTCCTTCACAACTTCATCTTTACACTGGGTGATAAATTGATAAACAGATGGTCATTTGTGGGGCTGAAGTATTCCTCACCACTTTAATTGCTGTACAGGGTTGCTAATTTTTGGCCTGTTATTTCAAACACCACACTCTCATACCTGCAGCTGCTCCCACTGAGGGCCTGATGGTGCTACCTTCTTTGTTTGCTCCTGTGTATTTCGAGCGCGTCACTCCCTGGCTAACTTGTAGTCCTGACCACAGAGTAGCATGCACTTTGGCGTTGTGGCTGGATCCACTCCTGTAGCTCATTATCCTTCGCTAGTTATCTGTGGTGGAAGGGGGCAGCGCTGACATTGCCTTGCGCCATGCTAGAGGGAATATCAAATCATTAGAGCTACGTTGGCGAGAAACCTGTCATACACACACACACACACACACACACACACACACACACACACAGTGTAGGAGCTTATTTATGTCAAGTTAATAATCTGTAACTCGGATACATCCAGTAAATAGTAATGCAAAGACGAAGCACATTTTTCCTAGCAGGGGGTGGAGCAGGGTGGGCGGGTTGAATTTTTTTGTGTACATTCATACTTCATATTTATTACTTCTTTACTGACATAAAGGTCGACATGACCGAGCAGCCCAGCCAGGCTGAGTTGTTAGCAGGACATCTTTTAAAGGTTGAAGGTGTTTCTCATACATGTATCAGCATTATGTAGCGTCAGTGGTCTCTCTGAACATGCAACAATTAAAACACAAAAATAAGGCAGCATTATTCAAGGAGCAATAATCAGCTGTAAGAGCAAAAAGATTAACAAACTTATGTATGAGAATCCAACGATGAGTAATGTCCTTTGTGTTTCTAAGAAAACCACTTACCAAATTGCTGTTGTGCTGATTCTAACGATGACCACTGAGACACCTAGTTACTGTCGCATTCATTGATAACATTTTATAAAAATCAATTTCTCCTTAGAGACCTCTTGTGTGGATGTTTGTTCTGCTGTTTCTTTGCTGTTTCATTGTTAAGTGACAGATTGTTCCCTGTGCCTGGATCTTAACTCTGCAGTTTACCAAAGTGACAAAGATGAAGGAATGGAGGGCGAAAAGACACAACATCCATAACAACTATACTACGGACAACTCCGTCCTTAAATCTCCCAGGCCGAGAGGGAATAACAGTGTTCATCTCTGTCTGAAACTGTTTGTAAAATGTACACCGAAGTCTCTGTCTTAATTTGTCTTGACAGGTTTCCTGTGACAAACCTTTTTATTTGACATTTCAGTTGCTGTGTCATGTTTACATAGTTTACACTTTCTTTTACTTCATGGGAGATGGCTGCAGTTTTGGCCAGACGTGTGAGTTTTCATGAACGAGTGTGTTTGTCATCCATGGTTTACAAATCAGAAACAGCTTGTCCGTCCCTGGAGAGCAGCACCGAAGGTACAGCCAATGTGCACTGGAAGATGAAGCATAATACTTGTGTTTGAATTTAATAATACGCAGGGGGTGGACTCAGTAACAGAAACACCCACATGGTAACAACCAAGCCACAAACCCTACATGTGTTAAAGTTATGATCCACTTTTATTAAGGTGGTTTCAAACAGATGTTCAGGGTCATTTTTGAGGTTGTACTTTGTGGTGTTTTTGTACTGAACTGAACTCAGGGTTCTCACGTGTTCTCAAACATCAAATTCAAGGACTTTCCAGACTCAATTCCCTCAAGTTCGAGGTCCCAGCACAGCATAATTTAGACATGGATCAAGACACAGTTAACAGTTAAAGGGTAACTTCTGTATTTTTCAACCGGGACCCTATTTTTACAGGATTTTGTGTCTAATGACCAATAGGAACAGCAATTTTTGATACTGGTCCAGTATTGAGAGAGAGCACTGCAGCCAGCAGCAGCGAAACAGGCTGCAGTGTAATCCCTGGGGGCAATTGAGCACTGACAATTTAACTCCACTGAAAGTGCTTGTTTTTGTCACTGACAGGCTCAGATTGTTACTCCAAGTGTTTGACAACATTATGGAAAGGACCCTACAGAGGTCCACCTCTTTGTTAAAGAGTAAGATCCTTTTTGTTTCCCCAGAAACAGCCCCAAAGTTGCTATCACAAAAGCCGCCAGACTCCATTTAAATAAACGGTAATTTTATCACTGTGAAACACACTTCATTAAAGGTCGAGAGGAGCAAAATAAAACTCACAAAAACTGTCTTGGATAATTTTTTCACTGTTCCAACAACCACCAACTCCGGTTTAGTTGAAGTAAACCCTAAATTCATTCAGTTGGATGTGAAATTATGCTGGCTCTATAGATGCTAAAATTACTGTTTTTTCAATAGTCTGGTAGGTTTGGAGATGATGTTTATGGTTAAATAAAAGGATCTTACTCTCTAATAAAGAGGTCTGTATCTGTGGGGATCCTCTCCACACTGCTGTCAGAAACTAAGAATAATAATCTGTGCCTGACAATGGCAAAAATGAACACTTTAATCAGATGTAAACTGTCGATGCTCAACCGACAACAGGGATTACATTGCAGCCTGTTTTCCTGCTTCTGGCTGCAGTGTTGTCTCTCAATGCTGGACCAGTTTCAAAAATTGTTGTTCCCACTTGTCAGTTAGACACAAAAACTTGGGAAAATAAGGTCCAGGTTGTAAAATACCTCAGTTAGAGAGAAGCTTAAATGTGCTAAATTGTGATGTTACAATTATGGCAGACAGTATTAAAATAACTTAAATTTCTGTTCTTCCACAAAATATATATATAAATTCAAGCACTTTTAATGACCTGTCTATTGTCAAAAAAGCTTTCAAGGCCTTGATTTTTTTCCCCCAAGGATTTCAAGGACCAGTGAGAACCCTGTGACCTTTACTGTGAGGTGTTTTTCTTATTTTGTCTACTCCCTGTGTTCTGTTACATATTTACAGCAATCACATCTTAATAAAAGTCTACAAACCAGTACATGACTGAAGTAATCAGGACTTAAGTTTCAAAGATTGTCATTGGCTGTCCCTTAAACATGGTTTTTGTTATTGATGTGACTAAAATATAACATATCCAGTTTAAATGTAAAAATCTACACAATTGGCGACCTAAATTTCATTCCTGGCTAAAGTCCCCGTCACATTAACGTGGATGATGCATGTGGAACTGAGGGTTTGACATATATAAAGAGTCTTAACTGAAGACATCTTGATCTGCTTGTTTGCCCCTCTGTCAGCTCCCAGTGGGCAGACCCTCACATGACCGCGCATACACGCCATATACGAGTGTATATGCATATCCATGTCTGGTGGTGTGTTATGTAGTCTGCATTGTTCTATCCTGGGATCGGAGATTGCTGTTTGATTACGTTATATATACGAGTATAAATATATATATAAATCCATGTGCCAAATCCAGTTCTTGTTCAGTCTGATCCATTCCGAACCCATGTTTGTACTGTAGGTAACCTTCTGTACAAGTCGGTATAAAATATTGTTTCTCTCCAATAGTCCCTTGTAACTGGTGCCATTAAATAAAAACTATTCAAACTTGAAATAAACATTGATTAAAAATGTGACATGGCTCCCTGTGGCTCTCTGGTGCAACACAAATTCTGTCGACCAGCTGAAGTTTATTATTACAAAATTTTAATTGGTCTTTATTATAACAAAAAAAAAAGATTTACATCAAAATGGTCAGTGAAAAGTGACAATTTACAATGAACAATACAAAATCTGGACAGATGTCATGTACAGAACATAAATATACAATTTTATCAGTTTACATTAACCCTTTGGATGTACCCAGTAACACCAGCTGGTTTGAAAATGTAGTGAAAAAGTAGCTTCCCTGAAAGTCAGATCCAGAAAACAGCCCTAGCCCAAGTATGAAAAGGTTGGCTTTAAGAAGGGTCGCTGGCTGGTTTGAGGGGTCGGGACACTCATGATGCCCGGTCTCCTGCCTGCTGATGTATCGCCCGCTGTGCTCCTGGACCCCCGACCTGCAGCTTTTGATCCACCTCTGTAGCTGTACGATGAAAACGATTTATTGCTGCTGTAGCCACGACTGAATCCACAACACCACAGCAGGAGAGAGGAGAGAAGAGGAAGTAAGGTTTAAGCTTAGTGTTAAATATGATGCCTGGTTATATGATAACATGTCAACAAACACGACATACCCTTTAGAGTTGCCACTTGAGTTGCCATATGCTTTTTTCTTCTTGGAGTATTTGAAGAATGGAGCTTTCTTTCTCTTCTGTCCCTGTGCAGGCTTATTATTGAAGTACGTGGAGGACTCTGCATCGTCTTCCGAGTCTCCGTATGCGCGACCTTGTGCCGTGTCTATCCACCCGTCTCCACCACTGACTGCCTGTTCCTCCTCTGCAGAGACGTAGGATTAATACCACAATGTGCCGAATTAAAAGAACAGTACACCAGTTAAAGATATAAGGAGAAACATGCTAGAAATGTAATTTGGTTTCTTACCTGGCAGCTGCCACGCAGAGTATTTCTCTAGGAGCTGTATGACTTCAGCTCCGTACTTCTCCAGTTTGTCTTCTGTCACACCGTCGATTTGTAAGAGGACCTCAGCGTCAGAAGAAAGCTTCTCTGTTCATATAAAAACAAGAATAACAAGTTGTAAAATGCTTTAAAATGGCACAGATGTATCTCCACAACTTTGTCTCATTTAGTATGTATGGATCTAGGAATATGAAAATTCTTCTGATACTCCTTGTTTTGCTGTGGCATAATGCTAATGATACAGAAGAACTGTTTCATAAATTACCTGATATCTTTTTCAAGGTGGCAGTGGAGAAGATGTTGTAATAGTGAATGCCAAAAGCTTTCCCCAGCTGCTTGCACAGATCCGTCAGCTCCTTCAGACACTCCTGAACCTTCTCCTCTCTCTGGGAGACATTCTTGGCCACAGCTGCTTTATGTTTCCTGATGCTAGACGCGCTCTCCGTCTCATAGAACTCCACCTGTGATAGGTCAAGGTTTAATGATTTGATATACATCTTTACTTCACACTTTAAAGTGGAAATAGGCTATTTTTTTGCTTCTGCTTATCATTGTGAAGTAAATGTTTAATGCACAATATAATAACTACAGAATAACAACACCATTGTCATTTAGGTGCTGTACAGTCAATACATGTGTCAGGTTACCTGCATGTGTCCAGACAGCACGTTCATGGCTTTGGGTCCAGCAGAGATATACGACACAGCTTGGCCGTTGTTGGTGATGTAAAGATCCTCCACCAGGACGTTGTCCAGCACCAGCTTTTTGAAGAGACGGTCAGCATTGTGTCTGGAGTAGGCTCCTCCCATCCCAAACATTCCTGTCTGTACTTTGGCAGATTTAGACCCTGGAAGAGAGACACATTCCCCCATCAGACCTTTATCAGTTCTTGCCACATGGAATATATAAACACATCAGTACAAGACATCATGCAGGTTTCACAGCTGCAAAGTGCCTTTTCATGTCAAGCACGTTCATGTCCTTTACCTATAAAGATGTCCACCAGCATGTTCAGTGTCAGTCGGTTCTGCTGAGAAGTCCTGCCAAACCTTGCTCCAACTTTTTCGCAGTTCTCCTGGGCAAACCTCACAATCTTCTTCACGTCTTCAGTGACATTTCTCATCTTGTATTGCTGCACACAAACAGGAACATTCAAACATTCTCACTCAATTAGAAAAGGGCTAGGTAGATTTCTGAATTTGTAATGAATAAAAGAAAGAGATTATTCCTACGTTTGGTTTGGCGCAGTTGTCGCAGCTCACGTCCGGGTGTTCCTTACAGAAGCTTTTGTTGAACTTCATCTCCCCGAAGTATGCAAGCAGCTGAATCCTTCGGCACTCCATCATGTTCTCACAGAAGTGCACCATGCTGTGGAGGTTGTTGAAATGAGTCGCCTTGGTGTGTCTGTCACCTTCTCTGTCCACTGTCATGATAAGAAAAGAGCCATCTCAGTCTACATGACTTATATATGCAGTTTGTCATTTGGAAAGTAAACGTGTCAAACAGTTTAACAGGCTGGAAAATACACATACATTTTGCAGACAATAAGAACAGTCTATATTTTAGTCACATACTGCTGATAATCCTCTTGATGCGGTGGACGTCGGTGTAGGAGTAGAAGAGAATACAGTGAGAGATCTCTCCGTCTCTGCCAGCTCTCCCGGACTCCTGGTAGTAACCCTCCACTGACTTCGGCAGACTGGCATGGATCACATAGCGCACATCAGGCTTGTCGATACCCATGCCAAAGGCTATGGTGGCACAGATGACCTGGCAGACAAAAGCAAACAGTGTGTAAGGGCAGTGTGCAAAATGTTACATTTATGTGTTAACTGCTTTGTATCTAGTAACATGTACAGAGTCCCTAAAAAAACTTTTCCAAAACTAAAATAGCTATTCTATCCTATTTCCATGACTTTATTAAAGTAGTGTAAAATGGATCAGCCCATATAAAGATACAGCCATACATTATTAAACATGCACATCCCAGGCATTTATGGACACACAGAACTGCTAGTGCTTGCTAACTTTACTCACTCTGTTAGACATTTCCACTGCCAACAAGCTGATTGTTTTGTAACCTTGTCTGAACGTGAGCATTAACATTAGCGATACCTTAATAAATTAAGCTTGATCGTTATGTTCCTTCAATCATCCCCATCACAGTGGCAGGTATTTCATGTATAGATGGTCACATAATGATAGCTGGTGATTTGACTGAATCACCAGGTAGCCTAAGGCTGTAAATAACCAACCTGTTAACGGCCAACAGTCTGACTATACTGTAGCAGCCTCCCACTCAAACTAACGTTAGCTATCCATCAGTAGTAACTGTCACAAGCATCATTTAGCGATTTACCAAACATACAGTAAACGTTAACTATCTTATGCCACTCAAATTCTACTGTGAAGCCCTTGGTCAACCCACTGTCTAAAAGCTTTTTGGCATTCTTCTGTTTCTCTTCTGATTTGAGAGTGCACTTTTTTCCTCAAGTAGGCCGTGCAGCATTGGTGATGACGCGATCAAAGTCTGGTCTACGTGTATCATGTGATACTAGTGATGTTTTTTTTTATTCAAACCTTTAAAAAACACTGATAAATGCAAACAATTTCACAGGGATTTTAATACTGTGGGAACCCTGCATTTATTATTCATCTTCATATCATATCAGTGAGTGAGCGGTGACCTCACCTGGCAGCCGTCCTGGTTGATCCACTTGTTCTGCACATACTCTCTGTCACTGTCACTCAGGCCTGCGTGATAGGACAGAGCTAATATCTGTGCTCTCTGCAGGCTCTCAGCCATGGCATCACAGTCGTTACGGGACAGGCAGTACACAATGCCAGAGTCGCCTGCAGCACGCAGAGATACAGGTTAATAAAACACGGAGGGGCTGTAATCACTGACAAAATATTCTCCACTATGATAATTCAATACACAGTCATTCCCTAATTTATATAATACTGCTTACTAAAGCAATTGAGCATTGTACAAAATATTGATTTTAAATTATTTCTGATACAAGCTCAAGAATTGTATGTGTTTTTAAAATCTGTCCCTTCGACATTATTCAGATATGGTCCCAGAATGTGGTCACACATAAATCTGTGTTGAATTTTCAACAAAACAGTTACAGCAGTGTTCTGAAAATAACCGAAAAAGCTCCTCTGAATTATTTACGTGGATAGTGCTTCTTGATCCAATTGATGCAGTCCTCATCGACCTTTTTGGGTTTCTTAGGCAGGACAGCATACTTCAGGTTCGTTCTGTTGAAGCTCATGGTGAACCTGAAAATATATTAGATGGTAAATATGAAGCTGTTGGCTGTGTGAATTCAAATATAGTTACATTTAAAAATCTGAGACGGAGCCTGAGATGGAGCACGTACACCTGTGGCCGAGTCATATTCAGCTGGTTGAGGATGTCTTTCTGAACACGCGGGGTAGCGGTGGCTGTCAGGGCCATCATCGGCACCTTGGGAAACTTCTGACGAAGTTCATGCAACTTCTTGTAGTCTGGGCGGAAATCGTGACCCCACTGAAAGATTAAAGGTCACAGGATGGTTAACAATGACTGCTGCAAAGACAAAAGCATACTGCAGATTGTGGAAGAAGCAGTGAAGCAGAGGAACACACCTGACTGACACAATGAGCCTCGTCTATGACAAAGCGGGCCAAAAGGCCTCGCTCGTACAGGTTGTGCAGGGCGGAGATCAGCTTGTTACTTGCACTCACCTTGAAGAGAAGAAAAGATGCATCAGTCTTCAGTAAAATAATTTCTACTAATTTTGTAGCTAACATTAAATCAGCTGTAACATTTAGCTGAAATCATTAATCTCTCACCTTCTCAGGGGTGACATAAAGAAGTTTAATGATGGGGTCTTTTCTAGAGAGCTGCATATAAATCCTCCCTGCTTCACTCTCACTTACATTACCAGACAGGCTTGTTGCTGGGATCTGGAATTAAAAAAATGAGTACAACACACATTACAACAATATCATCATACCTTATATTGACCCAAATGAGCAACGGGAGCAAACACACTTACATCCAGTGTTGTGAGTTTCTGGACCTGGTCTACAATGAGTGATTTGAGAGGAGAAATGACCACAGTGACCCCTGGTGACACGCAGGCAGGTAGCTGGTAGCACAGGCTTTTACCCCCACCTAAAAACATTTCAGTAACAGAGAAATGTGGACATTTTTACTGTAGTTGATATCCTAAATCTACTGCCACATGTAGAGTTGGGTACTGAACTCTGTACTTCTAGGGGTATTGACTGAATTACATTGGTACTATCAAGCATCAATTCATGTTAAATCACTTGGTGCCCAATTTCATTATCTAAAAGTGCACATGGGTGAGAATGCCATGGTCAGATAGGATGCAGAAACACCACAAATCATCCCAAAGCCAACTGCAAAGTCCATGGCCATCTTCGGGGCATTTTGTGGTGGAAATAATGGTGCTCTGCTGAGCCGCCGGGTTTAGAAAGGAGGAAGAAGCACCGTTAAGTTGATGAGTTGATGAGATGAGCAGAAACTAAGGATAGACCGATACATTGGCCGGCCTATATATCGGGCCGATATTTGAGTTTTTTACTTGTATCGGCATCGGCCGATACGCGCGTGGGTTCGCGGATTTATTTTTCCCTGGCATGATTTACAGACAGGCATCCACGGGCAGCTCTGTGTTGCCGGAAGACCCTGCAGCGCACATGCAGCCAATCCTACTGTGTACAGTAGTTGTTGTTTTATTTATGCTTCAGCTTAAATATTTGTTTATTTTATAAAGACATTACTGGAAGATTTAAGAGCACTGAACTCTTTTTTTTATTTGAATGTATAACAATAATAATAATAATATTCTACCTGTTCTACCTCAACTTTCCATCTTGTTTTAGTATTTTTTACTGTTCAATAAATGTTTCTTATTTTAAACTTGAGACCTGTAATATTTGTTATCATTGTGTCATTTTTTTGATGTAAATTGAGGGAGCAAAAGCAGTATCGGCCCCAAATATCGGCTCAAGAAAATCGGCAGTCCATAATCGGTCATCGGCTAAGGGTGATGGAAAAAAATCGGTATCGGCATCGGCCCTAAAAAATCCATATCAGTCTATCCCTAGCAGAAACACACATGTACACACACACACACAAAGACAGAAATGTAGCTCTATGTGTGATTAAAGAAATGGAGCAGAACTGCTTGTTGACCTTGTTCAAAAATTACATTTGTTATTACAGAGAGCGTTAAGTACTAAAAAAAATTATCTTTGAGTACTGGCGCCAGTTCAAATGTGAACAGTACCCAACCCTACTCACATGCATTGGCTAAGATAAGTTTTGTTTCTATAACTTTTGATCACTACTAACCAGTGGGCATCAAAATAAACGTGTCTTCTGTCTGGATTGTTGCATTGATTGCTTCAAGTTGATTGAATCTGAACTGATGGAGACCAAAACGCTTGTGAAAGATCTTCATCATCTCCTGTGAGTGGGGGAAGTTGTACCCTCTGAAGCGATCGTGGGCTGGGTTTCTGAAGGTGGGCTCTGCATCGGAAAACATTAAAGCTGAGTCAGTAAAATGCACCACAGGGCCGTCAGGCTACTCAACTGAAATATTCATTTTCATCAGCTGTGTCAACGGCACAAAAATTGCATATTTTGTGCATGTAAGTGTAGTCAATGACTGCTGCTGTAATTGTTGTGGACTTGAATGGGAATTTTTCCATGTCATGCCGACTTACCAGGAGAGCAGACCGTTGAAGGCTTGGGTGTAGGAGCAGGTGTTGTTGGTTTCTTATCCCATGAAGACTTGCTTGGTCCCCCCTCTTTCACTGTTGTAGTCACAGTGCTGGAGTTTGGGGGCTCGTCATAGTAATCAGGGATATCGGAGTCATTGAAGTCATCTATGTCAAAGTAGTCATCATAAAACTCATCTAACACCATCTCTTCTGCAGGTGTAATGGCTGCTGGGGTGTTAGATTTCTTCTGAACAACAGTTTCAACAGGCTTCTTGGGAGAGAAGAAGAGATCTGAATCATCCAGGTCTGTGCTTGTTTTCTTAGAGAAATCAAAAGATGGCTTTGTGAGGCTGAGGGCTGACGGAGAGTCGCAGGTACTCTGATTTTTCACTGACACTGTCCCGCTGTTCTTACTGTACAAAGGCTGTGTGTTAATAATACTGTCAGAGAGATCAGAGTCATAGTCCAGAGAGATGACTGAAGATCTCCTGATCTGAGGAGGCTTCTTGAAGTCAATGGGCACAGAGGTGCTGCATGACATAACACTAGACGTATCACAGCTAAGGGATTTTTCTGTAAAGCGGGGTTCAGAAATCACAGTGCTGTCTGGCTGCTGTATCTTCAATAAACCGCCACCACCTGTTGCAAGAATCCTCTTCCTGCAGAGGAAAGGCAGGTGATTGAAATCATATTGAGACATCATTAAATATCATGAATACTAACAAATCTGTTTTCCTCTCACATGTACACACCTTTGAGCCCTCTTCAGCAACAGCTCATCTCCACAAGACAAACCTATCAGTTCATGTTCAGGGATGGAATCAACCAGAGAACAAATGGACTCCATGATACTGAAGAGTTGCTCATCTGTGACGTGATCAGAAGAAAGAAACAACTACGTTAATGAAGAGGGTGAAAAAAACAAAGTGCTAAATAAAATGTGCAAAAGGTTCAAACAAATTGGGAAAAGACATTGCACCCACTTGTTTTATCTTTTGAGTGGTGATCAGAGGGTTCAGGTAGTGTTGTTGTAGGTCCCTTTGACTGCACAGGACTGTCTCTGCTTTCAGTACCAGCTGATTTAGACCTGCTGAAATATAAGAAATGTTATGTCCCGATAACTTTTTAAAATCCTCTATTAGGTGAAATCTGTGTAATATCGAGGTCAAAAACTCATATGAACTTATAATAACTATTCTGGGTTTCTACAAGATTTGGACACTTAAATTTAATTCTTTTAAGACCTTTTCAAGACAGTTTTTAGGGCAAATCATCTTTTTCTTATTCAAGAATTGCCAGTAAGAATAAAGGTTAAGTAGTATATATGTGGTGGTATGTGCAGAGGTAGGTTTTATTTAGGAAAAATGGTTATTAAAGTCAGTTAGATTAATCTACATTTTGCCAACTGGTAACTGCAAGTATAAAATAAAAGGACAGTATAAGGTTCAGTGGTAGGTTTAAAGATTTGTAACGTCAGAAATGTTGAGTTTCACACAGAAGAGCTTGACTCATTTCAACTCAAACATATCAAAAGCTATATGACTGAAAGTGGATAATGGTTGTGGGAATTAATGTCACAAATTCCCATCTAAGGCTATTTGATTACTTTTAAGGCCTAATATTAAGACAATTGAATTGAAGATGAGATTTTTAAGGACCTGCAGAAAACCTGAGTCATAGTAAAGTGTGAAAGCTTTGCAGCAAAATGCACCCACTATAACAACTGTACTATCAAAACTAATATGCTTGGTTTTGTTTTTACCCAAGATGTGTATCTCAACTGATACCCTTTCTTCAAATTAGTATTCATAACCCACAAAAACAGAACAGCGGAGAAGAATGGGTGGAATACAATCAAAGATATCTCTTTTTTTACTGTCCACTGAGAGTCCAACATTGTTACAGGAGTGCAATGCTAAATTGGTGGGTGACTCTTTCAACAGTACTATTTGTCACAGTGATTTGACTACAGAAGATACACACATTTTTTAGCATCATATAATTCACTACCATGTAGACACATGAGCATGTGTGAACAGCGGTAAAATGTATAATAAACTGAACAAACTGACCTGGTCTCCAGTGCAAAAGTGGTATAAGAGATCTGATCATGGATCGGAGAAGGGGGAATGTAATCAAGATCATCTTCAGGCTCTGAGTTGTCATTAAGCTGTATGACCTTTGGGTCAACCCATTTTTTCTTATCGTCTGAAAAACAAAGGATAAAATCTGCTTTATTTTGTATAATTCAATGCTTTCTAGACCCATTTCTGCCCCACAATGTATAAATGAAATACAAATGCTATAACAAATGGCTAGTTACCTGTCTTTTCTTTAAAAGTCTCCACCACATCATCCTTGTCCTCTTCACTATCACTCAGGACAGACGTCAGATGAACAGAGGGAAGTCGTCGTCTTCTGGGCTTTCTAACTGGAGAATCCTCAATTTCAAACTCTGCTGGGTCCTGATTCGAACTAGGTCCTGGTGAAACTGCAGATTTGTCGACACCATGCTCCAGTTCATCTGTGTCCATGCGAGACTGTTCACTTCTGGAGAGACCTGTCTTGTTTCCAAAACTGCTGCTTAACTCTGGTGTTCTGAGAGAGGCGTCATGGTTTAGTTTCTCTGTGTGCTGTGTTTTTTCTTCACTAAAAGACGACACTGGATTGGCGCTCTTCCCAGATTTTTCTGAACTGAATGAGTCATTTTTTGCTTTGGCGGGAGGAGTTTCAAAGTCATCAAAATCATCCCAGTCATCTATCGAGATTCCAAGAGATGCATCCAGACTTGTGGAGTTGCCTCCATTGCCACTAGTGAACTGGTTGTCAGATTTAGTCAGAGCTGTCGTCACCTTAGTAGCAGACACTGCTGAAGGAGTCTGACCTGCAGGAGCACGGTTACCTGCTGGGGTGCTTGAGTCCGACATGCCTTTTGAACTTACAGGGAAGAAGTTGTTGATTTTGGATTTTTGAGGTCTCTCAAGCTTGTTTGAAAATGTCAAAGGAGATTGAGTCACCACACTGTTCTTAGGGACATTGACATTCCTGTTTGCCAAAACATTAGAGCTGGTTACCTTGGTCAGGACTTCCACCTTGGTTGTACCCGATGAGGTCTTCTTTTTGAAAGAAAAGGCCCTGAAAAATAAACCAGTGTGAAATTATGAAAACATGATGTGATAGTTAGGAACAAGGGTGTTCATTAAACTTGAGATTTGATTGTTCAAGAGGGCAGTCAAATTTGATTTTTGTGTTATCATCACATGGTGATTTGTTATGAATGTCACATTTCAGAATCAGAAATCAGAATCTGAAATACTTTATTGATCCCGAGGGTAAATTATGATTCATTACCTTTGCTACGATGTAAAGAATAGAGAATTATAAGAAGTAAAAATAGTATATGAAAAAAAGTGTGCAAATATAGAGCATTAAATAAAGTAGAAATGAAATGTGCATCAAAATAAAAACAAAATGTGCATTATGCTACTGTGCTAAACACTATTACTGAAGATATACACTTAAAATATTAAATAAAATATATTTCATCACGGCTGAGGCTGTAAGTGTGAAAATTTAACTATAATATATTATATACATCAGGGAAATAAACAACAATAGAATTACAGTACGCATAAGAAATATGTACAAGTATGTGCATTGTATGTTGAATTTATATATGTATATATATATATTCAAGAGATGAAAAATATTGTACACTTCATTTTTATGTGAGCATCCAGGTGCCAGTTGGACAGCAGGGTGCTTAGTGTGTCTCCATTATGAGTTAGCACTTGCAGGAAACTCTGCAAACAGTAGTTTAATTAACACAGAAAGTTTTATCTATTGACACAAACATGTTACATTGACAAACAATAAACCAATAAAGTCTCTTGGACATCCACTAGTTAGAACAATAATGTTATTACTGTTTGACAAACTTGCTGTCCTTATGATGAACTGAAAGGAGAATTGCGAAGCTCTGAATGCACGCGGCTCCTCACACACTGCATATACTCCATTTGCACAGTACGTTATTTCTAATAAAGCTCACACAGCCCTGTTGTGTAAATAATTAGATAACGCTGAGGAGTGTCAGTTACCACAGCTGACAGCTCACTGATAGCTAGCGTTAGCACGTTAGCATGAGCTCTGCGTAGACTTACCCCGGTTTGGGTTTAGCCAGAGACAGTTTGCTCTGAGCAGCATTGCTGTGCCTCGCCAGCTGCTCCTTCAGGTTATTTTGTGGAAGAATAGACATTGTTGGTGCTACAGTCTGAGCTAGCGAGTGTTAGCTAGCTAACAGTCCGAGCTCAGTTCACAAAGTGGCGGCTGGTTTCTTCAACATTGCACGCGACACGGGATGAGACAAGTGACCGGATGCTCGCGCTGAGTTGGTCTCGCTGTGCACTCGTAACTCGTGAAAGTTCATTTAAGTTAACACAGTTCTATCCACTAAACTTCAGCGATTAAAGCAAACACTACGTCTACTCTCCCCAGTAATGTGAGGAAAACAGACAACATACTTTGCGCCCATTCAACAAACTGACTCCTTATTGGCCGATGTTGAGCACGGTTGAGAGTTCTGGGAAATGTAGTCTTACGTCATGGCTCTCACAGGAAACACAGGGAAACACCGTGAAGTATCCCAGGTTTCTTACAGGTAAAACCTCATATACAACTGATGTAGTGGGATGTAACACACAAGATTGGGTCTATGGGATGGAGGGGCCCGATTGCCACCTGGAAATATGCCCGTGTTTAAAGAAGAACTCATGTCAATTCAGAAATGGTGTGATTTTCTATATATGCCCTCAAAAAGGCAAATCCATCTCAATCATCATAGTTAAACTGATAGTTTCCCATTTTCTTTTGCAGTTTATGTCATATACAAATATGTAATGATGGTTGCTGGGTAACATGTATGTTGATGTTGTCCAATATAAAGTCATACAATTAACAGTAGCTAGTTTAGGCACAAAATCTCTTGGCACATCTGAAAGCAGATGTAACATAAAAGCGGCAGTAAGACACACTGTTGGTAAAGTATGTATAGGCCTAAAACTCTATGCATGTGTGTGTGCTTTATAATGCACTGGGGTGCACTAGGGCCTGTCATAATAGTGTGCACAGGGGCCCATGGTAACTACCTTACAGCACTGTATCATACCATTATTACAAAATAACTCTAAGCAGGTCTTGTCTGCTGCATTTACTCATACAGTATCGCCTATTCTTGGTGCACTGGTAGGCCTACAGTTTTACCCTTAATTAGAGGTTCAGTGAAAATGGAATTTAACATTCGCATGAAACTAAAAATGGTGGTACAGTGGCGCAGTGGCTAGCATTGTTGCCTCACAGCAAGAGGGTTCCTGGAACCCAGGGTGGGGGGTTCAAGGGAGGAGCCCTTCCGTGTGGAGTTTGCATGTTCTTTCTGTGTCAGTGTGGGTTTTCTCTGGGTGCTCCAGCTTCCTCCCACAGTCCAAAGACATGCAGGTTAATTGGTGACCCTAAATTGGCCATAGGTGTGAATGGGAGCGTGAATGGTTGTCTGCCTCTATGTGTCAGCCCTGTGATAGTCTGGTGACCTGTCCAGGGTGTACCCTGCCCCTCATTCAGTGTTACCTTGGATAGGCTCCAGCCCCTCTGTGACCCCTAATAGGATAAGCCGTTACGGAAAATGAATGAATGGAAATTATAAATTGAATTAAAATCTTACATGTCACAGAAAGACAAAACAATGTTGATGTTAATGTGTGCACCCTCTTTCTAAAGTTGTTTGGGTACGTATTCCTTCTTCAATCATTATTACTATATCCATCATATTGGAGCATTGCACACACAACTGTAATAAACTTAAATTAAAAAAACTCCATCAAACAAATTGTAATAGACTTTATATGTGAATGTCATGAAATGAATAGAATAACTGGTATTTAAATCATAACGTCAGATTTATTGATTAATCTGGATATGACTTGATCTGCCCCTTACATAGTGCTTCACCAGAGGCTGACTCTATTGTGCAAAAACATACTGTGCATAAACACACAGTAGGCTACTGATTATATAAAAATCACTGTATAATACCAAAAAAAGTCAGATATTGCTCCCTTTTCAGCCCCTCTGTAGTTTGCTGTCACGCAGGAATCACACCACGGGAAAAGATGAGCAAGCAGCGAGTCCACACATGTTCTTCCCACGCTCAATGAGGAAATATCTGTAAAAAGAACACAGTTATTAATTAACTCTAGTTGGTGTACATTTGGTTATATTTTCCGGTAAATGACTGAACAGAAAACTGACCCGCCAATCCCCCAGTAAGATCCCCATGAGTTCTTCACTATCCAGTAAGGGGTGCCGCTCTCCTGTCCATACCCGACTGCTAACACAGCGTGGTTCACCTTGTCTGTGGTCTGGTGGCATTCAGTGCTGAAAGGCAGAAGAGAAGGGAGTTAGAGCCAACTTGATATATGAGACTGTTTTGATCAAGAATGAGGAACTAAACCAGTTTCAAGTTTAGCAGCTTCACTGACAGATAGTCACAGTTAACTCACAGTGTAAAAACAAAATGTTTTTAAAAAATGCCCCCATTTTCCCAAGTATTGATTTGGCAGCAGTGTTAAACTTGGCTCGGCTACACCATTCCTGTTTGGTTTCCATTTTAACTCAAGTGCAGGATATTTAGTAAAACTTAGATCCTAAAACAACTCTACTTCTGTCGACAAGTGCACTTGTATGTGGTCACACACTTTGTGTTTGTGCATGTATCCACTAAATTGCATGCCTTAAAGAAAAGACAAAGTGTGTTTTACTTTTACAGTGGTATCACTTTCTTCGGGGTTATTCTGCACTGATAAATGAGGGAAATTGTAGCACAACAGGTAATATAATATATCAAGCTGTGAGTCAAAGTGTCATCATGTCCAACTCCCCAGGTTTAGTTGGAAAGAGTCGAATTTACTATTGCAAAATATTCCTAAATGTTCAAGTAAAAGTGAAAATTCTAGAGATGTTTAAGACATAAATTACTGTAACAAAGCTTTATATTCTGTCTTAGCAACATGTCTTATAGACACAGTCACCTGTGACTGTCACATGTGAGCTTCAGCTCAAAACCAGACAAAAACAGAACAGAAAAATACGAGGTTAAACATGATTTTCCCCCTGAGGAAGTAAATCTGTGCACTTTTTATTAACCAAGTGTAGTGTATATTGCCATGAAAAATGTACTGCAATCTAGTGGCCATGCCCTCCTCCTGCTAATGTGGGCTCAAACTGCAAGAAAACTGACAGTCAATTTCCAAGATCGTACATGACAATGTTCTGGCTTCTGCTCACCTAGTGTAGACGCCCTGAGAGTAGTGCATGAAGTCAGAGGTCACCTCAAAGGCAAGGCTGACAGGATTGCGTGTGGCAACCGCGTCCACCATCCCCATCTCATCGTACTGTAACAGAAAACCTTCATCACTCACAGACTGTTCAAACATCTCGAATAAAGACTCTGATGTTCACTCACCGCTGTGATGTTCACCACCTCCTTCACAAAGGCAGCTGCTCGTTCTGGGTTATACACACAAGTACCTTCCTGGTTTAACAGAAAAGCACAGAGTGATTAAATACGTGACTTCAAAGTCTGTGTTGCTTATATTTTAGTTATTTTATATGTTAGGAAGGCAAATGATTTCGTTACAATGGATGTGTAGGGGTAGTCGTCCTCTGTCATCAGCCCCTTGTTGTACAGGATGTATTCAAATGCTTGACTGGGAAGGCCCCTAGAAGACAAGTTATCTTGTTATAGAAATGTGCTGTAGTTACAGGGAGATTATCATAAGAGGAAGGAAACGTATTTTTGACTCCCACCCGTTACATCCATGGTTGTTGAAGGCCTGGGCGCAGTCTACCAGCTGTTGTTCTGACTATATGAATATTAGAGATTCCAGTTAATACTCTTGGCCCTTCTGTGACACGTTAATTTCTTTTTTTTAATACAAGAACAGCAGTTTTGATAGAGAAGTGAAAGACAGTCACCAGTGGTACGAGCTTCCCCTTGTTGATGGCGATAACCGACTCCAGACAGCCAGTGGTGGAGAAAGTCCAGCAGCTGCCACAACCTCCCTTTGGTGCAAAAACAAAAGGTACAACAGTAAGATGTTTGATTCAAGGACTGTAACAGATTCATAGACCTTTACAAAAACAGAACATATGTTGACATGTGACAACAGGAAAAGCACATGTGCAACTAATAACATTAACAATGACACATGTCCAGCAGTAGCTGCAAGGCAATGCGGTAATTGACATTATTAGTTAAACCTGCCAGGAGTTTCCATGATCATGAAGACCTGGAAAAGTCATGGACTTAGTCAAAATCATTTAAAGTTTAGGAAAAGTCAAGGAAATTTGTTGACTATATTGAAATTGTTACAATAATCTTTCATAGATAATCTTCAATGCAATGTAACATAACAGCAAATTAATTCTCTATATCTCTTTAGCTATCGAGGTAATGTATCTCTAATATGTGTCAATGTGTAACAACGTTTTGTTTATCACTGAGTACGTTTTGTCATTTTCTCTCTGGGTTTGTCCCTCCTTTCCTGTATACCAGCTAGCTTAACTTATGTCTGAATAGAGTTTGAAGCTAAGATGTTTATAAACTGCTGGCCAATTAGGGCCCGAAAAAAAAAATCTTTACTTTGATTCCATGAAAAGTCATGAAAAAGTTTGGAAATTTTAATCATGAAAATGTGCGGGGACCCTGACCAGTGTATGAAACATCATAAATTGGCCCACATGTGTACAGCAGTCTAACTGTATACAGTATGTACTATACTAATCTTAAAACAGGGTGTCTGCAGATATAACCAATTTAAGACATTTTTAATACCACCTAATATGAAATTTAAGACCAAACCTGCCATGGAGATACACATTATATATATATATATATATATATATATATATATATATATATATATATATGTATATATATTTGTGTGTGTGTGTGTGTGTGTGCATGAGATACACATGGGTAAACACACTGATGTCAGTTCAAAATGAACAGTAAGGACAAATGACTACAAATGGTTGAGTTAAAGTTTAATGTGCTTATTATTGCAATTCTTCAGTCTGTCTAATGATTGTAAACAGTCATTGGTCTGTCAGGTTGAAGAAATATTCTCAGTAAGGTGATGCAAATATACTTCTACAAATAAGTTGTATTTTTTTCTAGCTGTGAGAAGCTTCTCCATATAGTGGTGCAGGAATGAGTCCTTACACCAGGAAATGAGTTAACATTTTACCACTCCCAGTTCCCTCGTCTCCATGTCAGTGGTTTTTTTTTTTTTTTTGAGTGAGTATCAAAAGCTTTTGTTTGCAACAGAACTTATTTTTATTTTCCCACTGGCTGTTTGTTGAGAGAACCAGGGCGATGGAACTTCCGGGGTGGCCTGCAACAAAACTTCAACCCTGCAGCACTTTCTTTCCTTTGTGCATTGCATTGTACAAGAAGTATATTAGGATTTTAGTATGTACAATGACTGTTTTGAGTATTACTTTGCCACTTTTCCAGCATTAAAACACAATATGTCGTATGTATTTGACTATTTGACAACTGCAGATTGAGAAATCAGATATCATGAGAAACTATTTTAATCTGCTGTCACCCAGCAACGATGCACTGCGTGACCTTTGAGATCAATAACTGAAAATAAAATTTGTGACTGTGTGTGGGTGTGTGTTGGTGCAGCAGTTAAACATCACCTGATTCTTCACATCCGTCACATAGTTTCCTTTCTTCCTCCAGTCGATGGAGTCTGGATACGGTCCGTTGCTGCTGAAGTAGTTCCCCTTGGTAGCAGAGCAGTTCTGTAACAAACAATGTGCAAAATAAAGCCCCTCACTGCTTAAAAAACCCCATCTCAAACATGTAAACACTTACTTCCTTTATGGGATGGCATTACCTGTGGCTCAGACCAGAGGAAAGACTTTTTGAATTCTTTAAATGTCATGTCAGAAAACTGGTTCAGCCCCACTGCAGGAAGAGATTAAACAATGCTCAACATATTTTAAATGGAAAATGTAAAAACAAAAGAAAGTAAATGCAATAACAAGCTGTTCCTACTTGTAAATGAGTGATTCCCCTCATTGTGTTTGTCGATCCTCCTCTTGTTCTCAGTGAATATCTGGAGCCTCTCATAATACTCCTGCAGGCTGTATACTCTGTTGTACTGGACATAGGGGACATTAATGTTAACATATTTGGATTAATTATAGGTATAAATGAGCAGCGAGCTTACAGGGTTGTGATCATATCAAACTTGAACATTTCACTTAAGAGACGTTTTTGTTGCAGTGATTTTTTGCAGGTAATTTCCTCATTCACACAAGTGTTACACATGATCGATATAACTGATAGATAACTCACCTGCGCCATCCATGACTTGAAGTGAGCCTCGTCTGAAAACAATTCATAGTGTCAAAATGTATACAGAGAATAAGAATAAGAGCAAACAATGACAACAAAGGCATAAACGCCACGGTGGATTATGAAAGTGAAAGTTAAGGCTTACACAAATAATAAAACCTGAGTAAAAAGTAAGTAAAAAGAAAGTTATCTGTACCAAACGGACGATCGCAGCACTTACCTCGTTCAGACAGGTGAAAGGCTGAAGCAGCTGATAGCAAAGCAAATAAAAGCAGACAAGTGTTCATTATGATCACTTGTTACAGCTTCAGTCAGTGATGGCGGGTCAAAGTGAAATGAAGTAGACGAGAAGTCACGCGGTGAAGTGCTGCATATTCAAATTCCCCTTCCGACCAAAATATACAACAGTGAATGAACCAATCAGTGTCAGACATGACAGCTATAAATTAAAATATTTCTCCCTTCACTCTTCTTCTTCCTCTATTTAAGGTTGGCTTTTTTAATAGTATTTTGAGCGTTGCCCTGCTGTAGGCTATACCTCAAACCACTGACCTGCATGTACTTTAATCTAATGCCAGAGCCATTTAATTAGTTAGTAACCTCATACTTTATTATTCATTTTAATATATATTATTATTTATTTTTTATTTTGGGCCAAATGAAATGAAAAAATGTAGGAAGACAAGAATTTGCAATAACCTTAAAATCCCCTCTTTGTCAGTTTAAAGGTACAGTGAAGTAGCCTGGTGGGGCCATCCTGATGACATGAATTTTGCTCTCTTTATCAGTCTGGCCCTCACAGAAAATAATCTGGGTCAATCAGGGATCAGCACTGAAGTTGACAACATAAGCAGCCAATCAGGGACTATATTGTAGTACATGATGTAAAATGCAGGCCACAGCTTGCAGAACAGTAATGTTGCCATTGGCTACCTGGCAGAGTAAAAACAGCAATAACTGAAGTTATTGTAGAAATGGAGTCATTAACAAAAACGAAACAAGAACAAGAGTATGCACTTGTGGAGTTTCTTGGCAGAAAATGCATTTTATGCTGATCATCCAACTGGATTTGGCAAAAGCTTGATTTATCACCTGGCCCTTTTGGTGATGAAGATGTTGCAAGGTGTTTTGTTACGCTGATTGACTGAAGGAGTTTGTCTGTCAAGGTGAGTACTCCCCCACACTGAAAGTGTTTGGGGCGGCAGCGAGTCCAGACTGACACAGAGAGCGAAACAGAATGTTGAGCTCATGCCACCAGGATGGTTTTACCAGGCTAAAAGTTAATAATGTATATAAGTTAGGTCAGGGGTGATTTAATAATGGTTGGATACAATGATGCTTTTAAACCCAAACTAAGGAAACTGTGCACAAAAGGCATTGCTTAAAAATCTTTAACACCAACCCTTACTTTTTTAAGATTACGTGTATTTTAATATTTTAACCGAGCACAAAGCACACACGATATGTTGGGGTGGTGGCACAGTGGTGCAGTGGGTAGCATTGTCACCTCACAGCAAGCGGGTTCCTGGTTCAAACCCAGGGTGGGGGAACCCTTCCTTGTGGAGTTTGGATGTTCTCCCTGTGTCAGCCTGGGTTTTCTCCAGGTACTCCGGCTTCCTCCCACAGTCCAAAGACATGCAGGCTAATTGGTGACTCTAAATTGTCCGTAGGTGTGAATGTGAGTGTGAATGGTTGTCTGTCTCTATGTGTCAGTCTTGTGATAGTGTGGTGACCTGTCCAAGGTGTACCCTGCCTTTCGCTCAGTGTCAGCTGGGATAGGCTCCAGCTCCCCCGCGACCCTTAAGAGGATAAGTGGCTACGGAAAATGAATGACATGTAATGATTTTTTGGCCTTAAGAGGGGACAACGTGAAGCCCCGTTGTTCAGCAAGTTTCTCCTTCAAATGCTTGTAAATACAAGGCTGGATTACCAACTGGGTGGAGCAGGCAACAGATCCTAGGGGCCCAAAATGCCACCAGTTCACTGTTTGTTGTTTGGTAGGCTAGTATTCAAGGGGGGGTTATGTTTTTTCCGAAGCAACCCGATCACCATAAATGTTGGCATTATATAGTACTGCAAACCACGGATATGTTACATTTGTTTGTTAAATTTGTGCATTCTGAGCAAGCACGATGTCGACTGATAGACAATCTACAAAAACACTTGAGACAAACTGCCCCTGATATAAAATGGATTTATTAGCAAGAGGTAAACTGGGAAACATACTTTTGTTTATTTGTTGTTATCATCATCATCATCATCATATATTTTCTTTTGTTATCTTTTCATATTTTTTTCTTACAAAACTGGGAATATTTCTTAAGGTGTGGAAACATGAGGGTTGAAAGATAATTTTCATACCACTGGGTATTGCTAACAGCAAAATGTTTATTTGTTTATATACCTTATAAGAGTATGTGCATGTATAAGTGTATACAGTATAAGTATATAGTATTATTCTGCCTGTGAAGGTGTTGCATGCCTGCCACATGAGCTTCAAAAGTGTACTGTACATACATAGTAAAAATACATACAAATATTCACAGAATAAGCACTACGTTACTATATTCCTGCTAACAGAAATGGTTATAGACAGGATTACAGTATAAATGCAAAACACTTTGAAGTTTCTCCTACCTCTAAGTCATGGTTTCGGGACCACACTGTTGTAGCGTTTTGTGTTTAAGCTTGAGATACAACTTTTTTTTGTTGTTGTTGTTTTTTTTCCTCTTTTTTGAAAGGATTACACTGTTCCACATTGAGAAATATGCAGGGTTGCATGTACAAAATGTACAGCACATCTCAGTGAGGTGAGTTAACAACAAAGTACAAAATACTTTCCCATGTTCATATAAAGAGCAGGTCACTCTATCTTATACTACTACAAAAATAGTGTTTGAATGCTGCAGGCAGAGGTCATTCACATACGTTTTTATCATAGTTTTAAACAGCAATGCATATAACAGAGTGATATACAGTCACGTTCCACAATCACTGGAACAGCAAAAAGGACAGATTGTCTTTTAATTACAGAAGAGCAACAACCTTTAACTCTACACAAGTATCGCTGGACCTGAAGGTACAACACTTTCCACCGCATGGGAGCTTTTTGTCATGAGTCGAACTAAAAACTAAGAAACATGAAATTTGAACATAGGTAGAACTCACTGTACTGTATTGGTGTGTTTTAAGTGCAACAGTAAATTCAGATGACTAATCGTAAATTCTCAGTGGTCTAAAGAGATGTCGCTATTGCTGTGTGTCCTCACACAGCTTATAACTGATTAGATAAAATAAACTGAGGTAAGATTGGGCACCTTGCGTGACAAGAGGCTAAGTTAAGCTAAGAGACAAATAAAAAGACGATTAAAATGTTGTCAGTTTTAAGTTAATGAAGACATTAGAGCAGAGGTTCCCAACCCCTGTAGACCGTTACTGGCCCTCAGAAAATCTGCTATCAGGGAGCAAAGAAACTGCATCTGTCACATTCTCACCAACTAGGCATTAGTTTTAAGCTGTGCTAGCAGCATGACTCTAGACATGGCAGTGCTGGTCAGTCTGTCACCACCACTTTGATCCAGACTGTGTATAATGGGTATTTTCAAACTGAAATACCACAACTATGAGATGGATTGCGTTGAAATTTGGTACAAATATCTAACACACCCAGAGGATGAGGCTGACTGACTTTAGTGACCCCCTCTTTCCTCTAGCGTCACCATGAGGATCACACATTTCTGTTTTGTAGTGAAAAGTCTCAACAACTGTGAGATGGATTGTCATGAAATTTGGTACAAATATTCTTGTCACCCTCAGGATGAATTATAATAACTTTGGTGATCCCTGACTTCTAGTGCAGGTCTATTCATTGGTGGCCCGCGGGCCACATGCAGCCCAGAAGCAACCTCTGAGTGGGCCGGACAGGATGGGTACGGAGAGCTGGTAATAAATGGCCCGGAGCAAAATTAATCTGGACCGTAGTAATAATAAGCTCTGAAGTTACTGGCTCTTTTATCATTACCTTTTAAAGCTTTGTTCTCATGTATCATCATGCTGCAGCCTCTCTCCTGCTCTCTGCATGTCAGGGCTGACCTACTCTTCACAGCACACACACATGCAGAGACACTACACAGGCACGCACAAACGTGACAGAGTGAAGTCAGACAACAGCAGAGAGGCCACTGTGCAGATGAAGGGAATATAACTTCAAGATTACTCTAGTTGACAACAACTACACTTGTTACTGTGAGTAAGTGCAATAATATATGTATATACAGTGTGTGTATATGTGTGTGTGTATGTGTGTGTGTGTGAGAGAGAGAGAGCTAAAAAAGGTTTTCAGTAGGTTGCTGAAAAAGTCTGTCACAATTGAATTTGTAATTGAATAGCCCTGGTCCAGTAAGTAGGATTTAGTGGCATCTAGTGGTGAGGTTGCAGAGCTGAAAGTTCTCCTGTGTGCCAAGCATGTAGGACAGGGGTCGGCAGCCTTCACTATCAAAGGAGCCGTTCTAGATCAGGAATCATTTTTAAAGGTCTAAATGAGCATTCATTAACATGTTTTACCACCAGGTGGCACTGCAGTGGGCTATTTATGATTATTTGGAACTTTAACTTTGCAAAGTTGGTGGTAGAAGCAAACACATCTCTTCACACACTATTAAATTCTGTTGTCTTCCAAAACTTTTCCTTTTTCGATTTGAAAATCATAGCAAGCCAAACGAGGAAGACTTGAGACTACTGTAGCCACTGCTATTAAGATTTGGCAAAATGTAGTGGAAAGGCGCTGAGCTGAAGGTGACTGACCCATATTTCTGTTGTCTAAATGTTGTTGTTAAATAAAGTTATTTTTATTCAGTATATAGTCTACATGTTTTTACAGGTGAAGAGTGTCAGAATCACTTTAGGCATACAGCACTAATAAATGAATATTAAAATTAATTTCCATATGATTTTTTTTTGTTTTTGTCAAAGGGCATGAAGAGCCGAATGTGGCTCCAGAGCTGCAGGCTGCCTACTCCTGGGGTAGGAGAGCTATGGTGATGTAACTATAAGGTAATCAAACAAATTCTAAGGTAACAAAAGTACAGTTATAACTTTTCAGGTGATGATAAACTAATGAATGAGAATATAGTTATGAATATTATATACTATTTCTGCCGATAGATTCCGTAAATCTTGTGGACCTTTCAAATTTGTTAAATACTTTTGATCAAATACCTGCAAAACTAACAACATTCCCATCGGCCTTAGCTGTACTTTGTGTTAGTTTGTGTGTTTGCACTTTATTCTCATGTCGTTATCGTTATTAGTAGGCTACAGCTTATATTAGGTTTACGTGTTATAGGTAATGTGTACAGCTTTCCTTGCATTTGAAAGTATTTTTAAAATTTCCTATATAGTGTTACCTTTATTTATGTGCCGCCCCATATTGTCTAATAGAGTGTTTTGGACTGAATTGAATTGTTAGGGGTTATTAGCAAACGTCAGCATGCTAAGACACTAAACAAAGATGGCGCAAATGGTAAACATGAGCATGTTAGCATGCTGATGTTAGCATTTGGCTCCTGATGTCTCCATCAGCACACTGACCACTCATTCAGTGTTAGTAGCTCTGTTTTCCTTTTAATCGCCGGCCTAATCCATGGGGCTTGTCCGCAATGATATCGTCAATATAAAAACTGTCTGCAGTGCTAAACATGGTTGGGAACCTCTGACTTCAGAGAGCAAAAATGAAAAAACAAATCCCTCTTGTTTTGGCTCGGGAAGCACAGAGACAGTTATGCTTCGTGTACCTCTCTGTCGCCTCCACTGATCATTGTCCCCTATCTTTAAATACAGCTGTATTCTCTGTGCTCTTTTACCTGATTTGATGCAGTTACATTTTTACAATGCTACATTGGTTGCAGAGAAACTCAGTCATCGATAAAACTCAAGCAAAGAGAACAACGGCCGGCAGCACGAATGCTCAGAAAGTGCAAAGTCAACATAGTATGAGATGATGCAAAATAATGTCATTGGTCACTGAGAGGACACAGTCGTGTGCAACCAAAGAGACCTCTGTTATTATGCTTGAAATACCCCCCAAAAATAAAAAATAAATCCTTAAAGCAGGTGGCGTCATGGCAACGATAACAAACATAAAATATACACTGAAAGGTTTTGTGACGTCAACAACCTTAAACATCTACTGTACAGAAGAGCAAATATCTTAAACATGTACAACTATACAAAAGTTGATGTGTATGTTAACTGATGTGTAATATTAACAGAGGAGATAATGTGGACGACCAGCTTCCTCATCAGTTGGGCACTTTAGGCTCAATTCTGAGTGAGGCTTCGTACATGCTTTCTTCATCCAGAACAAAGCTATTATCCAGTAGATACTGGGCTACCTGGAACATAAAAACAGAAAGGCACATTTCAGGAATTTTCTCTCTTTTAAATTAATATTTACACTGTTCAGACAATACAAAACAGCTATAGCAGCCAATATCATTTCCAAAGCTAATTGTTTGTAACTCTTTTAACCCTTTGAAACCTGGAGCAACATCATGTTCTTGTGCTGCTTTCAGAGGCCTTTTATTAAGTACTTAAGTAAGTATTAAGTTTTAAGTATTTAATCCTTTGAACCTTGAGCAATTTGGTGCAGTTTCTTTCAAAAACATGGAGAAAAGAGAAAAATGTCCCACCAATTGAAAAAAAGAAAAGAAAAAAAAAAGCTAGGCAAAAAATTATATTTATAAATATTATCATTATTACATTTTAAAATTATGTTTCAGAATTATTAGAATTTTAAAGCACTCTTTGCATGTCATTTCCTTGTTTGTTTGTTTTTAACTTTCTTTCTGCCTTTCCTTCTTTTAATTAATTTTCTTGTTTTTAATTTTCTCCTTTTACTAATTTTGTGCTCATTTTTGGGGGGTCATTTGTTCTTTTGTTGCTCATTGCCTTTTTCTTTTGCTTGCTTTTAAAAGAAATCAAGTCAATTTGCTCAGGTTTCAAAAGGTTAAATAAAGCAATAAGTACTTGTGACCCATCATCTATCCTGCTGGACCCCAGCTTGTCTGGTATGCGTCTTCTCTTCTAGGTATTTGGGATTAGTAGGACCCGATAAGTTAAAAAAAAATAAATAAATAAAGGTCTTTGAACAGAAAACAGTTTGGGGAAAAACATGATGTCCTCATATGGGGATGATGGATTTATATTTATTGGTCACAAGCATGTAATAAAATATAAAACATATATTATTTCAATGCTTGAACATTGCTGTGCAAAAACAAAATTACAAACAACGCAACATTTGTTCAGTGTTCAATGTAACTGTGGGTTAGAAGTTACTGTTCAAGTCTAAAAATGTTCATTACTGTTTATTTCAATGCCTGAACATGGCTGTGCAAAAGCGAAATTGCAAATAATGCAACATATCCATACTGCAAGCTAGGAATGTCTTCTTTGTTCATAAGAACAGTCTATAACACCTTATTGGCCTTTGTGAAATGCTGTGGTAATAATAATGTCTCTATGTCCTTGAATGAAACAATAATAATGTCCCAGTGTCCTCAAACAAATATTTCCAAATGAACAGTTCCTTAGCCTGTTACTTTTGCTAAAACTGGTCAAAATTTGTATGCCATATTAAACTAAAAACATTATTAAGCATAAATAAACAAGATTAAACCATAAAATGTGATCAGGTTTTGTACCTTGTCCACTTTTGTTTCGGAATCTGCTGCAGACTGACTTGGCAGAGTTTGCTGCCATCTTGTGTTCACATGCAGTTGTGTATTGTGGTCTTACTACCACTAGATGGCACAAAAAGTGTCCATGAATAAAGACAACAGGTCTAAGTTAAGTAAAATGAAGTACAAGGTGCAGCAAACCCAAAATGTAATGTCCTCATGTGATGACGCAGGGTAGCAGGAGGCTATAGCTCATGACTAGGTCAACTAATAATTGACTATCCCTTTGTTTTATTCCAACAGTTTTTAGAGGCCTGAAGAATCCAACAACTCATGAATAAAAAATAAAAAATAGTGAAATGTAAAGACAAATAAATATGATTTTGTTTGGCATATTTCTTTTTATTTCCTATCCTGTTGATTGTCTCACAATCTGTCTAGTTTATGTTGATGTATTTTGGTCAGGAAGTCAGAATCGCCACTGTGCCGGCCCCTCTGCTTTGTTCCATTGCTGTGTCTGTGCTGTCTCATCCCAGGGCTGCAGTCCTTGATTAAGTGAAATCAGCGTCATAGGACACACCTGGGCTCAGTGTGTCTCATGCACATTTAAAACAGAGCAGCCAGCACATGTTGGCAGACCACCTCACCTCACCTCACCTCACCTCACCTCACCTCACCCCACCCCTTTGTTTCTTCAGCCCTTGTTTTTACAGCACAACACTCACACACTCATTTACTCCCTTCACCTCTGACTCTACAGATTTCTCACGTCAATTTTAGTAACTTGTTTTGATTACTTTTTAGTTAATAAATCGCTTTATTTATTAAATTGCCCGTGTGTGTCCTAGTTTTGTCCAGCCCAAGACCTGAGCTGTGACACCACACAAGATGGTTAACAGGATAGAAAGCAGAAAAGCAGATATTTTTGCTACTTGAAATCAGTTTTGTCTTTTTAGTTTTTTCCTATTGTTTGCATTTTTCTTGTGAATTAGTGGATAATTTGATTTCTCAGAAAAGTTTTAAAATAGAACATACTAATAGTTGAATTCTTTAGTTGAAGTGGCTACAGCAGGTTGACATACATGACCTGTGTCAAGGGTTCGTAGTAAATATAGCTTCTTTTTCATGTCTGTTGCAATTAAGTCCTTTAATCTAACTGTTCTCCTGACTCTACCTGTCTACAGTTGTGGTATTCAGTTACCTTTGGTTGCAGGTCAACTTTGTATGCTGTTTGCTGAAACTGCCTGATTTCTCTGATGATGTGAGAAATCTGAAAACACGAGAAACAGGAGGATGTTGAATTTTGACTGTAAAACATGTGTTTTTGTTAAGTCTCTCCCGTGATAAACCACCAAACATCTCACCATTCTCATCTTCGAGAAGTTGACCAGGTTGTCTTCGGTGTAGTTTGGCGTTCCCTCCTCGATGAAAGCCAGGTCAGTAAGGTACATCCCCAGATAGGGCACACAGGGAGGATCACAGCTGTGGAGAAAAACACACACACACACATCATGCACTTGTACTGCACTCTTGCTGTATTGATCCAGTACAAAACTATGTCCTTGAACTGAACTCACTTCTTCAAAGCCTCTCTCAGGTTTTTGAACCTCCCCTCTGATGAGACCAGCTTCTGCAGCTTGTCAATCAATGCTTTCGTCTGGAGGAAGAGGTTATCAAGAACACACTAATGAAAACATTTAACACATTAGAAAGAAAGAAACTATACAAACGACACAGGGAGATACACACCTGCTTGGAAACCTTGAGCCAGGTCTTCTTGAGGCGGAAGACAGAGCTGCGGTTAAGGGAGGAGGTGATCTCGAGCACGGCGTTGTAGTTGTGGAGACAGCGACAGATGTCGGCCACAGCCACCCATTTCTCTATGACCACCACTCGAGTGACCACGTCGTCACAGCGCAGGATCTCTGTGGCAATAAGGTTGCTTATCTTGCAGAGGAACGAGAGAAACAAATGGATTAGACCCAATATCATGTTTGACAGTCAATAAAGGTTAGAGGCTTGCTGAGCGGAACATACATCGTTGAAGTGCTTTGTTGTTCTCATGATGTACGGCGTCTTCTCATTTTTGTCATTCTTCATCCAGCCTTGTCCGAAGAATTCCCTGTTAACAGATTAACAAAGAGAAAAACACTGATTTGGTGTGTGCGTTCTTCTTGGCCGCAGACATGCACGGCTAAGATTTGATGGCACTCACTCGTATGGGATGACCTTAAACACCAGGTGGTCCAGCAGAGTGAGCTGTTCTGCGATCTCCAGCGCAGAGTGGTTCTCAAAGGGCTCGGCCTTCCCTTCTCCCACCTAGGAGACGCAAAACAGCCCGAAAATTATACAAAAATCCCTTTTTTTGTTGCCATCTTGCCTCCTGAAGCTTTAAAACTGCCCTGCACTAAACATTTGTTTTCAGCAGCTACTGACTTCACTCACCAGTTGTGTCACGTCTTCAAGGGTGATCTGATTGTCACCGTGATCTTCCTGAGTTAGAGTCCTGACAGACAGCAAAAGAAAAAGTCAAGCTTTCAGATATGTACAATGTAACTTTTCAAGAGTTGGGTTACACAAAGTCACCTGATGATGTTTGCTGCTGCTTTCCTCTCCTGGGTCAGCAGCTCAGGGTCGTGCATCACTTCCTCCAGGAAGGCAATAACTTTTGTCTTCAGCTCATTGTTACTCTCAAAGTCCTGCAGAGGGACGGACAGCACACATTGCTGAAAACTTCTGCACAATTATTTTCATCATAAATCACCAACTTGTCATATTGTTTGCTTTTACGTGTTATTTTAAAATGTTTTCAACTCTTTAGTGAACCAATTCTTGCTCTTTTTTTCTAGCCTACTTTTTCATCGGTTAATGACAAAAAATGACTTTCAACAGTCCTCAAAGAATAAGCTGTTTGTGCAGTGTATTAGGAGGTGGACTCAATGCATAATGATGATGTAATACTTAAGCAGCTGTCTTTGAGATTGGGCAAAGGCATCCTAGGACATTCGCAAAATCACTACACTTGCAAGACAGTAAACTTAATTTCACATTATAGTTTTTTAACTGATTGGATGATGGATATCAAGTTTATGGTTAGTTAGAATACATATGGGTTTATACATATAAAGAAATTTAAAAATTTGACAGAAATGTGTTTAAAACTCCTGTTTCACTGCTCCAAAAGCTAAATTACATGATCAATGTGAAAAAAAGGACATTAATCCTTATATGAAAACAAAACTGCTGTTAATATGTCAGTGTTTCAGCAGGTGCCTGTGGCCATCTGTGCCTGTAGATATGCGTTGAACTGTACTGTGATGTTTTACCGGAGAGTGTTTGGACACCCAGTGCCGCAGCACATTCAGGACTCTGTTGGTCGCTGCTCGTCTGATCACAAACTCCTTGTCTCCATTTCTCTGATCTGTTGGGAAACCTGCAAAAAAAAGAAATATATATATCAAGAGAGACTTTAGTTGAATTTCTCATCACAATGACACATACCACTTTGGCAACAAACAACGACAAAGTTTGGAGGAACCATAGGCGTAAATTTTAGGGGGAAATTCAATATTCATTTATTATAAGTAGTAGAGGACTTTATTTCAGCACAATAAAATGATGCATAATATACACAAATTGTTGCATAAAAAAATCACCAGAGAGCAGGAAATCAAGAAATCAAGAGAACTAACAAACCCCATTTCATATGTGTTCCCCCCACTGTAAAAATGAAACCTACACCCTTGTGAGAAACCCTAAATCTAATATCAGTTGACCTGACATGGTGCAGTTTTACAGTTCTAGGCACCCTGGTTATGTTAACCTGTCACTGTAACTGGACTTAAGTCCTGATGGATTAGTGAATAAGTGTGTGTACCAGTGCTGGCGAGGGACATCCGCCGATATTTTTCCTTGGTAGGTGTGCCCTCATTGGCTCCAGCTGTAGCAATAGCAAAGGCTGAGGCAGCAGACAGGGCACTGCGGTTGTTATCCAGCTCTCGACACGAGGACATCACCATGCCATTGTTGTAGGAAAACAGGGAGAACTCTACAGGGAAGCGCACATGAAGAAAGAATAACCCTCTGGAAACTGGCAAGAGGTTGATTTTGGTGGCATGTATATCAAATAGGTGGTCAATCACATTTTATTTATCTCAAAGTTTACAGTAAACTGACGCTAAAATATTATATTTATCAGTATATTATTTATAGTGTGACTGAATCTGCATAGACTGCAGAATGACCTGCTTCTTATTGCACAAGCCTCCATTAGGGGGCACTACAGGCCAACGCACCAGTTTCCCTCCAGACTTTCCTTTACAAGAGGCTTTGATATTCAAGATGGTTGCAGCTAAATATAGCCACCAAATATCAGCATAACAGAGGAATCAACAGATTCTCTGCAGTCTGCTATGTTTAAATCCTGGGAACATAGACAGATCATAAGCAGCTAAGAACCCCACACCGTGTGAGACACTCGCTGCTTCTCCATCTCAGTTCATTCTTTATTTCACACAGTAGATTATTTTAAAATCTATCGTGTGATTTTGTCATGAGATTTAGAAGGCACAGATAATCTTGGCTCCGGTGAAACAGCCTCATTAGTGGGGGCGGAAGGGAAAACACGCGCTTGATGTAGTTGCTATGACACAAGTTTCCCTAACACCTACTGAAGCCAGGCATTGGCTTTCCCCACATGATCATAACCATCGAAAGAAATGATATTTTATATGACTTATGCTTCACAGTGGAAGGTTGTTTTACTCCTTTTTGCACAAAATATATTAACAAATTGATCATTAAAACCTACTGCAAAGTGAGAGCTTTATTTTCCATATAAAACAGTTCATCCTCAACAGAGAGTAGATTGTGGCCTTTTTCCAAACCTTAGAATATTTTCAGCTACAAGCTGTGTTGTTATTATGTAGCAGACAGAGCTCTAATGAATGTGGAACTGGCTGCTGCTTTGGATTGGTGGCATGTTAGTGTAGAGAATTATGTAATTATGTCACTGCACATGTTGAGGACACAATGTACCTGAGGAGTTTTTGCATTTGATGTTTTTCGGGGTGGTTGGTGACTTGGTGGGAGAGGTCTCTGCGTCCCCGTCATCACTCTGGTTTTGATCATTGTCACTTTCTTCTCGTACAGAGAGATCTGTATCGGAACAAAATTACACAGATCAGTAAAAACAATTCCTGCAGATCAAAATTGTAGTGGTGTGCATAAAAGGAACAAACTAATCTTTTTGAACAACTCTTTTTAATGCTTAGTATGTATTCTGAGTGCTCATGAATCCCTAACGTGTTGTAACATAGTGTAGCAACCGCACTGAATGAACGAGCGAGGACCAAATAATTCAGACTTGAGACGAGACTTCTACCAGTGGTGTATTCATGTGCTTCTCGGATGGTCATTCTTCCGACTTTGGTGCGTTCATGAGTTGTAACGCAGAAACAACATGGACGCTACAAAAAAGATGTTCAAACAATACGTTGATAATGAGTCGCAAAGGAAACTGATCAGGTAAGCCATGAAATGCAGCACAAGGCTGCGGAAGTAACTGGGATGTCTGCTACTTGCCCCTCAAAGAGCGACAGATTGTTGTCAGTGACATTTCTGTAACATCGTATTGAGCTTCCATAGCCAACTACATCTAAGTGGGATGCTAATTCACTACATTTAAATGAGTATTTCATCTTTATTGATGTAAACTTAAGATTCAGACACACCACACCGACACTGAAGAACTAGTGGGGATGAAGGCCGACTGTTGTGTCCTCTCACATCGTCTGTGCCAAAAACATGCGGTTGAAGACACTGCAAAGACTACAGCCAGTCTGTGTGAGAGGACATAACTCTTCATACCAGCAGGTGGCGGTAGTCTGTACTCGTCATTTCAAAAAGGGAGACTGGAAGACCGACAGATTCAAGATGCTGTTTTTTTTTTTGCTTTCCTCACTTTCATTTCTCTTCTTGTGCAGTAGGCTTAACCACCAATCAGAGTGATTTCTCTCACCAATGGACTCTGCCGTCTTCAGTGCCAAATGGGACAAAAAAAAACGTGACAAGACTGGACTAGGGCCAATGTTGCAGGACACACCACAAAAACTAGGGTGACTGTGCTCACCAACGGCCAACTGTTGGCTTTGTGTGTCAGGCCCTTATACATGATGACTGGAAATGCATTGAAGCGAAGTTTTGTGGGTTAGGCAGTGCTAGCTGTTGAACGTGTATGTATTATAACAGAGTTTCACGAAGAAACTGACACCATATTTAGCAAAAAATATCCAAACTCAAGAGGCTTGATACATTTACATGTATCAAGCTGAAAGAACTCATACTGTGAAAGGAATCACTGCAAAATTGTAATAATTTACTGAGGATTGGCTCTTGGCGATTACCTTGTTTGCACACTGAAGCGTCCTCCACTTTGTCCTTCTTGTCCTCTCCCTCATCTGGGATTTTGCTGGAGATGGGGCTGGACACGTACAGTTTGTTGATGTCCAAGGTGGTCTTGCTGAATGGGGACATGGATGAGTACATGCTTGCATAGCCATTTGAGGAGCAGCTGAGGGCAGCCAGGTCAAGAGCTTTGCCCCCAGTGATGATGGGGATGTTGAGGGAGAGCTTGCGCCGGCGGTTTGGGGATGAATTCTTGGCGATAGCGAGAGGAGGTGGGGAGGAGAACTTTCTGCTGGCCCTGGGGGAGCTGGGAGGCTCTCCATACAGGAGTTTACTGTTCTGACTGCTGGCAAAGAATAACTCCAGGGACCTGCATCAAGGGAGGATATATGCATTTGAATTTAAGACACAGGAATATGTTTCTTTGATATTTGGTAACTATTCTCTGTGTTTTAAGAGCTTAGTTAAATACACAGCACCTCCTAAATAATTTATGCAAACCAAGTCATCCCAGCAACCAGAACTCTCTTTGTAGCCACGTCTCGTTGTTTTAGAGCAGGATACAAGCTGCAGTGTTGCAGAAAACCTCTCCCACTCCCTGCCACCCTCCTGGCGACCTCACGGGTTCCCATAAATAGCACAGCGAGTGATAGTGCGCATGGCCACTGCTGACACAAGCAGCCAAGTGTAGGTGTCACACAGTGACATGACAAGCGCCACGGGAGAGCATGCTGCAGGGCGTGGGCATGGAGAGCTCCCCGTGATCTGAACCCCACAGAGGGGCCCTCGCTCCAGGCCTGCGGAGCGGCGAGTGAGCCCCACTGCAACACTCCGTCAATATTTCACACTATGGATCTTTTGCAGACAAGGAGAGAGGGAGGGAGGGGAGGGTGGGGTCCTGCAGCACTGAGGTTGGTTGCCATAGAGCGACAGAGCCCAGTTGAGACACTCCCGGGCAGGCAGGCGAGACTGGACCCAATTACTGCCTTTGACCACTGAACACACACATAAATACACACACAAACACACATGCGGTGATACTGAAGCCTGTCATAGAGCCTGTTGTCAGCTACTGCTCCATCTGCTGTTTTCTGTGCTCACATTAACCAACAAAACATTAACCAAATGCACACACACAAAGCTTTGAAGATCATCGGACTTAGCTGTTCCAGTGTCACATGTAACACACAAAACAAGTATCATTTCACCCTCCTCATATCCATCCCAAATTTAAAGGAATACTTCACCCACAAAATGACCATTTGTGTATAAGTTATGGTGCAGGGGCGCAAGCATAGACAGTGTAGGCAGAGCAATTGCACTGGGGCTCACGGGGTGAGGGGGCCCTCCAACTATATGTTGGGCTGAAAACAGGCCCTATTGAGTAATCTAGATTGCTACCTTAGAAATATGCCTGTGTTCAAAGAAATACTCCATTTGCCATTTGCTATATGTGCCTTTGAAAAGGGAAACCCATCTCCATCATGTTTTTCTTGTTTTTTTTTTTTGTAAAATAGCCAGTAGCAATCTCTAACAAAATGTTATAAAACATATACCTGCTTTCTATAAACTATAAATAAACTATAACAAATGAAGTAATCCCTTCGTTCCATTGGTGTTTTTGTCATATGTACTGTATATGCAATGATGATTTTTGGGCAATATGTTTGTTGGTGTTATCCAATGTCATGTCTCTATTTGATCATGTGACGATAAGATTATACGTTAGCTAGTTTAGGTGCATAACTAGTAAGTAGCCTGGCTTAGGGCCCGTCATAATAGTGTGCACTGGAGCCCTTATGCCACTGTTACGGCGCCTTGAATTGCTAAAAATATCTTCACCAAATTTTCTTGCATGCCTCCACAGTGAACAAAAATGCCAAAAACTGAGAAAGTTCTTGATGAATTGCCGTAAAAGGGGGACTGTATTTAAAAGTGGCAAAACTATTTTAAAACATCCGTGTACAAACTCTCACACAACTCATGCAGTTTAATCCAAGTCTCGTGTATCCAGTTGTATGCTCAGTACTTAAAGAAACACATGTATTTTCACTAAAACCTTACAATTTAAAAATACTAACGCATGTGCTTTCTTCTTTATGTGTGTCTTATTATGTTTTGTTCTTTAATGCTGCCATTTTGGCCTGGCCTTGCTCGTAAAAGAGATCATTTGAACTCAAGCAAATCTGCCTGGTAAAATGAAGGTTAAATAAAAAACAAATGAATAAAATAAACAAAATAAACAATCTCATGCATAGACAAATAACGTGCCTAGGCAAGCCCATGCATTTGAACTCTTAGCAAAAATGCAATGTGTTTGTGAAGTGCTTAGCATACGACTGCATGAATGAGACTTTGATTATACTGTAAGAGTTGTGTGAGTTTGTAAACAGATATTTTGATACATTTTAAATGTGGCCCTCTACTCCAAATCATGAGAGGAATTATCCTTCTTCATGGAGGCATGTGAGAAAAACATTTCATCACTAAGGGTGTTTTCAGACCTAGAGTTCGCTTGCAGGAACTAATTTTGTTACAAAGTTGCATAATTCTCTAGAGTTGGTTCATGTTCTCACAGCAGCATTTACAAATTGACCAGATCAAATGCCTTGTGCTAGAAAGCTGCTGTTGGTTGGTCAGAATTTCTATGCGGGAAACATCCAGGAAGTAAACAAAGTGTTGAAGAAGAGTACACTTGCAGGATAAATGTGACACTTTCTAATGTCACAATGGAGGGACAACTACGCAGGTTGATTTTAGCGCTGCTCATCGTGGACTATATTGCTGTCATTGTTCATTTTAGTCAAACCATACAGTTTGAAAACGAGGCGTGGCTCCAACTAGAAAACAATGTTTTGATGCATTGGATGTGCTGAATGTGCATATTAAGGCAGTACAGGAGGAGGTGCACATTAATAATCCTCCAGGACTGTAACATGCTCATGTTTAACCCAAACAATGTGTCATGTGACTGCAGTTGGTTCAGATCCAGGTCGGAACACATTCTCACCACAAACGAACCGCACCAGAGTTCTGTTGTAACCGAACCGAGACCACCTCTTCAAGAAGGTCTTGGGCAGTTGTTTTGGCGCACACCCAAGTGTATTCACACCTGCCCAAACAAACCGCACTTAGGGGGCAAACAAACTTGAGTTCGATTGAACTGAACCAAACAGGGCAGGTGTGAAAGCACCCTAATTCACCATGACATGGGATGAGTAATTGTAATACGCAAATGTTCAGTTTGTGGGTGAAGTATTCCTTGGACATGCAGTAACAAATTAGAAAGGACATGGTCAGACTTGATGCAGCTCTGGATCTTACATTTCCCATAATGCAACTCACTAGCGTCTCTTCTCGAGGACAACCAATAATAACCCTTTCTATCTATGTCCTTCACACAACAATCACCACAAACATCTAACTTCACACATATTTGGTCATCAATCATGTGACCATTTCAAACTGTATTACTCATATGAATGTTGCTAGGGCTCCTCTCCTGATGTCACTGACTCATCGAACAGTAATAGCTCCAAGTTGTTGATTTGTAGCTGCTGTAAAACAAGTAGACTCCTCAGGTGAAACTAATCTTTTTATATGTAAAAACAGAAATGAATTAATAACTTCTGGCCTTTAAAAACAGAAGGAAACAAGATATATGGCTGCAGCTGAACCTATAAGTTCAACCTACAAGCTCCTTGGCTTCTGCACATGCTCTGCATAGACAAAAGGATGACAAAGCTTCACATCATCAAAGATCGATTTCATCTTTATACAGCAGAGTAAAGCCTGGGAGCATGCCAAACATCTCAAATTAGATTTGTTTGTCTATTGTTAATGCCGTCAACAACCTTGCAACATTCAAATCTGTCAACATGTCATGTGACTCACCGAGCAGGGATGGCACTGATGGGCTTCTTGTAGATGGTGATGAGCTTGTCTAGCACCACATCGGCGGTGGTAAACACGCGATAGGAGTGCAGGAAGGTGTTGAGGAAGTCGATGGAGAGGAAACGAAGGTCGGTCAGTCTCTCCAGCAGGCGCTCAACGCTGGCGTAGCGGATCTGCAGCACCTTGCAGGAGTTCATCATCTTACTGAAGCGGATGTCGACATCATCGCAATACAGACTTGAATCTGACCTACTCAGAAAATAGAAAAGAAGTAGAACAAAATTAGAAATAAATGCCAGGGAAAAGGAGAAACTGCAAAGAGCTGCATATAAAAAAATAACTTACTTGATCATCTGTGGCACTGTGACTTTGGAGTTGTCTTCGAAGGCATTCATCATCAGCCCATTGCAGCGGATGTTGTCTATGCACTGTGGAGCAGATGCAGCAGAAGTAAACAGAGAGGACAGAGGGAATGCTAGTGAGTTCTGTAACATGCAGGCGTTCTGCCGACATCCTCGGCTTCTCGTCTGACTGCTGGGGACTGTGATGCGTGTTGACTTGCCTGGCTGATGTCACTGGTCCATGCAGACTTTTCCTGCCTCGAGGAGGCGACCAGGATGACTGTGAATGACTGGCTGTCCTTTGGCTCCACGACAATCTTGAAGTCCAGGTGCTCCATGTCCTGGCCGCTCTTGTCTGATTTGGCTTTGAGGCGAACACAAAAACATAACTAGAAGTCATTTTCTCCATAAATTCATGCACATAAACAGTAAAGACATAAAAACGCATATTTTACAAGTGTTTATACTGTATAAACATTAACAAAAATCTAGGGGAAAATCACCATTTAGCTATATTTTCAATTGTTCCAAATATAAATGATAAAATATTGATACATTCTGGCATGCTGTAGTAATCATACATTATGTACATTAGCACACATGGTACATATGATGCATAGCTCTATGAATAAAACACTCACACTCATCGTCTGTCCCCTCCGGGTCCTCCATAAGAGTGCAGTCTATAAGCGAGACTACTCCATTCTGGGAACAACATACAATATATATTTAGTGTCTTCTCTACAGCCTCTTTTGACTCAATGCTCTGTAACATTACACCTATTATACATCTACACTACAAAGTTCAGGGGTCATTGACTTTGAGTTGACTGCTACTGTGAATTTTAGCAAAACACAAGTCCTCAAACAGACACATATAATTATCAATCACCCCACACATGTCCTTTATGGCTTTATTGTAAGCTAATGCTATTAGGCATGTGATGTAGTTTGACTGCATGTAAAACAAAACAAAGGGAAATTTGGTTATCTTCCTGAAGCCATTAGACTGATGAACAATTGTGGCACAAAGGATGGTCTGTTTACTTTCTGTATAAACTCCCAAATGTTCTTGGCATAATCTCCCTTCGTGGTGCAAGAACTTGTTAGTCATTTACAGATTGGCCATCACCATTCACCGTGTGTCTTTCAGCTTTCTCCTTTTTATAACACAGCTCTAATATGACCGTAGGATTAAACAGTGAGGCTGATTAAGTGAGATAAAAACAGTCATGCATGGATCTGGTGTGGAAGTGGCGGACCCTGCCACTAATAATTATAACAATCAACAAATAAAGGGAATACTGAATGTAAATATATGGTAAAATGGCAATAGCTGAAAAACTGCTGGCTATAAATAGTATTACAAACAGGGTGGGATTTTATTAAAATCTAAAAAAGACTTACTTTAAAGGTGATGTATCTCACTCTGGGGAATGGTAATTGATTGTTTAGTCCAGTTCTTTTACAGTTCTTATCTTTTGCTTTAGTTTGCTGTGGTGATATCATGTAATGACAGTGAGTAGTCGACTGACTGAATGTGGAAAAACTGAGAAATATTGTTGAAATTGCATTTATTCTTCTGGATACATCACAGGCACTTTGTCATCTGTTTTGTAAATGGATTAGCATTTTTAAAATGTACTGTTTTAAACAAAAAGGGAAACATTTGGTTTCTTATTTATCGGATATTATGCAATGGTTTTACTGGTCCGGCCCACCTACGATCTAATCAGACTGTATGTGGGTTTGGGCTTTGGGTTGATAGTCGGACTGAACTGCCAAGCCAATGTGTCTGTATCTCATGACCTGGTAATGCAACTCAACAATCAATTACCATTCTCCAGAGTTACATACAGCAGCTCTACAGTGGCTATGGTCGCTATTCAGAAGAAAAGAAAAAAACAATGTATAAGTGACAAAGAAGTCGCTTGTGGTGATTAACCTTCAGACAAGTAAAATGAGCCTGTGTGTGTATGAGCGTGTGCAGCTCCAGCGGTCATTGCCACTGATAAAAGCCATGACATCTCTAACCCCCTCTAACCCCTCCCGACAGTTAATCTGTTCAGTTCAGCTCACAGATTCAGGTTTTTTATTTTGGCGGTGTCGTAAGATTGTGATGTTTGAAATAAAGAGCAGCTCCACTGCTAGCTCAGCAGCGCAGGCCCACCTTGGTGAGATGAAGCTTTCCCCCAGAACCCCTGGTGCAGATGATTAAATGCTTGGAGAAGAGAAAGCACTGCCTCTCCCCCTCCTTCTTCAGAGACAGAGAGCCCAGTCGCCCACGGGTGATCTTGCCCTTCTCGCTCATCGGCACCTGGATGAGAGACCCTGTATGTTGTAATAAAAGAGTGTGTGCAAATAGAAGGAGAAAAAGAGAGAAGGATACATGTGTGAGTGGAAAATAGGCAATGACCGGGGGGGGGGGGGGGGGGGGTTTACAAAAGGAGCAAGAGGAGGTGGAGAAAATGAATAAAAGAAAGAATCAATATCAAAATGCTTGTCTGGCCTTCCTCTACATATAAATACAAGTAGAGTCACATGAGATACTAAGGATTAAATAATCTACCATTTCTGTTTTCCCTTTCCTCATCCATCAAGGCCTGTTGGGGACGTGTGACATTTACAGTCCCAGATTCATCATCAGTTTGCCTCTGAACAGTCTAATTACACTTGGAAATTAAAGATGTTGTTCCCCAGAGAGAGAGAGAGAGAGAGAAAAATGCGCTTTAAAAAAAAACAAAAAACTGAGTATTTCCCCATCAATACGAGGCAGAAGATGAGAACAGGCTGTCAGACTGGAAATCCCCCTCTCCTGCAGTTTTACTTTTCTGTAGAATCTGAGGTTTCTTCACCAGGATCTGAAGCACTTTACCTTGTCTCACGAATGTCTGGCTGGTGTCGAGGAGAATCTCGCAGCCCTCTACGATCATACGCTCTATCGCCAGGTTCTTCCTGATGTTTTCGGTCTCGCTCACTTCGTCGTGCATGATTCTAGGAAAAAGGGACATTTCATCATTTTCATTTAATCTATACAAGACTGTAAAGGATCTAGTATGGAATGAGCAGTGTTAGAAAGGTTGCTTTTTAAATGTAGTAGGTTACAAATTACCAGTTACCCCATTAAAACTGTAATAAAATAGCTATTTTAACTACTTAATCAAAGTAATGTAACTTATTACATTTGCTAACCCTTAATTACTTTTCTAACAAATGTTTTAAACTGGGCAAAATTGTTGCACTCAGATTTGTTCCAATGACTTTGCTGATCCACATTGTCCAAAAATATGCCAAAAGAAGGCCTTCCTGCAGAGTGAAAAGATGCGGAGCAACAGATTGAATATTATATTCTACATTAGCTTTTTACTAAAAAAAAAAAAAAAAAAAAGGATGTAACCCCTTTGTAATCACCATGGTCCTACTCTGGGATTCTCTTCCACTTGGACTACAAACTGCTACAACAGTGTCATATTTTAAAAGCAAACTAAAAATGCTTTTATGACACCGTCTCCTGGATGGAAGTCCAGTGCTTGTTTGACCCAAATGCCTTCCCTCTTTCCTACTTTAAGGAAACTTTCTCTCTCTTTGTACTACACCGCCTGACTTCCTCCTTTGCTCCTGTAATAATTCAGCTACTAAGACCACTTGAGGTTACTACCAAACAAAATGGAAATATTGGTCATAATATCTGCTTGTAACAACACCTTATGTGGTCATATTTTGGAGTGGGACCATCTTGTAAATATATAAAAACAGAAGATAACATCACTTGTTTGGGTGGAAGAGACCAAACCTATGCTCTTTATGTTGTGTAAAGTGGCATTGCTAAGTTGAGATACCCTGCAAATCTTGACTATGACTTAAAGTACCTGGAAAGCTCCTCCAGCTTAGATTTGGCGTAGTCCAGACTGTTTCTCTCTACATGTTCATGGGGTGTGTGGGCCAGAAGTTCGTGGAGCGTAAGAATGTAGCGGGGAATCTACAGAGACAGAACAGAAAGCAACAGAGGAGTCACATTCAAATTTAAGAGCTTACATGCCTGCATAAATGTAACAACAACAACACAAAGACTCACACACACGGGAATATACACGTGGCAACGTGCACCTACACTAATGAGAAGTAGATCAGTGGAGAGCACAATCTGCCTCATCAGCAAAATTTATTATCAACACAGCACAGGCTGCAGTAGGCCCCAGCAGAGTGGACTGTCGGGAAACTGCGTGCCTTGCCAGAAAAGGAGCCATTATTAAAGCCTGAGCTCAAAAAAACAACCGCTTTTTATAGACATGAAAAACACTACGGGGATATTCTGAGCAAAAGCAGACAAATGCCTGCTGTTTCTTTTCTTGATCAGTGCTACAATATGGGACAAAGAGCCAATGAGGGCGTTAAAAGGAGGCAGGCTTTTGAAGCCAAGTCCTGAGTGAGCCATGATGGCCAGAACACATGACTGAAAATACTGCTCGCTTAAAGTGGAAATTAGACGGTTAGTCGGTTACAATTATCATTTAATCCTATGCCGTATTGCCCACACTGTAGCTAACTGCACTCCCTGAAGAAATATTATCATATTTTTGGAAAAATGAAACAGTGAATCCAGAGAGAAGCAGACAGAGGGGTCTACAGTCTGTGTTTGAAGGATATATCCAGGATGTCAAACTGACTCAGCAGCAACAACATGTTAAAAAGACAAAGATAGTTAGAAGCTAAAGCCAAACTATAGGCTACAGATCACAGTGTAAAAGTGAACCACCACATCACTGCTGATCACCACATAAGACAAGGAATATAAAGGGAAACTTTGCTGATATTGAACCAGCTGTGTGTCATCGCAGTGTGTGCAGATGAACGGTGTTTGGAAGTCAAATAACGTTCATCGGTGCACAGTGCAATGACACACAGCTGGTTCAATATCAGCAAAGTTTCCCTGCTTCCCTTCACTGGTTCCTTTACAGCAGGGTTGGTCTTTTTTCACTGTTACAATCATTAAAAAGCAAAAGCAGCATGTGTATACATTCAGTAGGCTATATCTTCAGTAGCTAGCTAGCTAACCCTACACTTTTCAGGGTTTGATATTGGTTTTGGAACAGGGAAGAAACGTATATCTTTTTCCAACCTCTCCAGGTAACAAGTATCATTAATACACAACGTGCCCCAGGCACAACATTTGGCTCCACATCCACAAAACCTGCCTGAACATGAAGGAAATCCGAAACGACTGCATTCGAGTCAATGAAGCTAAGCTGTGTTGTTGTTGGATCCTAGTTTAAATTGGCTCCATGCTACGTTATGACTGGCCAGTCTTCATCTGGGGGCGGGACTTAGTGAAGGGTCAGATAGGGTAATAAGTCTGCGATATGCTTTGAAGGCGATAAATAAAAACTGAAAATTGCTATTAATGCACACTGCCTGTCGCTGTCTGAATTTTCTCGGTGACACGTTTACAGCAGATCATAACTTACTCTACGGTATGACTTTGCATTGACTTAGAATTGAAAAAGCGTGTGAGTGAGTTAAAAATGACTTTAGTATTTAGTATAGTCACAATTTTAAGATGAGAGAGCAGGATAAAATGGCTCTGGACTCTAAAATCAAAACCTTATAGTGACCCTATGAACTAAAGGTACACCATATAAACAATATTCAAATATATTCAAAGAGTTGATCTTGTAGCTGAAAAGGACCTGTCATTTATTTTGAGAATGATGGCAAATTCCAGTGAAAAGTTTTGCATTATGGTGACTAACCTTCCTCTTCGTTTACATTTGGATCAAAGACAGTGCCGTTAAAAGACATCCGGCTTTGAATATCCAGAAAACAAAGCGGGCCAACTGCTTTACAGACAGCTACAACTGGGTTTCATTGGCATAGCTATAGCCATGTAGTATTAAGTTGGTGAATTATACGGCCCAGGGGTAACATTTATATGTGGAGAGAAGAACTTGGCCCAGAATGGCTGCGAGAGCTCAGAATTAACGACAAAATCTGGCTCCAGGCTGCGGCTCTGCAGCAAACAAATGGGTCTGTTTTTATTTCTTGTGTATATCATCGAGACAAATGAGCTCACCTGGAACATGGGGTAGGTGAGGAAGGTCTCGAGAGTCCTCTCCTCGCAGTCGGGCTTGGCCTCGTACTGCTTCAGCAGCTTGTCAAAGTCACGGTTCTGCTTGCAGTGAGCCAGGATCTGCAGGCTGTACTGGTGGTTCCTCACAAACTCCTGGTAGATGTTCAGCATGGGCAGCAGGATGTCGAACAGGTCGGCTACAGAAAGATCAATACCAAGATATAATGACACACACGTTACACCTGTGAGTAATGTTCTGTGTGAGCTCTTTTCTGAGTAACTCATCTTCACATTTAATTGTATTTCACACTCTGAACGAGCTCCACAATGGTCGCTTTTTGAAAATAGTAATGAAAATAAAACAGAGAAAGTAGAGATGTTTCTTACCCAGCACTAATGTCGGCCAGCTTGCTATTCTGGCTTTTAGACCCTGGTAAAATATCTGATGTAGAAACATAATAGTTTCACTGAAAAAAAGAAAAGAAACATGATTATCTTCTGAAGCAAATACAGAATTTGTGTTCATAATTCTGCCAACATCCAATAAAGTTGTGGTAAAGGTGAAGCCCTGACACCAGACAGTGTGTATGAGAGCATGTGTGTGCAAGTTTTGAGCTTAAACATGCTCGGATGAGTGTGTGGGTGGATTCTGAATAGGCCAATGAGAGTGCATGCAGGTTACTGTCTTCACTGCACTAAATATTTATCGGAAGGGAAATAAAACTTGATCTGGAACCTTAACCTTAAAGGAATATTTCACCCTTCAAATGACCTTGTGTTTATCAATTACACACCCTGTGTTACATTAAACTTGTGAATAAAACTTTGTTTTTGTTGCATGCCTCCAGGGTGAACGAAGAATCCAAAAACGGAGAAAGTTCTTGTCGAGTTAAAGTCATACTGTAGGGGTCCACGTTTGACAACAACCAATCTACAGTACAGGCCAAAAGTTTGGACACACCTTCTCATTCAATGCGTTTTCTTTATTTTCATGACTATTTACATTGTAGATTCTCACTGAAGGCATCAAAACTATGAATGAACACATGTGGAGTTATGTACTTAACAAAAAAAAGTGAAATAACTGAAAACATGTTTTATATTCTAGTTTCTTCAAAATAGCTACCCTTTGCTCTGATTACTGCTTTGCACACTCTTGGCATTCTCTCCATGAGCTTCAAGAGGTAGTCACCTGAAATGGTTTTCCAACAGTCTTGAAGGAGTTCCCAGAGGTGTTTAGCACTTGTTGGCCCCTTTGCCTTCACTCTGCGGTCCAGCTCACCCCAAACCATCTGGATTGGGTTCAGGTCCGGTGACTGTGGAGGCCAGGTCATCTGTCGCAGCACTCCATCACTCTCCTTCTTGGTCAAATAGCCCTTACACAGCCTGGAGGTGTGTTTGGGGTCATTGTCCTGTTGAAAAATAAATGATCGTCCAACTAAACGCAAACCGGATGGGATGGCATGTCGCTGCAGGATGCTGTGGTAGCCATGCTGGTTCAGTGTGCCTTCAATTTTGAATAAATCCCCAACAGTGTCACCAGCAAAACACCCCCACACCATCACACCTCCTCCTCCATGCTTCACAGTGGGAACCAGGCATGTGGAATCCATCCGTTCACCTTTTCTGCGTCTCACAAAGACACGGCGGTTGGAACCAAAGATCTCAAATTTGGACTCATCAGACCAAAGCACAGATTTCCACTGGTCTAATGTCCATTCCTTGTGTTTCTTGGCCCAAACAAATCTCTTCTGCTTGTTGCCTCTCCTTAGCAGTGGTTTCCTAGCAGCTATTTGACCATGAAGGCCTGATTGGCGCAGTCTCCTCTTAACAGTTGTTCTAGAGATGGGTCTGCTGCTAGAACTCGGTGACTCGGATGAACTTATCCTCAGAAGCAGAGGTGACTCTTGGTCTTCCTTTCCTGGGTCGGTCCTCATGTGTGCCAGTTTCGTTGTAGCGCTTGATGGTTTTTGCGACTCCACTTGGGGACACATTTAAAGTTTTTGCAATTTTCCGGACTGACTGACCTTCATTTCTTAAAGTAATGATGGCCACTCGTTTTTCTTTAGTTAGCTGATTGGTTCTTGCCATAATATGAATTTTAACAGTTGTCCAATAGGGCTGTCGGCTGTGTATTAACCTGACTTCTGCACAACACAACTGATGGTCCCAACCCCATTGATAAAGCAAGAAATTCCACTAATTAACCCTGATAAGGCACACCTGTGAAGTGGAAACCATTTCAGGTGACTACCTCTTGAAGCTCATCGAGAGAATGCCAAGAGTGTGCAAAGCAGTAATCAGAGCAAAGGGTGGCTATTTTGAAGAAACTAGAATATAAAACATGTTTTCAGTTATTTCACCTTTTTTTGTTAAGTACATAACTCCACATGTGTTCATTCATAGTTTTGATGCCTTCAGTGAGAATCTACAATGTAAATAGTCATGAAAATAAAGAAAACGCATTGAATGAGAAGGTGTGTCCAAACTTTTGGCCTGTACTGTATATCAAAACATCCCTTTGCAAACTCTCACACAACTCATTCCGGGGTGGCTGTGGATCATCGATTGCTCAATCCCCGTCTCCTCCAGTCTGCATATCAAAGTATCCTTGGGCAAGACACCAAACCTCAAATTGTCCCTGGTGGCTGTGAGTGTGTGTGTGTAACTGACAAGCAGGTGCAGTTGTAACTGATGAGCAGGTGTCAGATGCTCCTCGCCTCAGCCAACAGTGTATAAATGTGCATGTGAATGGGTGATTGTGGCATGTAGTGTTAAAGCACTTTAAGTGGTCAGGAGAAAAGTAAGGCGCTTTACAAATCAGCTCCATTTACCAATCCCTAACACATGCATTTTTGCCAAAATCTTACTATTTAAAACTGAACTGAACGTAAAAATTTTCTATGCTCTCTTCAAAGCCAGACTCCATTGACAAAAACAGTAATTTTACCTCGCTAAAGACAGGAGCTGCTGGTCTACCACTGCCTCAATCTTTAGTTTACTCGTGTTGTTGTGTGACTTTGGTATTTTGGATTCACCACACAATAAGTCACACAATAACACAGACTAAGTGATAGAGGCAGCGGTAGACCAGCATGTGCTGTGCTCAGTGGGGTAAAAGTACTGTTTTTGTCAATCGAGTCTGGCTTTGAATATAACTGAATATAAACATTAAGGTTTTTGTCATAGTCTGAGCCTTTCCTTCATTCCTCATGTGTCAGCTGTTCTCCCCCCTCCCCGTTGTTTCTTGTCTTTCCTTGTTTGTCTCTCTGTGTGTCTGGGCGTGGCTCTCACCAGTCGTTTTGCCAACTCCTGCCGCCAGTCTGCCTGCTCACCTGAAAGCCATCCACTAATCAACCTCAGCAGGACAAATACCGTGCAGTTCAGTCTCCGCCAGATCATTCAGTCTACCTTGCCGTACTAACCACGGCTGATTTGTTGCTTATTGCTTTTTTTTTTCTTTTGCATTTTCTGCCTAAACCTTGTTTCTCTGTGCACACTCACTGGTCACCCGTTTGCCTGCCACTCCAGCCTGCATGCCCTGTTTCCCCCACAGTGCCCTGGATCAACCCAAGACACTCCTTCTTGCCTTATTGAAAATAAATCCACTTAAACTGAACAGCTGTCTGAGTTGCGCTTTCGAGTTTTGAAAGTACTGAGCATTTGACTAGATAAATGAGACTCGGATTATACTGCATAAATTTTGTTAAACTTGGTAAATGGATGTTTGGATATAGTTTTGCTGTTGTTAAGCATGGCCGTCTGTGACTTCAATTCATCAAAAACTTTCTCAATTTTTGATTTCTTCGTTCACTGCTGATATATTTGAGAAAAATAAAGTTTTCTTCACAAATTCAGTGGGGTGAATAATTGATATTTAAATGGTCATTTTGTGGGTGAAATATTCCTTCAATATTAAAGGATCCTACTTTGTCTAGATGACAGAATAGCCAGCATACAGCTTGCTAACATTTTATCGTAAAGGTAAACACATAAGAAATGCACAGCATGTATTCTTGTGGTCTTATTTATGGTAGCATTTTGTTCCCGTAAAACATTTGCAAAGCTGATATGTGATTTGTTTTTAAATCTGCATTATTTACATCCATTTTCTAGCTAGCAGTCGTCTTTTCTTGCCTCTTGTTGGCACATTGTCTTACGTTTCTTGGCCCATTTCAACACCAACTGGTGATCAGTGGAAGAGCATGTACATGAGATACAAACAAATCGAGTTTCTACTCATAATAACATTGCTTACCAGAACTATTAGTGTTAAAGAAACTCCACAGGGCACCTTTAAGATGTATGATTATATTTTGTGAGTGCTTTGTGGGACGAGAGGATCCAACCTGTTGAGGAAGATGCTGCTGACATCATCGTGAGTGATGGGCGGTTTCTTGGAGCTGGCCGCCATGCGCAGCGGCCTCAGGAAGTTGTTCACCAGGATGTGAAGCTGCTGGACGTACTCGGCCTCCGAGTCCAACATGCTGAACACCACCTGGTTCCTCTTCCTCATGCTCTCTGCATGTGGTGAGCGGATGTAATCCTGGATGATTGTCTTCCACTTCCTCCTGCAGATCCAGCCTCGCAGGAAGCTCTGGACCTGGAAACAGTCAGATTCTCAACATCTTACGACCACATAATCTAAAAATGATTCTCTTAAAAATGCAGCAACAGTTTTAAATCATGTGCTTTACTTTTTTGATTTTCTTGATTTCTGTGTCGTCATCGGTTGGGACGGCCGCTGGGCTGGAGCCAATCTTTTCGTTGTCTTTGAGCAGCCCGGCGATCTGCCGCGGAGGCAACCACAAGAAAGACCAATCATTCCCACTCACACACTTCTCCTCTTCTCACTTACTGTACCAGCATGAAAACAAAGTGACTGAGTCAACAGGACAGGACCTGTGAGCACTGTCAACACTGAGACATTAGCCTGACTAATCTGTGTTCATTTGGCTCGTACCTCTGCATAAATATTTATTTACATTGGTCATTTAAATGCAATATGTACCAAACTGTCCTGCATGTTGACGAGAGGTAAACAGGGTGTTAAAAAACAAAGACAGACTGGAGCTGCCTTGAACTGTTTGAAGCTAAGTGTCTCCATTTACTTTGTAGACGGCGAGAGTTAATTGTCATTGGGTTTCATAGAGGAGATGCAATATAAAACCGTGTTCATGCATATTCAGCACATAATTTGATTTCAAGCATCACATTTGCACATTAAAGTAAAATGACTATTTGATCTGAAGAACACAGCCGGGGGACGCTGCCCTATTGGAGGCATTGTTCCTGAGAGGAGGTGCAAAGTGGAGAGCGGTTGGCCCGAACACGTCTCTCTCTCTGTGACGGAGCAGGGCTTCCATTTCTGTCCTCAAACACGACTTTATACACATGAGACTAACGTAACAATAATCAGCATAGTCCAACATTTCTCCACTGGTTCAGCTGTTATTGGTTGTACTGGCAGGATGAGGAGGAGGAGGATGGGACGCAGACAATTTTTGGAAAGGAATGAGCGTGTGATGCAAGAAGAAGTGATATTGTAGTATTATTGCGCCAGTTCAGGACATCTATTTACAGCAGGTCTGACTGATATCGTATGTGGCTGCCACACATTTGTCTATAGATGGAAAATCCTGTAATCCTGGATATATTAACGTCCGCCATCAGAAGACCCAGTTCAGCCAAATCAGATACTCAGATAGCCCAGATAGATGCTCCTGAGTAGGGATGTAATTCAGGGCTACTATGTGTATCTGTTTAGATTACAGACATATGTGTATTTGGATCTACACCCCTGTGTTAACTTGTTTTTTGCTGCCATTTATACAGTATACATTTATACTGTATATGTACAAGTTACCATCCAACAAAATATACAGAATAACCCATAATAACCCAGAAATGACTTTGTAACAGTTCAAATCGTAAAATTAACTTTTACGACATAACTATGTTGCCTGATATGAGTTGGGCGGCGCCTGTTGCTGAGCTCCTGTTTCGTTTTGCCTCTCAGCTCAAGTGTGATAATGGGTTACATGTGGCATCTATTTAGTTCATGAATGATAAGGTAATAGCCATACAACCAGGGCTATGGGTGAGGTTAATGTGTATGTTATTAATAAACAACACGCACTGTGGAAATTCCAGAATGAGTGTGGCTGTGAGTTTTTGACTACTGTCTTCTTCCACCCTCTCAAAGCTACCTCAGCCATGAAATAAAAGCCTGCAACACATTCTCACTCCAACCTCGTCACATATCGATGTTTGGTCATGGACCTTCCACGTCCAGATGCAACATGAAAGGTACCCTGGATGTGTTGGTTGTTGAGGTTCTGGGACAAGTTCTGTCTGTTACATGCATTGTCGTCTTTCAAAATAAATGGACTACGTCAGTACAACAACGCAAATTGATGTTTGTTTTTTTCACTCCAACAACTAACGCACATGGCTAGGTTCAGGAATAAAAGAACAGGGTCTGGCTTTATAATCTTGCAGGATGCAAACACCGCTCTCCCGCGTGAATGTCAGTGTTTGAAAGTTGGGAGATGCGGATTCGCTCTCACGGGTGAAAACTGGTGTTTGTTGGACCCATCCACCACCCTTCCTGCCCACCTTACTCAGACATTCGCCATCTTTTGTTCTTGTCCTGCCATGCTTCCCATGACTATACTGACCATAACAGCGACTTCCAGCATATCATGCCGAAGTTAAAGGACAGCATTTTTCTTCAGTGTCTGATGCTGCAAGTCACTGCCCAAGTGCCGGATTTTGACGATTTAGGATTTTCTCCAATTGTGTCTGAATAAAAGCTGGGTAATGAATACGCCTCATGGAGATAGAACAGGAAGTATTAACAACGGGAAAATACAAGTCAGAGTTGCAGTGGACCATAATGCTTCTCTGTATGTCTGTTACATAACCGAAGAATTGACAATGAAGCCTCTTGAATCTTGAGTCTTGAATCTTGACCTTTTTTTTGCCCAATAGTATGAGATGGTTCCTAACTTCAGCTCAAGTTCCTTAAGGTGTCAGGCTTCAATATCTCATCATGAGGTTAAAAAAAACTGCGTAACAAATTTGGTGAGGACTGGTGGAAAGTTACTGAGGATGAATCTCAGCAATCTGTGTATTTATCTGTTTAGATTCTCACAAATCTTCATCAGGACAGTTGTGCGGATTTGTGTACTAGCAATTCCTGTTCATATTGCAGAGACAATAATCACCTGGGTTACTTTGATAAGGAAAAAAAAGATGATAATGATATAAGATCTTAATTTCTTTAAGGAGCGCCATTATTCTATTTTGAACATTTATTCTAAATGAACTTCAGAGATTCTGGCCCCGCTGTAAAGACGTGTGTTTAGATCTAACTGAGGTAGCAGTCTGAGAAGAAGAGGTGTGAAGTGTGTGGCAAATTGTGTCAATCGGCGAGGAACAGGGGGATCCAATATTCCTGCAAAATTCGGATGCTGTTCGTGTTCAGATCACATTATCTGTTGATATCCCAATAATGTATTTGCATTTGTTTACATCCCTACTCCTCAGCGTAAAGGCATCGCAGTGAATATTACCTCTGACTTAAGCCTCTCAATCTCTATTTCCCCATCTTCTATCTGTTGTCGAAGTTGCTTAGCAACTGTTTTCTCCGTCTCCACAATCTGAAGCAGATGAAGATACTTCTGCATGAGAGTCTCATGCTCGTTGGCCAAGTTTCTGTAACTGTAACACATGCAAACGCACACACATGCACGCACGCACGCACACACACACACACACACACACGCATAATTTTGTAGCCTGAGTAATGAATTCACATCAGTGTATGTAGTTTCATCTCTCATCAAAGCAATCAGGTTTTTCTTGTGAACAAAGCATTTTCTGTCATTCCTCATATTTTAACCCCACTTATGAAACCATGGCAACATCCCCTACAGACTGAGCAGTCAAAGATTACTTACCCTCCACTGACTAATTCAACTTCTAATTGCCGTGTCTGCACATTTCACTGATGTGTGCCTTTACCTGGCGTGTGATATTGCAGCCACCCATTCATCGCAGTCCTTTACATCTTCTGTGCGTAACTCGAGCGCCTTTTGGTTTTCATGGGTGAAGCTGACAGTGAAATAGTACTGAAACAAACGAGGAAGGGGGGGAAAGAAGGGTGAGGAGTTGTTGTTAGAAACAACAGGACTATCATTAACCTGACATGTTATATGTTCTACACAGAGAGGAACATTCATTATTGCATACCTCCTAGATAAATCTATTATATAGTGGCTTAACTGAAGCTTTGCCACTGCTTTTGTCTTTGTGTTTGTTCCACTGCCTCGTTGCCGCAGACATCAAGCGGGTGATTTAAAACCACACAGGGCCCGGGGAAGCCACATCTTCCTCGCCCACCAGTGCAATTGATGGAGCACACTGAGGGAAGCCTCCCCCAGCTCGGTTCCTGGGATGTCTCTGGTTCCCAGGAGGAAACGCCATAAGACATGGAGGCTGGAGCCACGGCCAATTACATAACTGAGCGATACCTGTTTCCTAGCAACAGAAGCTCAACTGAAAATTATTCATTATTATTTTTACTATTATTATTATTATTATTATTATTATTATCATGTCATTAATTAAGTCATTTCCTATGACTTCATGGATTACACATGGGGCACTGATAGGGACAAATTTTGGGTTTCCAAATTGTACAACGTATTTAGTTAGGATTTCCTCATTGGTAAGGAGCCATTCTGCATAATGAGTACTTTTGTTTGTGATACTAAATAACAGAGGTGGGACCAAGTCATTGTTTTGCAAGTCCCAAGTAAGTCTCAAGTCTTTGCACTCAGGTCCCATTTAAGTCCAAAGTCAAGCCAGGCAAGTGCAGAGTACTAAACTGAAACTTGATGACAGATAAATAATATGTTGAATTTATTATAATTTCTTTGCTCTTTAAAATTTGTATTTTTTTGTTAAAACAAGTGCCACTGATATTACTCATAAAAACTAGTGATGACTGTGCTTTCATAGCATATAGCATTATTAATCAGCACCACAATAACTTGGATTTTATGTCTCCATCTTGTCTTGTTGTATTTAATTCATTTTGTATCATTTTCTTCCCAAATTTGTAGGACATTTACTCTGAGACTATTATCCCTTTCAAGTGATATTGTGTGTTGTTGCATGATTTTTATGTCTTAAAATAAAAAGAAAAATGTCACAATTTTTTTGAACTGGTGCTAAGTCATGTAACATCAGTTCTTTATGGTTCTCTCCTGCAACTTGATTGGATGTCGTCAGATTGGTTCAAACAAAGTGGATCTGGGGAATTAAATGTCGACTTGCTGGGAATGAATAACGTTAATGGTAGTTGATTTAGGAATTAATTCATGGCACACTTTCTAAATAACATACTTCTTCATCTTTGAGCTTGGGGGAAGGTATCAAGTCATGTCAAAAGGCTCATGTCCAAGTGAAGTCAGGAGTCACTGGCGTATAAGTCCAAGTTGCAAGTCTGTTTTTATTTTGTCAAGTTGAGTCTGAAGTCATTAAATTTGTGACTCAAGTCTGACTTGAGTCCAAGTGATGTGACTCCAGTCCACCTCTGCTAAATAACATTTTGCTTTTAGTACTATTACTTAAACAAAATTTGAATCCGTCTGGTTAAATGACACAATCATTTAACTATTTGGATAAATAGAGCAAACATTGCCTTTACATCAAATATAGTAAAGTTTAATATTTGCGATGTGTTTTACCCTGCAGTAAAGTGTCTAAATAGTTGCTAAAAAATATCTGAAACACTGATAATAATTATCTCATATCAAAACGTAAAATATTTGCCCTCTTGGGTTTATATAAGGTTTATGAAAGCCTTTTTGATGAGACTACATATTGCTTATTTCAACTTTAAGAAGCAGTTATCCACGATGAAACCATATCACAACTCCCATAAGTGAAATGTCATCTTTCCTGTGGACTGTTCCAGCCGTGTTGAGGGAGACCAGACTCTAATCTTTGGCCTGCAGATGTTCAACAGGCACCTATCAACCTGCAGCTGATCATTATTCATGGCTGACTGCTCTTCCATCTTCACATTCATTAGGTATTCATCCTACCGTCAAAGAAAATCTATTTCTGGCAGAGAGGCATGCATGTTGTTGTAGTTTTCCCTCATGATCTCTCTGAGAGTGCGGTGAGTGTCTGGTGTGAAGCAGTGTTAAGCACACTGTCTGCTTCCTGCTTTGTGTTTAAGGCTGAGTCATGCACCTTTTAAAAATCATTACTGATCTTAACGAAGATATATGAGACTGATACGACATTTATAAAACGTATCATATGGATACATGTGTATTATTTGCTCATGAATTTATGATCTTGTATCATGGGGGCAACACTCACTTCTTGTCATTCTTGCTGTGCTGTGGATTTTTTTCCCCTCAATATTAAAACATTTGCTTATTTCTCCCCCAATAAAAACATGAAAATAACAACAGACTTTTATTTTGGCAAATTTAAAGATATTTACAACATATATTAGTGCATAAAATTCACAGTAATGCAGACAATGTAGTGTTTATGCCCACATTTTCTAGCAGAGGACCCCAAAACTCCCAATTTTACATATGTCCACCCCCCAATATTGAAATGAAACCTATGCCCTTGGTCTTGTATAATTGTTCCAGACAGATAAAGAGCACAGTTTTATTGCATCAATACTGTAGAAGGACTCTCTGAATCATATAATGAGATCTATACAGTAGTATATTCCCTGGAGGACTAAGTGTTGGTAATCACTTAGTTGCATCTGCTTTCATTTTAATGAGAATCTTTAGCCTTCTTCACTGGTACACATTAGTCAGACCTTTTGACTTACACAAAATCAACCATCTCCTGCTCCTGTAGCGTCTTGTGTTATTGGTTGAAGTGCTGCTGTTTCCCAGTGTGAGCGAGCTGTGTTTTCTATAAATGGACACTGACCCCTCCAAGGTACTGCAAGGAACAAATTTAGCCCAGATAGCGCTCGCCTTAATAGGAGAAGATGCGACACACTACTTCTCTCCTCGCCGTTACCCCGCCTCTTCCAACTGCATCATTCTTTAGGATGCAAATAAGGGTTGCCATAGAAACCTTGGGCTCAAACGCATTATCATTTTCACACTAACTGCATTTGAGGATAAATATAATGTGGGGATTATGGTGGATTGGTAAAACCACAAAACCCACAAATCCAGGTGGGGAGAGGAGATAGAGGCAATGTTGTCTTGCTCTTATTTGTCCCTGTTAAGGATGTTTGTTTGTTTGTTTGTTTGTTTGTTTGTTTACAATGAGAGGTAACTCTCGAGCAGCCTGTCATATCAGTCACATTAGTCATTCATTATTTGTGCACCTCTTGGAGCTTTTACTCTCTGCACGCAGGATTCGCAGAACAAAAGCATCTTCTCTCAAGTTCATCGTGAATTCAGCTCCATCCATGGATCAGCCTTTTTTTTCCTCAGCGTGTTCAAATTTTAAACAGCTAAATGCAGAGGAAACAACACTGCTGACAGAAATAAAAAATAATCCAAATTCTTTCAGGGGGGAGGGTTTTTAAAGCAAGCGAGGGAGCACAACATTAGCCTGTGTGTTGCATTCTGCTTCGTCAGCACAAAGGCAGCTGTTCACAGGAAGAGCCTGGACTCACTTTGGATTGCAGCTCTACCTACAGAGTCAGGCACAGAGCCTGGAGAGAGGAGAGGAGAGGAGAGCAGAGCCAGTGGCACTGAGGCATTATGTTCCTCCACTGTTTATTCACAATAACAATGTTAGCGGACCTGTTAACCTTTCTGCTCCTCGCTTTCATGTTTAGTTAAGAAGCAGCCACAGGAGATCTTTAAACTGAGCTGCTCCTTAATTTGCAGATATGTTTAAATGCACCCTGTTACATGTACGCTTTAAAACAATGTGAGATATCAATTAAAGATACCACTAATAAGAGGTGATAAAACAATTACAATCTATAATGCAAATCAAAACTCCAATTATTAGACTGAGCCATTTCATTCAGGTCATCTAGATCAGAGCTGACTGATCACTGGCACCCTGCTGTTTCAGCTTCAGCTGTAATTTCACGACTCCACCACAAGATGGAAACCATGAGGCAACAACTTTTTTTTTGCATGTTTTATTGGAAGGAGCATTAGGTATATCACTCTCCGCCCTAAAACGTCAAAAAGATGATGACTGAAAGTCAAAAGCAAAATATGTGGCCGACCAGGATGCATCACCCTGATAGGGACAGAATCCATTTGCATCACATGCACCACTAAAAACTGCCCCAGTAATATCAATAATAACAACAATAACACAGGATGGAGCTCGGCTTTGCTGCAACCTAAAGCAAAAACACTGCATAGCCCAGTGCCAGGGCTGCTGTAATATCATTAGGTGTTAATATTGTTACCTCATCATTAATGCCATGCATGGATTACATAACGTGCAATACAGCAATCTGGAACCTCGTGCTATTCTGCTGCGCTGGATTTGAGGTCATCATGCGATTGGATATAAGGAGAATATACGCATAAGAGGAGAAAAGCGCTTTGTGCCAGACTGAAATAGTTCAAAGGCGTTTGAGGCGCAGGAGCAAATTTTACACTCAGTGTTGCACCTTGTTCATATTTTAACATGAAGCCTGAAAAAAAAAACAATAAAGCAGTGAGAACCTGTGCGTGTGTGTGTGTGTGTATGCGCGCACGCACGCTCTCCATACCTGCTTTTCCAAACACTCCTTGGCTGACTGTGAAGGTTTGGGTGAAGGCGCCCTGTCGCATATGCATCCCTCCAACAGGTATAATCCCGAGGGTCGAGAGCTGGACTCGTTCTCAAAATAAAAGAGCACATTTTGTAACAAAGCAAACCACTTTGTGTGCCATTTCGTGTTGTCTGAGCTCTTTTTGCTCAAGCACCCTCGCCTCGTACCATCCTTTTTCGCCAAAAGCCCCAGGTAGGTGACATGACCATCATTAAGTCGTATTCCCTTCTGCATTTTGATGAGGAGACTTCGGCTGCGCAAAGGTGGATCGGTCGTTACATCCTTCTGAAGTCGCTCCAGAGGAAAATAAAATCAAGAAAGACAAGATGCTGACTTTCTGAATGCGGACAACTGGCAGCAGGCTGGTCCACTCTGTCCGACGCATTCACCGTGTTGGCATTTAAGTAAAAAGAGAGGAACAAAAAGAGCAGCACAAGTCCAGCATCCTAAAATCTTTTGTCATACTCCGTGCGCTTTGAAGGTCCACATTATCCGATACAGGAAAAAAAAGACGGAGAGGTGGGGGAGGGCGAGGAAAAAGAAAGAGTCTAAACAACGCAAGATGAGAGGAAAAGGGGTTCGGGGTTCGTCCTTTTCTCACATGAAATCTCCAGAAACCAGTAGGCTTGGTGCTGAGCTAGGCAGTGCTGGGTGAAGTCACATGACGCATGCTTGGGAAAGCAGATTTCAGGACCTTGGACAGGGACGTTTCAACAAGATGCCGCATAAGTTGACTTTCCTCTGAAGCCTACAGTAGCAAGTATTAAGGGTGCAAGAGAAAAACATGGAGGATGACAGAGAGAAATACACACTTTCATTGAAATCAGCAATGTAACAGGCTGCTAAATGAATCTGATTATCATTTTTATTCAGCATATGGCAAGGCAAGAATTTGAGGTGGTTACATAAAACACTAAAACTTGCTCTATGACCTGGAGGAGTCATTTTTTGGTGCAGTTTACCCTCTATTTTTAGTCCACAACTTGAAGTCTGAGCAAAGATCTTTAATGAATTTCAGTTTAAAGGCTATGGTGTGTATCCTGGCTCTTGGCTTACTGACTCTTTAAGAGCTTTCAACTGCATGTCACAGTCTTCATCAACAGAGTGCAGGTGAATGACCCTTGAGATGAAATTATTTTGTCACACATCTCAAGGTCAAGAGTCAGCTTCAATGATGAAGCAACACAAAGGACCAAACCGGTGTTTTGAATGTTTCCCCATTTACAACAAACCCAACTACAGTAAATTAAAAGCCTGGTCCCAGTTAAACGCTCAGTCCTTTTTACTTGCCCAGTGTTACATCACATTTAAACTGTACTTAATTACATGCTCTGTGATTAATTAATCTAAATTAATCACATAAATCAATTTTTGCTGTGAAAGTATTTCATAAATTTCAGTTCAAATGAATTTTGGCAGATGTGTCGTAGTTGAGCTGCTGGACACAATTGTCTCCCTGTTCTCTATCACCCAAACTGGTCTGCAGTCCATTTTGTAAGACAGTTAGTTGGTCACAGGTAGACTTATGCAGGATTTATACTTCTTTGTCGAATCGACGGCGTACCTACGATGTAGACTCTGTGTCGACATAGAGCTTACGCTGTACCATATGCCGTAGCCTGACGTGCACCTCCCCAGAAATGTAACTACACGTCCTGGTGACGCAGACCTCCTGTCTTTTTTTGTAAGCTGAAACTATTTCACTCAGTGGAAACAAAGCTTTTATTTCCTTTTATTTCACAGATAAGAAACAATAAATTGTGAAGACAATAAAGCCTCCACAAAAATAGCATTTTAAGTCTTGTGTGTAATTTATACTTCAGGGATTTATACTTACGGATATGTCCTGGCTTCGTATGAGCAGAGGAAATCTCCGCTCCTCACTAGGCTAATCAATACAATGTAAAATGCCACTGACTTGTGCTAAAAACATTAGCATGTTATATTTGTGGTGAAAATGTGTCCAGTAAGACAGGTGCTTTGTCTGTGAATGCTGCGAGTTATAGTGAAGCTGATTTGTGTACTTGTGTTCGAAATTGTCTCTATTAAGCCATGTTTAATGTGTGTTTTGAATCAACTCAACTTGACAGTATTTCACAGAAACCCCGCCGCTGACTAGTGTTTTGGAGGTGTAACTGCAGAGTGACACAGACACACCACCTCACAAGTATAAATGCTCACAAAGGTGTAAGTGACGTGTGTAGGCTACGACGTAAGGTCCGCCTCACGAGTATAAATCCCCCTTTAGGTTTGCGTCTGAACGCCTGGTAGAGTGTGGCTGCTAGTGTTAGCATCAGAGCCTGTGCTAGCTAAGACCTTCAGGTTCGCTGCTAAATGCTTTTCGTTGAGGGGATATTTCAGGCTTGCAGTACCCTGATGGTATGAAAAATCCTTACCACAGAAACTGCAGAGAACGGTGCTCCCATCAAAAGCTCCATCTGGGTGTTTTTTTAAATGTAAAATGTTCCATTCACAGGGACAAGCAGCGTTGTCTCATCTGCCTCCATCATGTGACAAAGACTGTAATTCATTCAGATTTACTGGCATGGCAAACAAGAGAGCCAAAAAAAGAGGTGATTCCCTATCTCTAAAGCTGTCATAAAATCAGAATATGTGTCCATTCCTTGATTAACCGGTAAGTCATTTATATTCCTTCAGTCCGTAAGGGTCCTCAGATTAAAAGAATCAAAAGTGTTCTTCATAAAATTGAATCCAAATGAGTTTTGTCTTAACAGAATAAAGTGGTGTTGTGTCAGTGTGCCGGGTGCCATAACCCTCAGGTGCTGTAAAATGATTGTCTCTTTCTGATGTCCTGTCTCTCAGAGCTAGATCAAATGAATGATTTGATAATTGATAATGATCATATGATGGTAATGAAGCCTATTTTGATACAAATAATATTCATACTGGTTTACTGGTATAAACAATTTGGTTGTATGTCCCATCTTTGCTGAGCAACAGTTTTGTGTGAAAGAAATTAAAAGCCTGTCCCAAGTATAGGCCTGTTGAGTTCAGTGATTTAAGCAGCCAAGATTTGATGTTTCTCTGACATTAGCATGTAGCCATATGTAGCGGTGTACTTGTAGCCAGTGAATGAAGAAATGAAGAAATGAACAACATCGACAACCAAGATAACATCTTTCCCAGCCATTAGCATGTAGCTACTTGTAGCAGTGTAGGCTATGTAATGTAAACACTTGCAGTAAGGTGGCTGGAGCAGATGACCAAAAGCAAATCCCCTGTTGTGGCCTACCTTGGAAATTTTTTTCATTTAAAAGTTGCAAATAAACAATTATATATATTTTCTGAGAGGTTTTTTTAGATTTATTTTTAGCTGTTGTGTCATCTGGTTTTATTTCAAGATTAATAAGAAACACATTTTCAGATTACGGAAACTCAATAGATCTCATTCCGTTAATATACTGTTAACCTTGGCTCTCAACACTGTATCCAGCTTTTGCAGTACAGGGTGAGGCAGCAGTTGATAGGTCAATTACTTAAAAAGGGTAATTGCAAAAAAAAAAAAGAGAGAGAATTTGCATGGTGAGCATGTTTGAACTGACACAGACTTGTGTGTCTCAGTGGTTACAGAGCTGCACCATAAAACATGCTCCAGCACACAGCCAATATGCCTCTTTGAGCACCCAATTTGTTTAAAAGGCACAGGCTCTAATCTGCTGCTGTCAGTCCTCCGGCTACTTCTCAAAGGGGAGATTTATTTATTACTCCATCTCCATTGTTATCTGTGCTCCCTCTGATCTATTCTGCCATACACCCCTGCAGGCGCTGCAGCGTTCTTCCTTTAACAAGACCTTTTTTTTCTTCAATTAGTCACTCACTAGTTAGATATTAACTAAATATTAAAATAAATAAATAAATAATACAGGTGGTCAGTGAAACTACAGTGTTAGCTACATGTGATACAGCTGAGCAATTAATGCTGCCAAGTTTTGAATAGATTTGTATAGACACACGTGTGAGAGGCTGATAACACTGTGGGTATTTTGGGTCTGTACTGTGTGAGCCAAAGTGCAACACAACAGAGCTGTTGTGCTTAATGTGGGGAAATTCAGTCCATCCTGCTCTGTGGATCATTGAATGTTAAGAGGGCAGCGAGTGTAAAATGAAAGTAAATGTGGACATGCCATACTGACATGGTGGGGGCATCTGTTTGTACATTGTGGGGACTCACCTGCCTTCTGGGGACAAACAAGTCCCTATAATGTAGATCATTACAATTTTGGGTTGAAGACTTGGAATAAGGTTAGGCTAATGTAAGTGTCATGGAAAAACTGATTTAATATAAATGTATTTGAAAGCCATCATGTATAATAATAGTAATTGTACAAATGTGTGATTCATCCAGAGTCATGGTTTAGGAACTCTCAGCCTCAGATAACCTCTCTGTCTGCATGCAGGAGTGTCCGAAGGTTACGATACTACAAGACGAAGACCTTGTAGATGTTTAGACTCCAATGTTAGACACATCTGTGAGACGTGTGAAATACACTATACAAAGCTGAATCATTGCTCTGTTACTTTAGGTTTTTGGTACTGCTGTGTCCATGCATACATGTTCGACCATGACCTCCTCTGATGTCAGATTTGTATTGTATTAAACATACATTCAAATAAGATCAACTGTGGCTCATTGAGTTTATTTTATTATTCATCACAATGATGACTGGCCAAGAGTACAAGTTTTACCACATCAGCAAGGGTCAGGGCAGGGTTACGCAATCTGTGGCTCCAGAGCCGTGTACTGCTCTTCAACCCATTCTCCAGTGACTTCCTGTGTCTTTGGCTAGAAATGATATGGAAATTAATACCACTTATTTTCTGATATGTCAGTCTTCAGTTGTAATTGTTGTAAGCCTAAACTGATTCTTATATTCTCCATCTGTAAAAAGTTATACATGAAATAAAAAAATTATTAAACATTTCATTCACTAAAATGTGAATCATAGGACTATGGCCTGGTGCCTTTGCCTCTAAATTTTGATGGACCTCAATAGCAGTGGCAAGTTTTGAGTCTCCCTAGTTAGACTACCTCAGGACTTTGAATCCCCAAAAAGTCTCGCAGGAAAATAGAGAATATAAGGACAGATTTGCGTGCTATCATAACAAACGCTTCAAAATTAAAGTAACAAAAATCATAAATAGTGCACTGCAGAATAGTCATGTTATGGTAAAACATATTTATGAATGCTAGTTTAGACCTATTAGTAATGCTGATAGGATAATTTAGACTCAATAGGCTGTGTTGCCTTCATTATACAGCTTAAATATGTTTTGCACCTCCAGAAACACTTTTTTTCTGGCCAAAAATAGCTCTTTGATAGTAAAGGTGGCCAACCCCTGGGTTAGGGTATGGGTCAGACAACTAGTGGATATGGTTAGGGTTAAGTCTCCAGGAAATTAATGTAAGTCAAAGTAATGTCCTCTTTAGTGATGGAAATATGACTGTGTGTGTGTGTGTGTGTGTGTGTGTGTGTGTGTAGTTAAAGTGATCTAAAGTGATCAGCGGCCCCTCAGTAGCTTCTGTCAAACTTAGACTCAGCGTCTCTGCTGGGGGAAACATTTCACTGTGTGTTTATGTGTGTCAATAACAACTGATACAGGCGTATTTCTATTCATATGAGAGGAACTGACATCTGTACTGTTCACTTTTTCAGCATGGAGAATTTTTCTCCCATAAATAACTGTTCATTGCATTGAAGATGGTGTATTAATATAAAGAATTTAGTGAAAACATGTTTATTGTATTTTTTCATCACTGATTCCTCTTGTTTTTTCAATTCAGTGACTAATCAATTGCTCAAAAAATGCAAGACAATTGTGAAAAATGCTAAGCTGTTGTCCAACCAGTATACTCAATGTATAATGATATTTATAGGTGCAGATTTCAGGGGGGTGCAGGGGACAGGTCCCCTTAAATGATTAAAACATGTGCATTTATCATCACCAATAAAAACATAAGAGTAGCAGAGGACTTTTATTTCAACAAATTAAAGACACTTACATCATAAATGATGCGCAAAAGGCACAATTTGGTGAAAAAAAATTCACCAGAATGAAGCAAATTCAATTTCTGATCCTAAAGATATTCTGACAGAGGACCCCCAAACCCTCCGTTTCATATGTGTACCCCTCAGCATTAAAATGATACTTACACCCTTGATGATATAAATCAGACAAAAGCACTAAATTCTCACATTAGAGAAGCAGAAACCATCAAATATTTGCCATATATTGCTTGATAAACAATAACTCAAGTAGGATCAAGTCCCAAAATTAAGGCACATTTAATTGAATTGAAAGCAGAAACCTAATGGTTTTTATTCATGAAAATGGGAAATGTATTTAATGTCCAGGTCATTAGTATGTATGAATTGTATTTGGTTACAAGAGAAAACATGAAAAATGTAAAAACTATGTAAAAAGTGCACTTACAAACAGAAATGAAATATTAAAATATTCAATTTGATTTACATTAATTTAAAATAGGGAAACCCAAATATTCCCTAAAAGCTCAAACTATATGTGATGTGTCCACATGTTGTTTTTTCACATGCTACACTTGTGACATCTCGTCAGATATGTGAAACAAGAGGGGAGAAAAACTACAAGAGTCATGCATCACTGTCAGCCTTGGTTGACATTGTGATCTGTGTCCGTGTGTGTGTGTCCGTGTGTGTGTGTGTGTGTGTGTGTGTCAAATGGTGTTTTCTGTAACAGCTCGTAGTGCTGTCAGTGCTCAGCAGAGGATGCTGCCGTGGTGTCCTCGTCCTTCCCTGAGCCGCCTATGAAAAGGCTCCAGTCCTAATTACATGATCCACCAGGCTTCTAATTCGCCATACTCCTCTCAAATGACATTTACTAATTACTCCTTCCTTTTTTAGAAACAGCTCTCTGGATTTTATCCAGGCTCCCTCATGCTCATTGTCATGTAGGAACAAACAAGTTGGCTGTTGTGGCAGTCACAGTCTATTTGATTGAAAGTGAGTAAGCAAACATACAAACAGACATCTGAAATCCCTTTAAAGCATGATGTTGTGTTAAACAGTCTGGATTATCTGTACAGAGGAATTAAATAAAACCAGAGAGATGTTGGGGGGAAATCTGCAATGCAGTAATGCTGGGACAAAAGCGGAGTAGTGGGAGCCCACACAACTTCTTCAAAGAGGGCAACCAGTGATGCTTGAGTCTTAACTGCACAATGTCATCGGTTGTAGTGATATTATGGAGCCATGTTCACGCTGTATGCAAATGACCGCCATGTGTGCTATTGTTGGACAGAAAATTAATAGATCCATGTGAATGATAGTGCATGGGAAAAGAGATTTTTTTTCTTTTGAATATAATTCCCAGACTCTTTGATAGATATGAGACCTGTGGATAGCCTGAGTGTCAGACTGAAGTGCCCAGAACCTTCAGTCTGACATTGCCTCCATTGAAGGCGATTTACAAAGGGGAGGGACTTTGATTTTTCCCTAACCAATCAGTAGAGATCAATGACTCATCCAGAATCTGACATCATTAGTATCCATGCCTTGGGGGTGCCGAAAACAAGTGAGCATTGCCCGTTTAAAATGTCTCCGTCGTTGTGCACGCCCAGCTGCATCGCCGTTAAGTCCAGTTTAGCAGCTTCCTTAATTTGGTCCTCCATTAACACGAGTAGTGGCGAAATACCTCGATAGGATCGTTAATGTGGTCTGTAGGATCTGTAGCGGTCGCCATTGTTGCTATCCTCACCAGTTACCCACCAGCGCACAGCTTGACATCAGCGTGGCGCTGATTGGCTAATTGCTAGAACCGCCCCCACCCCCGGCGTTCATTGGTCCGTCCATCGTTTGAACGAGATAAATCGCAAATTCATTGCAGTATGCCAGACCAGAGATGCAAGCCTACTCAGTTGAGTGGGCGGGGTCTATGGTCTGGAACCAGGCTAACCTGTGGATGCTTCAATACTTCCTGCCCAATGCATGCTGGGAAACCCCCTGGCCAGTGGCATGCACAGGCTCTGCAGCTGAGGTGAGGGCTATTCTAAAAAGTTTACTAGTGGTTAATAAATCAATCACTGTTTGATAGATTGTTATGCACCATTAATAAGAAAATCTTTAGTGTAGAAAAATTACTTTTGCTGTTGTTTCTCCTCCTCTTTAACCTGTTTGAAACCTGAGCATATTGGCTTGAACTGGCCAAGATGGTGCCCATTGTGGCTGACATATTTGCTTTGCTCTCCTGTCACCATTACTTGAATTGATTTCTTTCAAAAACATGGGAAAAAAGCAATGAGCAACTCAAAAAGAAATTATCCCAAAATTAACAAGATATTAGTAAAGTACAAAAGTGAAAGGACAAGGAAATTACCTAAAAAAAAGGGGGGAAAGAACTTAAAAAGAATTATAATAATTCTCTACTATAAACATGTAATTAGGATAAATATGAATATAATTTTCTGGACATTTTTCCTGGCTTATTTTAAATAATTTTCTAAATCTACTAATTTCTTGGAATTTGCAGGACATTTCTTGCCAAGTTGCTCATTGTCTTTTTCCCATGTTTTCAAAATAAAACCAAATTGCTCTACATTCAATAGTTTAAATAGACTTGTGAAAGGCATCTGAATGCAGCACAAGAAAGCTGATGTAAATCCAGGTTTTAAAGGGTTAATCGTGACATGATTAAAGCTTTTAAACATTTCCTCATCCGTGAACGTGATTTCCGCCTGCGTGACATCACATAGATTTTCATCAGCACTGGTGTTAACAATGAAGACAACAATTCCTGTGATCCCAACTTCCTTCATGAAATCAGTGAAGTTTGTCTTTTGATATTATTTGATTAAGACACCCTTAGCAGCAGAAATTACATATTCTGTGTTTAAAGAGCTACAAAGATAATTCATGTGTCATGACCCCTTTTTACACAGAGATCACAAATGGGCTGCATTGAAGACCCTTTATTATGCTGGCTTTGCTTTTTTAACACAGAACCAAAAAAACGCAAGCGTCATGCTGATGGGTGCAATGTGTAACACAACAGTTTCAGCCACTAGTGTGACATATAACATATGTATTGGGTAGTGCTTCTTAAATAATAACAATGGCAAGAACAACCATTTACCGTTCCTGTTATATGGTGGCTGATCTTGTCCTTTGCTCGGAGGATAGGCAGCTCCCTGACCTTATTGTCTCCCCAGTCTGTGGACATTTTCAATGCCTTTTCCTCTTTCTTGAGTTAGCTGCTAACTGCTTTTTAAATCTCCTGGCGGTGTCGCACACATGACACATCACTGAAATGTCACACCTGTCTGGTCCTGCTGGCCGTCCCTTTTACAGAGACATCGATTTGGTGCTTTTACTACCTTGACCGTAAGCTTAAAGGTGACAAAAAAAAAAAAGGCAGTGTAAAAGGGGCTACTGTGTAAGAGGAAAAGCATCAGCCCAAACATTGATCTTATTAATGATCTTTAAAGCATTAATCAGTATGAATAAAGCCATTAGCTATAACATGAAGGGCTTGTTTAAAAGTAGTAGGGTTAATTTTTACCCTCAGGTTGCATCAAAGTGGGACTTGAACTAACAACCTGGGCACTTTAGGGAGCCCTTGGGCAGCTCAAACACCCCTGAAGTTGCCCACTGAATGGTTTAATGCATAATTGTTAAGTATGATTAAGGACAGCAATCTTGGAAGAGAACACTTGTGGTTGAATTAGAGGCTGTGCAAACATCCTGTTTTTTTTTTTTTTTGCCATCAAATTAACATACTGCTGAAATGTTTCATTTTCTGTTTGTCTCTATTTTTACAGGCCGTGCTGAGTTGCAATACAGTACAACACGGTTTGGGGACTTTAACTGGAATGGAGGCTGACATGTCTCGCTGACGGTCTCCAATGTGGCAGGCAGGCATTGCTCCCACGGCTGCTCCCTCTCAACTCAGGCTGATTCTCCTGTGTCAAGACCGGTTAGCTGGCCTGCCACTCACAGCTCATGAGTGGGGGAGTGGGAGAAACTGGACCCACCAGACACTGGCTGCATTATATTCAGGCAGTGCAGTGATACTACTGGCCATGGCACACAATATCTAACCTTCAAATCACATGTGTTTCGCAAGTTACATTTTCAGGACAAATACTTTGCTTGTCGTCTTGTTATCAGAGCTGGCTGTGGCCATGTGTTTGTTCACTGACACTCCCATCGCTTACAACTGTTGTGTAACAGCGCAGAGATGTTCCAGCATCCCCCAGGGGCCTCTGAGTCTTGGTCACATGTGGGCTTGCGCACATGCAGATTTCATGTCTGCCTGGGTGAGCCTTCACCACCCGGAAAGATTTCGCTTTTATTTACAGTTTACCCTCACATCAGCCACTTTGATTTGCTGTCTGGTGTTGTGTACTGAGATGACCACACAGAGCCACCAGGCTGTTAAGTAAAGCCACATGGTGACACTGAAGCACATGTATATACATCATATCCTAAAGCACAGTCAACTCTAATATGTGAATAAAGTGTATTCCCCTTTTATCTGAAAACACGCACCTTTTTACTCCACGTGCATGATTCTATTTTTTGCAGCCACCGATGAAACAGCGCGTACTGTTTGAGTACTCTATTTTAGGAGCTGGACATGAATTATAGAGCGAAGTGGCCAACAATGTGTATTGCATTCCCTTTTTACTGACCTGAGTGCACCGAGAGAGAGACGCGTGGAGAGTGTCTGTGATGAGTGACCATGAGCTGCTCTTGGAGTGTTGGTGGGCTGTGTGATGGCAGAATCCCAGCTCTTGGCAGCGGCCCAGGCCATTGTGATTTGTGCTCGCTGCTGCCTACAGGGTCGCCACCTGGCTGCCGCTTTCTCCAATCTCCCTGGGTTACACAGAGTGCATCCACAGCAGGTCTGTAATTGAATTTCACACATGTCACAGTCAGCTTAACTGTGTTTTCTGCAAGGTGCGTGCACCTTGGAAAATGTAATCTTGATATGCTTGAGAATGATCGTGATGAGGGAAAATGTACTTCAGCTCCACTGCACACTTTGAACTACTGTTGCTACAGTAAATGTATTAAGAACAGTAAAAATCTGTTGCGTAAACACTCGAAGGGTTGACCTTGACCTGCCAGAGGTACGCCATTATCAGGATGTAATATTAATCTTCCATAGCTTCTCCTGTAGAGCCACAGGCTTTCTTCTTTGTTGCCTTTTCATAGTTTCTGAAGCCCTGAAGGGACAGTTCTCCTCAAAATCTCAAACACGTATTTTTCCTCTTACCTGTAGTGCTATTAATCAATCTAAAGCCCAGTCGCCAGAGGAAAATGTTGGCAGTATACTTTTGACTTGCACGGTTCATACGTATCGCATCAGTGTTTCTAAAATGATATACGTAAATTGAATTTGGCATATGGCAGTGAATGGGAAAGTGGATGACATGTCACCTAAGATGGCTGCCAAGCTGTGGACTACTGTTTGACACCAGAAAACAACAAATCTGGTTGTGTTTTAGCGATTCGTTTGTAGCGACCTGTCTTTGGGGATAGTGCTTCAAAAAGCTGTTGTTTTTTACAGACACGTTTCATATGTTTACCACAGTGTTGTTGAAAAGTTAAGTTTTAAGATATCAGCTACATTTTTATCCAAGGTTTGAAGAAAAGTTCAATGCCAACATTTTTACTGGTACAATCTAGACTGTTTTGGTGTAAGTTGCCGTGTGTTGGAGTTGTCTGCCTTCTCTTGAATGTAATGGAACTAGAAAAAAAAAACACATTTGAAAAACTCAACAACAATGTCTCTTTACAGAAATCATGACCCTGTTATTCAAGATAATCCACAGACCTTACTGTGAGCAGTTTCATATAGGAACTACATTCTTTCTACCGAACTACAATCACCAGCTGAGCTGTAATGTTAGCTAGCTCAGTGGTACTAGGTGAGCTAGCAGTAAACACACACTTCCTTCTGCAAGGTGATATGGTTAGTGGGCGTAGTTTGGTAGAAAGAAAACAGTTCCTACATGAAACTGCTCACAATAAGATCTGTGGATTATCTGGAGAAACCAGGTCTTTATATCTGGAAAGAGACATTGCTGTTGAGTTTTTTGAGTTTTGGCGCTTTGAGCACCACACACCGAGTGCCATTTAGTTTTATCGTATTCAAGAGAAAGCTGACATCTCTACGGCCAATATCTCCAACACTCGGCAACTCACACCAAAACAAGATTCATATATAGCACTACAGGTAACAGGAAAACAATGTAGTTTTGAATTTGTGGTGAAAATGTCCCTTTCACAAACGTGATGAATCCCCTTTTGTCCCACTCTGCAAGAGACTTTTTTTTTTACCTTCCTTGCAGACGGTGCCTCCTCTCAGGTTGTGTTGTATGCCATATACATGATCAATACAGTGGATATAAGGTAGCCTATACAGTAAAGTAGATAGGTGAGGTGAGGTGTTTTGGGTTTGTGTCGGCCAATTCAGGTGAAGGAGGCAGGATGTGAACACAGCCTGAGAGGAAGGTCTGTCTGAGAGGTGAAATATCCCCTGTGTGTTGAACATTACAAGCTGTCCTTTCAAGGTATCACAAGATCTCTCTCAACTTCTGAGCTCCTTAAAAACATTTAAATAGTGACCTTATTGGTTGAGAGTCTTTATAACCTTAATAACCTTTATACAAGACACTAACTTTGACGTCATCATACAGTTAGAAGTGATTTTTCTTTTCTTTTTTCTTCTGAATAATCATCACAAAATGATTGAACAGAAACACTGAAACAAACAAAAAAATGTGCAAATATAATCGTAAGCAACTGTACTGTAAAAGCTGAGAATGATGCATTTCTGAGGATATTCGAGCAACATGTAATTGTTTTTTTTTTAGCCTGTGTAGCTGTATTCAAAGACATTGTTCAAATTTTCTACTTTACAGTTGGTGGCGACTGAAAACAAAAGAAAACACATTCATAAACAGTGACACAATTTTGTGAAAATGAAGAATTTACAGAGACAAAAAAATGATTGGTAACTTTACTGTTGCAATTGAAAAGTCTCTTGTCGCTGCAGTATGAACTGCAGCAGCTGTGGTTCTCCACAGGTTCAGAACTTGTTTTGCTCTCATAGTCCTCATTCCTATTTTTGTGTTTGCACTTCCACTTAACTGGAATCTTCAGACAGCGGTTTCCATCCCTTCTCCTCACTGTACAATTCTACATAAGACACAAATGCTCGCCTCAAAGTAGGCCAATTACCAGTCACTATGAATAAAGACACTAATGCAATGTGGCAGAGCCCGAGAAGAGCCGCAAAGGCAGGGTGTCTTCCTTCAGCTAACATGAACTCAGAGGGGACATGTAAACAAGTCCCTCCATTACATAATCAGTCCTTTTCTCCTTGAAGCATCTTCTCTTATTTTACACACCCATTCCCCGTCATGTCTACTCTCTGCTCGCTGGCTGAAGCAGAGACTTAATATAGACTCAATATTTAGTCTGTGCGTATGTCCATCCCCCCCAATAAAACATGAACATAGCAGAGGACAATTAATTTAAAGTTAAAGACATTTACTCCATAAATTTCACAAATCGGTGAAAAAAAAATTCAGCAGATTGCAGGGAATTTTTATATAGTATTTGGCGTTTTTAAAAAAATTCTGGCAAAGAACCCCCAAACCTACGTTCTTGCACCACTGGATGGATCGGCACAAAATTTTGAGTAGACGTTTATGGATCCCAGACATATCCTAATGACGTTGATGATCCTCTGACTTCTGAACTATCAAAATTTTAATTGTCAAGTCAATTTTTTGAGGATGTAAAGCCCACAAATCACACATTTCTGTAAAGCATACAAGACCCTTTATCTTTAGACCGTTGATTGAGATTAAGAAAAAACTCCCCTGTGTGTGGAAAAGACCAACCCAGCAAAATTACATTCTGAACAATTACTCGTCACAGCCCACATTTCCCACATTTTCCCCAGGCTCCTTCATTATTGCCATTTTCCACCCATCAACCAGATGCCCTCTGACTTTAACTTTCCATCTGCCTCACCCATCTACTCACCTGTTCCCACTTCCCTCTTCTGCTCTGCCTCCGCCCACCTCCTCACCTGCATCTCATTCCCTCATCAGCCACTCTCCACATATACTGTCTCAGATCCTTTGTTCTTGTTGCCACCACACAGATGGCATGCAACCGTCACTCCACCATGAAGACCTGGAACTCTTTGGCTTATGATGAAATACCTGAAAAACTTATGACACTCCCATCTGTCTCAGCAGTACGTTGGGTTTGCTGCTAATGAGCAAATGTTAGCGTGTTAACACACTAAAGATGGTGAACAGGCAAAGCATTAAACATCAGCATGCTGTTGTTGTCATTGACGACGTTTACATGCACAATATATTCTGGTCTGAGCCCTTTGTCCTACTAAGCTTTTTACATGACTAATGAAAATAAATTTTCCACAAATATTTCTGTTTACATGCAGCCATGCATACTCCAATTAATGTAAAACACCCCCAGGATATATGTCCTTATAAATACTTAAAATCTGTGCATATACAAAAAAATTTTTTTTTTAGTTTTTCACAATGTGTAAAAGCAGGTGTGTTTCTCCTTCCAAGCAGAAATGTGGCCTTTTCTTTTGGGTGTGCAACTCTACTCCACATCCTTGCAAACTGTTGGCTTGTGTACAACGTAAACGACACACAGAGCTGACTGTAAACGGGCAAGAGACTAGCGTCGCAAACAGTGGTTAAAATCCCAAGTGAGGCGCATATTTCGAATCTGCTGTGTACATGTCCAAAGAATAGTCCTGAAACCAGAATAATGCCAGCATATCCCACGTCAGAAAAAGGCCTAATTCCAATTATAGGCCTACAAATGGAAAATGCTGTTGACATGACTCCTGTCAGTTTCATAATACTGTCATATTTGGAATAATTGTTGAATTTTAGTGTGAATGTAAACACGGTATACACATAAACATTTTTTTTTTTTAAAACAGACATTCTCCGCCTTTGCTTAAAAAAAAATTCTGTCCATGCGACCTTCGTTTTACAAAACTAAAACACAATGACTCCACACGGTGCTCTGGAAATACAAAAGTTTCACGTCCACTCCTTATTGACAACAATCATGGTGGTTTGACCGGGCCTGACCCAAAAGTGTCATTTCTGGTGGACCAAATAACATTGGGTGCAGATGGCAGACGGCTCTGTTCATCCATGAAGTGGTGCAGTAGAGCTAAGTTTGAGTGTAAAGTAGTCATTAGGAAATGCACAAAATGAGGTGATGATGTCATAATTTCCCAAACACTCCATTTTACGTGTCCACACAAATACACAATAACTTCAGTTTTGAAAAATATGCACTTTAGAAGGCCTGTGTGTGGATGAGAGGTCAAAACATGGAGGAAAAAATATGTTTTCAGAAATATCCGTATGTATGTAGACAGGGCCTTAGACACTGTGTTACCATGCTAACGTTAGCATTTAGCTAAAAGCACTCCTGTGGCTTAGTATGGCCTCAAAGAGCCGTTAATATGGCTGTAGACTGTTAAGTCTAAGTCAGTTGAAAAGGAGGAAATGGCTTATGTGGTTAGAACTGCATCCACATACAACAGCAGGAATTACACTAACCTCTTTCTCTAAAACTACACTTGAGACTTAGATTATACAGCACAATGCATTATGGAAAGATTGTCTGAATCTCTGCTATATTATTTGGTTTGGGTGTTTAAATGACTAATATGAGAAACAAACAAATTGCCACTGCAGCAGGTACATGGCCCCCGTGATAGTCCGACTGTATCCACTGTCTAAATGAAATGAGCACAGGAGACAGTTGTGCCATAACGGGTGGCAGGCACAGATTTCATCTGGAGGAACAGGGGCGATGAGACGGCCCGTAGCAGGGGTTATTGCCAATACGGTCTCCGCAGCACTCAATCACTGTTAAATTAAATCTAAGGATGACAGATGCTGCCAATCAGCGATGGGTTAGTGAGGTCAAATTAAGATCCATATGCTGACCTTTTCCTTGGCTGGCTCCTTTCAGAGTGCCTATCATCAGGGCTATCAATAGGGACTAATGAGCCCTAATGGTCAGATCCTGGCAGAGTACCATCGCTAACACTACAGCCCAGTGCTCACCAGGCCCAGGCAAGGTTATACCACTGTTGACGAGTGCTCTCAATAAAAATGCTATTATCTCAGCTCTTGCAGTGCATCAACAGCTCCTTCAACACCATCACTCCAACCAGCATAAACCCATCTTCAGGCTTCTTCAGTGTATTGGTCTTTTTCTTCTTCTCCGGGTGATGGCACAGATTCAAAGGACAGGGCTGGAGGTATTCTATTTTTTGTTGTTGTTGTCAACAAGTCTTGTAAAATGACCAAAACCAGTATCGTCTGTGTTGCCAGAGCCTGATACATCTTATTCCTTTGTGTCAAGGACATTTAATGTTGTCCAAATACATGCTTCAAATGTCATCTCCCAATTTAGTAGCTGTTTTCAGTTGCCATCTGTAGCATAGATTTGAGGTAGTATGGCTGTACTAAGTACATGTAGGAGTAAAGGAGGAAGGCAGGTGACATACAAAGAGCAACAAAGTCATTGTACGGAGGAGGTGAGGGTGGGTGGATGGGTCAAAGAAACCCGTAACGACAAGTGTGTTTGTGTCTTGTAAGAAACCAAAAGTCAACTTTGACATATTTAAGACCTCTGGAACACCGCTCAGTCATGCTTCCAATTTTTCCCAGTGGCCACTCGTGGTATTGCAGTGAAAAAATCACCTGTGGTCCAAAAGGCATTTTCTTCATAGACCACCATTGTAAAAGAGATGTCTGTAAAACTGCTGACAGGACACCTTGAACTGCAAGTTCAATTATGACTCTTTCTGTTATGAATTTTTTTAACTGGCTAATCAGTGTCTAGAATCCATCTTGTTGGTCGTCATGTTTCCCTTTTCAAATGAAGAATACAGACTACCGCCACCTGCTGGTAGGAATGGCTATTTCCTCTCATGGACGTGCAGAACCTATGTGCTTGTTGGCCACTGGCTGTAGTCTTTGTGATGTGTTCAGATGCAACTTTTTGGCTGAGACTCATGCAAAATGAGGCAACGCAACAGCTGACCTTTATCGCCACTAGTTCTTTGATGTCGGTTTGGTGCGTCTGGATCTTTTGGACGTATGTAAATCCATTTTGCTAGACGTTCCTCTTGTGGTGTTTGTCGGTTACAGACGATTGTGATTGGTCTTGGTGATTTCACACGCCAACCAGCACAACTGTGCTGACCTTCCCACACCAGAATTAAAATTGTACCTGCCACAATCATCGGCTTGCCACCCTTGATTTATATTTGTTTATCAAACTGCTGCCCTTTCCAGTCTGCTGCTAATGAGATACAGATCATTAGGTGTTCAATTTGTCATTCATTTGTCAGGCTTTTTTTGTGGGACATGTTCAAGAAACAGTGTGAGAAAACATTTTATCATGATAATGACGATGAAATACAGTAAATTAATCATCCTTTTGCTCCTTCCTCTTTTTCGTTACCATCATGTTGTGTTTGGTTTTGGCAGCAGCAGTCGTGGAAGTAGAAACATCTTCGTGCTCTCTCACCGCAGACGGTTATCTTTAGCTTTTATCTGTACTTCAAAATGCAGTTATGAACAAATTTGGACACTTGGGTGAGCTTTTATGCATCGTAATACAAATGTGCAGGCTCACTAAGGCTTGCACAGAGTGACTGAGCCGTGAACTGTGAAAATGTCAGTCCCTATTAATAACAATGCTGGATCAAGTATGCTGGATCTTAATGTCTGCACTTCATCCTGTATATTTAGATGATCAACATTAGAAATCTATTTATGTCACACAGTGAGTGATTTTTTTTTTCCTGATTGTGGCCTTCAGAGTGAAGCTGCAGCCCTGGGATTAATAAGCCTCTCTCAGTCTGCCTCGGTTAGACTCAAAGCCACAAAGCCACAAGAAAGCCGAGCAGCAGCCTCCTGCAGTGCATAACAACAGCTCCAAATCTGATACAATTGGACAACTCAATGTGAGGGTGTAATTCTTGGGAAAAAAAATATGTATACCATTTCCATTCAAATTGACATTTTTTGTCCATTGTAGCTGTAAAATTACTTAAATGACATCACTAATAACTTGTTTTAAGGTCGCAACTGATGATAACTTTCATTATTTTTATTATTGTTTTTGATCAATTAATTAATAATAATGTTAAAAAATGCCCATCACAATTTCCCAGAGCTGATGTCTTCAAATGTGGTGTCTTTAAATGTTCGACCGACAGTCAAACACCCAAATATTTTCAGTTTATTAGACACAGTAAAGCTGCAGAGGAGGAGCAGAGGGGTGGCCTCTGGGGCTCCGGCCCCAAATGTTTTTTGGTTTTTAAAATACCTTCAACCTTGTGTCATTTTATAATGCATGCCCATGTTGTTTATCCTACTATGCTATTTTTAAAGAAATCTAAATCCCCATTCCCACAAGACGAAACCACACTTACATCCACTGACATCTGGCTTTTGTATTTAATGGAAAAGATTAATTAGCGCAATTTATTTTTTGGGTGTTTGTCAGCTCCAGCTCCCATAGTCTCCAATTGGCAGTAGTGGAAACATGACACTGGTTGGATGCGCAAACTTTAGCCCATTTTCCAGTGTGATACAATGACGCACCGCCACAAAATACTATCCATCTCCCTCCAAGCAGTGCTCTGTGATCATTCAAAATGTAATCAACCCTCAACAGGATAAGCGGTTACAGAAAATGATTAAATGAATGTATGAATGAATGAATGCTGGTAAGGGTTGAAGCTGAAATTGTCAGACAAATTTAAGGAACAGCAAGCGACACTGTTGTTTGACCAAATTACGAACCGACTACCTGACCACTGTTTAATCCATGTCAAGTCCTGTGTCCTCCACCCAGGTGCCATCCTTTGCCTAAACCAACCAGAGTATCTCCAGTAGGTGAGAATGCGTCTGACACAGACAATCTCCTGTTGTGTGCTACAGTACATATGTGAAAGTGAAACTCTGGACAATGTCCGTGCATATAGCTGCAGTTAATGGGGAAAAAAAATCATTCCGGGGAAATACGTCTCTGAAACCCTCTCAACCCCGTCTCACTCCAAAGTTGTCCAAATCCAGTGCTTGGGCAGTGACTTGCAACATTAGACACTGACGAAAAAGATGTCCTTTAATGTCGGCATGATACGCGGATGGCCGCCATTATAGTTAAATGATGCTCAGCAGCGTCGGGAGAAACTTGGCAGGACAAGAACGAAAGTTAAGTTGGTGAAAGTCCAAGAAGGGCATGTGGGACAAATGGTAGATGGGTCCAACGAACACCGTCTTTCACCCAGGAGAGCTGTGTTTGCGTCCCATAAGATTCTAAAGCCGAACCCTGTTCCTTTTTTCCTAAACCTAACCATGCGTTAGTTGTTGGAGGAAAAAAAAGTCAATTTGCGGTGTTGTACCGATGTAGTGTTTTGAAAGAGACTGTATGTAAATGGCAAATTTCCTGTGAAAATGGAAATGTATTTTGAAAGAAGACAATGCATGTAACAGGCAGAACTTGACACTGTGTTCCAGAACGTCAACAACCAACACACCCAGGGTACCTTGCACGTCGTATCTGGACGTGGAAAATCCATGATCAAACATGAATATGTGATAAGGCTGGAGTGAGAATGTGTTGGCCATGTTATCAGAATAGATGCTGATTAATTTTCTCTTGATTGACAAAGTATTTAATTGACATATCCAACTTTTTGAGGGGAGGTTGGGAGTAGGGCTTTGGCATTGATGACTTGCAGGAGAGGAAAGACTGTCACTGTACTGATCAGTGTAAACACAGAAAGAAACAGTCAAATATTCAGTGATTTTTAAATGTTTCTTTGTTAGACAGACATCCTAAAAACAAACGCCACACCATCTTATGAAAACAAGAGACAGTTTGAGAAAGAGATATCACATCTTGCCAGGTCAGATCATTTTTGGCTTTTCAGACTGGATCTCTTCCAACAGCGTTGATGCAATGCAATGCCATCTCGGTTCACTGGAGATCTCCCTCGCAGTATTTGGACGCATGCATCTATTTATTCCAGCCTACACTGTGCACACCCTGCCTGAGGGCTAATTACATTTGCACAGTTCAGAGGTCCTCCATTGTCGCCTTTGGAGAGACCTTCCCCGACACAATGGCAGAGAAGAAAACATGTCGAGGTTTGAGGACAATGGAGCCTTTAGTTGTGATCTACTGGTGTCTGTAATGAACACAGAGATCATAGAAAGTTTAAAAAGTGCACAACGCCTGTGCACGTTTACACGTAGCTCAAGGTTAATCTTCAAGGCTGTTTATTAGCATGTCTGAGGCGAAAACACACACTCACATGCGCTCACACATGCAGCGAGGACCATGTAAGATACAGAGGAGCAGAAAGAGACACAGAGAGGGAAGCACAGTTGACTTCCTCTGTCGTTACTCACACCTGCAGTAGGATGCAATCTCCATAGCAACAAGACTTGGCAACACTGTGCAGAGTTGATATTTGAGGTTGTGATCTTTAATACCCCCTTTTCTCTCCCTTTTTTACTGCAGTATTTTGTGGGAATGCATTTCTCCGTGTTTTTTTCCTCCCACTTTCACTCTTAATGTGTTTGTGTCACAACTACAGAGAAATTAACCCTCTGCTGTCGTCATTCTGTCATCTGGACATGATCATTAAAGTGAAACAATCATCCAAAATCAAGCTCATACACGAAACAAACTGTTACTTGTTTGCCCGCATTTCTCATTTCCTGCACTGTTTAATGTACATGGCATGTCGCTCAAATTTGCATATGGTGCTGGCTATATGATGCCATTATTTGCTTAAAGGTCGTCGTACTTTGACAGTCAAAGGCATGTGTGCAATATAATGTACAATCATTTACTCAGCAAAGTCAGTTAGGCAACCTTGTTTATCTGAAGTCGGTAGAGAAAGCTTAATTATTCACTCAGCACAAATTAATTTGGTTTTATTAGAGTTAAAAGAGTTCAACACGTCAATTCTGCTCTACTGTTACAGAACATTTCATTGCATAAGCGTTGGTGTGTCAGGTGCTCTTAATATGTGGCCTCCATTATTATCATTTGTATTGAGACAGTCATTTTAAAAACTCCCAGCAGGTTATTGATAAGTTGGTCAAATCATTCCTCTTCATGATGATTTTAAAACATATGTGCGTTATGTATCATTACGTGCTCTGCACACTACTTACAGTGTGTTTCTTACGCCCTCTGATGTAAACATGTCCGAAACCTTCAAGTATAATCAGCTGAAAAAGCCTTGGAGATAATTGAGACGCCATGAAGGAGGTCACAACAAACTGGCAGTGACATTTCCTTTGAAGATGTGATGTTGTTATAATGAAGCACATTCATAACACACCTTAAAACCATCTATAATTGAATCCATGATGAATATAAAAGCTGCTGCTGAGCCGAGAGCCTCGGGGGTGGTTTTCTTATTTCACAATGACCTTGGATGTCCACTTGTGTTGAATTTGTTGCTGCTCAGTTTGTTTCCTTTATCCCTCTTAAATATTCATCCAGTAGCCTGCATTTGCTTCTCTCAAGAAGTGCAGCCTCATCATGTGCTAATAATGAGCCTGGTGGCCACACAGCACCAAACAGGCTGATGGTTGACTTGACGCTGCCATCTAGTGGTCATGCAGAAGGATCAGGTCCTTGTTGGCATCAGGCAATGGACATAAACTAAAGTTAATACTTTAGTTTAAACGAAAGCATCTACCACAGGTGAATGAACAGTAACAGAGTGCTTGATAACAAATTTGAATTTATTCATTTCATATGGACGATGCAATTCATCATAATTCCAGTACAGACCATGAAGCTGATGTGCTACAGAGCTTATAGCTATTGCTCATTTTTAGCTTTTGTGCCTGTGAGCGGTTAAATATCTCTTGATGGTTGAACATAGTTACACACATTTTAATCAACTGCTCCTGTAAATCATTTGTATATGTTCATACACAGATAAAAAATGCTCAACAATCGTTGACAAATGCATTATGTGTCAAACTATTTATCAAGTATTTTTAAAGGAAAAAAAAAATCCAAAAGTCTTAGTGCAGACAACTATCAAAAACAAACAAACAAAAAAACAGGGCACTTCAATCTCATATGACATGGGTTGAAATATAATATGAGATTATTTTCACCTTTTCCAATTAATATGTTTGTCAGCAATTCTAACTTCTCTTATAATACATATTAATTTACGCTGTCCTTACATTTCTGTACATCAGTGTTTATATATTACTTATAAATGGTAAATTAGGGGATTAAAATAAAGTTTTTGTTAACAATTTTACTCCTCCTTACAGTTACATTATAACTTGTTTTATTAAGTTTGAACACACCGCTTATAAATGCTAATAGGGGGATCAAAATAAAGTCTTATCAGTGTTTGTGCCTTTTATCAGCACAGAGGCTGTTAAACGCTCTTCTACTACAGTCCCTCGTCCTGTAATGATCTGCAGGCCAAGCTCAGACTTATGACCTTTGTCTCTTTAAATGATTTTAAACTTGAATTTTAAGAAGTGGTCACAGCTAGCTGCAGCTGCTTTAAATAACTAACAAGCTCTAGATTAACTATTGCTGCCTTGTTAATGCACTGTATTATGTAATGTATTGTGACATACCTGTTGTTGCTGTTGTGGTTTGATGCTGCCATCTGACTCTGTCTTGGCCTGGTCTAATTTGCAAAAGAGGTTTTAATCTCAGTGTGACCTCCTAGGTAATAAACTATAATAATTGTAAGTGATGTAGTTGATACAGCTGCATTTGACAGTTGAACATTCTTATTTTCTACAAAGCTGGTGACCAATTAGGATACTTTTTTTTGGATGAATAATTTCATCTTTTCATCTTCACTGGTGACTCTTTACAAACAAACAAACAAACAGAAGAGAAAATAGCAATAGACCGTCATCAGGGATATCCCACCATCCCCCCTCCCACCTCTTTCCGCCTTCATCCTGCCTTTAGGCTTCAGTTGAGATCCACTCACTGTGTGACGAGTCAGTGCACATATATGTATGTTTCTGATTCGACCGTCATCTGTCTGCCTGATCGGTGTAAAATGCTTGTAAAATGGCAAAAATAAACAGTGCAGTTAACAAAGGATGGTGTTAGATTTTTATATGAATTACAACACACATAACGGTCACATATGTGTGGGAGAAAATAACAAACAACAGTATGATTATCAACATGTATTCCTCACCTACGTTAACTTGTCATAACTAATGAAGACATTACCCCCTCACTCTCTCTCTTTCTGGCGTCTTAAAATGCATACCATTTCCTGTAACAGCCATTTTGTTGTCATGGACACAGATATAAAAAAAAAGGTAGAAAAAAAGAAAACATCATCTGTGTCCATAGCAACTGAGTCAAGTTTAGTGTTGCCAAAAATGGTTTAGGCAAAAGTCTTTTCAGAGATGTGAGATATGTGTACGAGATGCCAGCGCCTTGCATGGCACATTCAGCCACCAGTAAACAAATATTACACGTTCATCGCTACAGTGTTATCACAAGCAAATGCATTCAACTGCATCACACCTGACAGCCAATAACACAAGATCAAATCAAAGTGCTGCTGCTGTAATGTTAAATAATATGACACAAAAGGCATGCAATCCATCCAGTAATAGAAACAAAGCCAATTATCACTGTTGCTTAATACAGAGGAGTTTATAGGTGGCTGCTGCACGTTCTCCTGTTCGAGCTCAGTCAGAGAAAATAGGCATTTTTTCCCTAAAAACAGAGCAAGGCATCCTCGGGAAGCCTCTAATCCCCTTCAGAAATCTTAGTCAACTACTATAAATAGAAAGCATCCATGGTGCCCTCTGCTGGAGATTAATTTGAGACACTGACGTGCACTGTACTGTATTTTGGAGCACCAAGCGATGCTGCAGGACTGCTCACAGACTGCTGATATCTTCATGCACACCAGAGCTGTGCTGCTTGTTGCTGTTTTGCAACATTAATCATTAGGCTGGCACTTTAAATTTCACCGCTGCATTGATCAGCTGGTGTCTGTGTGAACGTCGAAAGCAAGCTTTTTTCCACCGTGAAGTTATTTTCCCACATGCATGCATGCCTGCATCATCCTGCAGTCAGCCAATCCCCAAGCTCCCCCTGCTCTCTCTCAGGGCGTCAATAGTGGGAATTACCTGGTCTCTCCAGAAAAAAGCCTAATCAAGCCTCCAATAAACTGAGGGCCTCTTTTGTTTGCAGACAAAATAGCGCGGTGGAAATCCCCCTCTGTCTCTGGCTAATCATCTATCGTTATTTAACAAGTGGCAATTATGACCCAGGAGGACGCAGCAGGGGGGCAAAGGTCAATCAAGGCGCCCTCCATTGGGATGCGACCTCTTTAGACCGGCTGAGGAGGAGACAGAGGAGATCAATAGTAATAGGTGGTAGTAGTTGGATGTGGAGGTAATTTATTTCACCAAATGTGGTGGGAATCGGGAAGCTCCTGGCCTTCACGTTCGACAAATGTCATGGTCAGATTAGGACTAAAAATGTTCCTGTTTCTGCGGAGATTAATGACATTTTTTGCAGCTTGTTCTCTTATTTCAAAATATGTGATCATAGTTTTAAATTTAGTAGTGGTTGTGTGTAGCTTGGCTCCAGAGATTGAAGATTTTGCTTTGCCTCACAATGCCGCAGCCTTCCAGCGATATGTGATGATGTGTGCGCTGACCTCTTGTTCATACAATGTGATCCATTGTCCCCAGGGCGGGCGAGAGGAGGGAAGAGGCTCTCTGTCCTGTCAGTGTGGGGAGGACGCAGCAAAACCACAACCTTTAAAAACTTTTGTCAACCTACAGCATCACTCTGTCTCTAAGAGGAAGTGCAGTACTCATTCAGCACTGTGTGTGTGTGTGTGTGTGTGTGTGTGTGTGCGTGTGTGTGTGTGTCAGTAAGTGAGGCACAGAAAAGGTGAAACCAGACTGGTGTGAGTCTGTGGGAGACAGAAAGACAGAAAAGAGACAGAAAAGGAATTCATGTGTGTGTGTGTCTGTTTGTATAGATGACCCCACCCCTGCCTGTGCTGAATTGTGTGTGTGTGTGTGTGTGTGTGTGTACACGATGGCCCCGGTGCTGCTGATGGTGGGAATGCAGTGCAGCTAATCCCAGAGGAGAGCAGAGCACTGCAGAGGAGATGCTTGGCAGATCTCCCCTCATCCGTGTGACTGCTGTTGGCGGCTGGTGTGGAGAAGAAATCCGGAACTGGATCAGAAAGCGAGCCAGCCGTGTTTAATTTGCACGGGACTTTTCACACTGAGGGGAGGAACTAGGCAGAGATAACTAACACCAAAGCATACAGAGACGTCTGCTGTCCTTCCTCTGCCAACTGCATGCCCAGGAGTGGCTACAGATAACAGGCAGAGGGGTCAGAGGGTGTCAGTGCTCTGGATGTGAAGCCATCCTGTTTGATTCTCATTTAAAAGACCATGTTGCAATGAAAGGTGATCAGAAAACTTTTTTTACAGCGACTTTGATTTAAACTTGTTTGACTGAAGCTCCTTTACATATTGCCTGTGTAGTTTCACCTAATTGATAAAATTATTTGTACAAATTTTTGAACAATTATGACATCAGGACACTAACACATCAGGATTAATTGTAAAACTGTATTTTAAAATAAAGTGAATACAAGAAAATGTAATGTAGACATAAATGTAAATGCAAATGTTTAGGAGTCAAGAAAAAGCGTCTTAAAGCAACAGTTTGAAGATTTGGGGGGATTTAGTGGCATCTAGTGGTGAGGACTGCATACTGCAACCAGCTGAAACACCTCCCGGTTAGGATTCCTTCTGTGTTCATTGTTCAGCAGGTTTTTATTGGGAGCAAAATTATCTGCAAAGGTCTCTTCCTGTCTAAAACAAATTCTACAGGTGATTAAAACCGGTAAAAATACTGAATAAAGTAGTTCCACGTTAAAATCAGTGTTTCTCCGATGCTGTTTGGTTTGTCACAGAACTCGCCCAGGACCTGCTGCTGTGTGCAATAACTTCAAATCTAGACGTTAAGGAGGTTTTTCTGGAAACCAAATTATGCGCAGAAGTCTCTACCTCTTCAAAACAAATGGAACAAGTGATTAAAACCAGTAAGAAAACTGAATAAAGCAATTTCACATTACAAATCAGTGTTTTTCTGATGCTCTGATTGCGGAGGGGCTGCCACTACTTCCCCCTACTGAAACATGAATGGCCCTAACTAGAGCCAGTGTTTGGTTGTCCGTTCTGGGCACTTGTAGAAATATGGTGGTGCAACATGGCGATCTCTGTAGATGAGGACCCTCTCCCTGTGTAGATATAAACAGCTCATTCCAAAGCCCCTTCGCCACTGTACAAAAAAACCTGCTAATATGTGGCGTTTTTATGTAATGGTTAAAGTTACAAACTGCATTTATACCTGGGTCAAATGACTCTGCAGTAGTCATGGGTATTTATCGGTTCTGGTTTTAATCAGCATTGATGGAAATACAACACGCTGATTTTCACTCCCTTACCAGTGAGATGCAACGACGTGCCACCACAAAATACTGCCTGCTTCAGCTCAAGCAGCACTAAAATATCGATCCAAATTAGTTTGCATCAGGTTTGACACAGAGACTGAATAAGTAAGACATACATAAAAAGATGTAACCAACATGAAGTTTTCACAGCGCTCCATGCTCCTCTCTACTGTTTACTGACCTGTTTTCAGGCCTGTTTGTGATTTTGAACGTGACACGCCAATAAGAACAAAAAAACAAAACAAAAAAACACACACACACGGAAAAGCATACTTGTCTGCTGCAGAACCATGTACACAGCTTTGGTCTACTGGCAATGGAAAAGGAGTCTAAAAAACCACCTACATATGCTAATTTTGATGGAAAAGGGGTATAAGGTAACAAAAAATGCAACAATTCTTATTTTCAGGTGATTACACACACTAGAAAACATACTTATTGTAACATATTCAATTTCTGCCAATATATCTCCCCTAAATCCTACACACTGTACCTTCAACCTGAAAAAAAACACCCAAAACATTATTTTAAAAATATTTTTCAATGGTTCTCTCTTAACAGATTGTAATTTGACATGAACATTGCAATTATCTGATTTTATCTTTTACTATTTGTATTTTATTTCATTTTCATCAGTCTTAATAATTTGTTACTTTTACTGCTTTAATTTATAAATTGTATATATTTAGCTTTATTCTTTTTCCCCTGCGAAGCACATTGTAACACTGTTATTTAAGTGTAATGAAGTTATTACTATCATCATCCCTTCTTTACACAGAGTCAGTCCACTTGCACCCAATGACTTGACAAAGCACAGACCAGCGAGTGAAAAGATAATCTCAGTATTCATTTTCAACCAGTAAGAGTCAGGACAGCAGCCGGGATGAGGTGGGGCCAGAGTGACATAAAACTGCTCATGGGACGTGTCCTCAAAGTTGTTCGGCCTGTTGGATGCAGATGAATGCTAAATGGACACTGAGCTGAGCTAACACGAGTGGACGGAGACTGCAGCTGGTAGATGATGAAGTGATGCAGCGACCTGCCTCATCTGAGGACATTTGTGTTCATCAACTTTAATTATGGACCACAATAATAACTCGCATAAACATTCTGGACGACCATTTTGTGGTGATAAAATGAAGACTGAGTGAGACTTCTGTTTTAATTTTTCTCTGACCTTTGCTAAGGTCAGTTGCTGTCTTGTTTTTTCATGTTCACATGAATAACTGCTATATTGCAAAATACTGTTCAGGTTATAATGTTGTCGAGCACATCTCCTTATCACTTTTCCAGCCCAGCTATCTATCAAATGTTTGTTGGACGGAGAACTGATAAGGGTATGTGTCTGACACTTTCCATCACTGATAACTGGACACAATATGCTGGGGAAAAAAAAGTTAATTATATGAACCAGTGACTGGGCCACTGGGTCAACCAGGTCTTAACCTTCTCAAAGTTTCACTTTTAAATATTGCATCAATGATCAACTTCATTTGGCCACCTTTGTCTGGCTCTCTTATCTGCATATCTATGAACCATATTGGCTGATGAAATTCTTGTTTTTCATTTTTATTTAAACCATTCACAACCTTCTCTGTCTATATTAATGTATATAAGATCATTTTTAAAACTAGTTTTAGAGTCCAATTACTGAAAACAAGACTGTTTTTGTTGAATTTTGCATTTTAAGGACACACAGGTTCACCTGACAGACGCTATTTGCCATTGCATGTTTGTTTGATTTTATACAGTATCAATATGTATGAAGCAGACCCTCACTTTGTTGTAATAATAAGTCAATTTTTTTGTGTTTTTGATTTAATTTGTAACCTTTTTATTCGAGAGAAAACTTGCCAGTATGCACAATAAAGAATGTCAGTTAATTAATATTTAAATCCTAGCAGAGTGGTCACTACAGTTTTCATTTTGGCAGAAAGGTTTAATTCCATCAGGTCTCATGTAAGTACATGTGTTGTGGCATATTATTGTCAAACCTCCGAGTTTATTAGACTAGCAGGTGTATGACTGTTTGCAGATTTAACATGCAGATATGTATAATTAGAAACACACAAAAAAAAACAACTATCTAGCGTACTGTCACACAACAATGTTGTAGGTACAGCCATGATTAAAAGAGTAATCAACCGATTATGTCTTTAGCTAAACATTAAATTGTGACTGCTGAGCTGTCTATACGGTTCCTCTTGCTTGTCACCTAATGTGTGTGTAATATGACCCCTGGAAGAAATATAAAAAGGGTCGATATATTTTATAGTTATGAAATGCACATCCTGTTTTCAGTTCCTTGTTTGGAAAAATGCTTCAAAATATTGATTTGCAAATGCTGTGATGTCACTGCACTGCACATTTATTCCAAAAGATGAGACTACATTCCCCCAATCTAAATCCTAATTTAGTTCCATATTCACCAGTTCACACAGCTCCAAAACACTTCTCTGAGGCGTGAAGCAAAAAGTTTCACCAACTTTTTTTTCCAGACTTCATGAAGCCAAACTGTGGCTGCAACATTTTTGTATTTTATACTTTTGCAACAGACCGCAGCATTAAATGCTCTCGCTTCTCTCGAAACATGATATTTGTGATTCAGTATGCTGTGCAATAAAATCAAAATGCTGCTGACCACATGCTAATTCTGTTTTGATTTATTCTAACATCAACGTCAAGTCTACATGAGGTCAAAGACTGAACCGATTCCTCGTTCTGCACACTTTTTCTACATGTTTGCTGAAGAAAAAACTCAGTCCTAACTCCTTTTATCACTGCTGATGATTATCTGATTTATCCAAATCTCACAACAAAGCCAGAATATTAATTTGACATCAATTCACAGGTCAAAAGAAAAGAATTACATCATTTAAATAAATTAGAAAACAGTGAGAATGTCATTTGCAGTCAAGACAAAAATGGCTGTAACATTGTGTCTAAAATATGCTTGAATAAATGCATCACTACAAACATTATTGGCATTATATGAGTAAAACTATGCAGAAAAAACTCCTGTGCTGAGATCTGGATTAAAGAGCCTGCAGCTGCGTCAGTCGACACAAGAGGGTATTGTTCCACTACTTTTGCAGACACAGGTGGAGTGGATGTTGAACATGCAGGAAACAACAATGATACACTCCAGAGCTCCTATAATGCCATCCCTGAGAGGAGCCAATGCAATCAACTTAGATTATAAAAAATCTAATACAATGACCATTAATCATGTCAAATATGCAAGGTCAGCCAATGTCACCTGAAGCTGATCTGTGGAACACGGCGGACTTTAGGCTCAAGGATTATTATCCTGTGCTTTAAGCATCCTCACCTGCCAAGTTAAGGACCCTCCTGCCTGATTCGTTTGCAAAGTCTTTGAAGGAACATGCTGTTACACGTTGATGGAGGAGTCATAGCTTCTGGATATTCTAAGAATAGCTCTTATTATTATATTTACAATAAGGCCAGCGGGATATTTTGTGCAGCTTTTGGGGAGAAAAACAACTTCTGGGAGTTTATTTTTAAGATTAAGTGCAGAACTGTTTGTATGTGTGACGCAGAGATTAACTAAACAGAATAAAAGATTACAGTGTAATACACCTTCTAATAGGACAAACAAAGATGTCTCACTTAAAGATAACACAGTGACACACAAAACAATGATGCTGCTTTGAAGTCTTCTTTTTGGCTCCGCTGCCATCATGCAGCCATTATTTACTGTTATTTAGAGGCAATTATGACTGCTTTTATAACTGTGTTTGTATTTGCATAACAATAACTGGTGTGTTCCTCTCATCTCTGACCACCTTATGACACCTTGGACTGTTCAGCTACCCCAAATTATTCCCAAAGATCTCAGCAAACGGATACTCTGAAGTATGAAAAGCAAAAATTCAGCTCAACTTTCTAAAGATGATGCCATACCTATAAGTGTCACCGCCGTGATTATCATGTTGCATAATGTTCCCTCTGATAGGAACTGTGGAAAACATGACGTGAAAAGCCATGTTGAGGCTGGAAAGCTTTGGCTCATCCTTTTTCCTATTCTCCTGGTAACTATGGAAACTATGTGTTTTAATTAAGAACTTGATTTTTGATTGCTGACACGCTCTGGGATAAATTTGTGATTTTTTTTCCGTACTTGCATAGATGTATATTTCTAAAAACAAACTTGTTTACTGACACCGGTGTCTGTCAGCAAAGGTCACACAGAGTTTATTTGCGAACATCACAGAAGGAAGGATCTTCTCTCAAAGCGTGAGTAAATACACAATAATAACAGTTTCACCAAAGAACAGAGCAACAGCCGTCTCTGTGTCTGATAGTACTGCTCTGTGTCCACGTGTGCTCTGCATGTTCTGTGCGGCTGCTGCGTGTGCGTGTTTCTAATTAAAGACTGGCTGTTTGATGACGACACGAGCAAAAGTATTGGGAGAGAGGTGTTCTGTGATCTGAGATAGTCAATACATCTAAAGCTCTCTCTTTAATTAGACACAAAGACGAAAACCCATCACCATGACGACACAATAAAAAGACAGAGGCGAAGGAAGACGGGTTGGTGTGTATCTCTGGGAAGCAGAAAGGGCACTGCATATCACCATACATTTGGCTATAATTTCATGATATGATCACCGTGTCCTATTAATATCTGCCGCTAATTTATTTCAACGCGGTCTTCAAATCAGCCGCATGACACATGATGTTCTCCAGAATGGATGGCAGCTCCACAGGGGTCAAAATATAGAACAGTTAATGAGATATGATTATGTCCAGGATATTGAAGAGATGAAAAATGGCCCGGCTCTTAATTTTTTTTTTAAGGACGAAAAGAGGAGGAAAGATGAAGCACACCTTAAATTGAGTGGGTAACACATCCCCATCATCTCCAGCTTTAACACCAGACCTCCCACTGATGCTTGGAGCTCCCCACCACCATCTGCTGCCCATGTGCTAAGTGTTTACCCAGGCATCCGCTGCCTCAGATGCCACAGTACCACAAAACCAGCCTTCTCAGACCTGCATCATCCAAACACCAGGGGACAGGCTGAATGACAGATCCCATTGAAGCAATCCCGGGGTGGGTTCAGGACACCCGGAGAAGGCGGCCAGCAATTAATTTTTGGAGAGCAGCACTGTGCCTGTTGGTACTGGTTTGTATCCATCTGCTTGGTATGGAGCTCAGCGGTTACTATGGCTTGACACGCGGCAGAGCGACTGCTGGCACTAATTGCTGCGAGCTCTTACGTCAGAGTCTTACTCACAGGAGGGATCTATGACACCGAAGATAAGGCTGCAGGGCTGGGACTCTACGACAGCAATTTAGGGTCGATCCAGATGCCTCTCCTTCGTGTACATCTCTGTAAATAATGAACAGGAGATGCACAAAACCAGGAATCAACCCCTTATTAATTCAGTTGAATCATAACTGGAAACCAGTGTAACTCCATATTAAATTCTGTACCTTGTTAAAGTGATTTCCCCTCTAATAAATTGAGTTTTGGAGGTCCCAAGTGTTCCCCAGCTGCTCTGTGACACTGGATTTGCATTTTTTCCTCCTTCATATGCCAAAGGATGCTGAAAAGACCTGTGAAGGTGGCTCGTGAGCAGCCTGCCAGTGACATCTTCATGCCTGTACGCGTCAGCTTTGACAGGAAGTCTGGCAAAGTGCTAATAAAAGATGTGCTGCCATACATGAACATATTTTGCCAAATGTTCTATACGCCACCAACCAGTAAACTATAACAAGGCAAGGAGGGCAAATTCACACCCAAAGATGAGGAAACTATTTCAGCTTTTCCTCCCAACAGATATCTGGATTGTATTTAAACCCTACTCTCCATTGTGTTTTATTGGCCAGTCAAAGTGAGGCACCAAAGAGCCTCCCCTCCAGGATGCATGGCCATTGCCATTCACCTTACTGACCTTCCACAAACCAAAAGCAGGAATCTATTGACCTTTTAAATTGCTTAAGACGTGCACAGGACATGTGAACAAATCGGATAAGCCTATCAAAACATAGACAGAGAGAGAGTGCATTAGCTTAAAAGCCTTCTCAGGCTGTGTTTCATCCCAGATACATGTGACAAAAGTGTCACAAATGTCACTTATTTCAAAGGTAGCTAGGAGCAACCTTTGTTACAAAGGTAGCTAGGAGCAACGTAAGGAGTAGGAGTCCTCGCTGAACAGTTGCCACCGTGGCAACAAGCGGCAATTATGGCATAATGCTAAAAGAAAAAACGTAATGTTACAGTGGCATAAAGGAAGAAGAGCAGGGAACTCAGTGATCAGACCAAGTAATGTCTGTTCAACACAACACACTTGTTACCGAGCGCTGCGTATATTGGCTAAAATAAGCTGCCACCTTAAAGGGATAGTTCAGATTTTATGAAGTTGCATGAGGGTGTATGAGGTGTATTACCTTCAGCACATGGTGGTTGGCGGGTCCCCACTTTGGAGAAGCAGGCAGGAGTGGCGACACAGGAGCTCAGCAATGCACTGCTGTGGGCGGAGACAGCAGCAAAACATTTTAGCCATCTTAAAAAAAGGCCCACATAAAAAATGTATCATCAGTTTAACTGTAATTTATATTAAGAATATTTTCACCGCTTAACCTTGCTGTCAGACAGGCCTATCCTTTGGCAGGGCATTTTTTCAACCATAGGACTTGTGGTGGTATTCCTGCCTGCTTTTCCAAACTGGGAGCATATCTACTGACATCTACTGTAGGTAATAAACTGACTATGGAAAAGTTTCTTACACAACCCAACTTCAAAAAATCTATCCCCTCAAGCTTCTGGTAAAACCAGACCAAGTGGGACTGGAACTGCAAAACCCAGAGTGTACTGAATGGAGAAATGGTATATTTTACAAGTACACACATTCTGAGGGTATTAAGCCCACCATCACTGATGGGAAAAAATAATAGAAACACCTTTCTGTATAATACAATAGCCTACAACTCAACAGCACCACAGACTACAGTTGCATCAACATCTATTTTAAATGCTTTCAACAAAAACTGAACAATACAACCTTACAGAAGGAAGGATTTATGTTGGACTGCATTAGTTTTAGAAAGATGTACCTAATAAACTGACAACAGAATGCACAGTCCATACCACAGACTATATAGATTAATGGATGTAGCATCCATGATGTCTGTCATCAAATCTAATTGTCATTATCAAAAAAACAAGCTTTTACTCACCGGCAAAACTGAACATCTGAATCCTCAGAAGCTCTTTTAGTACAATCCTGAAAAAGACTTTTTTAGGTGATCATGAACTAAAGACAAACTGAAATGGCAACAGCTACAGCAGTACCCATACTCTGTGAGTCTTGGGTTACGCCTTGGTTACGTTACCTCTCCGTGGTGGTGATCTGTTAGCGGACGGCACCCACCAGTCACTGTAAGCAACCACGCCCTTAATTATGCATACCTTAACCAGGTGAGTTGTATAAAAATTCAGCTTTTACACATCTTAAAAAAGACGGCTGCTTACAAGTCACTAAATGAGACTACAGAAGGTCATCCTGCCGAACACGGCTTTATTGCCACATTGTGGTGGCGACGCTGAAGTTATGTGACTGTAGTGTTCTGTAGTTCATTTGTAACCTAACATTGGTGTTCTCCTTACAGTGATTGCATTTCGGCTTCATCCCTTCACCACTCTGTGGATTGACTTGCTTTTGGAGCCAGCCTAGAGTGGCCATTGGAGTAACTGCAGTTTTTAGCACTTCCGCATTCATTTTTCAGTTCTGGAGGTTTCCGCTTGGTAAATGCCAATAGGCTTACGGGCCCTACAATGACAGGTGTGGTCAACCATTCAGCGGCAGGGTTATGAACACCTCAAAATATTATTTAACAAAAGCAAAAGGATATCAAAAACATCCAAATTATATAAAATAGTCGCAAAGGAAAACACACGTGATTCAAGCAGATCTGCTATTTTTCCATCTGGAACAAGCTAATCAGAATGATGCCGGCTGTACCTGCAACAGCAAGAGTCTCATCATTTGATGTCATATTTGGGTGTGAAGAAGCTCTGTGGGAGGAGTGCTGGCACAGGACTGGATCACCTCCTCCCTCCCTTTAAAACATTAACCAGCCTATAAATAAAAACAGTGCAAACTCCAGCATCTTCAGACATGTCTAAAACACGTCAGCTCATCAAGAATGCGACATGTTCAGTTTTTACTTCTAACCTAACACTTTTATTCCAGCTTGACCCCACCTCATCATCCCTCTACATCTATTCATTGTCACATTCAAGGACAGCTCAGCAGTCTGGATCTGCACGTCCTCGATACTCCTGTTTCTTCTTTGTACCTAATATCTGCAGTAGCACGCAGTTTTTCTGATTCTCATCAGCTCTGAAAAAATGTATCAGCACTTGAAGACTGCTGGAAAAAACGCCTGGTATTTGGAAGAAACTGCAGCCTTACACAGCAAACCAGTGAGCATATGCAGGCTTGTCAGTGTGAATAGAGCCATGCTCATAGTCTGTGTCTATGTGTGGGAGAAATTTTACCATCATTAAAGCCTTGCAGTTTGTTAAGAAATGTTGAGGAAACAGTTCAACATTTTGAAAAAAAATGCTTGATCATTTTCTTGTGAGGATTTAAATGAGCTGATTAATGCACTAAACATGAAGCAAGAACAGGCGAGAGGTTAGCATAGCTTAGCATAAAGACAGGAAGCAAGGGGAAACAGCTAGCCTGAGCTTTCAAGGTGCTGGTGGGTGGACTTTTATTCTTACCTACCTGGACAGAGCCAGGCTATCTGTTTCCCCCTGTTTCCAGTCTTTATGCTAAGCTAAGCTAACTGCTAGCTCGAGCTTTACAGTATGTTTCCCTTAGAAACATAACAGTGGAATCAATAATCAACCCAGTCTCACTCCTAAGTCGGCTAACAGCTAATGGCTAACGGCTTCACATTAAAGTCATTGTTTCTCTGACACTGTTTGGCGCATCGTAGATAGGTTGCTAGCCCAGGACCTGCTGAGGTGTGCTCACCTTTTTCTCTGTTAACTTAAAATTTAGACATTCAGGAGGTTTCTACTGGGAGGCAAATTATCCACAGAGGTCTCTTGCTCTCCAAAACAAAAGGACCAGGTGATTAAATCAGGTAAAAACACTGAATAGAGCAGTTTCATGTTACAAATCAGTGTTTTTCCGATGCTGCTCGTTGCAGAGGGGCTGCTAATTATGGTGGCCCACGCAAAAATGCAAATGGCCCTATCTAGAGCCAGTGTTTGGTTTGTCCATTCTGGACTACTGTAGAAACAAGGTGGTGCAACACGGCAGACTCTGTAGGCCTGCTCCCTATGTAGATAAACAGCTCATTCTAAAATAATGAAAACACAACAATTCTTACTTCCTTCATTTTTTTATCTGGTGATGATACACTGAAGAAAACATATTTATTATAATATACTACATTTCTACCAATACATTACCCCAAATCCAACACACTGGACCTTTAAGAAAAACACTGTCAAGCACAAATGTTGAGTTCTCAATGATTAAAGGCAGACTATGCAGGAATTGTCCACGACTGTCTGTTAACAGTATCGCCAGCGAAAGTTAAAGCGAAAGCCAAGGCCAAGCTTGGTGTTTCACCTCGCTATTTGCGCTTCACTCACATTTTTCGTAGCTTCCTCTTGGATACATGTTGCACATGGTCCTGCACATGGTTGCTACCTTTTTTTTTTATAAATCCCTGAGCTCATCTGACACTGCAAGAGCATCCTAAACACAGCAAAATGAGAAGAAAATGGGAAAATACAAGCAGAGGGCAGAGTCTCTGCAGATAAATACACAGCAACACACATTTAGTGCGTCATAAGATAATTGAGGGGGATTACTTTTGTATGAGTCTATACATTGTTTTTTTTGGGGAAATCCTGCATAGTATACTATAAAAAAACGTAACTTCTAAAACACTATTTCCTTTAATCCAGTTTGTACATTGTTGCCAACAAGAACAAAGAACCTGGAATTCACGTGATTGCATATGGAAGCATGGACGGACTGGATCAATGATGGTTAATGATATGTTGTATTTTCTATTCCATGAAACTGTTGGGATGTTGACACGCAGCACTCCTCTGGTTATTTGCCAACTGTCACATTTGAAAAGTTGAAGAATATCCTCGTGTAAAAGGTCTTTAGACGGCTGTTTGTGTGAGAGAGGTGTAATGACAGCTTTGACAAGCTAACACATCATTATCCAACAAAAGATGCTTGATAAGATGAATGATTTTTTTTTTCTATTTGGAGATTATCACCATGACAGTTGACTGTAACAGTGTTTTTCTATTTTGGAAGCCTGCATGTGCTGCAGAGCTGCTGTTTGCAGGAGCAGATTGTATTGTGAGCCTGCTCGCTCTGCGTGTTTCTTGGTGGTCTCGGCTGGATGTGTGGTGCAGCGTGGTGGTCATCTCCCCTCAGAGACATGATCAGAGCGCTGCTTCTCTCTAATGATGCTATTCTGGGCTGACTCACCTCCCAGCTGACAGACAGTGCTTTATTAGTTTCTTCAGGATAAACGTCTGCCTTTCCACCCCTTCCAAAGCCACATCTCAGGGGTCACTGACGGCACCGTCCTTTATTTGGTTTATTTATAAACCCTGTCCCTATGCTTGGCTGAGCTTCTCCACACACCTGGCTGTGCATGGCTGATCACATTGATCGAGCCAAACCTCTACTAACAATGTGTGCTCAACAACAACAGCAGCAGTGTGCCTTGAACACCTCAAATCCAATGTCTTATCTTTGCTTTTAAATGTCTGGGGCATTGGTGGCTTAGTGGTAGAGCAGGCGCCCCATGTACAAGGCTTGATTACCTTTTTGTAACATACAAGGACACCAAATTTACGGTATTGGTTGGGACTGTTTGGAAATATGCAGTATGTGTTAATTGTTTAGGAGAGCAGGAGAGGGCCTTTAAATATTTTCTGGTCACAGATTTTTGTTTTTACCTTGTGAGATTTAATTTAGGATATAACAATTCAAACAGGTACATCATAAAGGTTGCTCATGTTTACGCCCTGGGTCATAAATGTGTTTGCAGTGAGTCATATCCGCAGAGGACAACAATCCTGTCCATCTGACAGGGTTTATTTTTCTCATCAAACTCAACTCGTAGTTTGTGGGACAAATATGTCAGTTTTGAAACTGAGAGACAGAACAGACGTGGATCTTTATAGCTGGCTGTGATTAAACGCTCTCTCTCCAGAGAGTCCAGTTTCTATAGAGAAAGGAAGTGGCTGCATTCTCACCATTTGTTCTATATAAAGTCAAGGAAAGGGTCCAAAGAAAATATTAATAACACTGGGGAGGGTCCTGCTTTTTTGAGACACACTCTCATGTGACAGCATCAGTGGTTTCCACAAGTGCCCAAAAACAACACATTTATGTTCAACCAAATTGAAATCATCACTAGAAAGCGTCAGATAGTCTCAGTATTTGAGCTGCTTTGGGAATAACTGGATAAGAGGTCGCCTGCAGTGATGAACAGAGAATTATCAGCTGAATCTGTGGCTCCCCTCGGCTTTGCAGAGCTTTTTAGTGAGTTTCAGCTCATTGTTTAGCTGATCAGAAGCAGCTTTTCTGTTTTGGTTCACTCTCTCTACTCTTACAGTGTCGTTTTCTGTCAGTCAATCAATTTGCCACATGCAATGACATTCCAGTAAAATGTGATTCTGTCACTTCCTTAAATTTGTGCATTAAAAATTCTGTTATAATGATTATATGATTGGGTTGTCTTAGGCAGTGTCTTCAGTTAGGATCCTTGTAGCCTGAGGGTAGAAGCTCTTCCTGGCCTTCTCAGTGCTGGCCTGGCATATCTGGTACCTTCTTCCTTACCTCAGCAAAGTGAAAAGGCCGTTATCCGGGTGTTTCGGATCTTTAATAGGCCCGTTTCCACTGAAGAAGTTCCTGGTACTATTTGGGGAGCAGGAACGTCCTCTTGCTCGGCCCTCTCAACCACTGTGTCTCCACTGAGAGAGCGGAGTACGAGGAAGGTTCCTGTAAAGTTACGGGCTCTGGATGTGACGTAATCGTTGCGTGACCATTTTGACCGGGGTGACGTAAGGACGCCGTTAGCCGATAGTGGTGTCTGTAATAACTCACTAAATGGCCAGTGAAAAATATATTTTTTCCAGTGGATGTCTTAGTTACAACATGATTGAGCTAACTGGAGTAGTTTCATGTCGTATCCGACAATGGGAGGCTTTTAACAGATGACGTCCTGATGTTAGCTTTGCTGCTGCTGTTAGCTGTCCCTGTCAGCTAATGTTTTCTAGACATCGTGATTTCCCAAAACTGAATACATACCACACATATCAACACAAAACTGCTTTGCTAGCTCAATCATGTTGTAACTAAGATATCCGCTGGAACAAATATTTTTTTCACGGGCCATTTAGTGAGCTTTTTTACATGTTGGCGGAAGCTATATGAACGAGCTAACCCTCGTCTGCTGAGTTTTAACAATGCCGGCTATTTTGTTGCTTTCTATTGACGTCACATCCCTCCTTGAGTATTATCCAGTCAGCACCAAGTAATCCCCAAGCCCCAGCCAGGAGTCTTTTGGGGCCGTTCTGAGTACCTACCCCGAGGCAGGGACTTGTTTAGCCCCTGTAAAAGTTCCATAACTCTGTCCTTCGGGGGTGGTTCCTGCGGTGGAGACACGCACCAACGGCCCCGGCCCTGGCCCCATAAAATTACCCTGAAGTTCCTGCGGTGGAAACGGGCCTATAGATTCTCCTGGAACTTTTTCTTGCAGTTCCTGGTGTAAACATCCTTTACGCCAAGTGGAGTCGTGCCTAATGTATGAAAAAGCTCTAAAAACCCACTGTACAGCACCAAATAGCTGACAGACACAGTTCTGGTGAATGTGGTGGAGAATGTAGTGAGTCTGATATCCGTCAGAAGCTGGTGGCGACCAAAAACAGAGCAAATAAAGAGTAGGGGTGGGGGGGGGGGTGGGGGGGGGGGGGGAGTCGATACAGCATAGTATTTCGATATTTTGCGTGGCACTATTGTAAAATACACGGACGCCATCGATTAGTAATTTTTGCAAATGCATACTTCAGTACAACTTTAGTTACTAGAATCATAAAATCAATGACTTTTTTGGTCCACTGGATGGTGCTGATGTTTTTTTCCCTAGGGAGGTCAGTAAACATCTCAGTCAGCAGCATTTAGCAGGAAGTTCATCAAAACAAAGATGGAGGCACCGAAAAAAGAAATCAGAAATGAGCCGTCTGCATTTAAATCAAACGTCTGGACTTATTTGGGATTTTTTAACACAGGAGCAAAGGCGGACTTGGATGTGACGTGCGATTTGCAAGCAGTGTCATATTAGAATAAAATACTCTGGGAATACTACAAACATTAGGGCTCACCTCACACTCCAACATCCAGAGATAGCGTTAGCCGCTAACGCTAAACTTGCCTCGCCAAAAAAATCAAGCCACACTGGACACACTTACCTTGACAAAACTACCATCCAACTCTGAGAGAGCTAAGAAAACAACACAGTCCATCACCTACTTCATGTGCAAAGGTCTGCGTCCATACAGCATTGTTGAAAATGAAGGTTTTTCTTAGATGCTAAAAGCACTGTAACTCAGGTATGTGACTCCATCCTGACATTTTTTCACCAAGACAGCTGTACCCAAGCTCGACAGGGAAGTGAAACATGAAGCAGAGGAATCTGAATCTAATACTGAATCATGAGCTAAGTATCATGATGATATTATATCGTGGGTCCTCCTGAATTCTATCCCCTATCCACCTTATTTTCAAACAAGGAAGTAAACAGTGATCAACTTCCGTTTTTTTGTGCGTGACTTCCGGTCAGCCGCTTTCCCTCATGCTTTCCCTTACCGGAGCTAACGGTGCAAGCTATTTTTTTTCAGTTTTCAGTTGTTTATGTTAGTCAATCAGTTAGTTAGTTAGTTAGTTAGTCTGTGTATTTTGTATAGATAACTGTGCCCACATTTCCGTTATAACGGAAATATATTCCCCCCCGCATTCCATGGTGGCAGCACGTAATGGGTTGAAATTACCTGCTGCCACCACGAAAACAATGCCAATGTAAAGTCAATTAGGGTCCTCTCGTGGTGGACACACGGATTCCCTGATTCAATCACGTCACGTCACGTCAACCTCGTTTTCCTCAATGATATCTTTAACATTCCTGTATACACACAAAAACGCGGAAGTGTTCTTGATATTAAAACGGCAAATACATTCCCCTGTTATAATTTCCCACCAATAATAATAATAATGATAATAACGTGATAGTTTGGCTGTTCTAGATATTTGTTATAGCCTATTCAAATATTCAATCACAAAAACGCCATTTCTAGAGAACTTGCTAAAATATCTGAAATGAACCATCATGCCTACTTTTTCTTAACATATTTCATCTAGGTGCAGTGTCATTACTAGTTCAGCTTTACTAGACATTTGATATATTCAGTAGATGTATCTTTTTACGACCCTGTTTTACAACAAGCCGCAAAAAACCTACCGTCCCAAAAACGCCGTTTTTAGAGTACTATCTAAAATAACTACGATTAGCCAATATCCTTGCTTTTTTTCTTAACATAGTCCATCTAGGTGCAGTGTAATAACTACTTCGGCTTTACTAGATATTAGATTTATTCAGTAGATCTAGCTTTTTACAACCCTATTTTACATGCCGCAAACGAACCTACTGTCCCAAGAACGCCGTTTCTAGTGTATTAGCTAAAATATCGAAAATTAGCCGACATCCTTACTTTTTCTTACCATAGTTTTACTTTACTTGATATTAGATATATTAAGTAGATATATCTTTTTACAACCCTATTTAGAGCCCTACTTTGCAAATCAGAAGAACTACAGCTATGTTGCTGATATGTATCAAACTGCATGGCATGGTCCCAGGGAATTGTAGTTTTTTAAAAATCTAAGCGTTTTTCCCAGATTTGGAAGTTGTAAATATTGAATTGAGAGTACACTGTGGACTTTAAGGGGATGGTAAACACATTTGTGAAATCAGATTTTAAATATCTAATTTCTAAATGGGTGAAAATTAATTTTATCCATATTTTACCCATATCTGACAGCACCCACAGTTGTTGACTACACTCACATGATAGCTGAGGTCAAGAGCTCTCTATAACAGTTGGTCCCATGTCTGTACCCCCTTTCATTGCTGAGTTATAAGCCCTCAAACATGCACTGAGGTCAAGGTTCAAAGGTCAATGGCTGAAAGCAGGAGCCATGTAGAATCTTCATACTGACATATGTTACTCTCCAGGTTGAGCCTTTCCAATGATGTATTTGGTTTAGCTCTACGACAGAGTTTAGATTTTTTCATTTTTTGGATACAAGCCATGCCAGGTGTAGTTTCAGAGAGCACTTTGAAGGCCCCGTGTATAAAATGAGTTTTGTTTGTTTCTTTGCTTGTTTTTTTCTTTTTTACTGTAGATAGTTAGTAGAGTCATCCTCAGACAATACAATACTACTAAAAAGTAAAACCAATAATAACAATAATGAAATAAGCAAAAATAATATTAAAATCATATTGAAATGTTAAAATCTATTTACAGAGTGGAATGGTAGCCTAATAGATAACTTAGATAATATTTATTATTGTTTAGACACTTTATTATTGCTTAGATACTATTTAGCCTATTATTGTATTTACTTTTAGCATGTTCTACTTTTGAGTAATTTCCGAGAAGTTATGATAAAAAAAATAAAAAATTACAGACTATAGGAGACAACCTCTTCAATGTCTCACGTCAATTAATTAACACGACTTGTCGGCTTTTTATAATGCCTTTTTTTTTTTTTTTGCTGCTGTCTCCAGTTGAGAGTGGTGATTTGCTAAATACATTCTACAATAATAATTAGATTAACATTTGGTCTATAATATTGTTGGCTATATTACGCATTTTAATTAAAAAAACGGAAGAATAAAAGAAATAAACACCGAAATAATTACTTTTTTTTATTGATACTCCTCTCTGACACACACACACACACACACACACACATTGAACACGCGATTGAATGAATGAATGAATGAATGAATGAATGAATGAATGAATGAACATTGGAAGTGGTTCAGCCACAGTCCCGCCGGCTGGCTCACATTGAGATTACATTTGTTTTTTATTACTAACAAAATGTTTTATATTGACCGTATGAATGGTTTCATTTTCAAATAAATATTTGGAAACGAAAATATGCTTTGGTGTACTTTTACAGAGTTTTGCAATATGTATATAGCCTACCTGTATCAAAATGTATAATTTTCAGCAGCGGTTTGTGTGACAGCTGCCACGGTCAGACGTATAACCAGCGGGGCAGCTGTTCTGTGGTGCTGGCTTGGGGTCCACTCTCCCCTGGTGGAGTGGAGGGTGGCCGGGTTGCCAGGGGCAGACGGCTCCATGTGATGGTGTTTCCTCTCTGGTTCTTCCGTGCTCAGCCTTATTTTTATCTTCTTATTTATTTATTTATTACTGGCGTTTGGATTCAGTTACGGCAGACGGATGGCAATCTGAAATGGAATGAAGCCCACAGACGGTGGACAGCAGCTACAAAACAGTAGTGGAACGCGCCCCATCCGCCCACAGCACAATGCTCTTAAAGCCCTACGCTATCAAAAGCTGGCAAAATACATTTATTTTATTTTATGGCCTTGACATTAACCTGTCATATTGTTGAGTTATCAAGGACACTTCCACGTTTTTGTGTGTATACAGGAATGTTAAAGATATCATTGAGGAAAACGAGGTTGACGTGATGTGATTGAATCAGGGAATCCATGTGTCCACCACGGGAGAAGATCCTAATTGACTTTACATTGGCATTGTTTTCGTGGTGGCAGCACGTAATTTCAACCCATTACGTGCTGCCACCACGGAATGCGGTGTTAAGAGGTCGTGGTCATTTCACGTATTTCTGTGAGATCAGGTTGCAGCTAACGGTTAGCCCAGCTAATCTACGATAACCATGTTATTAATTACACACAGAGAAAATACTAATGTTTGTTCAGTCATTGTGTTTATAGACTTTACAAACATCAGATTAGTCTAAATGGTGATATAGTGACGTGAAAAATGTGATATATACATATATATAGCTAAACTCAGCAAGGTAAACAACAAGGCGATTCCCATTTACACAGTGGTAAGAGTGCTGGACCGGAAGTGTCGCAAAAAAAAACGGAAGCTGGCTGCGTTCTGTTTTGCCTCCGTGTTTCCGTGAAAAATAAGGTGGATAGAGAGCGACTATTGGACTTACATTCACCAGGTGGACAGAAACACAACTCCAACTGAATGTTATCACATGTTTAAGCAAAATTATAGATGACATTACGCAGCATTAATTACACAAATTTAACCCTCAAATTTAAATAATATGAACAGAAAAAAACTGTTAAAGTACAACAAAAAATGTACCTCCAATGCTATTGAAAACAAAGTACAAGAAGCGTAGAAAAGTGCTCAACTGTATATCTGCATATTCACTGTTTTTTTATGTTGTTTTTTTTTCTCTTCTCTCCGATGACCCCATTCAGTTCCATCCACAGTCCCTCATGGATTGTACTCTCCAGTCGGCTGTCCTGGATTGGGAATCACATAAATCATCCCTAAAAATACACAAAGACATTACTCTTGTTGGTGTTAAAAGTTCATTATGTGCTCTTCTGTGTTCAGTCGCTGTTCCCGGGAATCTGATTGCCTACTTTTAAGGTGCACCAGCATCTCAGGGGTCAGAGGGGAAAGGCATCAACCCTGTATTGTAACTCTTGAATATTTACAGGACAAACAAGTTTGATGTGGAGTGTTTAACAGCGGAACAAGATTTATATAATGGACGTGGCATTATAAATACACCCATGAAATTATTAATACATTGCAAGATGGATAAATCAGGTAATATATTTGTTTCTGGACTTGCCTCTCTTACCTTTTCATCCTATTGTCTTCTTTGCCAGTCATGTATAATCACATGCAAATTCTTTTACCTTGCATAAAAACATACTGTGTGATAACATATACTCGTGACATTGACGTCAGAGTGCCTGGCAACGGTGTTGCTGCTGAAATCTACAGCTTCATAATGGCATGAAAATGAGATTACCATCATCATCACTTGCTGAGAGAGTGGTTGTCAAGAAAGTCTTGTGTGCAGGAGAGAAGAGTTGAGAATACGGATGTGATGATCACAGACGGAGCAGCTCACAATCGAGAATCCTTAAGTTCCTTTTTGCTGACTAGTTTACACCGGGAACATTTCAACAGAGGCATTTGGGCTTTAAAAGAGCAATTAGATCAATAGCATCAGTGGGAGCAGCGGGAGGACCAGGAACTCAGCATGGCTACTTACATATTTATTTAGGGCACATCCCTTCCATCTGTGCCTGTATCAGCAGTGACACTGTAAAACAGTCACATCTTCTCATGACTGTGGAGGTGCAGCACTAGTGATACAACAGATTTTTTAGCTGGCACACAATAAGGCTCACAACCTGTAAAACTTGAGCTAACATTTGACATTTTTTTTTCTAAACTGTGTAATGATCACATGATCACAGCAGCTGAAAATAGATACAAGTTCTACAGCAGCTCAGATGTAGAGCAAGTAGCATTTGATAAATCACAGGTTTGGAGCTGTGTTGTCGCAGTGCAACCGCAGAGCGTGTAATTGATTTCACAGTGATGACCCAAAATCTTCCTCCCTGATATCTACTTACCAATTTGTGTGCAAAGACAACCACAGCTGGCTGTGAGCACAAGATGAGTGAATATTTCTAAGTCCAGAGAGCTTCACCCTGATCAGTCATAGCCGTGCAAAGACAAGGTTGTCATGAAGCTCAACGACGCCTTAACTGCTGCATCATTTCCTAGGAAACACAACTTACTGTCCTTTTCTGTGATTCACATTTGTTGCATCACCAAAGCAGATTATGCTTTGTGGCCAGTTTGTCAAGGCACACTCGGACAATGAAATGCACGGTGCACCCTTTGATCAGTGCTAATGAAACCAGGTTAATAATCCATTCAGCATTCAGTGTCTCCTGCTGAATAGAGAGCAGCATTACAGGTTGAGTCTGAGGGCAACACAAAGCTAATGTGTTTCCAGAGGAGACAAATCATATAACATTCAATACACAGATCACTTTTCTTTAACTATGTATGTCTACCGTGCAAAGTATGTGCAATGTACTCATAAAAGATAAGGATTTTCAGCCTGTTCTCACAGCATATCTCCATTTCATAGGGCTCATATGATATCCTACAAAGTAGCGCTCTACAAATGACGTTACGCCCTTGTCCTTACGTAAACAATAGGAAGTTAAGGTAGGTTTAGGCAAGTTAAATTACTGTGGTTAGGAGTAGGAAAAGAAACATGGCAAGGATATACATTACAATGACTCTAAGTTTTCAAGCCTCCAAACGATGGCCTTCTGGGGGAAAGTCCTGTGTTTTGTGACCCATCCACTACCTCAACCTGCCTCACTCCAAGTGGGCCGCTCAGGATCGCTTCCTTCTTTACTCCCAGCAGTGCATTGGTCACATGATTGCAGCCTTCCAAAATATGTGGGTTATGCACAAAATATTGGCTCATCATTACGTGGAATATGTACTAATTTTGGTGCATTACTTTTCATAGGAAAGCATGAGAACAGCCTGGCTCTCATCACCAGGTTGTCAAATACCAATGCTCTGTCACACTCCTCAGCATGTGATATCAATGGCAAAGGCAGCCTTCAGTGTCTTTATGGAACGCATCGTGCTTTCAGCTAACTCCAATGTAAACCCATCCCCGACAAACTTGACGCTGAGAGCAGGTGACGCAGTATAAAGAGCAAAACAATTTGCGTAGGGTGGGAGGGAGGGTAGGTGGATGGGTCAGGCAAAACCAGATTTCCGTCCAGGAGATCACAGATTGTGTCCTGCATGAAACCAGAAGTCATTGTTTTAACCTAGTGTTATGCAATTTACACACAGTCATCACACACGGACCTCACTCAAATGATGTATTTATGTCATGTAACAAAACAAACTTACTTACTTTAAGCCAAAACCTGATCTATTTTTCTAAACCTAAACAAGTCATGTTGTCGCTTGAACCTAACTGCGACCGATAAGATTACGGATTATTCAGCTGTGTGTCCCTTTGTACACACATATTGCAGGATAGGGCCGGTACAAAGTCTTTTCACTACGCTGCCTTTGCTTTTTTATACATAACCAAACAATAGCCCATGGGTGCAGATCTGATGACAAGTTTGGGGGGGACACAATCAGTTGTGATTTTTTTTAATTGCACACGTGCAAATCATGCCCACAGAGCGCTTGAGATTGCCAGCATATTTCACGATTTCATAGAGGCTCATCACCATCACCAAGTCATTCAAAAAGCACTACAAAGAGAATCATATGCTTACCTTTACTGTTTATTTCTCTTGAACAGCCAGTAGTACATGGAACCAGCCATCACCCTCCTTTTCACTGTTTCACTGTTAGTTAATGCTACTTCTAGTTTCAGGGTCTCAGGCATGTTATGTCCACTCATGTTCTCATCTCTCGCCTCTCACGGATTCCCATTTCTCCTCATCATCTTCCCTTTCTCCCAGTATATAGGACTACTGTATACATTTGTTCAATTTCAATCATTTAAGCTATTTAGAATTGGGGGGACAATTTGTGTTTTTCAGAATTTGGGGGGGACATGTCCCCCCCGTCCCCCCCGGGATCTGCACCCATGCAATAGCCACACAGTGCCGACCCAGGGTGGGGTTTCAGACAGGCTGCCGCTGTTCAGAAAGCAAAAGACGTGTGACGGGTGTGACATGTAACACAACAGCTTTGGCCTCTAGAGTGACATAAAAGATACAAATCTGTAGCGCTTTCTGACCAATTACAATTGTCTAACATGGCAACAACAATCATTTACCATCTCTATTACATGGCGGCTGATCTCATCCTCTGCTCAGATTGTAAGAAGCTACTGGACCTCGTTGTTTTCCCAATTTGCAGACATTTTCAGCTGCTCTTCTTCTTCTTTTATGTTAGCCACTAACTGTTACTAGCTGCTTTTTAAATCTGTTGGCGGATTGTTGCACACATAACACATTGTCAAAATTTCACACCTGTTCCATCCGTGATCCTGTGCTGCCAGCTGACTCTTTTACACAGATGTTGATTCAGTGTTTTTACTACTCTGCTGCCAGCTTTAAGGCGAGACAACTCTCTCCTCCAATTTCACAATCATACCTTTATTAAGAATGTAAAAGCGGAAAAATGGTACAAAATTCCTGACTTGCATGGGCAGTGCAATAGTATATCCATCGAAAATAAAAGTAAACCCCCAAGCTGACTCTCATTTTGGAACAAGCTTTGTTTGTTTAGTGCCCGCAACTTTCGTAGCTCCCTCTTGGATGCATGCTGCTTAAGGTGTGGTACCTAATCTTTACCTTTTGATGAAGTCCTAACCTCATCTGCGCGCTGTTGCCAGGAGTGTCCTTAACACAGCAAAATAAGAAGAAAACAAGAAAATGCAGACAGAGGACAGAGTCTTTGCAGATAAATACACTGCCACTCACTTATAATGGGTCATAAGTGATGACAATGATGAGTCTATAAATTGTTTTTTGGGAAAATCCTCCACAGTGCACCTTTAACATGAACACAGACACTAATATAGATGTTGACACACAATTTCTGCCACATTCGTCAAACCTCATATTAGGAGGAGGCACAACAGGAGAGAAGATGATAAACATGAGTCACCACATTTTGATACTGACACAATCGTGCCATGGAAAACATCCCAGCAGCACTCTGGGTGTCTCCGACTCCATGGGATGTGTGCCATCAGAAATATGGCTTAAAAGGGAAAAAGGATCTGAAACCCTCAATAATAAGACCCTGACAATGTTTATAAACTTTAAAATTAGAACTCAATGAATCATCAGGACTGTAATGGTAAAATAAATAACACAGGAATATAAATAATATCCATCAGCCCAGAAGAGGAAGGTAATTTAAAGAAAAATGTCTCCTAACAGGAGTTTTCTATTTCCCCTTGAAGCCAGTTTTCAGGTCAAAGCAAAGATGAGGTTGATCCAACGCTTTTCTCGTGTGACCCTGCAGAATGAGGTAGTGCCCTGGTTAAGCTCTATACTGAGCAGATAGAAAGTCTTAATCTGGACGGAGTCGTCTACTTTTGAAAACCTTTCAAAGTAAGACACAATGCAGTCATCCAACCACACAAGATATTGCTCTCAAAATGTGCCAACTGGAGCTCTGTCACTCTGAGCTTAGAGCCAAACTAAACTGACTCCTCTTCACACAAATGCTGGGAGAGCCCAGAGTAATGAAAAAGGGCCTACACCAGTTCATCCTCCGTCTGCTCAAAGACTGAGTCATTAAAAAAAACTTCAAGCTGCACAAATCAATATTGTTTTATCAACAAGACCTCTGACCTATACGACCACATAGGTTGTATGTTCCTACCCTCAAATGCAACCCACAGGAGCATTTCCTAAATTAGCACCCCTACTAGGGAATGACAGAATATCTTGTATATAGTCACAGTTTTAAACATGTGGATAATGTGTTAAACAATTGCACCAGAACTACATGGTTAGGTTTAGGCAATAAAACAGCTTTGTTTGGTTTAGATAAAGGATCATATTTTGGCTTAAAACAATAAGTTTGTTACTAATGTACCATAATGTGACATATCTCCCGTACGCGTCTACACATACGACGTTATGATGTTAAAATAACTCAATCATGATTTAGGTTTCACATGGGACACAAACCCCAGTGTCCTGGATGAAAGTCCTGTTTTTGTTTGTTTAATTTGTTAAGCCATGGACAACTGGAAACAGTGACGGGTCTTGTTCATACCTATGAAAGTTGCTTAGTCATGCATCAAGCCAAAAAAGCTTGATTTCGGCAGTATGAAATGAATTCTTCTTCTCAAGTGCACTAGAGAGCTGAGCAGTTAACTTACAATTTAGTGCTCTTCTATCTTGAAGTGGGATTGAAAGGCTGCTCTTCTAGACTTTAAGAAATATTATCGGACTGAATAGCTCAAATTCAGAAAGTGAAACAAGTCATTTCACTGTGGTTGTGTTGCTCAAAAAAATGTAGCCACTGATTTACAGCTGTCTCTTTCACAATGTCTTTTTGGGCCACATGGCATCATGTTACAAACCTTGAAGTTGTAATTCCACATTTAACCACCATGTAAATTTGGTTTCAAAGCCTGGCACATTTCCTAGGGGCTTGCCCTAAGCGGACTTTGTCTCTATTTATGTCAGCTGACTTCCTCCTCTGCTCCTGTCATGATTACTATGGCAACTATTGGTCATCCCTAACAATAAAAGTAAATATGGATTGGAATCACTGTTCATACAAATGTCCTATGTGGTCACATTTTTTAAGCAGGACAGTCTCCTGAGGCATACTGCGGCTATGGTGGCTTGTGGCTGTGGCTCAGGATGTAGAGTAGGTCGTCCACCAATTGGAAGATTGACGGTTTGATCTCCAGCTCCTTCACTCCACATGTCAAAGCATCCTAGGGCAAGATACTGAACCCCAAATTGCTCCTGATGGCTGTTCCATCGATGTGTGAGTGTGTTAAAAACTGAGTAGCAGTTGGCACCTTGTACGGTAGCCTTGGCCATGTGTGTGTGAATAGGTGAATGTGACATGTAGTCTAAAACATGCTTTGAGTGGTCAGAAGACTAGACAGGCACTATACAAGTGCGGTCCATGTATATATTTATATGTGTGTATATATATATATATATAAATATATATATATATATATACAGTACAGGCCAAAAGTTTGGACACACCTTCTCATTCAATGCGTTTTCTTTATTTTCATGACTATTTACATTGTAGATTCTCAAATTGCAAAAAATGTAAATGTGTCCCCAAGTGGAGTCGCAAAAACCATCAAGCGCTACAACGAAACTGGCACACATGAGGACCGACCCAGGAAAGGAAGACCAAGAGTCACCTCTGCTTCTGAGGATAAGTTCATCCGAGTCACCAGCCTCAGAAATCGCAAGTTAACAGCAGCTCAGATCAGAGACCAGATGAATGCCACACAGAGTTCTAGCAGCAGACCCATCTCTAGAACAACTGTTAAGAGGAGACTGCGCGAATCAGGCCTTCATGGTCAAATAGCTGCTAGGAAACCACTGCTAAGGAGAGGCAACAAGCAGAAGAGATTTGTTTGGGCCAAGAAACACAAGGAATGGACATTAGACCAGTGGAAATCTGTGCTTTGGTCTGATGAGTCCAAATTTGAGATCTTTGGTTCCAACCGCCGTGTCTTTGTGAGACGCAGAAAAGGTGAACGGATGGATTCCACATGCCTGGTTCCCACTGTGAAGCATGGAGGAGGAGGTGTGATGGTGTGGGGGTGTTTTGCTGGTGACACTGTTGGGGATTTATTCAAAATTGAAGGCACACTGAACCAGCATGGCTACCACAGCATCCTGCAGCGACATGCCATCCCATCCGGTTTGCGTTTAGTTGGACGATCATTTATTTTTCAACAGGACAATGACCCCAAACACACCTCCAGGCTGTGTAAGGGCTATTTGACCAAGAAGGAGAGTGATGGAGTGCTGCGGCAGATGACCTGGCCTCCACAGTCACCGGACCTGAACCCAATCGAGATGGTTTGGGGTGAGCTGGACCGCAGAGTGAAGGCAAAGGGGCCAACAAGTGCTAAACACCTCTGGGAACTCCTTCAAGACTGTTGGAAAACCATTTCAGGTGACTACCTCTTGAAGCTCATGGAGAGAATGCCAAGAGTGTGCAAAGCAGTAATCAGAGCAAAGGGTGGCTATTTTGAAGAAACTAGAATATAAAACATGTTTTCAGTTATTTCACCTTTTTTTGTTAAGTACATAACTCCACATGTGTTCATTCATAGTTTTGATGCCTTCAGTGAGAATCTACAATGTAAATAGTCATGAAAATAAAGAAAACGCATTGAATGAGAAGGTGTGTCCAAACTTTTGGCCTGTACTGTATATATATATATATATATATATAAACATATACATATACATATATAAAACAATGGCTCATATGACTATGCACAATGTAAAATTAATACCAGTCTGTAGTTCCTTTTAGCTCAAAGAAGTCCTTTCCCCTGTTCTGGATGTTTTGTTTGGAGTAAGTTGTTTTCTCAGGAGTTGGTTGAGACCAAAAACTGCTAAAAGAGACTTAATATTGGACTTACATTCATCAGGTGCAGAAACATGACTTCAAATGAATGTAAATGTGGCTCTGTGTTTGCTGGATGTGTAAATAAGCAAGCCTTTTGCTAACACTTCGATCAACAACCTTATAACATGGAGATATGTTAATGTTTTCATTCCCCAGGTGACCAAAGAAATCAATGAACATAGCTTTAATGGTAAACGGGGCTTAAGGTTTGGGTTACAGCTAAAGCAGTGATAATGGATTCAGAGATTTAAGTGTAGTACTTCACATGTGATTAGTTTGGCGTCAGTCGCTCGTGTCCATCTCTGTCTGCATGAAGGTTGTAGTTTCTAAATGATTAAAGGTTGAAATGTCAAGAATCATCAGTACCAAGCATATGAATAAATAAATATAAATATTTTTTTTTTTACGTTTAGAGAATGAAGTCAACTCATCTGGTCCATCAAATTGTGTCTTATGATACAACACGTCCTCTCTGTTTTGCATGCTATTTCATCCGAAGACTGTCACCTCCTCCAAGTTTGAGTGGTATTGCTTTCTGAACAGACACAATTTTCGATACAATCTCTTCAAAGTCCTAATACATATTATCACACTGTGTTAAAACACTAAACACTAAACCAACTCTGAAGTACCTGTCACAAATTCATCTACACAAGACATTTTGTAGACATTTGTGCTAACGCCAGTAGTTTGATTTATAGTCCTCCTGTCATTTTTTCCCTTACCTGTGGTCTTAAGTTCTATATGTACAAAAAATCAGCTGGAGATTGAACAGTTTTGATTATTTTACATGGAACATTATATATTTTGTGCTTTGTCTTTGATTTTTTTCAGTGATGTTTAGATGGGCGTGGCTACAAAAGTGATGTCACAGACTTTAGTGAATCAAGGTTGTTTGCTTGTGTTTCCAGCACTGTTGACCAACTGTGATCAAATAATACTCACACAGCCCTGATGAGGCAGATGAGTTGAGGTTTTATGTCTTCAAGTCTTAAAAAATATCATCTTTAAATGTTGCTTCTTTAGTCATGAATTTTAACAATTCACCAACAGGAGTTTGATGTATTAAAGTGTGAGCAGCTCAGTATGTGTTGTTGCAGATGACACCAATCACGCTCTGGTGTAATTGAGTACAAGGGACTTCAGTGTGTTTTCTTTACATCAAGTCTACCTGCTGCCACAGCTCTCCTGCTGCACACTTCACTGCTTCATGATTACAGTGCACCTTCTGACCTACTGAATAATGGCTCAATAATAACAGCAAGCTGCATCGATTTTAATACTCCACATCTTACCTATAGGTCATTTGGGCAGAAGTAAGATTCAAGCTCTCAAAGCAGGTGCTCTTATTCAAAAAATCTTCTGTGGCTACTAACAATTAATGACATTTCAGTGCCTTTAAGGTGACTGTAGATGGAAGTTAGAGAGACACAGAGTAAATGGTACTATTCTGGTTTGATTGAATCCCAGGCTGCCGTGTCTACTTAGAGAGGTGATCTCCCTCTGGGATGTGGAGTGCTGTGAGGCAAAGATAACTGGTTCTTATCTTGATCTGCTCAGTCAGGTATGAGAACTCCGGGCCCAGGGGAACACAAGCAGGGATCTCGGTGCTACGGGCCTCACAAGCACACTGGGAACCAGGATGGAGATGAATTTTCCTTCTCTTTAACTCAGTGCTGTGTATTTTAATTATGTCTATTATCTTCCTCGCACCAAGTATTTTTGCCAACAGGCTAGCAGCCAGATCGCCGTGGTGGTGTATTATTGTCATGCCTGTTTGGAATTGAAATCAGACAGGAAGGGGGATTAAAAACCAGGAGAGTTGTGATTCAAGCAGAGAGAGCCCTCGCTCGCTCTACCTCCTGTTGGAAACTCTGATACCAGTCCTGTCTGGCCTGTGTGCGCAAACAGCAGGATACAAACACAGGCAGCTCAGCCAATTGTGTCAGCAGAACCGCTCAGATTTAGAGAGTAAGCAAGTACGTGAGAGAGACGTAGTTGATACTATGCTTTCAACACCGGGGTGGTGATTTATTGCTTTTTAGGAATTCTTGTTTACCTGTACATGCAGTCATTTGCCATTAAAAACACCTTAGAGTTGAGGTAACCTTCCTTTAGGTCAGTGGAGATCAATACCTGCTTATTGACATGACTATGATTGACTGAACGAGGGTGTCATGCCATCAATTTGGACATTCTACCTAAGCGGCAACCTCCAGGGCTGAAAGTGCTACAAACTGCAGTATCTTGAATGGCCGCTGGAGGCTGGCTCTGGAAGCAACTCTATCCTCATAGACCCCTATGTTAAAATGCCCAACCTTACAGCAGAAATGAATGTGTTTACAGCCTGGAACAAACAAATAAATAAATAAACATTTTTGATAGGTAATTTCAACAACACTGTACATGGGAAAATGGATTTTGATATAATTTGTACACTTAAATTTGTCCAAATATGGTCACCTTTGGTCACTTTTGGCTCCAAAAATCCATGATAGCAACAGCCAAAATATCAAACTCGAGGCTCCAAAACAACAGTCCAAAAACCAATGGATGACATCATTGTTGCTATGTCCTTTTTTTCTGTCTTTATACTTTAATTCTGGTGCTTTTCCAATACAGAAACATCACATACATACATGAGTAAAAATCATGAAAAGATCTGGATCGCCCTGTCTCACAAAGCTCATTAATTCCTGTGACTTAATAAGTTTTTCTTATTTTGTCATTGGTGTAAACATCGTCCATTTCTCCCATTTCTCCCAACATCATTCCTCTTGAACTCTTATCCTATAAGTTAACTGTTCTATATCATATCATATCCCTGATGTTTGCTCTAGCACCACCACGACATTGAATGAGATGTCTCAACACCTATTGGTTGAAATTCTGTACAGGCATTCATGTCAATAAATGGGTATGGGTACATTATCCCTGGAAAATGAAAGCTGGATTTATGACACCAAGGAAGTGCGTCAACCATTGCACAAAACAGGAAGAGAAAAGCGCTTTTGTTCTCCTTGTTAGCTTTTGGTAGCTATCCTCACTTACCAAAGAGTATCACTGGAAGTTCTTTTCAGGTAATATCTCCAGTAGAGGAAATAGCGGACAGTGAAACAACTCAAGTAACTGTGGAAAACAAAATGCAGTGTCCTCTGTTGTTGGTAGTTGCTCGGCTCTGAGGAAAATGGAAAGCTATCTGGTTGTCTTTGCGACAGCAGCGCTAACAATAACTTGGAAACACTAAGTAAAGCTGAATAGTCGCCTGTTTCCACTTTAAAGGTCCAGTGTATAATATCTAGGGGGATTTAGTGGCATCTACTGGTGAGAATTGCAGATTGCAACACGCTAATAACTTCTCCTGGTTAGAGTTACATCAGTGTTCTTTGTTCAGGAGGTTTTTACTAGTACCTGAATTGTCTGCAAAGGCCTCCTCCTCTCCAGCATTAATGAACTTAATGATAAACACAGCTGAAACACTGAAAACAGCAGTTTCACATTACAAACCAGTGTTTCTCATAAACTGTTAGGCTTATCAGAGACAGACTGCTGGTCCAGCACCTTCTAACGTAGGTCTGCTAACCACGATAGCCAATGTGAAAATGCAAATGCCCCTTTCTAGAGCCACTCTTTGGTTTGTCTGTTCTGGACTACTGTAAAAACATGCGATGTAACATGGCGATCTCTGTAAACAACGATCTGCTTTCTATGTAGAAATAAACAGTTCATTTTAAGGTAACAAAAACAGAACAATTATTATTTTCAGGTAATTATACAGTAAAGCAAAAATACCTATTGAATTATATTCCATTTCTGCCAATATAGCCCCCTAAATCCTACACAATGGACCTTTTACATGCTAACATGTTACACTAAGATGGTGAACATGACAAACATCATATATGTTAACACTTCAGCCCATGACTCAGCACTTCACTCAAAGCACGGCTGTGTCTAAGTACAGCCTGTAACAACATATAGCAGTTCAAACTGGTTCCAAGAGCAAACCAGAAATCTCTAAGGAGTTGGAATGCAGTCAGTGTGACAGCTTTCATTGTCTCACAGCTCCTTTCTTTTAGCACCCAGCAATAATTACTGACTTGTGTTTGTCTTGTGGTACCTGCAGCTTTTCCCACCTCCAAACACAGCTCATCAGACCCAGCTGCAGCATGCTTGTCCCATCTTGATTTATTTATTTGAACATGTACAAAACCAAACAGGAATAACGCATAAAATGAACAGTTAACAATATATAGCAAACAAATGATCATAAACAGCATAAATGAACAATATTAAATGTAGGGCTGTCCTGAATACCAGTTTCTGTGCGTCTAAGCTACAGTAAGAAATATCCACCATTAATCGACAGGATGGGCGACAAGAGAGATGAGGACATGAGTTGGATTTTTTGGAAGCATCGGTTCAGTCGATGGACCTAAAATAACGTGACAATTAGCCACTTTGTTAACATGCAGGTTGCAGTAACATCAGCCATAATAGCCAGGAAAAAAACACTTTGCAGGACGGCTAAGCTGTTACAGTCTTCGGATGATTTGCCAAACCGGTTGTAGATTTGTGATTTATGCCAGTTTCTTCTGGCGCATCTGGCACTTGACTTTTTGAAGGTCTTCTTCACAAATCTTGGAACTACTCGAGACACTTGACTTTTTCGTCATCTTGCAAGTCTGTCACGTGCGGTCAAACTGTCCTAGATTCAGTAGTGCTGGACTGTTGGTGATGTTAGATGAGAGTGAGTCTGAGTCACACAACTATCACGAAGTGTGTCACTAAGTGTAAATGTCCTTGTCTGAGAAAAACTAGTAATAATTTATGTTGATACACAATGAATAATGTTGGATTACTATCTCTGAATGTATGGATTTTTGGTGATTTGCATTTGAGTACTGATTTGGCCGCCAAATTCCACGACAACAATCGAAGCTTTGAAGCATCCTGGTCAGCCCTAACTAAACATTACATGTCTGAGAAGGTGTTTGAAGAAATATGCACTTGTATGTTCCTACTCCTTCTCTATAACTGAAACAATTCAGTCAATCTTTAATATGCACTCAGTGGCCACTTTATTAGGTACAACTTGTTGTACCGGGTTGGACCCCCTTTTGCCTTCAGAGCTGCCTTAATTCTTGGTGGCATAGATTCAACAAGGTGCTGGAAACATTCCTCAGAGATTTTGGTCCATATTGACATGATAGCATCACACAGTTGCTGCACATCCATGATGTGAATCTCCGGTTCCACCACATCCCAAAGGTGCTCTATTTGACTGAGATCTGGTGACTGTGGAGGCCACTGGAGTACAGAGAACTCATTGTCATGTTCAAGAAACCAGTTTGAGATGATTTGAGCTTTGTGACATGGTGCGTTATCCTGCTGGAAGTAGCCATCAGAAGATGGGTACACTGTGGTCATAAAGGGTTGGACACGGTCAGCAACAATACTCAGGTAGGCTGTGGTGTTTAAACCATGCTCAGTTGGTACTAAGGGCCCAAGGTGTGCCAAGAAAATATCCCCCACACCATTACACCACCACCAGCAGCCTGAACTGTTGATACAAGGCAGGATGGATCCATGCTTTCATGACCCTACCATCTGAATGTGGCAGCAGAAATCAAGACTCATCAGACCAGGCAACGTTTTTCCAATCTTCTATTGTCCAGTTTTGGTGAGCCTGTGTGAATTGTAGCCTCAGTTTCCTGTCCTTAGCTGACAGGAGTGGCAAAACATCTTCACCACTTGTTAAAACCGAAGTATCTTCATACTTTGGTTGTAATGAGTGGTTTCTTGAGTTACTGTTGCCTTTCTATCATCTTGAACCAGTCTGGCCATTCTCCTCTGACCTCTGGCATCAACAAGGCATTTTCACCCAGAGAACTGCTGCTCACTGGATATTTTATCCTTTGCAGACCAACCTCTGTAAACCCTAGAGATGACTGTCCCCAAATCCCAGTGTATTGAGTGTATAAAGACAACATCAGACCATAACAAACATCTTGCCACCTGAAGAAAAATCCGCTCTCTGAACAAAAGCTCCACTCACCTGCCTTCTCTTACCGGAGCATTTGATTGTGGCTGATTAAATGTCTTAGAGAAGCTATATGAAGAGATGTGAAGTGCAGCCTCCTATAGGTTAATGCGGTTCATTCAGTTGCTCAATGACTTATACGTATGTACCAAGTGGTGCATGACTCAGTCTTAAATTAATGGGTGGCAGGTATCCTTACAGCCATGTTTATGAAGCTTCAGATCTATTGTTAGTTCTGTCACCTAGAGAGTCTCATTTTGCAGAGGCCTGGCTGATCCTGCTCGGTCCTGTCATGTCTGATTCTGCAGATGAGCCCTGACATCCTCGAGGACGGACAGGAATGATTTGACGTCACCAACAACAACAGACACAGAAAAAGCTCTTTCCCCACCTTGTGCTGCAGAGGAGGTGTATTTTGGTCAGAGTGCCTCATGGTGTCAAAGACGTCACAGTCTCAGGGGTGTGAACCGCAGAGCAGAGTGAAGTTCTTCTAACTCACTGTCAGAACATCCACTCATCCACACTGATGTACCCACATACTCTGACAGACCCAAACTTCTGACAGATACAGCTCTGATGAATTCACAGCGCAAAGCAGTGTTCGCACTGAAATTTATTTAAAGCCACATCAACATTTTCTGCTTTATTTTATCTGTAACTAATACAGCTTTAAAACACTATACATACAATTACTAAAAGGTTTAGAGACAAAATCCTCAGCGTATAGATGAGTAACCCTGGATGTTAATTGATGGCTGTCTGTTTTCCCTGTCGTGTTTCATTAGATTACTTATTTGATAGCAGGGAGAGTTTGTGCCGTCCGCTCGATGGGGGGGCAGACACATTGGTACGCTTTTGATTTGGTGGTGTGAACAGAGGTGTGACAGATCCTACCAAAACATCAATTTTGCCACTAATTACTTCTGCAGTTAGCGAGGTGGCTGTACAGGAGCCCGAAACTACACAAGACGAATTGTACGAAGAAACATCATGAAACATGAAGAAGGAAAATGGGAGCGTATGAGTGTTCGGTTCGGATGCTGGTGTTAAAATTCTTAATGATGTTAACATTACTGTCATCTGTGGATATATCTTGACCACTTGATTACTGACAGACCATTAAGGCGCCTCCTATTCCAATATCCAATTAAAGGCTCCACAACAACTCCTAATAAGTGGGGTGCAGAGTTGATAAGCAACCAATTCTGAAGCTTCAGGCCCTCTGCTTCATTAGGAGGATGTTGAGCTAAAACAGAAAATTCAACACAGAGGACATCAAAGTGCCCACTCTGCAAAATGAGTAACAAACTCCTTATTAGATATGCACCAATCTCCTAGGATACAGCCGACATACACAATGATCACCCAGCAAAATTGTTGCCTGTATAATGCTCTTGAATAATGCTTTTGAATAATGCTCTACTCAATTACTTCTCGCCAGAAGGGCAGGTGTTGGTTTGCACGGCGAGATGTGAAAGAACAGAAGGAGTGATGAAGGAGAAGGAGGCAGAGGAGGAGTGGAACCATTTCAAGATTTCAAGTATGAGAAAGTAGCACTTCTCAATATGAAAAGATCAAAGTGTCTGAAAATGTGTTATACTTCACGGGACATAATCGTGAGTGGATGAGTAAAAAAAAAAAAAAAAACTCGCAGCATATGTGAGGGGTGGCAGGTTTTTAAGCTGCACTGGAGGCATTTTTCCTAAATCTGCCGAGGTAGGAGGGAGGCATGGAGCAGTCCGGTGCAAAGCTGCAGCAGGGTTCGTGCCAGTTCATTGCTGTCGCAGCCCACACATTTGCTTGATACAATCGCAGAGACACCAAATGCCATGAGAATGTCAAATTCAGTCTTTAAAGAGACAACCGGCACAGAGGAAGAAACACAAACAGCAACACAACAACAGAGCGTGTATACGCTCAGGGAAATTCTGTGTCGAAATGCAAATGGCGTTGTCAAGACAGAAAAGACTGAGTAAAAAAGATCTCCCTCATGAGTTAATTGTATGAAAAAAAAACTTGGATTTTTCTGAATACACAACATCAAACAGCCTTCTGTATGACAGCAGCAGATTTCTTATGACAGAGGAATCAGATCAGCTCTGCAGGACAGTAGAGACGTGTCTGCACTCAATTTAAATTCTAATACACACAGTTTCCCAGTCTTAAAGACATACTCCATCCCCCAGATTACCATATATCAGTACTCACTCTGTGTTACACTGAATTCTTGATGAGTTTGTTTTTCTCACATGCTTCTGGTGACCAAAGAATGCAAAAATGGAGTCACAGTCTCTGTCTAACAACAACAAAACTATATCAAAACATCCACTCACAACTTGTGCAGTGTAATCAAAGTCGCATTTATCCAGTCACATGCTTAGTAAACACATACACTTTTGCTAAATCCTTCCTATTTAAAACTGATGTTAACGTGAAACTTATCCATACTTTCTTCAAAGCAAGACTCCATTGACAAAAACAGTAATTTCTCCTCACTGAGCACGTGAGCTGCTGGTGTGCCACTTCCTCAATCACTTCGTTAGTTTGTGTTATTGTGTGACTTTGGTGAATCTGAACTAACCTCAAAAATGCCAAAGTCACACAATAACACAAAGAAAATAACTAATCCAGGCAGCAGCAGACCAGCAGCTCCCATGTTCAGTGAGGTAAAATTATTGCTTTTGTCACTGGAGTCTGGCTCTGAAGAGAGCATCGAGTTTTACTTTAACCTCAGTTTTAAATACGAAGGTTTTAGCAAAGTACGAAGCATACAACTGGATGAATGAGACTTGAATTGTACTGCATGAGTTGTGTTGACTTTTTAAATGGATTTTTTGTTTTGCTAAAAGCAAACCCTCACTTAAATTTTCTCAGTTTTTGGATTCTTCGTTCACTATAGAGGTCAACTAAGTGACTTGGACAATGACTTCCAGCATCAGACACCAACAAAAAAATGTTGGCATGATACACGGTCGCTGTTATAGTTTAATGGCAGCCGGCAGTGTCAGGGGGAAACGCAGTGGGACATGAACAAAAGTGGCAAAAGTAGGGTGGGTGGGTCCAAAAAACACGGACTTTGATCCAGGAGAGAGTGTTTGTGTCCTGTATGATTATAGAGCCAAGCGTTGTTCTTTTTTCCTAAACCTTTTTTCCTAAATTCATGTGTGTTAGTTGTTGAAGGAAAAAAGAGTAAATTTGTATTGTTGTACCAACATAGTGCTTTTATTTTGAAAGAGGCTGCATGTAAACAGTAAATTTCCTGTGAAAACGGAAGTGTATTTTGAAAGAAGACAATGCATGTAACAGGCAGAACTTGACATGGCGTCCCAGAACGTCAACAACCAACACACCCAGGGTACCTTGCACGTTGTCTCTGGACATGGAAGGTCCATGACCAAATGTCGATACGTGACGAGGTCAGAGAGAGAATGTGTTGTAGAGGCACGCAAGGGAAAATAATTTTTATCACAAATTCAACTTTACACAGGGTGAGTAAATGATATACAAATGGTCATTGGTATTCCTTTAAACAGTACACATCACAGAACGTTTTCTGCTGGTCATTAATTAATCCTTTAAAGGAAAACTTTGCATTTTGGGAAATCTACTTGTTTGCTTTCTTGCCAAGAGTTATAAGAAGATGGATACCATGTCTGTAAGCTTAATACAGTATAAAGCCACCAGCCACAGCCAGCTAACTTAGCTTAGCACAAAAAAACCTGTGTTACCTTTGGACAGAGATGAATGAATAATGACAGAGACATTTTCATTTTCATTTTTCATTGTCATAGGCCTAGTGAATCTTACATTCTCCACAATAAAAATGCGTAGCCGGTACAAAGAATTAAAAAAAGTTTTTACATTTTATCAATAAATGTGTATCATACAGCCCATCACCTTTTCCTTTAAATTTAATAAATAAATAATGACAAACTTCAATAGCTATGGCTTGTCTTGGATCTCTGTAGCTAAGCTAGCTATGGATTCCAGCTCAAAAAAAAAGTCTCAGAAGACAGTTGAGAATTTAACAGTGCATGGACTCATTTGCTTTTACCACCAGCCCTGCAAAGTTAAAGTACCAAACAATCATAAATAGCCCACTGCAGAGTAGCCACCTTGTGTTAAAACATATCAGTGAATGCTTGTTTAGACCTATGAGTAATGTTGATGGGCAAATTTAGACTTACTGTTACCTTCATTATAAGGACTGAATATGTTTTGCAGTGCAAGGCAGATTATTTGAGAGCTTTTTGGCCAAAAATGGCTCTTTTGATAGCAAAGGTTGCTGTGCTAAACTAAGTTAGCCAGCTGTTATGGCAGTCCAAGCAATGTGTGCTCATCAAAGCCTGGTTGCGTCCCATTCTTCAAACAGCCTGTGTTCATTTTTCTTCTAAGATGCTTTTGGAACATATTCACATTCAAGGTTTTGACCCTTGACCCCTTTGATGTCAGACAGGTTTGTGTCACTGTTTGAGTCAAATGCAATGTGAGAAACAATTACTGATTGTCACCTGATTTATATTTTGACCATGAGGCTGTTGTGAGCTCATTTCTCACATCTGACACCTTCAGAAATCAATTAAATGCATTGTGTGACAGGAGTTTTAAGGCAGACCAAAATTCTGACAAAGAAAATCTGCAATGAATCCATACCTAAAGCTAATATGAGACCTGGAGACTCATACAAACACGGCCCGGAAATGTAACGGTTAAAGTCTAAAAATACGAAGTGTGTGACCTATCAGTGCACAATGTTTCAGATTTAGTGACATCACTGGAGCCATGACATTTAATCAACATGAGATTTTAAAAATAGAAACTGTGGCCCATTCAGTGTCTGGTACAATGCCAGATAATCAATTCCAGGTTTCATATATTCACTTTGAGCCTATTTCCATTTTCCATTTACCCTTCTTTTTTCTAGATGTTGGTTTGGGATTAAATCCAGACATCACGCTTTCTGTTGCTAACTCCTTCAGTAGACACTGTGATCAGACTTTAAATTTAATAACTGCTGATAACTTTTACTTTTACAGGATCTATAAATAGCCTCTGAGGTACTGTAGTCTGTTGAGTAAAAATCTCACAATGCAGACTGAAGGAAAAGGTTATATTTAGCAAGGAGGGGAGGAAGAGAGCAGCAGCTGCGATGTAAGATATCTGAAAATGGAAACTGCTCCCAGGGGTGACAGCGCTTATTCTCTCCACTTTAATTATTTATTTTCCCTTTAATAGACCGCAGACAACAGCATTGTTGGGGCAAAGATCACGCTGCATGAGGACTGCTTACTTTCCTGTGGCTCCCAGTGCTAATGAATATATCTAAACCAGTGGTGAGCTTTGGCCTCGGACTGGTCCCTGGTCCATCACGTCCCTGTGGACAGTGTGTCTGTCCATGACACAGGTCATTTCCAATCAAGTTCACTAAAATACTACATTATTAATAGTTGCGCTTTAGGTTTTGTGTGCCAAAAAGCATTGAAACAACCTGTTCATAGGATAAAAACTATTGATTTAAGGGTGTTTGCTGCCGGTTCCTTTGGGTTGCTTGGTGCTTACAACTAAGATCTGCACTCTTCAAGATAGAAAAACAATATTTCATACAAGCCTTTTATAGAAATAAAGACATCTGGCCAAGTCAAGACCACATTTTTGCACAGACATTTCTATCACAGTGCCTCTTGAATGGGAGGAACACATTCTTTTGACTTGGATGACAACTGTAAGTGCTGTTTTATAAATCCACCTTCTCCATGTGCCTCGTAAACAACATGTCCCCGGGGGCCGAGAAGGCAATCACAGGTGAGAAATCACTGCCAGCATTGACGACTGGAGTCCTGAGACGTCAAGTGTTTGGATGGGTCATAAAGTGATTAGTCCAGGTCTCAGAGGAAAAGAGCAGGGGTCAGAGGACTAATGATTGAACGTGCTGGTGGTGCTGGAGGTGGTGGTGGCTGCCTTATTTGTACAAGTGAAAAAATAAAATAAAATACAATCCCACCACCATCAAAAAAAGTATTTGAATAAATGCCACAAAAGCCTTGCAGCCCTTGGTGGAATGTTATGTGTCTGATTTACCTGTTCCTTGCAGGGCTGAGAACATCACTGTTCTCATTAGAAACTGCTTCTGTGCTGTCTCATAGCAACCTAAAAATAGAAATGTCCCTATTAGGCTGTATAGCTGTGATGGCTGCTACAAGTTTTGGCCTCTTTAATTGTGCTGTAAATATATATATTTATGTATAGGCGTGAAATATTTTTGCTCTATCTCTTCATTTATTGAGCTCTGAAACAAGCCAATCAGAGACACAGTTGGATGGAGGTTTGCATAAATGAGCTCAAATTATTAATTGCTGTTGTGTTAGGGAAATAATCACAGCTTATAAAATGCTATCTCTGATTTGAGTGCATGAGGAGGGCCATGAATGTACAATATTTGCATTTCCTGCAAGAGGCAATGTGATGGTGATCCAGAACAGATTCCTTTGTCACATTTCACAGCTGAATTGTCTTGGCTGTGCCCTTTATTACATGGCAGATAGGAAGATTGTCTATATTCTAACAACTGGCTCTGATGTTCCACAATGCAGACAGATTAAATCTTATTTATAGCACAAGCTTACTATCTAAGGCATGGATTCACACATTTAATAATAAAAAGAATAACAAGCAAAATTGTTATTCCAGCATTTCCATCTGACAGTGTTTCCCTGCTTTCATCAACAAATTCAAATAAAAAACACACACACGCAGGACATTTACATGTGTTTGGGAGGTGGTTTTGTTTGTGCGCCGCAGATATGAAGATCAGGACAGAGGTTTTTCATCAGACGCGATTTATTTTGGTCGACTCTGACGTCAAGAGAATACACGTTTCATTCAACAAGCAAGAAAGTAAGTTATTTATAACCCGCAGCATCTCCAGGTTGTGATCCTTGAGTGCGCAGTGAAAGGAATACTCCCCATTGGACTGATGTAGTGCGCCTCCATAACAAAAGCCACACAGCTCATGTGCTATGGTGCCAGAGAGGTACGGCGCCCTGTCACCTAAACTAGGACGCGTCGATGGGAACAGTCGCGGCTGAAGAAATAGGGATATTGTGAAGAACTGCAAAAAAAACTTTCTCTTTTGAATCATTCTTTTTTTCCCCCAGCGATTTCTTGCGTCTTACATGACAAAGCAGTGGGCACTTTGAGCATGGAAAACCTCTCCTCTGACCAGGTAAGAGAATAAGCACACAGGAAGTTGCTATGTGAAATTATTAAACTAGAAAATCATTATAAAGGAAGGTTAATAAATTCAACTTTATGTCGTTATCTTGCGTCGCTGCTTTCTCATCTTAGAGGAGGCTGGTTAAAAGAAACACCAGATGAACCTATTACACCGAACATGAGATGCATGTATGATGTATGATGTTTCATGTAATATAAATTAATATTTACACATCAAACACATTTTCAAAGCAGAATTTAACAAAGAATTAGACGACCAACCCTATAATTTCTAACGGAGCGCGTTTCTGTTGCCAAGTTATCCAAAATGAGAACCATGGACAGCGACACTTAACGCCTCACAGTGCGCCGATATTTAATGTCGCCTGTCTAAACACATGTTTGTATCATCACTAATTTGATTTAAGATAAGGAAAATCACGTTGAGGTGCAGTCTCTTTGGCACATTTGTGTTCCAGTTGAGAAAAGGATGAATAAGGCTGGTGTTTTTGCACACTTCACGGGTGATGGATGCTTTTGTTCTTCGTCGCTTCTATAAATATGATGTAAAAAGACACAAGCTGCTGTGTTGACAGAGAAAACCAGATAAACTTGTATTTCTTCTTAACATCGCCGCCTGATCATCCATCAGTATTTGTTTGTGAATCTTGTGCTGTCACCATGCTGTCTCCTGCATGGACATGATTTTTTGAGCATGATCAGATTCCTTTTTGGAAAATTGCACTTTTACGCATTACCTTCATCTTAATTATTTTACAAAGAATACATTTCCTGTATCAGAAGCTTAAGTTATATGTGTAACTTTTAAGTTGTGACAGACTGCCACCTGCTGGTGGTGGTGATTTAGCAAAACATTAGAGGAACAAACAGTATGAGTCTGACATTATAAAGGTTTTTGCAGTGTAAGCTGAACTACTTCACTGGTTTCTTCAAAGGGGCTGTGAGCTGTAAGTTCAACACTGAGAAGATCTGTGATTGGCCGGGAGATGGCAGACATACTGGAGCTGCGGACAGATGGAAACTCCCTCCTGAAGGCTGTATGGCTCAAACGCTTGAGACTCACCAGACTCCTGTTGGAAGGAGGTGCATATATCAACGAGAGCAATGAACGTGGGGAGACGCCTCTCATGGTGGCCTGCATGTCCACACACACCGACCAGCAGAGTGTGAGCAAGTCGAAGCTGGTGAAATATCTGCTGGACAACCAGGCGGACCCCAACATACAGGACAAAGCTGGCAGGACAGCTCTGATGCTCGCCTGCATCCACAAGGCCGGGCACGAGGTGGTGGATCACCTGCTGAGCAATGGAGCTGATCCCAGTCTGGAGGACAGGAGCGGGGCCTCGGCCCTGGTCTACGCCATCAATGCAGATGATAAGGAGACATTAAAGCTGCTCTTGGATGCTTGCAAAGCTAAAGGCAAGGAGGTCATCATAATCACCACAGACAAGTCACCGTCTGGCACTAAAACCACCAAACAGTACCTGAATGTCCCCCCATCGCCAGAGCTGGACGAGAGGTCCTCCCCAGCATACTGCACCTCTCCGTCTGATATTAATGTCACTGCATGTCCCACACCTGAGCAAGAGCAACAAAACACAGTCTTCAGTTTCCAGACCAAGCTGAAAACCTCTAGTTCGGCTGCAAAGCTCGCCAACGGGCCCACGTCCCCAACACGGCGGCCTGTTAACCCCAAACGTGCACGTTTGCCTCAGCTGAAGAGGCTGCAGTCAGAACCTTGGGGGCTGATTGCTCCCTCAGTCCTGGCTGCAGCCGCCGCCGCCCATGAAGAGAGTAAGAAAGCCAGCTCTGATGAGGACGTTGTCGCAGGGGTAAACGGACTCTCTTTGAGTAAGAGGTCGGCTTTATCTCGACAAAGCAGTGTGGATGGGAAAGACAGCTTTTTCCCACTCGTGGGCGAGCAGCCCTGCAAAATGACAACCTCCATATTAGTCCCTCCGACGTCCAAAGCGTCATATGAGAGAACTCTAGGCCAGCACCAGCCTCTGGCACGGCGCAGCACTGTGCCCACAGAGCAGGAGAGCAGCAGCTGCAGCAGCAGTGGACTCGTCAGTCTGAGAGACACAATGCATAGGAGACGTCTGGGGAACGATCACTATGACTCAGACTCACAGCTCTACTCAGACTCTGCCATGTTAGACTCTCCTAAGATCCCAGTGGAGCGGAGGAAACTAAACACCTCTCCACTAGCGATGCTGACCAGCTCCAGAGAGTCTCTAGACAGCAACGCCAGCCCGTCCTCTCCCAGCGCAGCACGCAGGCGTGCACCTGGCCTCCTGGAGAGGAGAGGCTCGGGCACACTGCTGCTGGACCACATCTCCCACACCAGGCCCGGCCACCTGCCCCCTCTCAACGTCAACCCTAACCCTCCCATCCCTGACATCGGGGCTAGTAGCAAGCCCTCCTCACCTCTGGCCACAGGTATTCGATCTATAGCTCCGGTAGCACCAAACACACCAAAGAGAGGCGGCCTCAAGTCCAAGAAGAAACTTGTGAGAAGACACTCTATGCAAGTGGAGCAGATGAAGCAGCTCTCTGATTTTGAAGAGCTGGCTCATTAGTTAGTGGTGGCGTTTATGCAGCACATATTGTGGGAGTTGAAATGTTAACACCATAAATTGTCAGGAAGTACATCCATAGGTTCAGCTGTGTAGACTCACAGCCATCTAGATGTTGAATAATGTATAATTTATAAATATATATTGAAACTGAGCAATATAGATAGACTTCCTCCCTGTGTTACACCCAACCTTAAGGATTATTATCTTTTGACTTCACAACATCTGCTGTATATGTATTACAGTTTTGAATGTAAATGCCAAGACACGGTACAACTCCTCTGAACTAGCTCTCTTACATAATGTAACGCATAGGGAACATACAGGGTCCATTTGTAGCCAGCAGGCCACTTGGTTGCACTTAGTGCATATGTAATTAGCACCATTAATGGATTTTCTTTTGAAAAGAAAAAAATGTGATGCACTTGTCTGAGATGTAGCTTTGAGTAAGATGAAATTTGACTGTTTGTAGCAAATTTGTACAAAGTGCCTTCCAGATAAAGAAACCTACAAAAAAAGAGTGGACAGATACATTTAATGTATTAGGAGCATTTTTAATTCATGATGATGTAACCAAAATGTGTTTTCTTTCAATATCGTTTGTCTCACATGGAACAAAATGAAATCTCAGAGTAGGACGTGATGTGAATGAGTGAAAAATATGCCTTAAGAAAACAGGTAAAACGATGGGCTATGTATAACAGCACTTTATTGCCCAGAAGAAAAAAATGTTGCTTAACAGTGTTACAAAAAAAAAACCCTCAAAGCACATGTAATTCTTACAGGATGAAGTAACATCGAGTGGCGTTCGGGCCCTTAGTCAACACAGACATTGGTGAAACTGGTCAATTAAAGTGTCATTTCACGCTAATGGCAATCAAGACTAAAGATCACACAGCTTCCATGTAACTTACCTGTGAAGCATTGCTTCTGTTTAAGAAAAAAGAACATAACGAAATCCATAGTATTTTTGCAAGTAGTTTGTTGTATATTCTGAATAAATGTCTATCACTTGTGAATTCCTGTCTGTTTACTCATTTGTCACATGAAGCGGGAGCTCAGCTGATAGTAGCCACACAGATGCTCATTAGAAACAGCACCAGTCCTTCCTCGGGCCACTTGGCAGTCCTTTGGTACTACGATGATGGTGATGATGATCGTCATCAATGTCACTGTGATTATGTCAGACCGACCATAGAGGCACTTAAACCCCACAGCTTCCTGGCAGCTTCATCATCCAGACCCTGAGGGGCTGCTGTTTTAGGGGCGCAGTCGCTGCAATCAGAGCAGGATTTAGTGTTAAACATGTGACTCGATCCGTTACTACAGCACTGATTCAGTCACAAGAATGAGTTCTCATTCAGGATACAGTGATGGATGAAGATGGCAATCACAGTTTAACTTACATTACAGTGATACTGCAATATTTTGTCCAAGATACTTAAGGTAATTCAGATCTGTCATACACAACATATTGACATATTTTCCTGTGTATTAGGAGGAAAATACACCACTGCCAGCAAAATCAAATCCCCACAAAACAGGGTTCAATCAATACTTTGAAATACACTGTGTGACACATTGGTTTGCAGTAGAGCTAAAACAATATGAAAATTTCACATCACAATTATAGTGACCAAAACGATCACAGTTACTGGTGTTATCGCAGTATTAAAAATGTTCAAAAAGTAGTGATCCACACACTGAAATCATTTCATCAAGTTTTATTTTATATCAGTGGATAAGCAGCCTGTCTTTGAAACACTTACTAGACTGTCTGTGTTGCTGCAGATGAGGACAAGGGACCCGTAAAAGACTGAAACATGTTTTCATTGATGCTATGCGCCTGCGTCTGGGAGACTGTTGCTAACTTTGGTTGATGCTGGGCAGTATTTACTGTGAGTTCTTCAAACCACAGTAATCAAACACTGTTGTAGTGATAATTCGAATTTGAAACGGTAATACTAACCATCCTCCGTTGTTTGTGGTAATGTGATTAACAGTTATTTTGTTTGGGAATGTGGGAACATGCACTACTACAGCACAATATCCATTGAGTAATGATGGCTTTAGTTGAGTCCTGTTTAATTGCCAGACTTGAAAAGGATCCCTGTGCTAAAATCTAGTTTTAAATTTGTAATGATCAGTATTTTTTTTTATTGAACATTATAATTATTGATGTGTGTATAATCTGTAATAAGTCAAACGTAGGTGCAAACCTGGAAGTTGTAACCATCGACTGTATAAAATAATGGACTCAACCACAGTAATGTCACCTATTGGTTTGTGGACTGCTGTTTTGAAGCCGCGAGTTTGGCATTTTGGTTGCCGCCATCTTGGTTTTCTGGAGCCCGATGTGACCATATTTGGACGAGATGGTGGAGCTGTGATGCCACACCTCGCAGACCGCCTGCCAATCAAGCAGCCCTGCCCTTAAATATGAGTAACTTTAAGCCTTAATAAAATATAAATAGGTAAGTTATATTAAAATTTGCTGCTCCACAGTTGTCAGGAATGTTGAAATTAGCTACTGAGACCAAAACCAGGCTGTAAACATGTTAATTTCTGCTGTAAAGTTGGGCATTTTAACATCGTTGTTAATAGGGATTGACTCGCTTTTGGAGCCAGCCTCAAGTGGCCATTACAGGAAGTGCAGTTTCTGCAGATATTTCCCTCAGGAGTCAGTGGAGAGCAAAACAGAGTGAATGAACATTCATCAGGTGGCCAGGAATGTGAAAACAAAATTAATACTAATGTTACTCTGGGTCTGCTGGATGAACAGACAATTGTTTGGTAACAGAAGCACAGCACCTATTTTTGCTCTGGGGTTCCCAGATGATTGTAAGAGAACAAAAAGCAATATTGGTGGCAGAGTATCAACACAGATCTCAATTTATTGATATATTTTGTATGTATAATGGCTGTCTAACCTCTAAAAATGAAGCTACTGTCATCTGATTCTGACCTGTAGTAGAGTCCACTTTCATTCTGCAGGGTCTCCTCCACAGCGCAGTAGATGGTGGTCTGAGCCCCTTCTGTGGGAGTCTTGATGAAGAACATGAGTGGTGTGTACACAACTCTCTTCCACACGGGCATCGTGGGCCAGAAGTGTCGGCCGAGCTCCGTCCGGATTACCCCAGGGTGGAGGCTGTATGTGGTTACTCCTGTACCTGCACAATGAGCCACAATGTACCCACTGTATTCACACATTTAAGAGTTGACTGTTCATTAAATACCGCACAATGTCAAGTGGAAGATTTAAAAGCTTTCAATACCTTGCAGCCTGTTAGCCAGCTCCCTTGTAAAGAGGACATTAGCTAATTTACTTTGTGCATAGCTTTTCCAGGGGCGGTATTCTTTCTCCTGATGTATGTCATCAAAATAGATCTGACCTGTTGAGTGAAAGCAGCATTCACAGTCATGGTATTTAATATTAAATGACACTGAAAGGATGACATTCCTGAGAGGGAATAAAAATCTACAGCTTATTTCATTTCACAGAAGTGAAATAGAGAAAGAGAAAAACTGCACCTCTTTCATGAGCTAAACTGGAGACGTTGACGATGCGGCTCGGGGCCGACTTCTTCAGGAGATCCAACAGGCAGTTTGTTAAAAGGAAGTGGCCCAGGTGGTTCACGCCAAACTGCATTTCAAAGCCGTCTTCAGTCTGCCATTTTGGACAGCTCATAACACCTAAAAGGAATAAATTAAAGGAAATAAAGCTGCTGGAATGTGATACATCGCAGCATCAGGGGGTCGGATGTGGTTCATACACCTACCTGCATTATTGATGAGAACATCCAGTCTCTCTTCACTGGCTAGGACGTCTTTGGCGAGTTGGCGCACCGACTGTAGAGACGCCAAGTCCAACTTTTTGACAACAACATTCTCATTTCCGCTCCTCTTCCTCACCTCCTCTGCAGCTTTATTTGCTCTGTCCATGTCTCTACAGGCTAGAATGACCCTCGCGCCTAAAACACAGCAAAACATGTACTTTTCAATTAAAATTAGATATTTGACAGCTGAAATATAAAACTAGAACAAGTCACTGACCCCTTCTAGCCAAGTCAACAGCCGTTTCTTTCCCAATCCCAGTGTTGGCTCCGGTGATCAAGACTGTCTTTCCATCCAATGAGGCTTTGCTGCGACACACTCCACCTGCCATCCATTTCTTCACTCCAAAAAGTCCCACTCCTGTAAGAAAGACACTCCTCCTACTGTATCATTACGGCAATAAAAGCTATTACTAATGTCATGGAAAGGATCATCAGTTCAACCTACAATATGTGGCTACGTGACCTAACCAGCACATGACACTAAAAGGGCAGACTCCCACAATATATATCAATCTCATATGATACCTCACACAAAGTATAGTTCCTGAGTTGTAACCCACTCCTCTACAATTTATATAATAATATAAAAGGGAACAGAAGGGGTTAAAGAAGCCCTGTATCGAGTTATCTTATTTTTTTAAATTCTTAATTTCCCCTTTATATACTTTACGCCCATTTAATGCACTTATGTTTTGTCCTGTTTACATGTTTTTGTTCATGTTCTCCTACATCTGTGAGCTTATAACTTCAAAACTGTTTTCTGTAAAATGAAATGAGCGCTGAGACTACAACATGATTTGTGTAATTACATCTTTGGCTCAATAAAAACACTCCACACACGGTTAAAACACCTCTCCACCTTTCATAGATAAGTGAGAAATCTGTTACTTTATGCCAAAAATTCTCAAATGTGAAACGTTTTAAATTCAAACTACGGAAAACTAGTACCTCAACTGATTAATTGTTTTAATCGTTTTTGAAAATGCCAAATATTTGCTTGAAAAAACAAAATAATGCACTGTTTTTCTATTTTAATTGCACTGAATAGGCTTCGTAAAAAAAAAAACAGCTGTTCAGAACATCATTATAGTCTCTAGAAAATTTTGATGGACATTTTTTCAATATTTTTTGACATTTCATAAGTGATTAATCCATCCATCCCCTGATTTCATAATAGCAACATGTCTTTGTACACTCCTTCCAAAAAAACCCACAGTATAAGGTCTGCTTTATGTGCTCTCATAAGCTTGTTTCTATCATTTCTATAATTTAGTCTTGTCTGTTTGCTTGCTTGTTTGTTTGTTTGTTTGTTTGTTTGTTTGTTTGTTTGTTTACTTGTGTTTTAAGCTGTCTTACAGATCCATTTCTCAAGAGGACCACAATGGAAATTTTAGCTTTATTGTGTCTTTATCCTTGACAGTTTAATTAGATGTCAGGACTGAGTGACTGTGGTGCTGTGTTTAGCTTTACTGTTGTTAAATAAATCTTTCTATCCATCGCTATATTGATAACATACTTTACAGCAAGTGATCATATAGACAACAATCAAGGTAACAATTAAATCAAGTTAATTGTATAAAAATAATGACAGCTCACTAACATTGTTTATCTTAACTATAGGCTAGTAAATAATGGTGCAGAAAACAAAGCAAAGGGAAAGCATGTCAAATAATTTCCAAAAACACTTGAATTTTAAATGAAGAAACTTTTGACAACATGAACTTGTTGAAAACTAAATGGAAGCTTATTATTTCTAAGCATGCAGTCCCACTCACTCTAATAGCAACACTCTCAGTACAGTGTATTATCATCATTAGCGTACAGGTAGGTCAGTGAGCTCACAGATTAGACTATAAAAGCTGTTTGTTGTTTCTGCCTAAATAATAAACTGAGTCAGTACATAATTTACCTGTAACTGTGACCACAGCAATAGTTTTAGGATACTGAAAAACAAATGATCTTATCGCTGTGAAGGTCTGCATCGTCCTGCCAGTCTGTTTGTAATCGCTACTGAAATAAACCTCTTTCTGTTAAAGTCTGACACAGCGTATCCGATACTGTATGTCTGTTTAAACACGGTCCCTCTGGCCGGAGAAAGAAAACTACAGCAAAATAACAAGAAGGCGAAATGCCCTCAAAACAACTCACACTCTGGTGCAGCTACGTAACATACAGCCTTTCTCCCGGAAGTCCCGCCCACCGTCCTCCGGTACATGAATCCTATTGGTTCCTCTTATTAATGAGCTTCTTAATTATATTTTCAAGAAAGTTTTAAAACCTGTGATGTTATATTGGACAGTCTGCTTGTTTTATACCTCCAGCAGCTAACAAACAAAAAAATAAAATAAATGCATAGACTAATAATAATAATAATAATAATAATAATAATAGTAATAATAATAATAAAATGCATTTAGAAAGGGTAGTAAAATGATAAACAGTTTAAAAAAAATCACAGGTACAGTTACAAATTATATACTAACTGTGAAATAGCTACAATTGATACTTGCAATAATGTAAATTCTGCCACTCAGGGTGTCTATGAATAAATAAATAGATAAATAATAATAATAATAATAATAATAATAACAACAATAATAATAATAATAATAATGAGGGAATATCAAAAATAAAAATATAAAATATGTTAAAAATGCATTTAGAAAGTGAAGTAAAATAATAAATGGTTACAAAATCGCAGCTATAGTTACAAATTATATACTAGCCGTGAAAAATCTACACTTACGTGCAAAAATGTAAATTCTGCAACTCAGCCTGTCTATAAATAAATCAATAATACTAATAATACTACTAATAATAATATAAGGGAATATCAATATTTTATTTTATTTTATTTTATTTTTATTCTTATTTCCATACTGTTTACAATTAATCACTCAGATGCAATATTGTTAAACTGTGCAATATTTACACTTCCATTAGTCAATAATGTAAAATCAGACATTCAGTCTGTCTCTTTATTATGTTATGTTTCTTACTGATGCTCCCTTATTATATTGCTCTTTGTTTTAGTACAGTTTAATTACTTTATGTAGGGTATTTATATATTGCTTTATATTTATTTATTTTTTCTACTGATGCTTCCTGTTTGCAATGTCCCTCTGCTGCTGTAACTTTGCAGATTTCCCCACTCTGGGATGAATAAAGAAGAATCTTATCCTATCTTGAAATAAATAATTATAATTTTCTTTTTTTTTAATGGAAGTTCTAGGTATAAGCAAGGCTTAACAAGTGAGTTTTAACATCTTAAAAGTATAAAATGATGTTGCTTTCTTCAGTATTCCACATTTTTTGGATCCAGAACTATAGAAAGCAGCCTGGCTGTTTATCTTGTTTTTGATAAACAGCTTGTTTTGGGGACTTTGGTGCCAGGGACATATCTTTGTATCATACCCACAAAGTAGTCAGGGACAATATAATCATAGACAAGTACAAGGATCCTAATTGTTTTCCCCTGAAACTTACTGTAAACCAGTGATGGTGATGGTGTTTTATAAGTATTGATGACAGGGTTGCAAGATGATGAGTGACCTGCATGTTTTATGTTACTGTAACACAATACACACATTTATTCTACATTATCAACTTGTGTTTGGGTTCAAGCATCTGTCTGACATATTTATATATTTTATGTATTCAATTACGCTTTGAGTAAATTATGCTCCAGTCTGTGTTTGTTCTGCTCCCCTTGCATCTAGCTAAATTTCCCTCTGGGACCTAAAAAGTTCAAATTGAGGCTGCACTTCATATCCTTTTTATAACATTGCTATAAAATGTTTCTGGCAGATGAACAAATCCATCATCTGAACTTCTTACAAACCCTCCAGCAGAGGTCGCTGTAGGCTCACAACACAATCTCTGTGTCTTCTCAGTGAGTCCAGCAGATGGAGCACATACATCATATTGGCTTGTTTTATTTTTGATAGTCAAAGTCACCAATCAAGTCAGAGAACACTGGAAAAGTACTTTATATAGCAGCAAATTATATCTTAAACTCCTACAAGCAAATTAAGATGTGTCTCTGCTGCTGTACAGGCAGACAAAAGAAGAAGAAGCATCAGCATGACAGTAATAACAGCATTACAGCCTCGGATCTGAATTAAAGGATAATCAGAGCTGCAGCTGAGCAACTGACTCTTGAAATTAAACATTTAGTTCTTTGCTTATTGATGAGGGTAAAGTTTTAATGTGTCAGATCAATAACTTCCACAGCACAGTAGTCTACAGTTATGAGTCAGGAGGACTAGTTAAAGAGCTTTGACCTTGGGGTTTACAGGGTGACATATGAGTGACTGTAGAGAGCTGAGTGTCTGTGAAGGTGGGACACATGTGTCAGTGTTTACACACAAAAGTCACAGGTCGCTATAGAAAGTGAGAAGATTATGTAATTGCTACTGTCTAACCACAAAAACTTGTTTCACAGTCTCTCATTACACATGCAGCACAAAACCACACAGTTCAAGGACAAAACCTGCCAACTTTCTCTTTAATGTCACACACAAACTGAGGAATGTTGTATTTTTCATACAGCTCAAGATATTATATGTTTGAAGACATTTTTATTCAGACTTTGCACATCTGACCTTAGTCAGTGCAGGCCCCTATTCTCAAATAAAAGACTCCTTTAGAGGTGACCTGGCTGTCTTTTTCACTCCAGCAGGCTCATCATGTGACTGCCCTGCACACTTCCCCATCTCGCTCCCAGTATGGTAACCTTCCTCTGCTAAAATTAGAGAGCCCTCTGTTGAGACTTTTTGGTATGTAACTATCCTGTGCCCGTCCTGCAGATGATAGGGGACCTCAGTAAATTTCAGTTTTAATGTGTACTTGAGTAAACTGTTGCCCATCCATATGGTCTTTTCTTACTATTAAAACAAACAATGTAAGGTCATGCTTGCTAGTAGAAAAATAAAGCATTGCTCTGTGCAAACCTCTTTATCAGCTCACAGGTTTATCACTGAATGCACCAACTCCTCTGCTGCATAGTTGCACACATACACTAGTCTCTTTGCAACATCTATAAACATTTTCTTAAAAGTGCAATAAACAATACAAAGGTAGGTCTATCACTTTATACTGTTGCACATTGCCCATCTGTCTGAACTGCTCTCTGGATTTTTACAAGGCAAACAGCTGCACATATCTGGGTCTGCAAGTGTTCTGTATTTGTTATCCACAGTTCCACTTGTAGCCTAATACTCATCAGTCTAGTGGTGAGTAATTTTTAACATGTTTTTACAGCCTAATAAAGTGACTGTAGGCCTGCAGTATATCAATTCTGTAAACCTGCTGTGTTCAGGTTGTGCACATTTTACGTCATGTTTCCTGAGTTGTTTCCTGACATTTAACTGTCTAATTTTAATCACTGTTATCCTTTATATTAGAGTGCTTTTATTATATTTACTTATCCTGTCTTTCTTTGCTGTATCATAGTAACAAGTGTGTGCATTTCCATGGTTCTCATCAACGAGTTCTCATAATGGCTTTCTGATGAGTATGATGCATAGTTGTCTTAAGACAGATAATCAAACAATGGGAAGAATTATTGCGCTTTTGTCCGTTAAGGATCATTTCCTCTAGGCTACTGACTCATATCCTTGGGTCAGCTTTCCACTGGTTACTATTAGTTTGCAGTTACAATATATGTCTTCATTATATTAGGCCCTGTTAACCCTCAGTATCTATGGAGGAGGCACTGACAGTCAAGCACACCATTTATACATATTGTGGGAATTCTAAATTGATTCAAAATTCTAATAGTGTTGCAAACACACACCTCATTGCAACGGACTTTTAACAAGTTACCGTGAAATGTGTTGGCGAGTTTTACAAGGGACTTTCTAGGGACTCCCTTTAATGGGTCAGCAGTTTTACACACCACCTTCATAGAGTCAGCTACCGCTCAGCCTGTTATCACAGTTAAATGGCTCCAAAGTGCTGAGATAAATGACCCTGATGATGTCATCACAGTTATCTGTGGAGACTGGAGACTATATGTCAGGATATCTCGGCTTCCTCTGCTTCAATCTTTACTTTCTTTTTTTAAAATCAGTCTCTTGTGCAACTTTATGGTAGTGTAATAGCCAATAAAATCAGTGGAGTGCCAGTTTAAAGGTCTACTGTGCAGGATTTAGTGCCATCTAGTGGTGAAGTTGCAGAATTGAAACTCCTCCCGTGTACCAAGCGTAGAGGAGAGCTACAGTGGCTGACACAAAAAATGCAAATGGCCATATCAAGAGCCAGTGTTATATTTGTTGGCCCTGGGCTATGGTAGAGGACCGGTTCGTTTTGTAGATATAAACAGCTCATAATAAAATAAACATGCCGATTCTTATTTAAGGTGATAATTATATTCCATTTCTGCCAATAGATGCCCCTAAATCCTACACTTTTAAAAGAATATTATGCACAGTAATAGCAAGAGGTTTCTGAGTAGAGCTGAAGCAGGCAACTAGTTCATCCATCCATCCATTTTCATAACCACTTATCCTTTTGAGGGTCTTCGGGGGGGGCTGGAGCCTATCCCAGCTGACAGTGGGCAAGAGGCAGGGTACACCCTGGACAGGTCGCCAGACTATCTGACACATAGAGACAGACAATCATTCGCACCTATGGACAATTTAGAGTCACCAATTAACCTGCATGTCTTTGGACTGAGGGAGGAAGCCGGAGTGCCCACACTGACAAGGGGAGAACATGCAAACACAGAAGGGTTCCCTCCTGGGATTGATCCAGGAACTCTCTTGCTGTGAGGCGACAATGCTAACTACTATACCACCGTGCCACCTGCAACTATTTCAATAAATTCAGTCATTTTTTAAAGCAAAATAAAATATGAAGATTTGCTGCTTTTATTTCATGTAAGAAGTACACTTGATATCAAGTTTTTGGGGCAGTTTGAAGACCCTCAACTTGGTGAGTGGCCGAAAATGTGAATGGCCCTGTCTAGTGCAATTGTTTGGTTTGTCTATTCTGGGCTTCTGTAGAACAAAATGGCAGACTATGTGGCAAAGAGCCCGCTCTGTATGTAGCACACATAATAAATGGCACATTTAAATGTAAGAAAAACACAATTGTTTTTATTTTCAGGTGACTACAAACGAATGTACGCATAGTTATAAATGTTACACCATCTTTAATGTGTCTAATATCAATTGTTGACCTTCTGTTTTTGTAGGTGTGGAATCGATATGACTCATTTCCACATCTATTTCTACAGTGTGTGGTGAAGGCATAAAACAGGAACCACCGTTTTAATGAATAAGCAGCAGTGACGGCAGAAGGTGACCTTTGCTTTAGGTCATGCAGCCACAAGAAGCTGAGAGTGTACCCTGCATCTAGACTGAGGGAGACGCTGCAGAGTCAAACCGCTATTTAGTCTCAGTCCCTCCTCTGAGTCTGTGTGACTCTGACGTAGCAACCAGCGTGTCCCGCCGGTGAGGCGAAGAAGGGCGGTGCTGCTCCGCCGCTCACTATATTGCAGAGAGCCTCAGAGCGCTTGCCCCCTCTGTGCTCTGACTTTCGTCGAGTGTCAACCACTTCCCAAGTTGAACCGGGCCAAGGAGACATGGCTGGATATTTGAAAGTCCTCAGCTCTCTTTCGAGATCCGCCGCTGCGTTTTCCAGAAACCCGGCGGTGCTTGCGCCGGCTGCAAATTGCCAGACTTTGCAACAAAGAAACTGTGAGTGCACAGAGAGATATAACCGGTATCACCCACAGCATCACTGTGTTAACGGTTTAGCTTTGTGTGTCAGGATGGTGCGTTTAAATACAGCTTAGATGTGCCGGTGTGAAGTCAAAAATCAGCTAGCCGTTGGAAGCCGGTGCGGGCGAAGCTAACGCGGCTAACTGTATATTAGCCAACTTGCGTTAGCTTGGGATACTGTTAATGGTGTTAATGGTTTCCTAAGCTTAGGGGCAATGATGCTCTAAAGGCTTCCCAGTGTTTTAATGGTTGATTTATGCCGGGTTGAGTACAGGCTGTTCTTATAATCCGGGGGCTTTAAACGTCGACATATTTGACGGCCAAGAAGGCGAAGCGAGCGCTGTCTTTGTCTTCCCCATCCAAACTTTGAGGATGACCGTTTAACGATATGTTGCCTCATAAATGAATGGGACGTTAACGGTCAGTTTGACTGCCACAAGCAAAACAAACGTGACAAGGCAAGTTTACACCCTGCTTCATTTTGTAAGGAGACTAAATGAATAGCGGAGCAGAAGCTGGCAGCTGATGAATAAAAGGAATCTTCCGTTTTTAGCTGAGTGTGCGGACATTTTATTGCTCGTCGCCGGGGGCTGAAATACAGCCTTAACCACTAATTTATCAAATTAACTCGGTTGTGTCAATGTTGTCTGATGAGTTCCTCCTCAGTCATCATGTCATTAGTGTGACACCGTCTTGGAAAACTTTTGCCAAGGTCAGCCACCGCATACGAGCCTCCGCTATACAGAGCAATGGCTGCCGGTGCCCCGTCTGTCCTACATAATGTTTTCCATCTGGGTTTCATTCACAGTGAAGCTACTAGCTGCACATTTCACCACATCTGACCCCTGTTTTCTGCCTGTAAATCTCCCTGCGGTTTGTTATTCTTACATTAGGCGCTCACAAATTAGACTTATTCACACCAGCGCCAGGAGAGCAATCAAAATGTTGCTTTTTTTAGGTGTTGAGATTTGGAGCAGGGATCCAGATTCATCACGTGGGCTCTGCAGACATCCCAAATTTCATACAGCAAGGAATTTGTGACTGTGTAAGCCCCTTGTGTTGTGGCTTGCATGTCTCCATGCAACTGAAAGTAGCACCACTGGTTAGTGTTTACAAAGGAGTGGGTCAAATGAAGGGCATTTTGACTCTGGTGTGATTTAATCAAGATGTCATTTGAGCTTTGTAGTGTACCGAGCGGTCAGTGAATGATAGTAGCCTGGTTTGTGCCAGCAGGAATGTCTCAGGTAGATAAAACAAACTGTGCTGCCGCTACTCTCAAACTCTTAGGTGTAACATCTGTTAGGATACGCCTATGGGAGCAGTGCCACTGCATTTTTTTTGGTGTTTAATTCAAAAAACCACCAGGGATAGCAGTCAGTGTGCTTTGAGAGTGCCTTTATCTTTCTTTATTGCGGTCACAAGTTGTATTGTCGTTTCTAACAGCAGCTGTTTGCTGCAATTGCATGCCCTTTACATTTACAGTGCCCATAAAATTGGCCAACATGCTGTTTCTTCTTGGTGCTGAGTTTTAAAACCAGCAGGTGTAATGCACCCTTTAGCCTCCAACTCTAGTTTGTAAACTCTGCAACCTTGCATTTGCAGTAGCTTCCTCTTTTTTGTTAGCAGAGTTTACCAGCTCATTAACCTATGTCCTCAGAGATGTCTCGTCTGCAGCTTAGTTTTAGTCATTTTGTTTACCTGGTGAATGATTGGATTAAAACTGAAGGGGTTTAAGTCTCGTCTCCCGTCTGTTGAAAGTTAACCAACGAGTCTACCTAGACAGAGGTTGTTCAGGTCATGTTGACCTTAAGGTGCACATAGTTTTAGTCTGAGTGCTTGAGCTTAATGTGTGTGTCACAAGTTATGTTAGACACACAAAGATCTCACCTCACAGTTCACCTCTGATATTAGTTGTAAATAGGTGTGCTCACAGGGGATTTAAAACTGCTAAACACTGAAAGTTGGCACTGAACGCTAGGTCAGATTATTAGCCCTGTTATTTATTCTATCATCAGATATTTCCCGGTTTGAAATTAATTTTCACACTGCATTTAGGCCAATTCTGTTACAGCTGTTTGAGCCAAAACTATATTCCTCCTCAAAGTTATATCTAGACTGTAAGCAGCTGTTGACTTGTTTTGAAATTGCTCCTGTATTTCATATGTTGACATCAACATGCTAACCTATGAATCATAGTGTCATTTTCTGTGCAACTCTACAGTATATACTCTGCTGTATATTTCTGCTACTGACCGGCTTCATCTAAAGCTACTGGTGGAAAGGAAAAATCTTGCAGTACATGAGCGAATGATGTGGCAGTCAGACCCACATGACTTTGTTTCAGCTCGCCCTTCACCATCCAGTTTGTGATGCATTCACAAGTTACATAATCTACTCAGCTCCCTCTTGCACTCCCCTCCCCCTCATGTGCTGTGATAGTAGAGCCCTGTTTTTGCAGATTTAGGTTAGACGAGTCAGAAATTATGCCAGCGACGGTGGTCGTTAATGACTCACCCATGATGCACTGCGGCAGAGACTATAATGTTTCAGTAGCAGGTGCAGAATGACAAAGTCTGCTATTAGATTACCAAAATCCAGTTTATTTTCCCTGCTCATGAGGTGTTGAATGTTTCTTAACAACACATAACTTTTGATATTGCTAATGCTAACCTGTAGCATATACAGTATGAGTGATGGTGGTCTGGTAAAGCTTATTTCCCAATGCAGCTAGATTCATTATTGATTAATCTGCCAATCAATGTCTTGATTAACCATTTGTTCAATAAATTGGTGAGAAAACAAAAAACAAAACATTTCAGCTCTCATGACAGAATCTCTATACACAGAAGTTGTTGTCACCATGTAACTAGGGACGCAAAGGCTCACCAGAACCAGTGACACTGGGCAAATACTTTTGCTCATGCTATTGAGTAATATGATTGTAACATAAAGGTCAGAACTGTCTTTGCCACAAGGTTATTTTGAGTGCTTGGTGGACACTGCGTGTCTGTGGTTGGCCGGGCTCATGTATCATGTTTGGAGCATGGGAACAGGGCAGAGGCTGTTTTGACAGGTGTTACCGGCTTTATAATCCCAACTAGGTCAAATGTCTTCACATAACCCACATGGATTTTTTTAATATTTTATTGAATTCATTTAATATAAGGAAATGTTGGTTGCGTAACGGTTCCACCATGTTCCTTATGTTTACTTGCATTATTTTAGGAAGGCTTTGGGTAGCAGTGGGGGAGCATTAACTTGGCTGGGAACTCTGAGAGTCACTTGATCCTCGGCACCTCCCCCTGTACTTTTCTATTCACTCAGATGGTCCTACTGGCGGTACTCTCACACACCGAGCAGATATGATTAGAGATACTAATCCACGTTGATCCAATGGGAAAGCAAAGAGGTTAACAGACCTTTCTCTCATAAGTGATTGTTTGTCTGAAAGTAAAACCACACGTGTTTACAAACAAAAGTTTGTAAAGTTTTAATGTTTTTAAACATGAAATGATGCTCAAGATTTAAGGATATTACATTCAGGATCCCAAATGTTTTCTCCCATAACTAATATCATGGTTTGTAGAGTAAAGCTGTGGGCAGTATATTAAGAGTTAAATCTTTTTAGCGATGATGTAACTGTAGATCTTGAATTGGTATTTCTGGAAGGGTTGTAACGACAGATTAGAAGTACCCTGTGGAGTTTTTGGTGACTAGTAACACTACTGTGAAGCAGTGTTTTAGTGAGTGGGTCCTGATTTGTTTGTCTGACATGCACGAGGACTCGCTGAAGTAATGCCAACAGGTTCAGGCTATTCCACTGACTGACTGTCCGATGCAGTATTGGGCCAAGAATCGTAGCCAACATAATGCAGGGATGAAGATTGCTAGCTAGAAAACGTGAATGTAAACATGCAAGTTTAGAAATATTTATTTTGCTCCAATTAAAATTAACTGTGTAGATGTTTTATGTTGAAAGAAGTTCTGAGATAAATGATTTGGTCTTAAAAAGGACAAATACCCATGATATGTTACCTTTTAGCAAAGTGATGTTCTCGATTTTTTTTTTCTTTTTTTTTCTTGGGAGACTGTTGGTGTCCATTATTAAATTGTCATTAGTCTATCAGGCCTTTGTTGTCCTGTTATCACCAAGTAATGTAGTTGAAGGTCCAGTGTTTAGGGTTTAGTGCCATCTACCGGTGAGGTTGCAGACCTGAAAATACTCCCATGTGCCAAGCGTGTAGGAGAACTACAATGGCTGACACAAAAACGCGAATGGCCATATCTAGAGCCAGTATTTTGTCTGTCCGTTCTGGGCTACTATAGAACAACATGGTGGACTACATTGTAGAGGACCTGTTTCTTATGTAGCTATTAACAGCTCATTCTAAGGTAACAAAACAAGGTATGCACGCAATAAGCTGTCTAAACGATGAAACATCCACCCCCTCGCCAGTCAGCACCAGAAATATTAGTCGGTTAAACCAACTACTGTACAATTCATGTACAAGGCCACTTAACTGTCATGCAGCCACCTGCCACTAGTGGGTGCTACAGAGCTGTCAGACAGCAGTCCCCCTCCCCGCGGTAATGCTTAAGTAGACTGTTTTAAAATGGTTTTAAAACAGCATGGCGGGAAATTGGAGAGATGTCCTTTTGCAAAACCAGCACGGTTTGGCAGTACTTTGATCTAGACAATGAATTCAGCAGCAGTTTATCTTTTTTGAGATGTTATCATTTGTTAACTTTAAGTGAGTTGTTGTCAGATAATGTGTCGGTTAAACCAACTACTGTACAATTCATGTACAAGGCCACTTAACTGTCATGCAGCCACCTGCCACTAGTGGGTGCTACAGAGCTGTCAGACAGCAGTCCCCCTCCCCGCGGTAATGCTTAAGTAGACTGTTTTAAAATGGTTTTAAAACAGCATGGCGGGAAATTGGAGAGATGTCCTTTTGCAAAACCAGCACGGTTTGGCAGTACTTTGATCTAGACAATGAATTCAGCAGCAGTTTATCTTTTTTGAGATGTTATCATTTGTTAACTTTAAGTGAGTTGTTGTCAGATAATGTGCAGGGTTTACATTCATACTGCACGGCGCAAAATGCCTCTCATTTCAGCTGAAATTTAATTATATTTTAGATGTTGTTTTATTAACTTTAAAGTGAATAATATTTAATTCGGAGGCAATTTATTTAGATGATTAGATTTAGATTTAGATGTTATTTTAGTGGCTAACTTCTGAGTTGTTTTGAGTCATGTTCATTCATACCACACAATGCAAAATGTCTCATACTTCAGCAGTATTTAAATCTGACATGGCTGTTGAAGATTGTGATGATGTTGTGATGTGATTCAAATACTTAACAATAAATTGTGCTAAATGTTTTTGTTTGTTTACTGAGTGTTTTCCATTTTTAGACTAGTGGACTAGTCTTAATTGAAATTTTCATTTAGTCGACAGGGAAATTAGTCGCCAGGAACATCCCTAAATGAAACATGCTGATTCTTATTTTCAGGTGATTATAAACTAATAGAAACATGGTCATGAATATTATATTTCCATTTCTGCCAATAGGTGCCGCTAAATCCTACACTGGGGACCTTTAAAAGAATATTATGCACAGTAATGGTAGTCTCTAAAATGTGCTGCTTTGCTGCTTTATTTCATATGAGAATTTTTTTGAAGATGTCACCTTGGACTGTGATAAGCATTTTTTCACTATATAGACCAAATGATAAATCAGTTTATAGACAATTGGCAGATTAATTGAGAATGAAACTGATAGTTAGTTGCAGCATTATTTCTGAGGCACAGATATTATCTGGCAAAAGCAAAGGAAACAGGAAACCAAATGCACAAGTGCCTGACATCTGCAGACAGCCTGAAAACAGGATCTCTTTCTTTTTTTTCCAGTCGGTTTAGTTTCCTGTTGCTCAGCCATCTTTGACCCCTAAATAAATTACCATTTTTGTTGTGAATGAAAAGCTGGATTTACATGAACCGTTCTGTGTGTGATTGACAGATGCCGACAAACGCATCAAAGTGTCGCAGCCGGTGGTGGAGATGGACGGAGATGAGATGACCAGGATCATCTGGGAGTTCATCAAAGAGAAGGTGATAAAGGGGCATCCAGGGGTGCGCACACACCACCACTGGTGTGAGTCTCAGAGGACAACGTGCCCACGCTGTCTGACTCTCCTATTTTTATACTGCAGCCTGACACGTGGATATGAGGGGAGGCTTTTCTATGGGAGATTATGTGTGTATGATGTAGGGGGGAGGTGCTTGGGTGATGTTTCATTCAGTCACTGGCTGATTGCCCCCGCAGAGAGCAGATGGCTCAGGAAGAAAACGTGGAGAAGCATGAGATAAAATCCTTGAATGTTTTCTGAGTTGTGTTGTTCAGTCAATGTGTGATTTATAAAAAGATTTGTCATGCAGATACTTTAATTCACACTTTTCACACTGCATTATGCTGACATCATAAAGTAGATCTGTTGAGCAAATTTGGTGGGTTTTTGAACATTTAGCCACAGTTTGATGTTATTTGATTTAATCTCTCAGAAAACGGAACAGAATAAATTTTCCTAGACAGCAAAACAGTGTAGCAACTGTGGTCAATTGTGGATGCTAATTTGTGGTGGTTGTTGTGTCTTTTAGCTGATCCTGAGCAACGTCGATGTTGAGCTGAAGTATTATGACCTGGGTCTGCCGTACCGTGACCAGACTGATGACCAGGTCACCATCGACTCTGCCCTGGCCACTAAGAAGTACAGTGTGGCTGTTAAGTGTGCCACCATCACACCCGACGAAGCCAGAGTGGAAGGTGTGTATGAAAAAGTGTCGTCACAATACTGGAATTTCTAACTTTGATACAATACCTTGAAAAATATTGATATTCAATACCTTTTTCGGCACCAGATAGAAAAGTTGACATTGATGGTATACATTTTATTTACTTCTTATTTAAACATAAATATAATAAGGCTAGAACATGACGGCAATTAATTTTCTTTTCTTGGTTAGTACCAGAACACGGCAGAATGACTAGTAAATATTAACAATAGGAGAGAGTGAGAAAGCACAGCTGGTACTGGTGTTATCAATACTGCTGAAAATGAGTATCAAAACCATTTCAAATGTCCAGAATCTATGTATCGATTAAATTTAGAGTAGACTTGCACCTGTTGCTTCACACCTAGAATGCCTCACACCTAGAAAGCAGCACTGTCAGCGATCACTGCGGACTAAAATAAACTTTGCACAAGTTAAAATCCTGCTAAAATCATGTGTTTAGTGTTGTAAACGATCCCTCCATTTGTTAGAAGCTCTGGATTGGAGCCCTGAAACAATGAAGTGATTCTACTGACCTACAATATACGGTATAGGCTCCTCTTTTTACCTGAGACTCTGGACTTCTGTCCATGGATACTTTTTCCTCAGTGATATGATTGGTCAGAGGTTGGGGTGTTGACAGGCTGTGATCCGTTACCCTGAAGTTAATCTGCTCCGGAGCCGGTTAGCTGTTCAGCATAAGTTACCACTGTGATTTATCCTGGTAAAAAGAGAACCACCTTCGTAGTACTGAAAACCTGAGTTAAGTTACATCACTAACTTCAAATCCTGCTTGGTAGCACAGGCCTCTGCTCTTTGTAAAGCACTTTGTAATCACTGATTTATATAACGGCTGTATCAGTAAACATTATAATTATATATCATAATATTTACTCAAAGTCAAAAGATTTTGAGTACAGTGTAGGAGACAATGCAGAGTGTATTTGTCTTTATAGTAGGTGGTAGCATTGTGTACATACTCATTAAACTGGTTGAACTTCACTCAAGCTCGTGTTTAGACTCTCATTAGGATTTCAGAGTTTTTCATTTTAAGCCCTTTAAATCCAGAGATTGAGGTGGAGCAGTTTCATGCGGCTGTTATCATGGGGGAGAATTTTCACAGCACAGGAAATTCAGTGTATTTACAATATAAACAATTGAAAAGGTCTCCAGAAAGCGACTGGAAAAAGGCTTAGCAAACTTAGACTGCGGTATGTCCACTCAGAGGAGTCTGTTGGTTGCTACAAAGGGCCGACTGCAGCACACATCAGAGCTCCAGGATGCAAGGCTGCAGCTTTTAAAAGATTTATCAAGGCATGACTAGCTGTGTTAAAGGTATACTACGCAGGATTGTGGGTTACTGTTTATAAACACGCTCACCGGTGAAAGTGAAAGTAAAAACCAACCCCAGTTTCACTTCTGTTTCGGCGTCTTACCTCACTATGTGTTTTTTTGGCATTGCGTTTCTCGGAAGCCTGCTGCTTACATCTGGCACCTCGCTGCTGCCTTTTTATAAAGCCCCGACCTCATCTGAGCACTGGGGGTGCACGCCCATAAACATGCCCAACACATATAAAATAAGAAGAAAATAAGAAAATACAGGCAGAGAGCAGAGTCTCTGCAGATGAATACACCGCCACACACAGAGTGGGCTGTGAGTGATGACTGAGAGGGATTACTTCTGTAGGAGTCTACACATTGTATAGACTGTGCATTGTCTCCTGCATAGTATACCTTTAACTGGTTGAACTTTATTTATTTATATATTTTTAACTTATTATTTATTCAACATATAACAAAGACTATACACAAAACACAGAACATGGTATACAATATGGAGATGTTTACATTAAAATTCAAGGATGAAGAGAGGTAGCTATAGTTCTGACATTGCCCATATTAACAAGAACCATTGTCTATTAAACTTATAAATTTTAAACTGTAATCTTGCTCGTGGTCTTTTCCATAAGAAAGACATTTTTTACTGCATCTCTCCATTGAGCTGGAAGGTTGCGGCTTTAGCAACAAGGCCGTTGTAGTTTCTTTTGCTGTCAAGGGCAGTGTCCTCAGTACTTTCATTCTTTCCCTGTTTGTCATATTCTCTGGAGTGATACCCAGTATAACTGGTTGAACTTTAGTGAAGCTGCAGTTGAGAGTCCCATTAGGATTTCAGAACATTTTAAGCCATTTAAATCCAAAGGTTGGGGGGAGTAGTTTCAGCCGTTGTTGACAGCATAGAAAAGACGATGTATTTACATTATAAACAATTGAAAAGGTCTTTGGAAAGTGAGAAGAACTCTGACTGATTTGGACAGGAATTAGCAAACCTGTATTGAAAACAGTATCAACTGTCCAGTCAGAATGGCCTGTTGGTTGCTACAAAGGGCTGACCGCAGCAGATATCTAAACTTTGGGATGCAAAGCACAGCTTTTAAAAGATTTATTAAGACATGACCAGCTTGGTTGAGATACAAAATGCTTGAGGAACATGAACTCTCACAAAATGTAAAACTCAAATCTCCCAATTCTTTCTGTATACCTGTTTACATTTTAATTTTACAGCACTTTAAATTCAAAAACAATCCAGAGGAACGAAGTCCAATTCAGTGATTTGTTAATGCACAGATATTTAGGCACATGCCTGTCCTGTGTTCAAACCGACAACAGCTATATTAACAATGAGCATGCTGAATTTGTAAAATGTAAGATTATCAACAGTGTTTACAGGCTAATAGAACCAAACCAAGCCGTGTATGTCAACTGATAAACGACAGGAAATTGAAGTACAGAAATGCCATAGTTTGTCAACCACAGAGAGAAGTTTGTTTGTTGTCATTTGTTGCTTTAAATTGTTAGAAAAACAAATTTAAGGGAATTTTAACTTTCAAATGTTAGTGTCGGTATCAGCTTCAAAAATGCTGCACATCCTGTTGTAACAGTAGTTTCTGTGTGTCTATATTTAGAGTTCGGCCTGAAGAAGATGTGGAAGAGCCCCAACGGCACCATCAGGAACATTCTGGGCGGCACTGTCTTCCGCGAACCAATCATCTGCAAGAACATTCCCAGGCTTGTTCCAGGCTGGACGCAGCCCATCACCATTGGCAGACACGCCTTCGGTGATCAGGTGAGTGAACTCTAAACACTGAGGAGCATGTAGCGGTTCAGTTTACAGGAATATTTCCCAGGCGATCCAAGGATTGCTATAAAAGTTAATGAAGTGTTTCTTCTACAGTACAGAGCAACAGACTTTGTTGTGGATCAGCCCGGCAAGTTCAAGATTATCTTCTCACCTGCTGATGGTAGCGCCGGTAAGGAGTGGGAGGTCTATGACTTCCCTGCCGGTGGCTGTGGAATGGGCATGTACAACACAGATGAGGTGAGTGTGTGTGTGTGTGTGTGTGTGTGTGTGTGTGTGTGTGTGTGTGTGTGTGTGTGTGTGTGTGTGCGCTTCTGTTTTAAAGGATAAGGCAGCCTTATTGTCAAGAAATCCCATTAAAACAAAACAAGCAGCAACAGTGTGTTAGTGCCTCTCTCACTACTTTTTCTATTCCGCACTGCGTCTGTAACACTCGGCCTCAAGCCAATTTGTTCCTGCTGTGGACGTAAATCTTGGAATAAATACTGATTTCACCATTTTTGGCAATGTGTTAGTGGTGTATTTTCCACTGCAGATTTAGGGTGCTAGTGAATATTTATGGCAGCAGGACAGTCGAGGCTCAAGGATATCTTTATTGTCCCAGAGGAACAGTTTGTTGTAGGACCAGCAGTAACCACACGACTATCAGACACACAGTAAATACATACAAACAACATGTGCGATCATCTCAAAATAAACTACAGTTTCCATGTTCACCATAATAAATAACACGGTCACACGGTGTAGTGATGCTGCTCACTGTTGTGCTTGTAATAGTTTTTGGATAACTAATGGAGCATCTATTCCACAGAGGATTAGATGTATCAGGCTTTGGCTGCACAGACTGTACTTATTAGTGGCATCAATTAGGGCTGCAGCTAACTATTATTTTTAATATTGATTATTCTGTCCATTATTTTGTTGATTTTAGTTGCTTTGTCAATTAAATGTCAGAAATATAGATATAGAGAAATATGCCCTGTGTAATTTCACAGAGCCAAGGTGGTTATCTTCAAATTGTAGCCATGTTTCATTTGATCAACAGTGCAGAAATCCAAAGTTAGTCATTTTTTTTTAATCATATTTGCAGAAGAAAAGCATCAAATTCTCACACTGAGGAAGCCTGAAACCAGCAAAAACTGCTTTCATTTGGCTTGAAAATAATCCTAAAACTATTATCAAAATAGTTGCCATTAACTTTCTGTCAGTTGGTTAAAATAATCTTTGTTTTTGCTCTGCTAATGGGATTTGTTGACAGTAAGAAATGTTTTAGTTTAACACTTTTCTCACTTTAAAGCTGAAGTTGGTAACTTTTATAAAAAATGAAATATGAATAAACTTTTTTTACACTTGCTGAAACTGTCACTTTATTCACACAGCACTAAATGAGACAGATAATCTGTGTACAAAATCATTTTCCTCTGCCTACTCTATTGCCGTGTAGTGCTTCTGATAGCCTCACTGAATGTGAACAAAAGCAGCCAATCAGAGCAGAGGAGTCTCTAACGCAGCTGTCAGTTACTTCATGAACTGCGGTCAAAGTGTCAAACTAGGCGGCACTGACCAAATATGAATCAAGATTCTGTTACTGCATCGCCTACTTCTAGTCTCAGATGTTTTAGGAAAGAAATTTAGTGTACTGTTTAGCTGTAAAATGAGAAAGTTGCTCCAGCTGGTGGACCGTGCTTAGCACTGTGGTCGACTGTTTGCAACATGGCAGCCAGGTCACCAGCTTTCTCATTTTACAGCTAAACAGTCCACTAAAATATGTCTCCTAAAACATTTGAGACAGGAAGTAGGCAATGCAGTAACAGAATCTTGATTCATATTTGATCAGCGCTCCCTAGTTTGACACTTTGACCGCAGTTCACAAGCAGTGACTGACGTGCTTGACGGCTGCTTCAGAGGCTCAGAGTGGCTATTTTTGGTGCATCGTGGTCGATTCTGGCAAATGCTGTTAGACGCAGTAGGAAGAGGAGGCGGGGCATGATTTTTTTTACAGACTATCTGTCTCATGTCCTTCTTTCAGACGGTTTTAGCAAATAATTAAAGTTACCAACTGCATGTTTAATACACAGGATTTCCTTCTGTGCTCTACAAATATCTTGGGCTGATTGTGTCATAGAAGATACTCTTGGGGTAAAAGATAATAAAAGGTTGTGCTTATCTGAGTGAGATGCTTGTCAGATTGAAATGTCTGTTTGTGTCAGCCTAGATTGTGTCGGACCTTTTCTTTGTACTTGCTAAATTAAAGATATTATTTTTTTCCACTTGGAGAAAACAAGATAACATCAAATTGCGTAATTCTTGTTATTGGTTCCAGTTTCTACCGCAGTCTCTAACCATGTAGGCATAGAAACTGTTGGCACTCATGCCTATACCTACCTGTGAATTCTACTCATGCTTAAAGAAAACTGCAGTCACACTCTGCCCGAGGCTTTTTGTAGAATTGACACAGCAGTCGTTCCAGTGAGCAGACCAGCGTCTTTTCAACCTGCTCTGTTACTGTTTTGTTTGCCTTCATCAGCACGGCTCTGTTTGATTAAACAACATCAGAGGTCATAGCAGATGACTTTCAGCTTGTCAAGGGGGAAGGTTGTTCACCCCTGTACTACTGATAAAATGCTACAGCAGTCGTGTGTGTATTTTTCCCCCTCCAACAGTCTATCACAGGCTTTGCCCACAGCTGCTTCCAGTATGCTATTGGCAAGAAGTGGCCCCTGTACATGAGCACAAAGAACACCATTCTTAAAGCATATGATGGCAGATTTAAAGACATCTTCCAGGATATCTTTGAAAAGTAAGTGCCTTCTGTCGTCTGTGTTTCCAAGTTCTTTTGGAAAACTACTGCTCTGTGTCATCGCTAAATAGAACATAGTATTTCATTTATTCTTGTACACAAAGTGATCACAGTGATTAGAATATGGTCCAATTGAAACCAAATTCAATTTAAAAGTTGTGTATAGGAAGGTAAACCGCAGCATTGATTGAATGTTGCTTGTGCTTCCTACAGGCATTACAAGCCCGAGTTTGACAAGCTGAAGATCTGGTATGAGCACAGACTTATTGACGACATGGTCGCCCAAGTGCTGAAGTCCTCGGGAGCCTTTGTGTGGGCTTGCAAGAACTATGACGGAGATGTGCAGTCCGATATCCTCGCACAGGGTGAGATATTTGGAAAGCAACACCACCTCTGCTTCTTGGGAAAATTTTAGTTGTTATGAAATACTGCAACCTATAAGCATTCGAGATGCCTGCCAGTTTTTTGGGAGCAGATGTGGGTTGCATTAAAAGAAGGATTTTGTGTGTTCTGTGTTCCCCGTTTTTAGGTTTTGGCTCCTTGGGATTGATGACATCAGTTCTGGTGTGTCCTGACGGCAAGACCATCGAGGCCGAGGCTGCCCACGGCACTGTGACCAGGCACTATCGCGAGCACCAGAAGGTTACTTACCATCTTTATCAATCTTATGGCTCTGTATTGGAAAACATTTCAGCTGGGCAATGAAACAGAAAATGTGTGAAGCCAAATTATGGCCTTGCAAACAGGCTGTGTAATCTGTGGGGTTATACTGCCACCATGTGGAGGAAACTGAGAATGAGAAATATGCTTCAATGCTTAGACCAAGTAAACAAATGATGCTTTACATTCATGATAATTAAAAACAAAGTTCCTGTTTGTGTAGCACTTAAAAACATTATCCTCACCTCTCCTTCCAGGGAAGGCCGACCAGCACCAACCCCATCGCTAGTATATTTGCCTGGACCAGGGGCCTGGAGCATCGTGGCAAACTTGATGGCAACCCTGACCTCATCAAGTAAGAGATGCTGCCAATTTTGTAGTCTGACACTGAGGTGAAAGTTGTCGTTTTTCTTCATCTAAATGTCTTTGTTAATCTGCAGGTTCTCCCAGACTCTGGAGAGGGTGTGTGTTGAGACTGTCGAGAGCGGTACAATGACCAAGGACCTTGCAGGCTGCATCCACGGCCTGTCCAAGTAAGTTTGTGTGTTAATAATATCTAAGTTACAGATGGCGGTCAAAGCCACATCAAAAAAGACATCGTAAAACTTGTTACTTATGAAGGTAATAATGATGCATGATGTAGATATACCTAGTTTTTGCTGCTAGTAGTGGGTTTTGTCATCAGATCAAATCAAAGTTCGTCTTTGATTCAGTGAAGTCCTGGAAATATCCAACAGGGATCTTTGTCCACACTGAGTGTCATGCAGCACACTTGCCAACCTTAAGTCCTCAAAAAATAGATAGGATTTTTAAAACCTAAGCAGAGGGTCTGGAGGTCCTCCCCCAGAAAATTTTGAGTTTCAAAGACTTTGGTTCATGACCCTGGTACTCCACAAGAGTACCAGGAGGAGTGAGGGAAGCCAGGCTGCAGGCTTGGCCCACACCAGGGACCCACAGCTAGCTTTCCTCCCTGACCCACACACCACTGGGTCCTGGATGTTTAAGCGAGGCCCTCCGTCTCCAGAAGGTCAGAGATGGAGTGAGACTGGGAAGTGGGGAGCAAATAGTACATCTTTAGGGTCACAGGGTTTATAAGCACTGCACAGAGCCAGAAACAGGTTGTGTTTAGGAACAAGAAAAAAACGGGGTGAAATTGGTCATAAATTGTGAGAAATACACGAGAATTGCAACCCCGGGGGAAACATGAGTTTCTCAGGAAAACAGGACTTGGCAAGTATGTGTCCATGACAGCACAGCCTTTAACATGTTCAGTTTAAATGGCATCATCAGTGATTTGAATATTTGTCTGCACACTGCACTAAAACAAATCTAAATGTTTTGGAGGTGTTACATAAACATGTTTTACCTGCGGGGCTTCTGAAGGTGCGAGGAACAGTTCGGCCCCAGAGATCACTAAAAATAAGGAAAGGAAAGTTCTTGGTATCACTGGGACTTCACACCTAAAATATGTAGAATAAAAAGCATGAGTGCAGCTATTATTATTCCTGATAGCTAAGGACATTCATGTAAGTTAACATATTGAAATAAATAAAATAAAACAAAAGATGAAGTCGTTAGAAACATGGTAGGTCTACTGGTTTATGTAATCCATGAAAGGGGAACAAGTTTAAAGTAGAGCTGAGAATCAATTAGTTGATCCAACAGAAAAAAATATCTGCAGTTATGTTGATTATCAATCTGTCATTTAGTAATGTTTTTTGACATAACATACAATAGTTCCAGCATCTTAATTTGGAGGATTTGCAGCCTTTCTCTGTACTTTATCATTTTAATTTATATACTTTTTTTTTTTTTTTTTGGTAAGGAGGGATGGGTATAGTTTTTTATTTCGTTTCATTTTATGTTATTTTAATTTATTTTGTTTTATTTTATTTCATTTTGTTTTATTTTATTTTAATTTATTTTATATCATTTCATTTCATTTTATTTTATTTTATAGATACTGATATTGGTATCGCTACTTTTACTGACATTACTCTCCATAATCTTGTGCAGAACAGCAACTTAAAATATTTCCCTAGTTTTCTGAAAAATTGCTGCAGATGTCAAAGGTCTGGTGATGCTTCTTGGTGCTTAATTTAAACAGTATTACAAATATTCAAAATAAGATGTAAAAGAAAATACAGATAGGACTTTGGAAATGTCAGCTATGTTAGAATGAATTAATGTCACATGAATACCAGCAGCAGTGTGTCCAGGAACTTATCAACATTTCTGTACTGACCAGTCAGGAACTGGTACCAGTTCAGTACAGGTTCTCGATACCCACCCATCACTTTAAGTCAGACAGAACAAGCTGTCTAAAAATTTTAACATGAGCTGTGAAAAACTAAAGTGCCCATTTGTCACAATTTTCTGATATTTTATCCACCAAACAATTTGAGAAAATGATCTGCAGATGAATCAATCACACAGAAACTCATTAGTCGCAGCTTTAATCTGAAGCATGTATCCATTTAGTTCGTGGAGCATCTTTGTGTTTTGGGACATTAAGCTTATGATGGCATCAAAAAATGAATGTTTGGTGCTTTCGCTGGCAGATTTCCTTCTTTTAACGTGAAATACAAATATTTTATTTTGATCAAACCACCACCAACAGTCTCAGCATTGACTTAAGCTAGGGTGTTATTTACCCTGATTATGACATGCCTGCATGTGATACAGGACGGGAACTACGGGAACTTGAAACCTCGTCCCAAATATGCCCTCATCTTGTTTTTAGCTGATAGGAGGTAAAGTCAGTGTGGTTTTCTGTCGACAACAGGGTCTGAAGATTTCTTTTTACCACTCTAAGTTGTGTTTATGTTTCTCTTTGTTTGCTTGTTTGTTGGCAGGATATCTTAAAAACTTTTGGTGGAGATTTAGGCATTCTTCTAAGAAAAATAATTGTCTCACTTCAGATAAAAATCTAGATCTAAGACATTTAAAGCAGTGTTAACATTGTAAAATATAAGAAGAAGTTGTATTTTTGCTCATTTCTCATGAACAAGTGAATGATGAAGAACAAACAACACGTGTTGCACAGTTCATCTAGATCCAGGTACAAATGAACGATTTTCTTAGCATTTTATTAAATCCTGGTGGAGGTATGTGTCATCTTGTTCACCGACTTGTTTCTCCACACGATTGGTCAGTGTATCTGTTAGCATCGGCTCACCCGCTAGCTTGTATGCATTCTGTCTTTTAAGTCACACATCTGCCAGTGAGTGCTTGTTATTTTTGTCATTAAGGCAGCAAACTAGAGACGTGCATACAAACAGGACAGCCTTTTTTTAATACAGCTGTAATGTAGTACCAAGTCCTACTGTGTTTAATGTTTCTATCATACATCTTTAAAATGTTTAATGATGATACTGATAATGATGATGCTGTTCTTATTACCATAGCCTTAATAATAATAAAATGAGAGCGGTTACTGGTTGTTCTGCTGCAAAATTGTCGTCTTTTCTTCATGTTACTGAATTTCCTGCTCTGTCCTGTCTTGCCTCCTCAGCGTCAAGCTGAACGAGCACTACGTCAATACCACAGACTTTCTCGACGCCATCAAGACAAATCTGGATAAAGCCCTCGGCAAATAAAGGACTTGAAAGAATATAGTTAGCCTGGAGATGGCAACGTCACTCATTGTTTTGTACCTCATTTTTAACTTAAAAAGGTCAATAAATCCACTTGCATTTTGTCTGAAGGAAAAAAAAGTACTGTCTATAGGATTATGTAGTATACTATAAGGGTTATTAAATTTCTGTAGTCGAGAGCTGTGCTTCCACCTGATGCCTCCCTAACTATCTGTCCCACTATTTGCAAGGTTTTATTTTTGTAATGTGAAGTACTGTATTCAATACTGTGTAATGCCTTGGGCAAGCCTGAAGCCTGTCAAACGTACGAATAAATCCTGTTTGACCCACTGTCGGTGTTTGTTGCTGTTGTTTTCTTTACAGAAATCAAAGGTCAGGCATTTTAAAGGTAAATAAATTTATTATTTTACAGTATTGTCTGGTACACAACATTTTACATACATTTCTATCCACATTATCTCCACACTAATGTCTAATACAGAAAGCCATTTAAGCTGAACATCGTCCCCTTTTTGTAATCATCACTCAAACGGTGATGGAACGAACACACAAGCCGGAAAAACTCACAAAATTGAGCATTTATATTTTAAATGTGCTATATCAACATCGCAAATGGATACCTTTTTGTTTTCGCAGGTTACAAGTTTGAAAAGCTAAGCACTGGGAAACTGAATATATTGAGCATTTCCCAAATCATTTTCCACAAGGTCCGTGGCCCTGTCACATGTTGGGAGGTTGTCGTTCATCACTTGAGACCAGTGTACAGCATGATGGATGGCATGCTCTCGCAGACACACTGGGGCACTTAATATTTGTGTCTTGAGTTTTTTTGGGACACTTCTTGTTGAGATTCATCCATAAAAAAAATAAAATAAAAAAAACAGAACTGCAATATGAATGCAGGGGTTTGCATTGCTTTTGAAAAATGCTGCAGTCTTGTCTGGCGAAGGCCCTGGACGAGGGGGGAAAATGGCGAGGTTTGTTGAAAGAGAAGCTGTACCACAGTCTGTTCTCTGTGGTAATCTTTTGAGGAGATCTACAGATGGGTGGGAGGGGAACCTGAATGTAATTTCATGAGGTCTGCGATTGGACCCCTAGAAATCCAATGTCCCAGCTCAACACAACAGCAAGGGGGGAAAAAAGCCTTACAGTCCCTGTAGCTGCAAGATTTGATCAAATTCTTTGGTAAAGGGGTCCTACCATTAGAAAAAAGGGTGTTTTTGATTTTCTTTTCATTAGCGTCTTTAAAACATTCCACAGAAACAATTACATTCATAAACTAGAGATCAATACAGGGTGATGCTTGTTAATGCAGAAACCTAAAAAGTAGACACAGTGGCCCTCAGTGCGACGCACCGATCACAGTACCAGCCAACATACAGGAGGGCTGATACATTCTGTACAGTAATATACAATAAAACACGGATTACAGATCCAGTGGAACTCGTTTCGCAGACCTCCAGATTTAATTTATCACAGTTATAATCAAAGTGAATCATTAACCTCTGCAACTTGATAAGCTTTGGCAAGTGAAATGAGCTGTTCCCTTCTTTAACCCTTCACATTAGTTTACTACCCCAGCAGACTGGGAGCGACCGGGATTGTCTGGATGAGTAAGTGCAGTGTAACACCACCAGATGCTTTTAAGCTTGAAGCTAAAAATGTGCTTTTTAAGTTTGGCTCAGATGATGATGATCCTGTCTTTAAGCAAATAACATCTATATATTTGTATAGATTTTTTTTAACCTAAATGCTCCTGTTTTAGACAGTCCACTTATCTCAAATATAATATATCTATCAGTAGATTCGCTGTGTTTTTAGAGATGAAAAATATGTAATAAGGTCAAAAGTATACATTTCCAAATTCTTGTAGCATTACGGGTGATTCCAGTGCATATGAATGTGCAGTTTGCTTGAAGAACAACCCAAGCACTGTGCCTTTAAAGGCAAAAACAAAACAAAAAAAATCCCGTTTTCATTAGTTCACACTTATATTCAATTTGGGGTCATTTCAATAATTCATGCAGTGCTGAAGCGCCCTGCGCCCTTCCCATAGGTGCTGTAATACTCCATTTGAGATAGTTTAGCAACGTCTGGTGTGTTGTTGTTGTTAGCTCGGTTTTCTCGCTCGCTGAACTCGAAGCTCTCCTCCTCGTAGTCCTCCTGGCCCTCTGGATCTTGGGGGGGTTCTGATGAAAGAAGCAAAGACACGAATGTGATCCCCGCTCTGTCCTCAGTAACATGCACACACAGAGCGCTTCCTAAAGACACATGGCCTCATTGAGGACAGCCAGCTGATCGCCCCTCCTCCTCCCCTGCCTCAGTGTCAGTCTCTACTGATAGAGACAGGCATGTCTAATCCAGGCACTGCTATATTTACTAAACACACAGGGAGGGAGTGACAGAGAAACATCAAAACACTTGGCCATTCGATTACAGTACATGCTAAGTCAAAGTGCATTAGGGGCAGACTGAGTGACAATAATGCGACATGAAGTGCAGAAATTTGCCACACATAACCCATCAACAAATTCAAAATGTCATCGAGGAGTGTCGTCTGTTTCAAAGCAGAGGGTGCAGTTAAGGATGATCAGCTGCGATATTCACCTTGCCCGTCTATCGAGGTGTCCATGATGCCGTGTTTGACCTTCATGTGTCGGCTGAGGTTGCCCTTCAGGTTGAACTTGCTGGTGCAGTAAGGGCACTTGAAGGGCTTGCTGCCGGCGTGGAGGTGCATGTGGCCGAGGAGGTTGTACATTCTGTTGAAAGACTTTCCGCACACCTGAGAGACAAGAGAGCAATAGTCAGTGCCATCACAGTGGGCATTTTTTTCCCTTGAAATTAGACTCCACTCGCTTCACTCACCTTGCATTTGAAAGGCTTGACCGGCAGGTGGACAATCATGTGCGTTTTAAGGGTCTGCTTCTGGACAAAGGTCTTGAAGCAGACGTGGCACTGGAAGGGCCGCACGCTGGCGTGGATCAACATGTGTCTCTTCAGGTTGGCAGACAGGGTGAACTCTCTGGCGCAGACGTCGCACTTGAATTCTTTCATGCCCTGTGGAAACAAAAAGTGTTTGGGCCCTTTAATTAATTTGGCTAAATATGTGGTTTAGAGGAAAATAAATAGTGAGTCACAGGGAGAAAACACACAAGGCGCCTTTGCGTTCTGGCTTCTGATCCAACACATGTAGATTACATTAGCCCCCCCATGTGTTGAAAGACGGAGCGGAAGAAGTCTTACAATGAAAAGAATGAACTTCTTTTTGGTTTCAACATTTATTTAACTTTAATTTTAATATTTAACAAAAGCAAATGCAATGAAAAGAAATGTTTTTCCCTATAGAATAAAACAGACTATGTAATGCAATGGAGAGAAAGACCAGGGTGATTCATCAGACACAAAGGGAAGTAGCTCTGAACGACACACAACACAAAACACATGCAAGTGGGGGGTTGAGCCACACAAAAAAAAAACCTCAAGGCCTTTGAAGGCTGTGTTTACAAAGCAACTGGTTTTGGAGGAAAGGCTGTGGTGCAAGCGTGCAACATAACCTCCATCTTTCTCTCAGGACTCATTCAGAGGACTCTGATCATGTGAAGCTAAATATTCCCTTTCGTCCCTTTTATGTTTGTGTCTTAATAATGACAGTTTCCTATTTTAGTAAAGGTTTGATATGTGCATGAGTTGAGCCTGTTCTCGGTTTTGTTTTGAGCATATAAACTGGTAGACAAAGGCACGTCATTTGAGTTTCAGTACCTTAAGTGCAAGGGTGTGCGCTGCCAGTACCTTGTGAGTGAGCGCGTGTTGTCGAAGGTGGTGGATCTGGACAAACTCCATGCCGCACTCGGGGCAGACGTAGGGCCGCACGTTCTGGTGCTTCATCAAGTGGTTCTGCAGCTGGCTGCGGTAGGCGAAGGACTTGTGGCACTCCGTGCACTGGTACGTGGTCGGGCCCTGGTGGCTGGCAAGGTGGCGCTTCAGGTGCGCGTAGGTTGGGAACTCGAGGCCGCACTGGGTGCAGACATGGCACTGGCCGTTCTCGTGTTTGTTCTCGTGGGTCCTCAGTTCGCTGGGGTAGGCGAAGCCGCGGCCGCAGAAGCGGCAGCTGTATGGTTTGACGTCTGAGTGCTGCAGCATGTGCCTCTTCAAGTGGCTGGTCTGCGTGAAGGCCTTCTCACAAACAGTGCACTTGTGAGGTCTGGTGCCCTGGTGGGTGAGCAGGTGAGTCTGGAGGTGGCTCGGCTGCTTGAAGAGCTTCCCACAGTGTAGACATTCATGGGGCTTTATTCCATTATGGCCCAGGATATGAGTGACGAGGTTGTATTTGGATGTATATGACTTCTCGCACATGCGACACTTCCAGCGTTTCAGACCCTCGCCCACATCTACGCAGTACGACTCATCGATCTGTACGTTGATGTCCAACCGGTCAATCTGCATTCGTCTGGCGAGGCCCTCTGGATCTGACCACAGCATGGCCTGGCCGTTCTCCTCATATTCTCCTGGCAGAGCCATGTCAGCGGACTCGTAGGCCACCTCATTGGACTCGTAATAGCGGTTCTCCAGAGGACTGCCAGTGTCGCCACTGGTCTTGAGGTTTAGCGCCTCCTCCTCCTCTTCTTCCTCTACCACCAACTCTTCTTCCTTCCTCTCTCTTTCTCTACCAGTGTTTTCTTCTTCCTGTTCTGGCTGTCCGTCTGTTTGTGGCCTGGGTGTGTCTCTCACACATGAGGGACAGTTTCCGCAGGCCTGCTCCTCTTTCAGAGGACCTTGTTGAGTGACTGGATCCTCTGACTTGCCGGGACTTTGCCTGCTGTTCATGTGAATGCAGGATGGAGGGCTATCAGAGTCAAGCTGTTCACCTTTAACCTGAGCCTGTGGACTTGCTACTTTGTGTGGGTGACCCTCCTCACTCCTGGGCCTCTTGGTTCTCCCACGGGGCCCCGGCCGCCTTCTCTCACTGCAGTGGGGCTGAGGCTCCGGCTCCCCAGAAGGCTCAGCCAGGTAGTCCCCGTTGGCCCCTATTAGCTGATCAGCGTACTCATACTCCATTGCCTCAGGTGGAGGATGAGGGCACTCTCTGGGCTCCCCTGTGTAAAAGCCATTTGGAGCTATGGTGGCCCCAAAGATTTCATTCTGGGAGATGAGGCCGAGAACAGCAGCCTGAGCCAGAGATAGCACCACCACGGGCTCCGTCTGCGTGCCCACATCCACGTGGCCTTCAGTCATCTTGGGGTAGGTCCGCACCAAGCGGCTACTCTCCTCCTCCTGGAACAAAATGCATAGCACATGCAAGTTTTTAAAAATGAACTTAAAGAAATAACGTGTGTGTGTGTGTGTGTGTGTTTTATAACCGCAATGTTACAAAACCTGCCTTACACAATGTTTCCTCATATAACCTCATTTCCCCATTGTAGCCTCATGATATTGGTAACCGTCCTATTAATACAAACAAAACGTTTTGCGTTGCCAGATTATTGACGTTATCATATGATTTAGTTTTTAAGAAACCAGGCAGGCACCAGCAGCTATACAATTTTCCTCTCCCGGGACTCCAGAAGAGTATTAGGACTGTGTTTTTCAGGGGTTACTCTGTGAGAGCGGCATTCGTACTATGTCTTGTTTCTCTGCTTTGAATCCACAGAACATTTGATGGAGGAGATAAGGCAGATCTGTGTTAGCACCCCGCTTCCTTCCTTGACAGGCTTTAGAATAATAAAGAACACAACAAGGGATGCAGGTCCAGCCAGGAAGTTGACTTCCGTGGACTGTCCTCAGCACTTCCTGTGGGGTCCCGGGGCAGCCTGGCTGACCAAAGTCAGCTCATCGCTGGTGCTATCTGTCCCATTCATAGGGAGCAAAGCGTCTCGACTCTACGCTCGCCGTAGCCGACTTCATAATGCCTGCCACACTGGGCTTCCTTAACAAGATGATATATGCCGGCAGGCAGTCTCATATCCATAACAGACATTCGATTGAGCTTCGAGCTCATTCTGTATTCCAGACCGATGCATGAGACTCGCTAACATAATTGTATGGTTCGGAAGTGTTTCAGACCCACATGCACATGTTTACCCTGCCGCCTGTAAAAGCGGAACAGTGAAACTATGAGGAAGAAATTGTGGTGCGACCAAACTGGCTGTCTGTGGTGAAGGAGAAGCAAGTATTGTAGGCCACTGGTTTCAGGTTATTTCTCAGCATGGCTCTGAGTGGTAGGAAAATGTATAGAGAGAAGCTCTCTGACCCCTACTTTCTTTTCAGACTGCACACACTCTGTGCCATACGCACCAGCAAGAGCTGCTTCCTTTCCTGACACAATGCTGAGAGAAAGAAAAGAGTGGATGTAGAAAAGGGAAAAAAGGAAGAGGAGATAGAGCAGGAATAAAGGTGTGTGTGTGTGTGTGCATGTGTGTATGTGTGTGTGTGTGTGTGTGTGTGTATTGGGAGAGGGGAGTAGACCTGGATGCCCTGATAACCACGTCATTTATAATTACTGCTTTTAAAGTAGTCAGACAGAGACAGACTGTGTGTTTGTGAGAAAGAAAAGGAAAGAGACTGGGTGTGTATTTGAAAGCGTGTGTGTGTGTGTGAGAGAAAAGAGAGGGAGGGAGGTATGGAGAGAAGGAGAAAGAGCTGTGGGCGGGGGAGGAGTGGAGGGAGGGAGGGAGGGAAGGAGACAGAGAGAGAAATGAGATGGAGGGGCTGAAAGATAAAGAAAGAGGGGAGGAGAGGGAGGGGAGGGAAGGGGAAGGAGAGATTGAGTGAGCATGTGAGAGGAGGGAAGAGAGAAAGGAAAAGGAGAGGGTGGGGGTGTGCGGGGGGGTGGTGGTGGTGGTGGTGGTAAGGGGGGGCGGAGAGAGACAGAAAGACAGAGTGAGTGAGTGAGTGAGTGAGAGAGAGAGAAAGAGGGGAAGGAGGGGGAGCCGGAGAGAGAAGAAAAAGCACAGCAAAATGAAAGGCTGACAAAATGAAAGAGAAAAAGACAAATGACAAGGAGACAGAGGAGGTAGGGTAGTAATTGCAAAGAGTCCGTACTTTCACATTTAAAGTTGCATCTGAGAGATACCTAAGGACAAACAATTACAGCAGCGGCAGAAAAACGTGCGGCAGGGATAGAAACACAACTCTTATCTGTTTTTTTTTTTTTAAATAATAAAAAAAAGAAGATGTTCCCACTGCAGTACTCTTGTGAATGTGAAAAAGTAATCTCGCTTCCCCCTCACACTCTCACACAGACCAGAGTGTAAATACCTCACTAACAAACTGCCAAACAAGTAACCAGCAGCCCCCCATGCCCCCCCCCTTTACCCTCAGCAGCAACACATCTTTCTCCATCTTTAGGTTACAAACTCACCACATTGTTCCTGGAGTGATGTTTGAGGTGTTTCAGGGATCTCATCCTTCAGGAGAAATGAGTGGAGTAAAAAAATCCACCTCCTATTTATATCTGTGGGAGAGTGGGGCGGTCCCACGGCTCATCCTCCTCCTACTGTTGCTGTTATCAGAACTGACTGTGCCTGCCCCCCCTCCACCAGCCCTCCACCCCACCACACACACACACACACACACACACACTCAGACACACACAGCATCACCCCATTTCTTTCTCTTCCTCCCACCCTCTCCTTCCCATCTCACTTCTCTTTCTCTCCTCTTTTCTCTTACAAACACACACACACACACACACACACACACACACACATCTTATCTCCCTTTCTCACTACATACAATTCAGCATGACCCTTCAACACACATTTCTCTTGAAGGCACACAGAGACACAAGCTCTATCTTCTCTTGATCACACTTTATACTTTGCATTTCCTTTTTTTTTTTTATGAGCGCACTCTCAAACGCACAGACAGTTATAAAATCTAATCAGTAGTTCCTCTCAGATACATGTGAATTTTACGCACGCGCAAAACATGTTTATATATATGTATGTATGCAGGCACACACACAGAGGCACGTACACACTTTTCACAACACGCTCAAACACTCAGAGAGACTATGGGTGGAGGTGCGTCTGTCAGCAGCAAAACAGTCAGACAGATAATGTCTGAGAAATGCTAAAATTTTTAACTTTCCACAGACCGTGTAGTTTGCTGCCATTATTTCTAGATTCAAACTAATTAACTATTGAGACAGCCTGAAGTATACTGTCTGAGAAATTCAGAAAGAAGGAGAGGAAGAAAAAAAAATTGAGTGACAAAAGAAAAGAGAAGGAGAAAGAAAGGAGAGAAAAGCAGTTAGGAGAGAGGGAGGGAGGGAGACAGACGTGGGGGAGAAAGAATAAGGAAGAAAGAAGCAGAGGGAGGGGGAGTGAATCTGAGTGGAGGAAGAGGAGGAGGTGGGGGGTAGGGGTGGTGGTGGTGTGTGTGTGTGGGGGGGGGGGTGAGAGAGACAGAAAGAAAAAGGGAGAGAGGAAAGAGAGCTGGGGTGGGGGAGGGAAGAAGAGAATGCAGCAAAAAGGAGGAAGAAGGGAAAGGAGAGACGGGGAGGGGGGGTGGTGGTGGTGGTGGAGTGAGGGGGGGGGGTTGAGGCATAAGAAAGGATGTGGCAAAAGAAAGAAAGAAAGAATAAAAGAGAGAGAAAAGAAAGAGGGGAGGGGGAGTGGTGGTGGTGGTGGTGGTGGAGGAGGAGGAGGGGGGGTGGGGATGGGAAGAGAGATAGAGGGAGGGTTGAAAGAAAATGCAGTGAAAGGAAAGAAGGAGAGAGAAAAAGGGAGAAGAAAAAAAGGGGGGATGGTGGAGTGTGAAAATAAAAAAGAAGAGTCCATCAGCAAGAGAAAGGAGGGGGGGGGGGGGGTGCAGAATGAAGAAGAGGAGGAGGTGGAGGAGGAGGAGGAGGAGGAGGGAGGGAGGGGGGGAAGGGGGGGTGAGAGCAAAGGGAATGGAGAGAGGAAAGGAGATAGAGAGACGGAGAGAGTGAGGAAAAGGAAAAACAGCAAGGGAAGACATTAACTATTGAACTTCCAGATTTCTTTCAGGCTGTGTTGAGAAACAGTGCGGCAGAGTACCTGCGGGCTAAGTACAGGTTGTGTGCTTAAGTAGTCGGCACTGAAGATGATCCTGATAATTAGACAGGTATTCTCTTATACCACAGCTTACCTTACCCCCTTTTTAACTAGTAAACACAGGGGGGAAATGTGTGTGGGGGTTTGGGCATAAAAAAAAGAAATTCAAGAAATGCATGTATAGGTGCAGGCGAGCGCGACAAACACTGTGTGGACACATGCCAATTGTGACTGTAAGGCTGAGGACTGTGCATAAACATTTCCTACTAAATAACAGGAAAGGGCAAACCTTGAAAACCTTGATCAATCATCAGCGGCTGGGAGTGCTGCGAGAATGAGAAAGATAGAGAGAAAGGGGAGCGGAGGGGTGGTGGGGGGGACAGGGAGGAGGAGGAGGAGGAGGAGGAGGAGGGAGAGATAGGGAATGAGAGTGAGCGTGAGGGAGGCAGGGGAGGGAGGGGAGGGAGAAGGAAAGAGAAAGAGATTGAGTGAGGGTGTGAGTGAGGGGGAGAGATAGCAGGAAGTCGAGGGAGAGAATGGGAGAGAAAATAGAAGGAGAGCAAGGGAAGAAACAAAGAGATAAGAGGCTGAAAGACAAAGAAACCACATGGAAGAAACAACAAGGGACACGTACATAAAACAACACAGAACTAGCCTATGGGGAAAATGAAAAAGACACAGACAACAAAAGTTTGGGGAAGAAATACACTGGCTCCTTTCCAGGGCCTGAATCTTCATAACAGCAAAAACCTGCTCGCTTGTCCATTTACTTTGGGTACATTTGCGTGTGTGTGTGTGTGTAGGGGGGCTACGGAAAACTAATAGTGGGAAAGGCTACGGTGGATAATAAGCGTTAAATTCTCAGTTCTTAGATTATACAGGTTCCTATGAGCATATGAGAGAGACGGAGGGAGAGAAAGGGAAGTAAGCCTTTGCCCTGCTCTCAAGTGTACTAACCCTCAACTGGGATTTCAAATGTGTGTTTGTGCGTGATTGCGTGTGCGCATTTGTCTGATGTCTGAGATCAGGGACGAGCACACACACACGCACCACTGACACCAACACGCTTTCAGTTCCCCACAGCCCTGAAACAACACACTTCTGACACGGGTGTCCGTATGACTTACTGCGTCTTCTACCAGCGACTTCTTGTCCGTTTTCTAAAACCCCGGTCTGGTTCTGAGCATTGTTTATCTATAGGAGGACAACCATGCAGTGCGGTGTCACATCCTCTCTGTGATATAGGTCAAAGTTATAACTTTTTTCTTCCAGCAAGAGGAAGAGAGAGACGAGGGAGGGAGAAAGAGATAGAGAGAGGGGGGACAGATTCAGCTATCAGCTGTCTGTTTTACCCCTGAGAAAAGCTCAATGAATCATGAAACTGCAGAGGACTCATTGATGACAACTCCCTGTTTTCTTTCTTTCTTTTTTTTTGGTTACAGGCTAAAACAAATGTGAGTACACACTCCGAGAAATGCAAATGACAATATACTGGAGGAACTGGGTTGTGTATCATCCGTAGGTTAGTCCTCTCTCTATATATACACACCCCACTCCTCTTGCTTAGTGAGCTCACATTGTCAGTGTTGTTTCTTCATCCAGCCCAGTGACAGGCTGCATACAGCCTGAGTTTGCCCTGACTGTGTGTGAGACGCTGTGCTAGGTGATGGCTATAATTCAACATCCTTTCACTGTCAGGCAAACTGGAAGCGTTGCAGGTCTGTGTATAGGGTTGTTATAGCTACGGCGTTCAGGTGAGGATTTTCTTCTGATCAGAAAACGGCGAAAAAGAAAAGAGAGGAATCAGTTTTGCTCTGCGTTTTGAACTTTGAGTCATTGGACCGATGTTGATGTTTTAGCTGGCCATTCCTCTCAGACCCGTGTCTGAGGCTGCAAGCCCACACACACACACACACACACACACCCCTTCTGTTATTTCCAGTGCTGGATCAGTCTCACCTCTGCACGGCATGCTGATATAATAGTAAGTCTCAAGCATGATTAGCTGCTGTAATTAAGCTTTCACAAAAAAAAAAAAAAAGCACAGCAGGCTTTTTCATAAGCACAGAACAGACAATCACACAGCTTGAATCTAAGCAATGCAGATGGAATATAGCAAAACTGTATAAAAGCAGCCACACCCTAGTCGCACGCCTCCAGCTTCTTCCATTAAGGTCAGTAGGAACAGACTGGACACACAGACAGGAGAACACAAACTGGGAAAAAAAATAAAAGTCTTTATCAGTATCGCCTCACTCGCTGCTGCGAACTTTAAATGTGAGGCATACGTGATTAGACAAGGTAGACTATAGGTGAATCACTTGCAACTTCAAGCAAATAAACAAACAGGAACCTGCAGCATATTCTGCATTTCTCTTTCAATATTGATGCTTTCCATGTTTGCTTGTCACCCCCCCTCCTCCTTACACCTCCTTCTCTGTATATTTAAACAAATCAAGTCTTAAATTCACTCAACAAATCATTCTCACGCAAACGGCAAGACAGGATGCAGAGATGGCCAGAGCAAAAAGCAAAAAAAAACCTAAATAAAAGATTACTCTCCCCATTTTGTAGTGGGGTACTAAATGGAAAGACAGAATATTAGCAATGAAATAGCTCTGCTTGGAGACAACATTGGAGAAAGGAGTGTGGGGAGAGCTTGAAAAAAAAGACTGAATATAAAGGAGAAAAGACAGAGTTGAGGGAGGAGAGGAGAAGAGCATTCAGCAAGGAGGATATAAAAGGAACAGAGAGGGGGGCGAGGGAGTGAGACAGAGAGCTATGGAAGGAAAAAGAGAAAGAGAAGGGAGAGAGAGAGCACGAGAGAGAGAGAGAGAGAGCGAGAAAAAGAGGGGGGCATGGGAGAGCAAGAGAGAGAGGAGGAGAGAGAGATCAAGAGAAAGAGGGAGGGGGAGCGAGTGAGAGAAACAGAGACAGAGGACGAAAGAGAAAGACAGAGAGGAGAGAAAAACAGAGAGGGGGAAGGGAGAAAGAGGGATAGCCACAAGAGACTCAAAAACCACAGAATAAAAACCCTCTGTCTGTCTGTAACTCTATATAGATATACAAATATGAATCCTAATATATGGGCACGTTGCATTTATTCAACGGGAAAGGATAGTCAACAGTACAGAATTCAACATGCACCTCAAGTTCATTCAATAAGTCAGCAAACACAATGTAGGACCACGGAGAACTCATATCTTCTTATCAGGAATGCAGTTTTTCATTGCAGTAAGGTGGGAGAGGAATTTTACCAAGGTACTTTATCCTATTTTAGTCGCTCTGAAGTCTCTTCCTGCTATGTGATTCATGGAAAAGTATGCTTATAAAATATACTGTACAGCATCGCCATATCCTCTCCCTCTGTCGGTGCTGAAATCTTTGTGCGACAGATGCACATAAAAAGGGGAAATGCGCGCAATTTGGACGACATGCAAGTGTCCTACATAGTGAAATGGCCCCAGATTTACTCAAGGTGAGGCCCACAATGAACCTCAGAAGCCTATTAACACTAGAGGTCTCTGGAGTGCCTTATGTGCTGGTTAGAGGCGACCACATTCAAACTGGCTACAACAGACAGTGGGGACACAGCCACTGTCCCTCTATGGCCGTCACTCCTTTGTATTATTCCTCCACCTCCCGGTAACAAATTTCAGTCGGAATTACTTTTCTTTCGTCCAAGTTTCATTCTTTTAAATCAAACCCTTTGTCTATCTCTTCTTTTGTACCTTCCTCCTGTTTCCATGGTTACCTCTCTCTCTGCTCTGTACACTATCTATCTCTTCCTCCGTTTCCCTCTCTGTCTCTCTCACTCTGTTCTTATCTTTCTCATTTTGCTTTCATCTCTGCCTCCCTTCCTCCTGCTTTATCCCACACCCTCCTCACTCCGGCTTTTATCTCTCTTCACTTTCATCTGTCTTTCACCTTTCTCTCCCCTTCAAGCCTGCCATTCCATCATGCTGGTTTTTGGTTCTTACTTATAGAGAGAAAGTTTTATCGGTTTCCCTGTCAGTTCTGCATTTTTAATCATTTCCAATTTATCCAACCCACTTTCAATGCCATTGAGTCATGCATTAAATTGTCTTGGGCAGAATGTGTGAGTGTGTGTGACTGCGAGATGGAAAGCATAGGTGCAGGAGGCTGTAGTCTTTTTACTATCATAAAGAAGGAGGAATGATTTCTGTCATGATATCTGGAGATTAACTGGCTGCTGTGGTTTTGTCTTTCAGGAGTGCAGTAATGGATTTTTTTTCCCCCCCACATGTTATTTTGCCATTTCCATATCAACAGCCACAGTGCGTCAACAAATTTACAAACTGGCGCTTATGATTTTATTATTTTTGATGTACTGGTGGACCGCGCTCATGCTTATCTGAGTGGAGTCCCACTGAGACTGAAGCCGCCGAGGAGGTAGTGCTCCTCGACATGGGGCTGCCTCCTGTAAGGTAGCCTGTCATTTCTCCGCAGTGATGAAGATGTTCTTGTGAAGCACAAATGCCTCCCTCTACGCACCTCAGTTGGGAGATAATCGTATTCACACACAGCTGTGGTTGGTTTAACGCACCACCACATCATGTGTCACCATGTGATACTGCACACTGAACTAACACCGCTTAACCACAAACAGAGACTGGGACACAGAGGCTCCTCACAACATGCCCCATTGATATTTAAGAGGACAATCATTGCTATAGAACATGTGTGTGTGTATGTGTGTGTGTCTGTTGGCCTAATACCAATTCACTGTAGGGTTGTCATCCATGGCGGTATACATAGGAGGGGGAGTGTGTCTTCAAGTCAGTGACAAACTCATTCCAAGAGACACTGCATGTGGTGTGGGAGGAAGTTTTGTTCTGCAGCTTTGACTGAAACTAACCTCCCTCCCCTCTCCCTCGCCTTCCCCTTCCCCTTAAAGTACCACAACTATTCAGAAAAGAGAATAAAGAAAACCTGAATAGAGGAAGAGAAAAAAAATGGGGTCCCTAGGCGAGAAAGAAAAGAAAAACAATGAAAGAAAACAGAATGAAAAGCAGCCAAAGAAAAAAGGAAGGAGAGAAAGAAGGACAGAGAGAGGGAGGGAGGGGAGACAGAAAAAGATACAGAGCAAGAGGAGCATAAAGCAGGGAGAGAGAAAAGCATAGCAAAAAAAAAAAACACTGAAAGCTCTGAAAGACAGGAACATTTCAGTGGAAATAAAGTCTAAGAAGAAAATGAGGGGAGCAATATATTGGAAAGGAAAAAGGTTTATGTGGAATTGCTCAAAATGGGTTTGAAAAATCACTAATTACAAACGAGATTTTGCAAGTACTAGACTAAGCCATTTTGATTTGTGTTAAATGGACATTCACACGAAATTAGAGCGGCTGAATCCCTTGTTTTCAATCATAATAAGGAAAGACAAAGAGAATCCAAAGCGTATGTACACATGCTTTGACTATTAGAGACTGTTCATATTATGTCAAACAGAGAATCAAACAGATTTGACCTTTTAAATTTACTACATAATTTGACCTCCCTGCGTTTTACTTCACATTACTTATCATCAGTGTGTCTGCCAGAGCTCTGTTATTATCTGTCATTATTGATGCAAGACACCAGAAAGAAGAAGTACATATGGTTTGTACTGTAAGTTTCAGACATGAAATGAAATAATGTTTAAATGTGATGTGACATTTTACTAGTTATTCACTGATTATTGTCACATAACATTTATTAATTTCCATGATGTTGGTATCCGTGCAGTTTAGACCAGTGGTTCCCAACTGGTCCAGCCACAGGGTCCAGATGTCTCTTTTGTCATTAGTTCAAGGTCCACACATTTTGATTTATTCCAGTGTTATCCTTCCGTTTGGCCATGCCGTAGAGCTAGTTTGCTGTCTCTTTCAAGTAGCTGCACTATACAGCAGGAAACGGTGCTTCAAAATCCAAACTCTGAGCCAGAAATTCACTGTACCTCAAAATAAAGGGTGGTTTTTACAAACCTGACACATTCGCGAGTCACTTGTGGTCCATTCAGAATGGACCAGCAACCCACTTTTGGACCGGGAACCACTGGTTTGGACCACAGTTTGTAGTTTATACTGCATAATTACATGTTATATAGATATCACATTATATCCTCCAGAGACCCGAACTTTTGTTTGGTGTGCATTTTTAATATCTCCTAGCTATTTGGGATCAGTAGGACCCAACAAGTGTAAAAAATGAAACATTGTCAGCGATAATTAAGTCCCAATGTCCTCAAATGAGATGACAATTAACGTCCAAATATCTTCAAACGTGTACTTTCTAATTAACAGTGTCTAAGCTTGTTACTGTTGATAAAATTTTTCAAATTTGTGTTCAATATCAAACAATAAACATTATCATTAAGTATAAGTAAACAAGTATCAGCCATAAAATGTGATCGATTTTTGGACCTTGTCCACTTTTGTGTCAGGATCAGTTGCAGACTGCCTTAAGCCCCTTTTACACTGCCAGATTTTCCGTGAATGTTGCGCCATTTTGCCGGCAAGCTGCGAGCGTTTAGACACACAGAGCTGGATTGGCGAGTTGATCCGAGGTGCCCAATTTTCCGCCTCATATGGTAGTCATATTGGGGGAACCCTTTTAGTTTAGGGGCTGTTGATGACTTGTGGGAGGAGCTGTTGATGATGCCGCATGTGCGACCCACTGGCGGTGGATAAACAGGAAACAGCTGATAGCAGGAATTAGCGAGCAGCTAGTAGCAAGAGGAAAACGCAAACCTGACAGACACTGTAAAGATGAGCAACTGGGGAGACAAGGAATTGTGCACCCTCCCTGCCCTCGCTAACGAAGAGGCCATTAACCGTCAGATGATGGGAACGGTGAAGAATGGGCCAATTTACAAGAGAATTTGCGCCTGACTAATGCCACCTGACTAGCCGCGGCTTCCCTCTCATGTCACTGTTTACGTCACACGCTGAGCTACATATTTTGTTACTTGCTCACGCCCCCCATTGCCCCGAAAAAGGCGCATTCTGTATAAACAAAAGAAGGTAGGCAGCATTTTGCCGCACTCCCTGATTTTGGTTTTATACTGCCAATGCTGAAAAAAGACTGATTGGGCTTTCCTGCAAATTTGTACAATTCCTATTTAAAAAGGGCTTTAGTAGAGATGGCTGCCATCTTGTTTTTACATGGAGTAATGTATTGAGCTTTTACTACTACTAGATGGCACAAAAAAGAGTCAATGAATGAGGACAACAGGTCTGAGTTAAGTAGAATGAAGTGTAAGGTCAAGTAAATCCAAAATGTGATGTCCTTACATGAGGACACAGGGTCTCAGGAGGATATACTTTGCACAAATATCCTTGGATCTTTGTTACATCACAGTTTTTACAGTGACAACTATCACGCTGTTCAGCAACATCTTGAAGTTTCAACCCAATTGCCAGAATGAATGTTGGCATTGTACATTTCTGCAGACCACAGTGCATTTATGTCATGATGTAGCGGATATGTTGAAGCCTAAGATTTCGACATTGCTGTGGTTAATGTGTGGTTATGTTTAGTCACACAAAACACTTGGTGACGGTTTGGAAAAGATCATGTTTTGGCTTAAAATACCAAGTTTTGATGGTTAAATAGCCGGAGCAAACACAGTAGGCTATTAACTTGCTAAAAACAGGCAGTTTTGTTCTTTGTTGGTTTCGGACAGTGGTCTGCAGCTTGGAAGACATCTCGCTTTCATGTCCATTAAAAAAATAAATTTGTACATTTTTTAAATTAAAAACTTAAAGGTTTACTATGCAGAAACTGCCAGTTAGTATTTATAAGAAATATCACCGGCAAAAGTGAAAGTGAAAGCTAACCCTAACCCTAACCCAGATTCACTTTCATTTCCTGTACAGTGTTTTTTCAGTGCTGTGAAAATATGAACAGAGGGTCGGTGCAGATAATTAAACTGTCACACACTTCTAGTGGGTCATAAGTGATGATTTAGAGGGATTACTTTTGTTACTTTTTTTTTTTTTATAAAAATCCTGCCTAGTATACCTTTAACTCCAAAAATATTCTTGAGTTATTCTGTAAATTTTTAACACCAGGAACAAAGAATCATCTCTGAGCTGAAAGAACAGGATGTATATTATTGTCCTTTATTCTCTCACAGCAAGTAATTTGGCTATTTCAGAAGCATTCAGCCTACAGAGAAGAAAATAGCGGAACTGACTTGAGAAATTGTCATACATCTCACTTCTTCCCTAATTGACATTACTTATGTGATTGCAGCCCCTCCAGCTGACTGAGGTAATAACAGTGCTTAGTTCTCAGCTTATGTGGCCTGCAGGAGGTTAACTCTGTCCACTGGCACCAGTGATGTCATGATCAAGAATCTGATACTAGGTATCAGCAATACAATCTGTAATTGAAAACACTGACCTTCCAGCTCTACTCCTGCAAAGATGCACGTGACAAACAATAATAATCGTGTTGGCCAAAATGAAAGATCATGTAATGAGAGCCTACAGAGCACATGCACCTTCTACGCACTGCAGGTATAATCTGCATTTTAGTTCAACAGTATACTAAATGCATGGTATAAGGAGTGGTATAAGTGCTTTTATTAATTTGTAACTTGACTGAATTGCCATGCATTCTTTGAATTAAAAATTAACTATTTTGGGGGCTTTTGCAAGATATTAAGTCATTACAAACCCACCACACAAGAGTAACAGGCCCACATTATTACTGCATTGCATCAGGGTACCCTGGGTATAACATGGCACACTGAGCACCATTACTTAAATTTAAGTGATGCAAGGTGCCAGTTTGTTACAGACAATCATTACTGGACCTTCTTAAAGGTTTTGTATGTGACATTCTGAGCATTAACATAGCAGCAAAACGCTCTTAGCTTCGTTAAGACATAGTAAAGTAATGGCACACAGGGTAGAGAATTAAGTCATGCTACCTTTGTATTAGTCTGAGGGTGCTTTCAGACCTAGAGTTGTCTTGCTTTTGTCTGAATTTCCATGCGGGAAAAGGAAGGAAAGGAAGTAAACAAAACCTTGAAGAAGAGTACACTTGCAAGTTAAATGCAACAATTTCTAATGTCACAATGGAGGGACAATTATGCAGGTTGATTGAAAACGAGGCGCAGCTCCAACTAGAAAACAATGTTTTGATGCGCTGGATGTGCCGAATATGCATATTAATCCTCCAGGACTGTAACATGCTCATGTTTAATCTAAAGAATGTATAATGCGACAGCAGTTGGTTCAGATCAAGGTCGAAACATGTTCTTAACACAAATGAATCGCACCAAAGTTTGTTTGTAAGTGGACCAAGACCACCTCTTCAAGAAGGACTCAGTCCGGTTGTTTTGGTGCGCACCCCAGTGTAATTGTTGTGTTCACACCTGCCCAAACGAACCCCACCTAGGGGACAAATGAACTTGAGTTCAATTGAACTGGACCAAACAGGGCAGGTGTGAAAGCACCCCGACTCACCAAATGAAGACTGTAGCTATAAGCCTGCCATATGCAGACTATTTTGGCTGGCGTTCTCCTCTTCGGCTGAGCTGCGCATTATTATTTTCAAAATCAAAAATTTCAACGTCTGAACTAACAGCTTACACACTGAAACTGTGAAGTTTTGACAAACACTGGGATCATGCAATAAGGCGTGCCTGCTTTGTTCTTTCAATGAATTGTTGTAAAGATCTACAACGAATAAAACAACTTATGAATGCACCTTAAAGACGCTCAAACTTTAGCCCTTTTTAGATAGGAATTGTGCATATTTGCAGGAAAGCCCAATCAGTCTTTTTTCAGCATTGGCAGTTTAAAAGCAAAAAGCAAATGCCGCCTACCTACTTTTGTTTATACAGAATGCGCCTTTTTCGGGGCAATGGGGGACGTGAGCAAGTAACAAAACGTGTAGCTCAGCGTGTGACGTAAACAGTGACGTGGGAGGGAAGCCGCGGCTGGTCAGTCCTTCGGCGATTCTCTCGTAAGTCAGCCTGTTCTTCACCGTCCCCGTCATCTGACGGTTAATGGCCTCCTCATTTGTGAGGGCAAGGAGGGCACTCAATTCCTTGTCTCCCCAGTTGCTCATCTTTACAGTGTCTGTCAGGTTTGCATTTCTCTCTTGCTGCTAGCTGCTCGCTAATTCCTGCTATCAGCTGTTTATGGTTTATCCACTGCCAATGGGTCGCACGTTCGGTGTCATCAACAGCTCCTCCTACAAGTCATCAACAGCTCCTCCTACAAGTCATCAACAGCCCCTCCCGTTGCGGAAGGCCACCTCAGTCTTTTTAAACTAAAAGGGTTCCGCCAATATGACTACCCTATGAGGCAGAAAATTGGGCACCTCAGATCAACTCGCCAATCCAGTTGTGTGTGTCTAAATGCTCGCAGCCTACCGGCAAAACGGCCCAACATTGGCGGAAAATCTGGCAGTGTAAAAGGGGCTTTTGTCTTACAGGACTCTTTTGCCTAATGTTGATCTGCTTTCTAGTATGGAGCTGATTTGCCTCATTTTTCAAAATATAATATAAATATAAATATGTGAGGCTACCTCTGTGTGTCAGCGGAGACTTTTCGCACATGGGCATTACGCTTTCAGTCACTAGGCACTAGAAAGTCAACCATCACAACAACAATGGCGGACTCCCGAGCTCTGCTTGTGCTGCTCACCCTGTTGAATTTATCAACGCTTCCCCATCATAGTGTAGATTTACTGTAGCAACTCCACCTCGTTGTCTGTCCAGACAAACGTTTGTGCGGTTGCCATTTTGTTTGTTTATACATCACCGCTCTGTAGAAGGAAGCATAAGCGTCACACCGCCAACTACTGGCCTGGCATGTATACTGCAGCGTTTTTGGTCATTTTTGTGGATCTGTGTACATGACGATTGTTATCAAAATGTTGTTGTCTAAACGTGGAATTGTTTTCAAAACGAAAATGAGAACGATTCTGTTTTCAGTGTATCGTTTCATGTAAACATGGCCTCAGTGCATGTGAGTTCCTCCCTTCATGGCCAATGGCTAGCTAATTGCCACCCCTCTGCACTGCACTGCACTCACACGGCAGTTTATGCCACTGTGGTTCAGGACGGTGTTATTGAAGAAATGTAGCGTCCACACTCCAATCCCACCTGGTTAACACCGTTAGCTCTGTCAGGACCGTTGCTGTTGTTTAGCACTGTTTATGGAGTTAGCTCAGATAGCTGGAAGCCGATGGCTCAGCCACCTCCATGTTGAAAACAGTGTTCAGACAACTCATATGCTCTAGATTTTGCATAGATCCCCTTTAAATTAAATTTAAACTCCAGACTTGATTTTGGAGACATTAATGCTCCATTTGAAAGGCATTTTTATCTAGCAAATATTACCTCATCCTTAATGGTTTGAGGAACTACAAAGGATGCTGTGTTGAACTCAGTGATTGTCATGCTCTTAGAAATATTTTGAGATATCTGCTCTTTAGATATTATTCTAGCAGAAAAATCTAATTGAAAAAGGGTTAACTGTGACATTAAGAGTTAAACCTGGGAAACAACAGACAATGACATGCAGACATAGAAGATAGTAGTTTGATTGAGGTGTTTTGGTTTATAGAAAGATGACTTCCTCAGTAACCAGAGTGGTAGGATGAGTGTTAGCCTAGAGCCTAATAGGAAATATGAATGGTAAAATACAAGCACTTGACAATTGCTGTTTTTGTTACGCATTTGTTTATTTTAATTTCTACTGACTGATTTGCAGGATACCCTGATACGTGTGTAATTAAGGTGTTTGTTGTAACACTAATGTTGTTTCACTGCTGCCCACTAAAAGCTCATTGTTTCCCCACCAGTGTGAGCTACGCTGCTTTTGTTTCAAATACACATCCTGTTACCTTTGAGTCAAAACACACAAAGAAACCAGACAAACGAGTAAACATGCCAGGAATAATCTGAAAGATTGACAAGTAGGCTCTGTTTCTTGACCTTAAATCAAACATCCTAGTTAAGGTTGTTGCATCTTATTTGCAATCGACAGTGTGTTCAACTTTATCTGGTTACAATGGAATTTAAAGCATGGAAGTAAATGTACAGAATGTTTATGTACATTGTTCAGGTTCTTTTATGATCTGGTTTTTGGATTTTAGTGATCAGGCATACACAGTGAGCTCACCGTGATGCATCACTGCTGATAAGACTAGAGCTTAAAAGGAGAGTTCACCCAAAAATCAAAAAGACATATTTTTCCTCTTGGCTGTGCTATTATTTATCAGTCTAGATTGTTTTGGTGTGAGTTGCCAATTGATGGAGATACCAGCTGTAGAGATGTTTTGCCTTCTCTTGAATATAATGGAGCTAGATGGCACTCAGCTTGTGCTCAAAGTGCAAAAAAACAAAACAAAAAAACATTTGGAAAATTCAACAGCAGTGTCTCTGTACAGAAATTATGACCTGGTTACTCAAGATAATCCACAGACCTCATTGTGAGAAATTTCATGCAGGAACAATTTTACCAAACGCCAACCGCCAACCGAATCACCCTGTAGAGACAAGCATGCATCTATTCATATATGAGTAGCTGGTGCGCATCGATACAGCTGGGCGATTGTAGTTCAGTAGAAAGAAAACAGTTCCTGCTCGCAACAAGGTCTGTGGATTATCTTGGCTAACCGGGTCATGATTTCTGGAGACGTTGTTGAGTTTATCAAATGGTTTTGAGGGGGCACTTTGAGCACCACAAGCCAAGTGTCATTCAGTTACATTATATTTGAGGGAAGGCTGATATGAAAAAATATGTTAAAACTGCTCATGACCTGATAGAATTAAAATTTCCAATAGTTTCCCTCATTGTCCAGCAATGCAGCACCCGTATGGTGTACAGCACACACATACACAAGTTAGCTGTAGTTAATATTCAAAGAAGACAAGCGTTTGGATGAATTTTGGATTTAGCACCATAATAATTATCTTTGCAAGATGAAGGTTAAGTATTTTAAGAATTCTTTGTTTGCAAAACTACCAACGTCAATAGATTAACCAACCAATCAACACACATATTCAAAACTTTGCAAAACTTGGATCAGGTGGAGAAAAACCACATGTCCACAGTCTGTTTGATTTCTAAAGATGCACAATGACCCAACGCTGGTAGCAACACAAGGAAGAATTCAACTCATCAACATCTGTTTTACAAAAGACAATCAGTCAGTGGTGGTGGCCAGTAAATTACACTTTCATTCAGTTATAGTCATCCAGGCAGAAGACTGTCACATGCTTCCAAATTATTGCAGACTCTTTAAAACAAAACAAAACAGCATAGTCCCAGGCACGTTTCTCTCGTTTTCCCTTGTTCTATTGAACAGACTGTGGCCTTCATCAAGACCAATTGGCTTAACTGCCAGTTTGCCAGGGGCAAAGTTACCATGAGGATTCATCTTGGTCCGTGGGAGAAAAATTGGCATGATCTTAAATTACAGTTTGGCAGAAGGTCAAGTATGCCTGATGTACCTCCAGATCTTTTTGTGACATCATCACCTGACAACTCAAACAAAGGAGATGAGAGTGCATACTGAGTGTTAGTTGCGTGTGCAGGAATATGTGTTATATGTGAAGCTCAGTCCCCCTTTTTGTTTTCTTTCTCAGCAGGATCAAGTTCACTTGATGGGTAAGTGGCTAACTACTAGCCTTAGGGAGGTTCGGTATGCTTGAAACAAACTACTTGTAGAATGTGTCATCCCACCACGCCTGAAGTCAAAAGTGTTTACCTGTTCTAATAAGCCACATAGAAAGCCTGCCATTACAGACTCCTCCTGGCATCACACTGCCTCGCTGACCTTGCTCCATGAGGTCTGTGTCTTTTGTGGGTCTTTCTAGTCTCAACACTATGAATTGTGCCAATGGAAATAAGGGTGCACACTTTCCTAAGTCTTGGTGTTGCACTCAGTTGTATTCCCAAAAAAGGGATAGGACTACATGTGTGAAGACCTAAAAAGGAGAGTTCGAGAAAGAAGTTCAAAGCATGCCTACTTTCACACCTCTGCAAACCTGGCCAGTTGCTGTATAAAGAGTGTGCTCTGTAGATTATCAGTTTTGGAAGGTTAATTGTTGGAAAGGAAGCCACCAGATATACCTGGTACATATCCATGGCGGCACGGTCGTGCAGTGGTTAGCACAGCAAGAGGGTTCCTGGTTTGAACCCAGGTAGGGTGAGCCATTGTGTGTGGAGTTTGCATGTCCCTGAATGTCCCTGTGTCAGTGTGGGTTTTCTCCAGGTCCTCCGGCTTCCTCCCACAATCCAAAGATATGCAAGTTAATTGGTGAATCTTAATTGTCCATAGGTGTGAATGTGTGCATAAATGGCTGTCTGTCTCTATGTGTCAGCCCCTGTGATAATCTGCCGGCCTGTCACCCCACCCTTTGACCAGTGTCAGCTGGGATAGGCTCCAGCAGGATTGGTGGTTATGGAAAATGCTTGTCGATCCCACATGGTGTTGGATACTGTGGTGCTTAACAGTTTTGGAGATCTGGTCTTGTGGACTGTACATGAACATGTACATGGTGAAGTAGGTATATGAATAGAGAGACCTCTGAATGCATCCTGAGACATTTTGGCCTGGTCTCAAAAGGATTTTTCTGCCTTTATGAAGTTGGGTCACACACTTAAGATGTCTGGCAAACCAATAGAAAGGCCATCCATCTTCTCTGTATCCCATATCCACCATTGGCACCCTTTAAAACATCTATCTCATCTTGTAGACAGTTGTTCAGGGGACAAATGGTCTTGTTTGTTTGCAAAAAGCACTTCAAGGTAGGCATAATTGAGCATCTAGGTCAGAGGATCCCTAAATGGTTCAGCCAGACACTAATCAATTTTATGAGCATATTGTGTTCAAATGGAACAAGATTGGAAAGACGGTCTGTTATGGCTCTTATTTGCAGCTAGCAAAGTATCTCAGGTGAGCTCGATCAGCTGGAGTTTCACCAAACCGCTTGCATTCCTTTGATTTTCATGCGGGTTGCTTCGAAAACCACTGAGCCAAATCATAATATCTTGGCCTATGTAAGTGGATTTAAGTGCTGGTTGTAACTTATGCTAGTTAGCTAAGTATCTCCCAGGACAAAATGAAACACCTCTCTGACTGTAGGTCAAAAGCACGAGGGTTCAATACTAGAGACGAAATCCTAAATATATTTTTGCCTATTATGGGCATAACTTTCTAACCAGGTGGACTGTATTATCTGGTAGAGGTTTCAGATCATGGCAATCGTGACTTTTAAGAAGAAAAAGTCTCAGACAATCATTTGATCTTGATGAAATCTTATTGACATCAATGCTTTAGTTGCCCAAGCATCATGACAGATGGCAGGTAAGGCTTTAGTCATGACTGAATTTGGGGTTTCCAACTTAATGGTAGAGAAGCACACAGATGATGTGCTTAAGGGCTGAGTACTGAAACAAGACAGCTCCCACTCCCTTATTAGCAATATCAATTACATATGACCACAAACTGGTAAAGTGGATCCAAGTGGTGCAGGGTAGAAGCTGAGATAAAATGCTGCTTGAGGTCTTGGGATGCCTGGTTGCACACTGATGACCACCAACAGATCAAGAGGCAAGAGCATTGAGGGGACCAGCTAATTGGAGACTGCTTTAACCTTGGCTATATCCATCTGCACACTGCCTGCAAAAACAATGAAGCCTAAAAATGAGACCATGGAGACCTGATGGCAGCGAGTAAATGGGTACCTGAGGAGTGGATGTACCCAGGAGGTGGTCAATGGTCAATGTAGCTTGGGATTTGTTGAGCACTTTTTTTAGTTCCATATACTCAAGAGGAACCTCAGAGAGGGGAACTCAGAGGAAGGTCAGTCTTAGAAACAGGAAGCAGAGAAGACATGAGGAACACGAGGGGTTGTATTTCTATAACCAGAGTAAACTAACCACTGTGGGTTCAACAGAATTGTATAATCTTGTGGTAGTTAACTCACATAACCAAGCAGAGGTGTGAAGTCTTATGGGCTTTGTACTTGAGCAGGCAACAATCCAGGGCATTGGGCTCCAGGGATTTCTTTTCTGCCACTCAGACAAGTGGCCAAGCTCAAATGCAGTCCATAAAATGCTTTCAGAGGACCAAAATCAATAATAACTGAAACTGAGCAGGACTAGTCAAACTGTCTGTCCTTTTACCAAACAGGTGGACACAAAATGCCCTGAACTACCCCAATGCAGACATTCCTTCAGTCAATGTTATCACTCCTCTGCAGACAATTTAGTTCACCCTAACTGCATGGACTTTGCTGTGTCTGGTGTAGCTCTCACATCTGTGAAGGATACCATCCCTATGATGGGTTGATGAGGAAGTTAGACGTTTCTCCCTCTTACGCTCCCTTGGGTGGTTAACAATCCAGATGCTTTGATTACTTCTCCCACTTGGCTGAAAGCCAGGCTCTTCAATTTAGCAGGGAGATGAAGTACTGTATGCTACTTGAGACCTCTCTGAAGAGAAAAATAAAGTTTAAGTTCGAAAATCAGCAAGCATTTGTGAGGAATGGACGATACGTGGGTTAAAAGAGCACTCCACTAATTTAGCATTGCACTTCCCCAACATTATCAGACTCACGATGGACAGTTTCCAAGACTTTTTCTTCCTCGTTAAAACCTGCCTCCTACAGTAGGCACAATGTAACGTAACTGCCGGATGTTTGGTTGGAGACTTGGATGCTAGTAGCTGCCAATGTAGCTTTGAGCAGCTAGCCTGAGGCAGAGATAAAGAGTGAGCCACATAATTCTGGTAAGCTAACTACACTATGTTTTTTTTTTTCAAAGTTACAGTCTTCAGCCCCAACTAACAAGTGACAAGTTCTCAGATTTCATCTCCAGCTGGTGATTTTTCTTGCATGTCATTTCCAATCTCTTGATAAAGAGGAATGGATGGTGGACACCTGGACCACTAGAACAGTGTTCAAGAATTGATAGCAGGGTGTCAACAGGCGTTCTTGGACCAAACAGTTCAGTGGACTCTCTGAGAGGAACTTACCTTATTTCTGTTTGCATTTGCACTGCCAATAGGAATGCTGAAGTGACGTAAGCCGGCCTACGCCTATTTTGATTTGACAAGTCAGAATCACTTTGTATTTCCCTTGTTGCATGTACGCCTCAAGTAAAGCCTGGACTTAACCGTCGTCCATTTGTTTACAAGCTGTTGTTTGTGTTTGATGTTTACAAGGCTAAAATTGTATTACTGAGCATATATGCAATGGTGGAAATACAACACAAATCGAAAGTGCTGTTGCTATAGACCCTTTTAGGGCCAGCGTCACAATGACATCAGTATGTTAGCTGGAGGCAAAACACAACTTGCCTCCACAGGGCTGTAGTCTACAAAGGAGTCCTAAAATGTCATCTTATTGTGTTATTGGGGGCCAGAATATAAGGAGTCATGGCTCAAAACTTAAATTTTATCGCATACCAGTTGCCACTGCCTGTCAACAAAGACAAAGACATCTATGGTTAAATGTGATAAGACAAAAAGACTGGATGGAGGCCATCATCAAAAATCAGAAACTGGGGAGGTATAAAGAGGAATATTGGATTTCTCTAAAACGATAACTATTTAGCGCATTAGCTAACGTTAGCTTTGATTGCAAAACTAACTGGAGGAAACCTTTCAAGTGTCATCCTCCTTTGTAAGATTGGCTTAGTAATCCGTCCGTTCTGTGTTTTGCTGCCCTGTCTCACCAGACAGAGTGCTGAGAGTGCGCTCTGCCACTCCAAGAGTGTGGTGCTCTGGATAACTCATAGAGCTTAGATCGGGCCCAAAAAATCCAGCCCGAGCCCACCCAAGCCTGTGCATGTTCTGTCCAAGCCCGGCCGGCCTGTCCTTTTAACTGTAATTATGAGCCTGAATGTGGACATTGAAGGCTGACTCTCGTCTTTCTTTCCATGGCAAGCCTTCGTCATGTGCCTCTTAAGTGTCGAGGTCCCCGTCTTTTTGCTGTCAAATAGCATCATGCTGCACTCGGTACACTCCACGAAGCCGACACACACGTTGTCGCCGTCCACAACTCACATGTGTGCGGCCAGTGGCGCCATCAAGGGGGGCTGCAGCCCCACCCCTTAGGTGTGATAAGTAGTTGGGTCGGGTCGGGTTTGGGCTCGGGCAGAGAATCTAATCTCTAATAACCGAACGGTACATTCAGACAGCACTCCGAGTTTACAAACCAGTTTGTGCCGGAGTGTGCTCCGGCACTCGGAATGCGTATTTCTGAATGCACCACCTGCATCATCTTCCTCCACTGTCTAAAACAAGCAAACAGAACTCACTTGCTTGCACTAGCTAATGTCTGTAAAGAGTTGTTTTGCCTCCAGCTAAGCCCCACCCACCCCAAAATGTCATACTGTTTGCTAACAGTAAAAGGGTCTATATCAACCAATGGGTAGCTTACAATACATCACTTTTGCGCTCCTATTGGCAGTGCGAATGCAACAGAAAAAAGCCCCTGAAGGTATCAAGTACTCGGGGAAGCTCCCCAGGGGGCACTTTTCTCTCAAGGAGTCCCCAGAACTGTTTGGTCCTAAAAGGCTAATGGTGTCTCTTGTGCTGGGAAAGTATCTACTCTGAGATAGGGGCTAAAAAAGTCCCTTAAATGGTGTTCTTGCAGTATGGATACAACAAAAAGTGGTGTTCTTAGGACTACAAAAAAGTTCCTCCGGTCCGGTTATACCTGATGATGCCCAAAGAGAGGAGACAGAAGGGGGAGCCAAGGGGCATGAGAGGAAACAAGTAGAGAGGGCAACTCAACTGCAGAGCTCAAATTGTCTGGTAAAGTTGCGCACTCATTGCAGATTGAGATATCTTGGGGCTATTTTTATGCAATGTGGGAGAGTTTAGTATGCACAACACAGAAATTAATCTGATGAACTACAGGCAGGAGAGGAAAGAGATGAAGATGGGGCAGCTTTTGGTATGACAGCCCCTTGCTGGCAGAGAATTGAATCTTATTAAAACTGTCTTGTGCAGTGTATCTTCTACTCTTTCTCCATGTATGCTTCTTAACTGAACTGTCTGAATAAATAAAAACACTGAAAATAAATTCTCACCCTGGTTAGAAAAAAATATCATACAACTTCAGCTCATATTTTTTAGCCAATTAAATTACGAAGAATGTTTTGCCGTTTGATGTCGTAACTAGTTTTGAGTGTTTATTCTAAGCATACAGTGACCTCTGAAATTATTTGTATAGACTTTACAGCCTTCACCAATACAGGGTACAAAAATACTTGGATTATGCATGAACCACCAATAGATTCTTGTTTGCCTTTCAAGCAATTTAGCATCTCTCTGTATTTCTATGAAAATTTGGTTTTGACTCTACACAAAATTACTGTGTCATAGTCATTAAATCATTATCACATCAATCAAATCTTAATCACTGGCTGCTAGTACAGAGCCTTTTTTAATCAAATCTATTCAGCTCTAAAAAAAAAATGTTTTTCTCACGTCCAGATTATGGACGTTTCATAAACTATCTCACACAATGTTAGAGTACAGATTAAAGACTGTAGACTAAATCTGTGTAATTCTAGATTATTCATTTCAGATTTATTTTCTATTTCATGTAATTCAGCTCCCTCCTCAAAAGCCTGCTATTTATCAACATCCGAAGAGCATGTCTAATGTTTTTTATCAAGGAAAACTATTGGCAAATACAAGACTTGGGTTTTACAGACATTCTTTCAGTAGTCCGGTTTGGTATGACATTGCCAGGTGCAGTTCACCCCATAATCAAAAATACACTTTTTTTCCTCTTACCCGTTGGGCTATTTACCAATTGATATTGTTTTGGTGTGAGCTGCTGAGTGTTGGAGATATCAGCCATAGAGATGTCTGCCTTCTCTCTAAAATAATGGAACAAGATGGCACTCGGCTTGTGTTGCTTAAAGCGGTAAAAAAAATGCATTTGAAAACCTCAACAGCAATGTCTCTTTCCAGAAATAACGACCTGGTTACTCCAGATAATCCACAGACCTTGTTGAGAGCACTTTCATGTAGGAACTATTTTACTTCCTATGGAACTACCCCCGCCAATCGTATCACTACGCAGAGGGAAGCATGTATCTACTGCTAGCTCACCTAGCACCCCTGAGCTAGCTAACACCACAGCTCAGATGCTGTCAAATAATGACCTCATTAACAACCTTGCAGCCACAGACGTGCCTCTGTAGAGCTCACGCAACCGCTGAAAAATGCCTGTTTTATAGTTCTTCTGCGGTGGAGAATATCCAGAACCATAAGGTTTTGTGATTTTTCGTCTGTTTTGTGTGACGAATCCCAGCAAGCAATAGTCGTGATTTAAACGTATTGGCTATATTTAGCTCCGATTTAGTCTAGCTACATGTAAACCAAATCTAGCCGATTTAAATTTGAAATTGATTAAATGTAATTTTCGCCATTGCAGATGGCATGCGGTATGATATTCAATCACGTATGGAGAGTCAACAGTAATTTAAATATGTTTCTCTCCATTTTTTGGACATGGTCTCTACATAGCTGTGTAATTGATGACGTCTACACTTTGGCTATGGTTAGATGTCTACCAAATTTTCACTGACAGCCCAAATTCAGCCGTGATTTAGCCTAGACATCAGGTCTTCATGTAGACGGCTATTAGACGTTTTTAAACCAAAAAATGCTTGCTGGGATGGGACAGTTCTGTTTTTCTTCTTCTTACCTAAACAATATCACACTGGAAGGAGTGCTGTTGTACAGAATATGCACGGCTGTGATTCAGTCATATAGGTAGCAGATACACAGCTGTGCTGATATTTAGTACAGCAGCATGGCCTTGAGTGTGATATTGCTTTTATACAATAGTTCTACAAGCATTATTTATTAACAGCAAAAAGCAGTTGTTTTGTTGTGGAGGCATGACAAAGCATTTGTTCTCAGGGCACCCAAATGGCCAGCAGTGGCCCTGACAAGCCAAGGGCTATCTCGTTCCATTACATTCAATAGAAGGCAGATGTCTCTACGGCTGATATCTCAGTAACTCACACTGAAACAATCTAGACTGAGAAAAAGCACCACAGGTAAGAGGAAATATATGTATTTTTGATTTTGTGTGAGGTGACCCTGAAAAAGGTTACGTAATACAACTGAAAACAAGTCTAGATAATGCAATCCTAGATTGTCAATTGCAATTTATCTTTCAGGGTAAAAAAAATCATCCACAACCATCCTCACAATTCATTGTCTCAACTTTACTGCAGGAGACTGGCTAATTCTCATCACATATGAGGAGAAAACAATATTCCACACATTTCACCACACTATAGAAAACATGTTAATTTTAACAGAGTGAAAACTGTTAAAAAGTTCATGTTAAAGTTACATTAGATAAACAAAAGACACAACCATTGTGTTTGTTGTTCTTGTTTGTATGTTTTTTTTTATAGTCAAGGCTAATGGCACTCTTTGAGGGGTTTCGTAATGCTATATTTTGATGATCTGCTTTATGTGTTATTTGTATTTGATGCAATGAGCACATGATGTTTTACACATTTAGTCTGCAGCGGTCGGTAACAATTGATGGCGGTACTGTGTCGTTATAACAACCAATACAAAATAAAATCGGTGAAGAAGAGGCTGTAAGTCCATCTACAGTGAATGCACATTTCAAAACATCAGGTCTTTAGTAAAAAAAGGACCTCATCATGTCTGTAAAGCGTTAAGGATACACATTATCTGTAGGTGGAAAAACATGGAACGTAGACAGAGCCCTTCAAGGTATGTTTACTTACTACAAGCCAGCCAGCCAGGCCTCTCCACAGGATTCAGCCAAAACGTAATTCATCATAAAGAATGTGGTGAAAGAGATATGTGCTTGTTTTTCTTTAGAGGCCATTATATTTGAATAGTTGCTGTTTTGTTGTGGATTTTTGTATTATATGTTGTATTTGTTGCATTTTAAATGCGTTTTGATTGGCTGCTACCTTGGCCGGGTCTCTGTTGTAAAAGAGATTTTCAGTTTCAATGGGACTTCCTGGTTAAATAAAGGTTAGATAAATAAATCATATTAAGGTAAAAACACTAAGACAAACACAGAAATTTGACAAGCTGAGCCTCATTCTTCAAACCGTGTTTAACAAATCCAGGCTCATACACCAGCTATAGTGATACTGTTAATTTTCATAAACTAATACATTTCTTTAAATGCAGTTGAAGGATTGATTTGTTAATGTTAGAAAAAACGTCTTCTTATTTTGATCTGGAAAAAGGCAGCATGAGCACAGAGGCAAAACCCTGATCAACACTCACATGGGCTGAGTGCTTATTATGTCAGTGCATGCACATTGAGTGAAATGGCACAATGCTTACAAACAGCACTTTTGAGATTTAATTTCAAATTAATGGATCACCTTGGAAATATTCTGTAGCTATAGAATGCAGGACAACATTGCCAAATTCTCTCATAAAGGAGACTGAAGGTACTCTAAAACCAGAGGTTAAATTGTTTAATAAACTGTTCCAGCAAACTGAGTGCAATCATGAGTCTGGCTTGTACATCAGTTGGCCTGATCTATAAATCTGACTCAAAATTAGCTCAAACTAATTGAATGCTTCAAGTATATACGCAACAAGTGCATTGACTACATTTTAGTGTATATTTGACAGTCAAAATATCATGTTTTCTAGTTTCTGTGGTCTGATTGTATCTTCTTTACTCATACTTTCCAAAACAAAATATATTGATTGGTTATGTTTTTAAGCGCAGACATCTGTTTTCATCTTACTTTATACCCTATTTAACATGTATACATTAAAATCCTTAGAGTTTTTGCAGAACAGAAACAGATCTTGATAATTTTCAACGACTAACACGTATCTAAAATCGTATTCATATCAACGTTTTTCCATCCGTGCCACTGAGGAAAGAAGTCAGTTGCATCTTAACAAACAAGGTCATGTATAGGGTTCACCTTGGAAAGTCTTGGTCATGATCCTTGAAACTGTAAATAAGCCTTTTGTAGGTTTTTTTATACTTGTTGCTCTGACAACAGCCCCAGAAACACTTAAAGCCACCTCTGAAGGGCTGAACATCCTGGCTTGTGTCAAGTCATCAACAATAGAGTTAAAGCAATTCATTAATTCATGTATAAGGAACAGAGCCCTGGTGCTTTGACTTTACAAGGTTTTGCAGTCGCATTGTGATATTTACATTTCATCATACTGGCTCCTGTGTTTGGAGGATTTAGGCGGATATATTGACAGAAGTAAAACCTAATGTGATGTGTATGTTTTCTTTACTGTATAATCACTTGAAAATAATAGGCTGCATGTTTTTGTTACCTTAGAATGAGCCGCCTACACAGGGAGCAGGTCTGCCATGTTCCTACAGTAGCCCAGAACAGAAAAACCCAACACTGTCTCACTCCGACCTCGTCACATATCGACGTTTGGTCATGAACCTTCCATGTCCAGATACGATATGAAAGGTACCCTGGGTGCGTTGGTTGTTGACATTCTGGGACGACGTATCAAGTTAGGCCTGTTACATGCATTGGCTTCTTTCAAAATACACTTCCGTTTTTACAGAAAATTTACCGTTTACATACAGCCTCTTCCAAAATAAACAGCTAATGCATGTGGTTAGGTTTAGGAAAAAAGAACAGGGTTTGGCTTTATAATCTTATGGGACATGAACACTGTTCTCCTGGGTGTAAGTCCATGTTTGTTGGACCCATCCACCATCCCTGCTACCCTCCCTACCTGGAATTTCACCGCCTTAACTTTCGTTCTTGCCCCACTGCGTTTCCCCCTGACGCCACCGAGTGCTGTTTAACTATAACGCTGAACAGCTGCGCATCATGCCGATGTTAAAGGACAGCTTTTTATTTTATCAGTGTCTGACGCCACAAGTCACTGCCCAAGTGCTGGATTTCAATGACTTTGGAATGAGACCTGGAAACACTCTAGATTGGGACATTTGTATTTTTGTGTTGGCCACCGTAGTTAGCAGCCCCTCCGCGATGAGCAGCATTGGAAACACAAAGATTTGCTTAACATGATACTTCTTTGTCCAGTGTTTTCACAGGTTTAAATCATTGGGTCCTTTTGTTTTGGAAAGGAAGAGACCTCTGAAAATAATTTAGCTGCTGGTAAAACCTCCTGAATGTCTGTATCTTAAGTTACCAGTAAAAATAGGTGAGCACACATTAGCAGGTGCTGGGCTATAGCGGGCCGAGCTGACCAGCATTGGAGAAAATCTGATTTGTAACGTTAAACGGCAGTATTCAGTGTTTTTTGCAGGTTTTAATCACCTAATCTGTTAATCACCTCTGCGGCTAATTCTGCTTCTGGGAAAAACCTCCTCAACAATGGACCTTTCTCACAGCGGCCATTTTGACTTGTCATAGTAGGAAAAGCACAAGTGAAATTGATAACATTAACAATGGCTCGGTTCCATTAAGTTCCCCAGTAAGCTATTCCAGTGAGCCAGCATGCACAATACCAAGGCATCCTCTAAGTGGAATGGAGCTATCCTTAAAGTCACGGAATACACCTGTGCTTTTTCTACTATGACATGTCTGGTAGAAAAAGATTTCCGCACACTTACATCTGTGCAGTGTTTCACTTTATTGTTGTTCTAACATAAGGCATACATAAGGCAACAATGGACACTGGTAAAAGTAACCAACATCAGGCTAATCATTGGCAGTATGCAACACACCTGTTCACGACCCTGGTGGTAGAAGCTCCACCTCCTGGGGTTGTAGGTTTTTTTTTTATACTGAATGACAAACTGTGAGGCCAACACATCCTCTCTTAGCCTGAGTGTCAGACTGAAGCTCCCAGAACCTTCAGTGTGACATCGCCTCCATTGAAGGCGATTTACAAGGGGGAGGGAATTTGATTTTTCCCTAACCAATCAGTAGAGATCAACGACTCACCCAGAATCTGACGTCATTAGTATCCATGCCTCGGGGGTGCCTAAAACAAGCGAGCATTGCCGGTTTAAAATGTCTCCGTCGCCGTGCACGCCCAGCTGCATCGCCATTAAATCCAGTTTAGCAGCTTCCTTAATTTGATCCTCCATTAACGCGAGTAGTGGCGAAATACCTCGATAGCATCGTTAATGTGGTCTGTAGGATCTGTAGTGGTCGCCATTGTTGCTATCCTCACCAGTTACCCACCAGCGCACAGCTTGACATCAGCATAGCGCTGATTGGCTAATCGCTAGACCCGCCCCCACCCCCGGCATTCATTGGTCCTTCCATCGTTTGGATGAGATAAATCGCAAATTCATTGCAGTATGCCAGACCAGAGATGATTCTGGGACGCCGTGTCAAGTTCTGCCTGTTACAAGCATTGCCCGTTTACGTACTGTCTCTTTGAAAATAAACGGAAATTGACACGGCTAACACATGTGGTTTGGTTTAGGAAAAAAGAGCAGGGTTTGGCTTTATTATCTTACAGGATGCGAACACCGCTCTCCCAGGTGAAAGTCGGTGTTTGTTGGACCCCTCCCACCCCACTTGAATTTTTGCTGCCTTAACTTTCGCTCTTGTCCCTCTGCGTTTCCCCTTGACACTGCTAAGCCTTGTTAAACTTTAACAGTGACCGGCCACATATCATGACAACGTTAAAGGATAGCTTTTTCGCCAGTTACTAATGCCGCAAGTCACTGCCTAAATGCCGGATTTCGACAACTTCGGAGTGAGACTGGGTTGGTGAGTCATACAAACAGAAGCCATCTTGTCTACTTCGACATGTCAAAAGGTCTTTGAAATGGAACAATGAAAGGATCCTAACCAGGAATTCCCACTTGGCACAGGGGAGAAGTTTCAGCCGGGTGTAATCTGCAATCCTCACCACTAGATGGCACTAAATCCTACACACTGTTTCTTTAAATATGTAGTTAAATGCAGTTTGTACTAGATTCAGCTAAAAAGTAGAGCCCATGCAAGCTCTTTTTTAACTGAAGTAAAGATTTTTTTTGTGGATTTCAAAAACCCTCTTGAACACAGAAAGTGAATCACCAGCGCAGTGCCTCCTCTTTGATTTACTTCTCATTGGTCATTTAGCGCTGACCGTGCATCGTGTGTTGTTGATGCCCTCCAGTGCTACTCTGCTCAGCCAGTGCTTCCTCAGAGAGGTGCTGTTCCCTCAGGATTCACAAAGAGAGACAAAGAAAAAACTTTTCTACTATTGGTTGAACATGACAGGGCTGCCAACTCTCACCCACTGAGTGTGAGATACACCAAAATGGCTTAGATCCCCCACTCTTGCTCTTTGCCTCTTGTACATGCAGAGAATCGCAAAATATAGGGGACTGCAGTATTTTATTTGAAAAGACTATATAAGAATGTTCCCACTGAATGAAAACACAAACCTTAGCCTTGTCCTGTTAAGCATCACTGGCTGTCCTCTTGTGATATGAGTAAGCAAATATTTAAAAAAAATAAATGATTTAATTTGTGACACTAAAAGACTTTGATATTTAATTGATGATCAAAAACAAATGTTCAGGGAAATAATGTCAATTATTTTGTACAAAATCACGTGAATTTTTTGAACTTGTAAGCAAATGAAATATGACTGAAACCCACGCCTCTTCAAAGCAAAGCACAGTGTGCATTATTCGTGTTTCCAGGGGGGTCATGTGCATCTTTAGCCATTTTCTCAGGTGTTGTTTCAATCCCTGTAAAGTAATGATGAAGGGGGGTTGGGAGATTAGTTCTTTGAAGGGCTGGAGGCATCCTTCCCCCTCAAGATAAAACACACAGGCTCTACATGCTTATTTGTTGCATGGATCTGCTTTTGTGTTAGGTGAGGGAAATTTTAGGAGCTTCAAAATACCTTCATGTTGTGAGATATACGATTTGATTTTACAAGGATAGCAATTCTTATCCTGTACACCTTGAATCCTGTACATCTTGTGTCTTGTACAGCTTGAATCCTGTACATCTTGTGTCTTGTACAGCTTGAATCCTGTACATCTTGCCTGTTAGGGTTTGAGAAGCTTGTTTGAATTCAACACAGCTCTCTGCTCATTCTGCCTTTTTTTGAATTAGTAATTCTACCTTCTCAGGTCTTGTGCTCAGGCTCAAAGGAGTCTGAATGTGAGGATAAAAAATACCCATAACAAGCACCAATTAGTATCATTGTTAACCAAGAGCTTTATTGTATATATAACATAATAGATTACCTTACATATGTTACTCTAGTTTGTACTGGTTTCATTTATAGTAACACAAATATTCATTTTAAACTGGTGTGTGTAAATGTGCTTTCAGCCTTATTCAGTCTTTAGCTTTGAGCATGAAAGGACTTTGATGCTGATGATCACCTCCATGATTTGCGTACCCCTAAAATACATGTTAGCACATTTTAATCTTTATGTCGTTAATGGGACAAACTAAAATATGACTGAGCTGGAGCATTACTGAAATGGGCAAAGGGACGGACAGAGGCCTAAATTCAGTTTTGAGTCACTGTATGTGGCCATTGTGAACATGTGTTTTCAGACATATACCAGTAGGTGGCACTGGTGCTCTGCTTTTAAAAACTGCACTAGCTGAATGAGTGTTCAAGACCTTAATAATCAGGGTACAGCATGTAACAGCATTAGAAGCTATTCCTCTTCAACCTAGGATGAAAGGAAAACGAAGGATAGTCAAAGCAACTAATGTATTCTAGATGTCCTTTAGATAGATAGCTAGATAGAGAGAGTCCTTTACTGTTTCCCTCCTAAAATGTTTTTCCTAGCTAATAAAGATGTTTCCCAGAGAGAAAGAGTGTAATGATATTGTGATAATATTTAGAAATATACATTATGGTTTTATTTTCATTTTAACAGAACAATATCTACAGACAAAACTGAGATGTAACCAGAGTCTTATATGTATATAGGTAATATAAATATATTCTTATCAGAAATCAGAAACACTTTATTGATCTCTAGGTGTAAATTGGGACATGTTACAGTTGGATTTATACTGTAGCCAATATGCATAGAGAAATAATAAAATAGAAATAAGAAGTAAGAGGTAGCCTTTGTAAAAGAAAATACTAAAAATGAATAAATGAATAAAAATTGGTGTTATGCTACCATGAATAACACAATATATACATCTAAAAATAAAAATCTAAGAGATATGTTGTATAAGAAATAGCCTAAGAAATTTAAGACATGTACAAATAGGTTGATGTACTTTGTATTACAACTGTGCTAAATTGAAATGAAAGACTAGAATATGTAAGAATTAATAAGACACAGTTTTATGCAGTTAAAATACAGCATAGTGTATTGTACAACATATCTCTATTCCCATTTTATTTAAAAGAATTAATGCACAAATTGAATGACAGTTCACTGGAACTATACCTTTTACAAGTACAAGTGTCACATAGCATTGACTGATATGATGACAAGAAATACACAAATAAAGCATTAAATACATTAAAATAATACACTTCATGTGCATTCACAATGCAACATAAGAATTAGGCTACTTCAAACCTTCACTGCCTTTATGTTTCCATATTTGATTTTTTTACTCAGCTTAATTGAACAGAGTGAATAATACAAAGTCAGGCATTATAGAGAGCATAAATTGTCTAAAATACAAGTGTCAGACTGAAATTATACAATAAAAAATGAACAAAAATAAAGAGACAACATTTGAAATCAAGTTGTAGACAAATTACCAAAAAAAACACGTAATAATGATGTATAGGTGATATACTTTTCTTCGATAAATAAAAAACTTCAACAGTCTTGCGATTTTGCAACTTTGGATTTGTCATTAACATATATTAAATGAGGGGCGGCACGGTGGTGTGGTGGTTAGCACTCTCGCCTCACAGCAAGAGGGTTGCCGGTTCGATCCCAGGTGTGGGAGCCCCTCTGTGCGGAGTTTGCATGTTCTCGCCGTGTCAGTGTGGGTTCTCTCCGTCTCTAGGTCAATTGATAACTCTAAATTGTCCATAGGTGTGAATGTGAGCGCGAATGGTTGTTTGTCTCTATGTGTCTGGCGACCTGTCCAGGGTGTACCCTGCCCCTCACCCGATGTCCTGGAATAGGCTATAGCCCCCCCGCGACCCCCAAGAGGCTGAAGCGGTTAGAAGATGAAGATATATTAAGTGTTTTCATGTTTGATTGTGAAAGATGAGATTTAAGACGGATGTCACTTCCGGCAGCCATCTTGGTTTTGCTGAGGAAACGTTGGCAACTTCTTTCATGCTAGCAGGACAGAAGAGTTTTCAACTGACAGTGTCTTCACAATCGCGGTGAGTGTCAAACTACCGTATGTTTAGTTATTTATTTATTTAGTTTTCTTTCTCTTGTATTTATGTGACGTTACTCACCTTGAACCCACCGAAGTGTGGCTAACATTACCACCGGCAACATAGCTAACTGACTGACGCTTAACATTAGCATAATGGTAAGCTAGCTACATACTCAGTTGTAATTGCGCAGGATGTAAAAAAAAAAAAAAAAGAGAGAGACCCAGTTGACTAACGGTTAATGCTCTTATATGTTGTAACTTAAACTGCACTTTAAGTAGTAGTAGTAATGTTTCCCTACTCATAATTTGGCTAATTCAAGTACTGTAGGCTTTAATAATGAAGTTAGCAACCTAGCTTAAAAGTAAAGATAACTAACGTTAACTCAACTGTGTCGAAGTCAAATTAACCTCAATGCCATATTCATACACTTAGAGATGGTTTTATTTGTCTGAACTGCGAAGTATTTTTGTATTCATTTTTCTAATTCCATGCACTTTTTTCCTGTATTTGTATTAGGTATAATTAGAGCGAACAGGTTAGCCATATTGGACTTTTGACTTGTTCTTTAACTATGTTTTTGCTCTTGATCTGTATTGCTGACTTGTTGTAGAAGTATCATAAGTCTGGTGTTCAAGAACCTGAGTGGACAAAAAAACACTTAGGAGTTGGGTAGAAAGGCTGTCCAAGTCTGATTGCAGGGTGTCTGCGGGTCCTTAAAATGTCTTAAATTTCATAAATATGAAATAATAAAAGTCATTACATAGTCTTAAATATTAATTTGTGATGTCTTAATTGCCTCAGTTTAAAAAAAAAATGTCATTCGTCTTTCAATTTCACCTCAAAATGAGTCATGATCTTCGTGTGACTGAAAGTCAGCATTCCTGATGTTAAAAATCTTTTATACCACTGAGCCAACTTTATACTTGGCAAAATGTAGATTAACCTAACCTGCCGACCTCTGCACAGGACCATATAGGCTACTGCTTATCACTGTACTGCATTTTTTTCTTATTCAGTGCTTTATTAAGAAAAAAACATTATTTGTAAAATAAAGTCTGTCTTAAATTTAGTTAAAAAATCATCTTGAAAAAGTCTTAAGAAGCCTTTAATTTAAATTTCCGATACCTGCAGACACCCTGGATTGTAAAATGATATCATTGGAACAGTAGTGTAATCTCCAGTCATTTCCCTAATATAGTTTCCTCATAGAGGTCTGTTTATGGATGATATGTTGAGCTTAAATTGAATAACGAGTATTTTCCCAGTGAGGTTACCTCCCTCTGCTGGTCCCTAAATGCAGCTTTTTTGCCATTCAGCTACCTTGCTAACATATTGCCTTGTAATCTTGCTGGTACATTCAAGATACAGGTCATACAGGTTCGAACAAGATTAAGTGTTTAACTCAAGTTTGAACCTTTTCAATAAAACAGGAGGTGTCCTCACCTTAATTCACCTACATTTTCTGATAAATGACAAATGGATTAATTGCCTGATAACTCCAGCTGTACTTATAAGGATACCCCACAATCATCTTTTTATGTTTTGGGGAGGAGTTAGTGCTTAGGCTCTAAAATTAAAAATAGAGAAGTGACGGCTTTCAGGATTTTATACACCGTTTAAGCTTGTGTGTGTGTGTGTGTGTGTGTGTGTGTGTGTGTGTGTGTGAGTGAGAGAGAGAGAGAGAGAGAGAGAGAGACAGAGAGACAGAGAGGAAGACAGGGTGTTCAGCTGCATGCCCCCCTTACTGTTATCTTAATAGGCTAATTAAATGATGGTAAGTGGTGCAGTCAGTTGGTCTTATTACTACAAACTAATACATCAGATCTGGTATGTAATTAAGTTTAAGAGCTTCATAGACCTTTTAAATTACACAACATTTGAGAATTTGTATAATGAGATGAAATTAAAAAGTGACATAATTATTATTGATTAATCTTTTGATTATTCTTTCAAGTAGGTGATTAACCATTACATTTTTGTAACGGTAATGAGAAACGCAGCTCCCAGAGCCCAGAGCAATGTCCTCAGTGTGCCTTTGTCTTTTGACCAGTGGTCTAGAGGCTGTAAAGTTACTATTCAATTTACAGTGATGTGAGACAGACCACCAGCAAAGCCTCCCATTTGAGAAACTGGGACAGTTGGATTTGGGGTTTTTATTGGATATGTGGCTGGAACAATTAGTCAGTTATCAATGTTGTTGATCAGTTAAAGGGTAACTTCAGTATTTACCTGTGTTTTTGTGGCTAAGTGACTAATGGGAACAACAATTTTTGAAATTGGTTCAGTATGGGTTTCTGCAGTGTTACCACTCAGGGCGGAAATCTTTTCTACCTGTTTGGACGTCTTAATGTTTCCAGCACCTTGCAAAAACTAAGATGGGTGGAGAAGTGGTGATCCTGCATCACTCAGTTAGACTGGAGATATGCAAAATTACTCCTTTTAGACACTTTAAATAAAAAAACTGTGCCTGTCAGTGGCAAAAACAAGCACATGTAGCGGACAAGGGTCGAGGGTGTATGTGCCCCATTGTTACATTGTAGCCTGTTTTGCAGCCGCCAGTTGCAGTCGGCTCACTCAATACTAGTCCAGTTTTAAAAACTTTGATAGTTTTTCGTATAATATCAGTAATGTGAGTAAAACAAATGAGAACATGACTTTTTACCAGCCCACTTTACGTTAGAATGAAAGATTGTATTTAGGCTTAAACTCAATTTATGTTTATCTTCTGTGGTCACAAAAAATATTCTTAACAAAGTAGTGAAACATCTGTAAAGGTCACTTGTAATTTGTTATTTTATGTTTCTCTTGTAACTGGGTTTAATTTATTTGAGCCCAGCAAAGGCTACGATTTAATAAATCTTAATTTAAGTAATGGAAACTGTGGAGGCGAAATATTTTTCTGTTTTATCTCAGATCTATCTGTCACATCCCTTTCTCTGCTGCCAGGAAAGACTTCATACAAGTTAACAGATTGCTGTAATGCTATCCTCCCGGTCTGCCCAACCTCTAATATATTTTGTCGTTATTGTGCTGTGGTGCATGTCACAGCAGGATTTGATTCATGCCAAAAAATTAAAAAAATAAAAGATGTTGACAGAGATGTGTTCAGGAGGCCACTAGGGGGAACCCAATCCATCATCATATGGCATAATTTACTGCAGTCTACTTTGAGATGTGGGTGCAGTGTAAGATGGTGAGACTGTATCTTGCAGGGGTGGACACAATAAAAGCAACCTCTAATGCAATGCAGTGCCAGTTAATGCAAACTATGGCCTCAGTTAATCACCCCTAGAGTTGAATCAGTGCCACGCTGACACAGATGGGAAAATCATTTCCATAATTCTTGTATTTATTTTGCAGCTATTATATCAGATTATTACACTGCACAGCTGTTGCTTTTATTGTTTCCCTCCCCTGAAGGTGACATCAGTGTTATTCACTGATAGTAGGCAAAAGGAGGAGGATGTTACTATAAAAATGTACAATCTGCAGCAGGTTGGAGTACATTACAGTAAATGATTTTGCTCTTCTTTTTTTAAGAATGGTCTAAAGGACATTGTTATGTGTTTCATCTCAATCTCAAATAGCAAATTTCCCACCACAGACATGTTTAGTGTAACCCCAGAAGTCTTATGTTTTTACAAAATTATCTCAGTTGTAATATACGTATTGGTTTTGTTGTGAGTTTGTTGTGTGGTGGTTGCATTCAGCATGTTTTAGCACCCAGTCCAGTAATCATATTCCAGGTAATCTGTTACTCTGTGGATAAAAGCGTGGTAAAGTCATGGCTTGGCTTTATCCTTGAAACGTCTTAATCATTTTATCCAGAAACCAAGGGTGAAGAATTTAAATTTTCTTTCGCTGCTTCTACAAATTCAGAGAGTCATAGATAACCTCTTTTCATGATTGATGTGTTTAGGGAGGCTTTGGTATACATGAGACGCCGCTGAGACTGACATTGAACAGATGAGGCAGGATAGAAGTAGACAATTCATTGGTCTGGCTGCTTTCGAGATGCAGCTCTGCATGAAAGTGTGGCAATAACCTTGACAGAAAAGCACTGGACACACTGCTTGAAAATGTATTAAGTGAAAAAGATGAAAAACTTAAAAGCTACAGAGCTGTTTCGGTAAGAAAATAGGATGATTTAATCCACTGCTGCTGGTTTGGACCATGCCTACTTGGGCTGATATTGCTCACAGCACGGCTGTCTGGGGATTCTATTACTCTGCATGATGTCATGGCCTGCAGCACCCAGCTGTACAGGTGCAGACCTGTCCTGACCATGACTTTGTTGTTGATTTACTCCTTTTGTTCTCAGAGCAGCCAGTGCCTTAAATCTTAATGCAGTATTTACGATATCAGTGTCAGGGACTTTTTTCCAACTATGTACATTGGGGTAATAGGGCAAGTAAACCCACCTGCAACAAAGTAAGATACTGCCATGTCCACACCAGCCACTGAAACTGGATAATGTTACAAAACTTGCTGTCAAAAGCCTTTTGTAGTAGTAGAACAGAAATATTTTATGGTATATTTTGATCACTGATTAATCATTTCAGGCGTTTTTGCAAGTGAAAACGCTTGCTGGTTCTAGCAAATGTGACGATTTTATGCATTTCTCTGCCATATACAGTAGATAGTAAACTCAACATTGCAGGGATTTGGACTGTTGGTTGCTATTTTCAGCACAAACTATATCGGGATGTTTCCTTGTACTATTAGAAAATTATAATCAACTTTTCTAAACAATTTTCTTACATTTTATAGAGGATAAAAATTGATTGAAATGCTCTTAGTTATTGAGACTGTGACACTCAAAACCTCTGAACTTACAGTAATGAAAATGGGTAACATAAGCAAAGACAAAAACCATACCCGTCATCAGATCCTGACTGATATGCTGTTAATTTCCGGTTGATGCATGGGGGTATATGACATCACAGTTTTTGAGAATTGCACACAAAATACAGAAATCTCTCATGTGCAATAGCTAATCTAATTCTTGCTATGGCAGAAAATAGTGTGTATATGTAGGACCTCATCAGTCATAGAGACTGATTGAGAAAGTGTTCAGGGTCTTTACAGGATAAGGCAGGTGATATTCTATATTTTTCTTTCTGCCAACAAATCTCATTAAAAGATCGGAGTCTGAGTTAAAGTTGATATTAGCACATATACAATGCATGGATTGAGTGCTGGAAATCACCTTTGCTACAGAACCCCAGTTTCTTGGCCTTAGAGCACACAATAGATTTGATTTATTTGTCTTTCTTTGGCATTCACATTTGTCTTCTCTCTCCCCTCTGCTTTTAAATACAAGCCTGGGTTTTATCATTTCAGGCTTTGACTTGACTTTTGTGGTGACAAGCCAAGTAACAGACACTGCGCTTTTGTCTCTACCCTTCTGATTTAATCTAGCACCTGTTTGCTATGCAAAGCCTCAAGAAGGGCTCTTTGATATAGGGGTGTGTGTGCACGTGTGTGTGTGTGTGTGTATGTGTTGAACACTCTGATGCAAAATTTGATGCTATCACTTTGATGCACTCGCTAATCTGTGCTCCAAGGCTGGCCACAAGGATTTGATTTTGCGTATTTATTTCCTAAGATAGTATAGAATAGCTATATGGAGAAATCCAAACTGGATCACACTCGTCTGTTCCAGCTGTTTGTTAGTCAGACCATGACCTGAAACGAATAAATAATAAATCATAGAGCTACTGGAGGCTTAAAATCAAGAGTTTGTCTGAAAGCATTAAATAAATCTTGTATCTTTTTATAATGTATGAAGATTCATATATAAAGTTGAAATATTCAAGAAATTAAAATGTAAAAAAAGGTTAAATGGCATGGTATTTTAATGCTTCATCAAGAAATTAAGTTTGAGAGGAGAGAACATTTCCTCAAGCAGTCACCAGGTACAAGTGCTCCTATAATGGCTCTTTATATGATATTAAATGTTTCAGACTTAAATACATTTTTATTACAGCAGTCGTAAAAACGGGCCAACAGTGTAGTTGGCCATAACAAGGGCTGCAGTACAAGATAATTAGAAGGAGGGGAACAATTGGACTTTGTCGTATATTTCAATTTCAGGCTACTTTTCATCTTGTAACTGTTCTCATTTGGATTTACAAGTCAATGGCCGTTCATGTTACATAATACGACTTACTGGCCAGCACTGGAAACAAAGACAGGCCGGTCTAGGAGCATAAAAGATGTGGTTACACATTTTTTTGGCCTTAAAATTTGCACAAGCTAAGAAGGTCAGGGTGTGTTTCTCCACTCCCTTTACCTTGGCCAGTTCGAGTGTGCCTGAAGTCTGGTCAAACAGAAACTATTTTGTTTGATCTGAATACAGCCCTGTAAGTGGATATGTGCAGTATCCAAAATCTACATCCAGAGATTAAAGGCAAATATCTCCCAGTGTCTTGTACTTTGGTTGTACTTTGTACTATGATTTTGACTGAAACTCCATCACGAGGCCCCTTCAGGCTACTGATAGTCAATAGGCCTCTGTGCCATGTGTGATGTTGTGCTGCAGGCCTAATTCTCGGCTTTGATAAGGTGTTCAGTTACTTCAGAATATATCTGTTTCAGTTTTTGTCAGGTGTAGACCCTTCGTAAAAATCCCCCTTATTCTCTTTATGGTCATTGTTTTTCACTCACAGTCTTCTTAAAGGTGACTGTACTCATTTGTCATGGGGGAAAACTGTCATAAAATTATGATTCAAGGGTGACATTTGGGTTATTGTAGCTTTACCTCTGAAATATCATTTCACTCTTTTAACTGTATGCAGTAGCCTTGGGACAGAGGAATAAAAGGCCATTAGATTGAACACATGTTTCGCAGCAACGTGCACAGTTACCAGCACTTTGATATTTGAGTTTGACGCAGATTTGCTGAACATGTGTTTCATCTCTGATTGACTCATTCATATGAAACTGCTGTCACAAGTTATCCTATTTCACCCGTGCAATGTCTTTCTCTTTTTTCCTGTTAATTTTAGATGACTCAGGTTGGCAGCTGAATGTATTTTAAATATCTATAACATCAAATTAAAGTGAAGCCTGCTTGGATGATGCACACTGACTCATTCACGTTGCCTGCCAACAGGGGTTTAACCTGCGTCATCATGTTGGCCGGAAAGGAGTAATGTCTAGCTGCCTGTAGGTCTCCTCCTTAGCAGTATGCAAAAAAAGTGCTTTTTGGATTTCTTGAGACAGCTCCTTAAATCCAAATGTAATTGCAGCTTGCCCTAAGGATGATATAATTCAGTGATAAGTAATTTAATTTCATATACATCATGTTCTCATTTGTATGTGTCGAGCAGTTTGCCAAAGGTGATGCATTCATAGACTTTTTAAAACTTTGGAGTATGTTTCTTCTGTGCTGTGCTGTAAATGTAGCTTATTTTTATGCCCATGTCACGGATGATCCCAAGTGTGAAATAAGTTGGAGAGCTTACTTATGTAGCTACTTTGATTTTTATCAGGGGGTTATTATTGTTCCACTATTTCACACAGGAACAATAATGTTTAGACACCTGTTCTTTATTTCTGAACTAAAAGAGACAAGCCCGGAGCTGGTGTTTGGGCTGTCTCAGCTTTTCTTATAAAGGCAACAGGGTTGTCATTTTAACCCCTATCAGATCATGCAGCTCCATGGCCTTTGTTGTACAGTTAGTGCACAGTTAAGCACCAGGGAGCTTGACTGCCACTTTGGTGATTGATGTGGTATTATCAAAGCTTAGCCAGGTACTCAGACTTTACCCTCTTCTCACTGAACTACTTGTAAAGTACTAGTCAGACCAGGTACAACAGTTATGCCCATGTGGCTTTCCCATTTATGACTTGATACTAGAAATATCCTGTGTTGTAGAAATGGTTGAAGTCTTAGAGTCTTTGCAGTGACTCTGTACCATGGATGTATAAACAGAACTTAATACAGCGTTGGAGGCAGGTCTCTGTTCATTCCTATGAAAATTGCTCAGTGGCACATTGCACGATGCCAGAAAAGCTCAGTGGCCAGGATCCTCCACATCATGATACCCATAGAGCAAGCACACTAGAGACTTATAGCAGTTGAGTGGCTAACTTCCGCCAAGCGAGCGGCTAACCTCTGGTTTAGCCCTCCGCTAACTTGAATGGGGATAAAAATGCAGCTCTTCTAGACTTGTTATTGGACTGAGGGATAGTGAAATTCATCCTGATAGTGAGTCATTTCGTGGGGGTTGTAATGTTGAAAAAAAGAAAGTATCCTTTAATTTACATAGGTTTCTTTCACAGTGTAAGTCTAGGAGTAAAAGTCTTTTTGGTCCCATGGTATTGTGATTGACCTGTATGATGTTACTTCCACATTTGCCTTTAAACCCCAGTGCTGTACCTGGGGGCTTCCTCCACACATATTTTAGGGAAATGAAAACTTGACAGACAGCATCCAAGAGTGAATAGTAGACCAGATACTGTATGTAAATAGACTATCATCAATTTTTCAAAAGTCAAAATAAATACTGAAAATAAGCCCTGCGTAAATGATGAAACAAATACAACCTTCTTGAAGCTGTATAATGATCACTTTTGTTGTTTTTAGACTTTGTCAGAGGGGTGAAGATTCAGTAATTTCCTACAGTGTAGTTTGTAACAAAGCTGTAGACTTCGGACTTTGACTTGAGTTGCAAAAATGAGCACTTGTGACTCAACTCGGACTGATAGGCTTTGGACCCAACTTACTTGAGACTAATTTTCAACCAGATTCGTGTAAAAACAGGGTGGGTAGTATGTGTAAATGAATTGTGGTAAACTGCCCTCCATCCAACCAGTGCCTAGATCTCCTTGCTCCCCTCCGAGCAAATCTCTATTGCCTGCCACCCCTGCTACCACCATGGACACAAAGAGTATAGAAGCAGATCAAGAGACATACCCTATCTGTCTCTCACTTAAACTCGGACTGAAATCCAATCAAACAGAATAACGACACAGAGCTGATTGAATATAAATCAGTCAATCAAGGTTATGCTAACTACACTGCCTGTTTCTTCTCTAAAATGTATTCAACATATTTTAGTGCCCTGTTTGGCTGTAATAGCAAGAGTTTGTGAACAGGAAGTGGATGTCATACTTTTTCCTTCAGAGATCAAATGGTAAAAGTTGATTAAATATAAACCAAGTTTCTTTTACTGAGTTGCCTATTTCTTGCCTCAAATGTTGTCAGAAATATGTTTCAGCTTACTGAACCCTCTAGGGGGGTCTGGTGGCATGCTCCCCTGGGAGAAAATTTTGTATATATTTGTAAATTATAAATTAAATATAAATTACAATAAAAATGTTCTATATCTACTGATAAAAACACTAGTAGTATGTTACGGTGAAGGGTTACACTTAAAATACGGATAAGGATTAGCGGTTAAACATTTCAGTAATCAAAAGAAAAATGACTAACGTACTGATCTGCCTTTGGAGGGCTATTTTATTATTTTAAATCATGTGCAGACAAAATATTATTTTAAAACTCTCTCACTCACAAACACAGTTAAAGATATGCAAAACAATACAAAATATGCATTACGAAAAGAAAACAAAAGGTAAGACAAAGAAGAATTCTCAGTAGGCTCCAGCCGGTGCGCTACACAGTGACGTTCATTTACCGGAGGCATTTTATATCTGGCCGATTTTTGGAGACTATATCAGGGCAAATGTATGGGAAATACTGCCATTAATAATAACAAATGTGACACTGTGTGTAGTTTTGCCTTTTGAGTAGGCTTGTGCCAATTTCCGGTTTAACCGGTTCGGTCCGGTTTAAGAGCTCCACCCGGTTTAATTCACGTCAACCGGATAAACCGGGGGGGGCTTTTCACATCAGCGGTGTGTCAAGGGACTATATTCAACTTATCTTGCATTGTAACATGCATTATGACAACTTAATAAGGTTTATGTATGTTTATAAATGAAGTGGAGGAGCCTACAAGTGTTTTGTTTAGTTTGTCTCAGAGGCTCCGCGGACTGAGGACTCAGCAGCTCCGCTCAGCTGTCTGCTGCTGCTGCGAGAGAAGTGTCCTTCTGCTTCTTCTTCTTCTTGTGTAACCTTGTGTGTATTGGCGGTTAATACAGCATTATCGCCACCTAGTGGATTGGAAGCACATTACACCTATAATGGGCTTTTATTGGGAAAAATAGCTCAAATGCGACCCCCAGTGGTATTAGGTATATAATTCGATATATCGGTTCGGTTAGATATTTGGCTTTAAATCAAACCGGTTGGAAAATTTTCAAACCGGCACAAGCCTACTTTTGAGTCTGTTTCAGACTGTCATGAATAATTATGAACATAATCAAGATGTCGACAATATCTAACCTAATGTACACTTCACTTCCGGCGGCTAACACTAGAATAAAATGGAGAAAACTAAGATTGAGAGAAATTAGCCTTTCATTTAAAATGAGTTGACACACAAATACAGTAGCTCAGAAGCTCAAGTAAGTATTTGGTGCTGTTGAAAGTTTTATACTAGAAAAGACGGACCGGAAAAAATTGTGCTTTTTGACTTGCAGGTCATGTGTGAAAGACTTTAGACTCGGCTTGGAAAAGGTTCAAAAGACTTATAAACAGCTCTGTGGTATAATGTGTTAGATTGCGTTATGTTGTAAAGTATAGTGTTTTAACCCTGAGAAAGAAATGGGCATATGGATCTAGAGATAAGTGTGCTTATATGGATCTGTAGTTCAGCTCTATTGCAGCAGCATCATTGGACCTGTAGGGCTGAGTGTGTATGTGGTGCTAAAATTATAAAAAGGAGCCCTCTGAAATCATCTCTGCAGGCTCCTCCTGACAGTCATCAGAAGTAATCCTTGCAGGTTGAGTCCTGTGTTGTCAAAATATATCTGTTCAAAGGATGCATCATAGAGTGATTTTAGTAAACACCGGAGGTAATATACACAGGAGGTGCTAATATCACAAAGGGCCTTCAACGACAGATGGTCAGAAACAAGAGTGACCAGGCTAGATCACAGCATGCACCAGCTCGGAGCTTCCACCGTCTCTGTGTCAGATACTGTAGCATTCATCTGATCAGGCATTTTCAAACTCCAAAGCGCTGGGCTATTTCTAGCTTAGTATGTCACTGTTGTATTTTTACATGCTTGCACCCAAGATTTCCAGCAGGCTTGACAGGGCTTAATTGTGATGACATTACAGCTTATACCGAAAAAGGAGTTGCTTCATTTGTTTTGTGCATTAGAGCTGAAATAATTAGTAGATCAACTGAAGAATAACTGAGTCAATGTTTAAGTCATTTATCAAGCAAAATGCCAAATAATCAATGGTTCAAGCTCTCGGTTGTGAGCATTAATTTTGGTTTTGAACAAAACGAGCAATGTGATGATGTCGCCTTGGGCTTCAGGGAATCGAGCTGAGTATTTTTCTCTATTTTCTGACATTTTATAGACCAAATGATTAAATGGTCGTATTATTGGATAATGAAAATAATCATTAGTTGCAGTCCAAATCTGGATGATGTGTTGACGATAGCCTCTGAGCTGCTTCACATATTAAAACAAAAATGAGATAATGTATGAACAACAAATTACAGTGACTTGCGAAGCTTAAATTTACAAGTTAGGCACATCAGTAATTAAATAATAGTCGTGGTGTTAAGACATGATCTTACACCATTAATCCTGCAGATGAAAACACTTAAAAGGGTCATTTTTAATTGTAATCCAACACATGTACACATCTGTTACTGTTATAATTGCTATATTAATATAAAATAGCAATTGTTGCTGTTGAAGCATGAAGATTTCAGTATTTAACAAGACAGTGAAATGTTTTATAGATTTGTTTTTTAAATTTACTTTTTTTAAAAATGTATTTACTCTGATGTACGTCAGGTTGATACATTAAAAAAACACTCAACTCTTGCACAAGGAGCTAACTGTGTGCTCTCATCAATTTCTGCTGGTGCGGAGGTTGTTAATGATAATGTATCTCTGTCTGTGTGGTTGCACCGGACGCTAAAAAGGTTCCTTTTAACCTCTCTATAACCTCTCAACACTGTTCCAGCATTATGAACAACCTGTTTGTTGTTGTGTGTGAGTGCATCTATTTTAAAAACCTCTGAGAGGTCAGGCTCAAGTCATGCAGTGCTTTTTGCAGCTCCATCTCAGAGTAAATGCAGAGGAAAATGTACAGTCTGTTTTCTGTAGTCACACTTCAGTGAATATAACTGTATGTTTGAATAAGCAAGCAGATCTGACATTGTTTTTGTTTAATCCATCCACCATTCAGGTGCATCTCCTACAGACTAAGTCACTACAATTAATTGCATGATTCATGATCACTGTCTGAACTCATAATCTAGGGCCTGTTGACTAGCTTAGGTCTGAGTATACACTGCTGGTCGTCATGGCAGTGTTGATGCCCTCGGCAAGATCATCCAATGTTTAGCTGACAGACAATTCTGAAATTAAGACTCTGGAAATCATGTGCACATTGTAATCATGAAGAACTCAGAAGAGGTCTCTCTGGTGTCTTTGGTGATGATCCTGTAAAGAAAATTGGCACACAACACTGTTTTTACACCCCATGCACCAGAAGAAAATGTTGGCATTGTATGTTTGTTGTTGGCATTTTCACGTTTCATATGTATCATATCAAGGTTTCTAAAGTAACATAGTTCTGATTACATGTATATGAGCTGACTTCTGGACAGTGTGACACTGTGGCAAGATGGCTGCAAAGCTGCAGACCAGTGGTGAAGACCAACAAATGACAAAACCTGTGTTTTTTTAGCCAGACATTGTGGCATTTCCAGTCGCAATTGTGCCACCAAAAGCTGGCGTTTTAGGCCGAAACATGATCATTTCCTAACCATAACCAAGTGGCTCTTGTGCTTAAACATAACTGCGCGTTAACCACAATGTTGTTGAAATGTAAAGTTTCAACATATCCACTACATAAAAACGTACAAATGTCACTTTTTTGTGGTTTGCAGAAAAGTACATTTCCAACATTTATTCTGCCTGTTTGGATGGTAACTACTATATGAATACATTTTTATTGCTTACATCAGTAAAGAGCTTTTAAATATCGTTGTTGCTGAAACGAGAGTCCTGAAATCACATTTGCATGGCAACTCTATTTGTTGCTGCATACTAACTGATCCTGGAGCTGGGCACAACCAGATGCTCATTACTGGGTTAACACCATTGGTATTCTAGCACATTGTCTATCCAGTGCACATGTCTGCCTTCCGGTATCACGTGCCAAAAAATATGTCCACTCTACTACAGAGTCATCCACAACAACCAATCAAATGGCCTGTAGCTGGTTGCGTGAGTCTTTATTAATTAGAATGACGAGATCAATGTCCGGCACCACTCAGTGAACGTGCAGAAACCTATTCATCTGCTGGAAAATGTGTTACAGTCACATCCCTTGTATTGACCAGGTGTCCAAGCTGGCCTGGAAGCTGTGAATGAGTTTAGTATGCTGTATTTCCCTGTGGGACAAGACAAGAGTGACATGATTAAGGCAGTTGTAGTAATGAAGGGGATGGTGACTGTCTGCACGTGGTTTGACTTGTCTGCCATGGACTGACTGTTGTTATTGGAGCTTCTCTTTCCACAGCAGTTGTCACAATAAAACACTAAAATCATTAGGTGTTGACAGTAAAGCGGAGAATTGTTTGTTAACTAATGGAGCCCCATAGCATGACTTTTTTTTTTTTTTTTAAAGATATTTTTTGGGCATTTTGCCTTTTAATTGATAGGACAGCCAAATGTGAAAGGGGGAGAGAGAGAGGGGACGACATGCAGCAAAGGGCCACAGGCCGGATTCGAACCCAGGCCGCTGGGGCAACAGCCTTGTACATGGGGTGACTGCTCCATCCACTAAGCCACCAACGCCCCCAAAACCATGACATTTTTCTTTTTACTTTTAGTAGGTACTGCAGCTGCTCTTGAAAAGTATGTACTGTTGCATGCAGTAAGAACACAATCGGAACATAGTACTTTTTCATAACATTACGCCCTGCACTTTGACCCTCCTGCTTTTATATCCATTATGGTGGAGATAAAACAAACAATGCTTACTGAATTTGCCAGAGATGGAGATTGATCCAGAGAGCTCTACTGTTGTTGCTTTGCAATGTATGTAGTTTAACTTAGAAGTTAAAACTGCACAGATTGGAATTTGTAACATATTGTAGTTGTGACAGTGACATTACATCTGCATTTCTCTGTCACTGTTATTTTTATAGTAATCTCCTTTTCTTGTTGGCAATATTTATGATTATTTTGCTCACTTAAACAATCAATATTCGTATTATTACAGTTGAACTGGTCATCAGGTACTTGAATGCGCTGTCATCCGTCATTGCGACTTCTGACCGCTGTCAATCAGCTGTGAAGCTGTTATCTCTTTGCGGCTCAGTTGATGTGACGAATCTTCCGCTGTGCAGAGGATTGTGGGTCAGAATAGCCAGAAAAGCATGCTTGCTTGCATACTGCAAAATTGGACGGGTAGTACGGGTATTGGAACGCACTGATAATGTTTTTTTTTTTTTTTTTTTTTTTTTGACACCTGGATAAGTCACAGTTAAAAAGATTAACGCTACCACAGAGTATTTTGCCCTGCAGCTTTTGTGACTTTGAACATGACCAAGTTGAATATACGCAGGTGTAGAGAAGAGAGTTGCACCCTCACTCATTTGAATTTAGGGCTAAAAGATTACTGTTCCTTGGCAACTATCTTTAATTATGTAATTATGTAATTCTTTACCCTTTCTAAGTCACTGATGGAGTATTTTCTTTGTGTTTCCTCTTGGCTACTGCGTGTTCTCGTGGGGATTTAAACTGTTGTTGTGGCTCCATGCTGCTTGTGGTGTGATGTGAGCAGTTGTCACATATCTTTGCACCCTTTGAAGGGTTGCCACACGACCCAGCAGCAGGGAGACATCCTCTGATCTGGTCTGTTTCTGGGCTGAGCTAAGTTTAGAGGCCTGCAGAGAGGAGTGACCTGAGAGGATTTCTGGGCGAGGCACAGAAATGGAGGCCTCAACTGCTGCTGCTGCTGCTGCTGCACCGGCTTTGGCCCGCTTGCTCTGGTCAGTGTATTATTAGGCCTGCCCTGGCATGGGACTTAAAGTTTGCACAAACTGAATACTTCAACTTAGTGTCTGGCTTAACCTCAGTTAACTTTGGACTACTGTTGGTTTGTGGTATGTTCCCCTCAAAATGTAAACAGTGTCAAACTTCACAAAAGTTCATGGAATCTGTGAAGTTGTCAGACATTTTAACATGTTCACAATATATTTATATTTTTAATGTGAACCTTTTATCTTGAGTCGCTATTGTATGGTAATAGAGTTGTATTGCTTTGTTTTATTTAATGAATAAATGAATGATGCACTGAAATAGGGCACAGTTTCTAAATCTGTTGTGTACTACATGCAGCTACTTTCACTCCTGCACTTCTGTCCTTGCAGTGCAGTAATAGGAGGTTGTAATAGTTACAGATGATTTACAGCAGGACAATATCGTATCAGTTGTTTTCATGATGCATCAGAATCATATCTTTCCAGTGTGGAGGGCAGTGTCAGTGACCAAATATCAAACTCTGTTGAAAAGGCTGCCTGTGGCTGATTTGATTTATCCAACCACCACATTTACTCCTTTTCAGATTCAGAACTCACAGAATAAAGAAAATAGGTCCATTCCTTCTGTATTTTGTCATTGCCGAACTCTGTACTGATAATATTGTAACAAATCAAAATATGTAAAATCATAATGAAGTGATGCATAGTGACATAAACATTTCCAATTCAGCATTGTTGGTTGTTGGTATACTCTCAAAAACCCATCACATGGCTTAAATGCAACAGGGCTTATGTTGTCAGCAGTGCAAATGCTCAGAAAACTCTCACATTGTGTTATTCTTAGTGTTTGTTCACTAACTTGAAGTGAAAATGCTGCTCTTTAAATAGAGATCTGTGCTGCATCTTGTAGTGTTTTTATTCCCATTCAATTTTCCTTCCTCTGAGCTCATTCCACTGTATGTTCAAAACAAATTTTAACAGATTTTATCATAGATGTCGATACACAGCCTGCAGATTAACTCTGGATCAACATAAAATCAATGTTGATACAACAACTCAACTGAGATTGAATCTGTATTGCATGCTAAGATAAGATCATGTTGAGCTGATTGTTTTAAATGAATTGACACTGACAGAAATATCATCACTGAGGCGTATTATTTCTGCCAGTTTAAATTGTTTTATTGCATTCTGTTGTTTATATGTTATTTTGCTGTTTTTTTCTCTTGTAGTTCAAAGAGGTTTTATTTTAACTTAAAATTATTGACTTGACAGCAAAACTATACCACTCAGCAGAATCTAGAAATGGGAAACATACCCTAATTTCTTCGAAAAATACAACTCCTACCTAAGCTGCCTAATATGACTGAAGTATGTACGTGTGCCTGCACCACTGTTAGCATGCGACATATCCTAAATATTTCATAAAATGACTCAGGGTAGACTGATGATAAAGCCACAGTTGAAGCCCTCTGCACAGTCCTACAGCTCTCTGCTGCTTATATACAGTATTATTACATCAGGCCGTCTCTATTGAGTGTTTGCCTCAACTCATTTTATTAAAATGGATCACTGGGGTTTAATATTTATATATAGAAGTTAGACAGTAGAGTTATTAGCCATTGCAGCATGGCCATTGTTTATGTTTTTTGTTAACTTTTGTGAGAAATAAGCTATAAAATGAATTAACCTGTGCATGAGATGAGATGCTACATAACTTTTTGCCTCAGTCTATCATATGTAACTTTCCCTAACTGTGAAAATCTTAATTATGTTCTCAGTTGATCAGCTAAAGGTGAACTAGGAAGTGTCACTCACTACAGATTTTGTATTAAAACTCAGCTTTTGAGTAGTAGGCACACAGCAGCTCACATTTCTAGCATCATTGTACACACAGATCATGATGAATATACTGTAAGTTTCCAAATAGGCAGTAAACAGATAGGATTATTCCTGGCTGTTGATCAGAAGTGTGCCCCCTGTGATCTCCAACTTCAAATTGAAACGGCTGATTTGCTTTTTTTATTGGATTTACACCCTGTTGTTAGAAGTGTGGCAGGCAGGCGCTTGCAGCAAATAAACAGGCTTGCAGTGTGCTTACAGTTCACTGTGCTCCTGGCATACCTGCTTTTTAAGTAGAGCCCTCAAATTACCATTGCTCACCGTGCTCACCTTAGCCAGAGACAGAAAAACAGAATAATGTGTAGTTTGGGAAGGAGAACTGAGAAGTGCAGGGGAGGGGAGGCTCTAGTAGGACTGCAAATGCGCTCATCTGTCTTAGGCTCCTAGTTTGGACAAAAAATTTAATTGGGAAAGTGTAAAAGAGGCCTGTCAGATCCGAAAGAACAATGTGATACTAATGGAAAATTACTGATGAACTTAAATGCCAGGACAGATGTTATGGACGAATAAAATGGTTGTTGCTTATCCTTTCAGATTACAGGGCTCTCACATTACATATGGACGTTTCAGCAGTTTGTGCTTATAATTAAAGTGGAAATAAACAACTTCCCCCCTAGTTTATCCAAATGGTATTACTGTTGGCACAGCTGTTGCAAACACAACCGGGTTGCTTTGCATTTTCATCAGATTTCATCAACTACCAGCAACACAGGACACTATTTTGTTTTCCACAATTACTCCAGTTGTTCCATCATCCGCCATTTCTGCTACTCAGAATAGTAACTGCAGAAAAACTTACATTATACTCTTTGGTAACTGGGAATAGCTACCGATAGCCACTGGTGAAAACGAAAGTGCTGTCAGCTTCCTGTTTTGGATGCGTGATGTTTGACACACTTCTTTTGTGCTGTAAATGGAGCTTTCATTTTCCCCAGTGGCAGACAGCATTGCACAGTCAAAGCAAGGCTTATAGGGAATCAGTCTAAAGGCCAGTGGTTTCATTATTCTATTGACATTATGTGCAGTCAACACTAACTTCATTATGATAAAAAAAAAAAAAAAACAACAAAAAAAAACTGCCTATTTCCACTTTTCAACAGTTGAAATATTTGTGTGTTTTTTTGACACTTTCTCTGTTGCAATACAGCCTGGTCAAATTAAGATATATTTAAAAAGGCCACATTTCAGTAAAATGTACACTTGTTAATGTTTAAAGTAACTTAAACTCTATTTTTAATCCACTCAGTCACATGGCTTTAAAAAAGAACTTTAAATTTCTGTATCTTTTTAATGGACGCGGTGATCTGTTTGATGTTGCCCATTTCACCTTGCCGTGGGGCTCAAGCTTTCTTTAGATCAATCTAACAATGGTTATTGTAATATGCTGGCTTTGTCAACTCAGTGTGGTGACAAGATGAGTGTTTCTTGGGGGGACGAGAGTGGGACGTGAATGGAGAGCCGAACATAATCGCTGTGTTGCCGCGGTAACGTAGAACATGATACTTCAGTGAGAGTCCGTAAACAAGGTGACTGGTTAGGCAGGGCTGTAACAGAAGAGCCCAAAGTGGTTACCTGTATCCTCTTGGATCAGCATCAGAAGGGACGGCTCTCAAAATGATTACTTGCTGGTATCAGGGGTTTCCAGAATAATGTCATAGCTATTTTCAGTTCTGTTAATCCATATATGGGAGTAGGAAATACTCACTTTACAGTCAATGCCAAAAAAGAAGAACTTCCCAGATGTAGATGTAGTGAAGTTGTAATGAAGTTTTTTAACACACTTTTTTTCCGTCCGCCAGTTCTCATCACCCCAAGGTCATGAAGAGGTGTCCAATTTCTTGTCTTGGCTATGCATCCTCAGAAATAATACACCTGTTTCAACTGCTGACCAAAGCAAACCATAAAAGGAAATGAGACATCCATCATGAACTTTAGTCCTTTGGTGGGTAATACAGGGTAAAAATTAAAAGAGAATCAAGCCATTGTTGGGCCAGATTTCCCCCTGTCAAAGCCCTTACTTTTTGGTGGTTCCAAAGACCATCTTGCAAAGTTTTCCAATAGTGTGAATGTTGTTAAGAGTGTTTTTTACATCCCCCAATCTGCTTGGAAGTCCATCCTGGCTGCCTGATTTCAAATAGCAAATATTAAACATGTTCAGTATTTACAATCAGATATCTTGTTATGAGGGGCAACCCTGAGGATGGCAGGTTGTCCTGAAGTCCTAAAAGGCAATATCAAATGGGATTCAACTCAGACTTTACTCATCTCCAGCTTGCGCTTTAACATGTACAGTCCATTTTCACACCATCTCCATGACTTTATCCACATTTCTTCTTCTACATTCCTTTTTTCTTTGTCATTTTTTTCTTAAAAGTAGTGCAGAAACTAACAGGTAGTCTTGCCCGCCATCCATCATGTTTGTTTATTCATAAGTCACGTCTGATTGCAAAGGAGATTTGCAAGATTTCCTTTCCTTACTTTTTAGAGTAGGGACTCTGGTTATTCATGAATGGAATCTGTTACAGCTGAAATGCTGGTGCATGGATGCTGCGTTAGTTTGCTGCAGCATGCCCGTAGCAGAGTGCTTTCATTATAATCAACTAAAGCAGCTATACTGACCACAGAAGCAGTGCTTGCCCACGCAGGCATCATGCAGCTCAGTGCTGCGTTTTGCAACTGTTCTATTTTTTGTCTCTACACACAGCTCTGTGGCCATTCAACAGATAAAAACCACATATCACTGTTTAAAAAATGAGCATAACAGGGCTTGACAGTGCCAGCGTTTCACTCGCATTTGCGACTAAAAATAGGTGTGTGCGAACTGTAAAAAATATTTAGGGGCACATGTGCGCATAAAAAAATCAGCTGAAACAGCCTATATTTTTGTCAATAAAAAAATATGATAATCTAACCGCAAATGTTGGAGGAACTCCAACTGCCTTCCCTCTTCCCCGTGTGACGGGCGGTTTTCCAAGCCACTGTCGGCACAATGAATATAAGTCCCACTGTCGGCAGTGTGGAAATAAGTCAAAGTGTGGAAGAAGCGGCGGACCTACGGGGAAGCCTGCTCCGTTCTCCCCGCAGTTAGGGACCGTTTGCCACGGTACCGCTGCTGGGCAGGGTGGAAATAAGTCCTGCAGAGTTTCAGAGGACCTGGAGAATGTTTTAGGATAATAATAACATTATATAAGATAATTATATTGCAAAGATAATATATATAAGATAATAACATTAAAGACAAAATTAAATTGCAATACTTTTTCAAAACGATTTTACCTTTCTGTACATTTTGTATACAAATTCATTAAATAATTTTGCTTGTAAATGTCTATTTGCATCACGTTTATTACGGAAAACACATTATTTGATCAATTTACATTGTGCCCCTAAAGTTCTTTGTGCGCTCCTTACTTTTCCAACTTAGGAGCACATGTGCTCCTTGGGAAAGCGTCAAGCGTCAGCGTCAAGCTCTGCATAATCTGTTTAAAAATGATAGAATGAACACCTTATTGTACTGGGGTAATGTGAAGCAGCAGAGCAACCTTGTGGGCGTTTTGCATTTCACATTAAAATAAACCAGTCACGTCAATGCATCCTGTACTTATAGGCCCAGTTAATTATATCAGTATCAGTTAACACTATGCCTCCAAACCCCAGCTGCATTATTACTTGGCAAAATTCAATGAGCACACAGAGTAAGCTGGCACGCAACACATCTCCATGCTACAAATAAAAAGATGGAGTCTACATATCAGGTGAAAAACTGTTTTTCACCTCGCCTATGCGATGCTTCGTGTCTGTGGCCTATGTATTTTGGTAGTGTGCTAATTCGGTCAAATCGTTGTTCTACGCTCACTATAGGAACAAAACTGTTTAAATTTTCATTGCATGTCGTTATGTTAGGGCTCTGTCTCACATTTTTAACATGAGTTAAGATTTGAAAAACCTGTTAGTGTGGGCCAGTCTTAAGAAGTAAAAATGTATTCATGTTTATGGATTGCTGTCTTCAGTTAGCCTTTCTCAAGCACATGGTCAAATACCAAAGAGCGGCATGGTCGTATTTTTTTTTGCCAGAGCTTTATCAGAGCAGCCGGACGGACCAGACCCCCGTGAGACCCTGGAGAAGGGTGCCAAGGGCAGAGCTCTGTTATCTTTCAGCTGTAAGTGCTACATACCAGGGATTAAGATCACTATTCCAAGACAAAGTAATAAGTTGCAACTGTCGCCCTTCATCTTTTTACTGACGGTGGCATCTGCACAGACTACCCGTTTATAAATAAGTTAGAGCGGTGTTTTTCAAGTGGGGGTATAGGGGTACTTGTGGGCTTGGGCTGTATCAAGGTATCACAATATACTGAGGTATTTAGAAATCCAGAAGGTATGATTTTCAATACCATCAAAAATACAAATTCCCCTCTTTCTGTAAAGTGATGAGGAAATGTATTGAGGTGCACAGCACACGGCACCTGAGCTCAGTCTCTATTGGTGGAAGAGGCAGCTGAGCCATGAAAAGATGGCGACTGTGAGTGGTGGGGATTAATGTTACAGGACTTGGAAAAAAGAATAATGCCCCTGTTTGGCAGTATTGCCACTAACTTTATCTTAAGATGACTTCTTCCATCTGCAAAAGCAGTCTATTAGTCACATGATTTAATTTAACACATGAACATCTTTAGCCTGCTGATGTGTCACTTTGTGCTGCGGCAACTTGTGTCATCGTGTCCTCCAGCAACAACAGTGCTTATTTCCTGTATATCCATTATTCTATGGGTGTTTGCATTGTAGGTCAGACAGTGTTATACATGTAACAATAACTTCTATTGTCAGTAGCTCAGCTTTTGCAGTTTTTGTATGTTTTTTTTTTTTTTTTTTTGTTCTTTTTTGTACCACAAATACCTTCATATACCGTATACCCTGGTGAAATGTATGGATGGTATGAAAAAATAGATATCGCCCAAGCCTACTTTGGAGTTCTGCAGGGGGGATTTTATAAAGATTTTCAGCTATTTTAAGAAATATTAGTCATGCACAATTACTAAAATAAATATACCATAACATGTCAAATTTAAAAAATGTAAATGTAAGTTAGTTAAACCACATTTTATATTAAATATTTCTGTCAATGATGATAAATGATCCTCTATGTAAAAGGCTTTCTAGTACTGTTGATCCCACTATGAATAAACACTCTATGTGATTTCCCTTCATAAAACTTTCAAGGCAACTGTGTGATTGTTGAAAGCTGGGATGTGTAGTGATGTGCAAATGGATGTGGTCGGAGTTAAGAAAGACAAAGAAGTTTACATAAGAAGAGCTTGTTTATTCACTGAGGCCACTGGAGTAACACTTTTTTTTTTTTAAACAAATGTTTAAGCTATCTCCTGCTGGTGTGTGTACAGAGACATACGGTAGGACTTGTGTTTATGTTTTTAGTTGAGCCAGAGTTGAATAATGACTGAAATGACTATAGACTGTATAATAAAGATGGATGGCATGACAGCTCCCCCGAAATGAGGCCAGAACATCTCAATCGCCTTGTTGTGGCTGCCTGCAGTATAGGTCATAAACCCTGCACCCTCCATGTTAGTGGATGGGACATAGGCCAAACTAAAACATCAAGGAACATGTCAAATGTGTTTTTCCCACAATGGCATAATAGCTTGTGTCATTTTAGGCACTTCTCATCATGCTGATGTATGTTCAAGTGTTCTGTTTTTATATATAAATATAACTTTGGTTTTAATTAGATTTTTGATGTTATAAAAAGGGGTTTAAAGTCATGATGACAGCTGTATGTGCCAATCAGTGTGCTCATGATCAATAGGGCTACTCACTGTTGGTTGGATTGGTGTGTGGGCGGGAATTTGAGACTGCAGATATCACTAATGTGCGGACTCTAGCTCCAAGTAATGGCACCAACGCAAGATGGAAGTGAACATATCCGAGATATTTTGACTGCATTTTTGTACAGTATAGATGTGTCGTCCATCTTTATATGCAGTCTATGGAAATCGCCTGCTAAGACAGCAACATTTATCATGTGAAGGGGACATTCTTTTTGTCTTTACTTTAAATTCTTACTTCACAGTGATACCACTGTTATATGAGAACATTTATTGATATCTTTATTTTAGATTTCCTAGACCGCTCTCATCGAGAATATAAACCGTCTTGCTCTTTAATTTTATGAACAGAGTTTGGTAGATCTGTTCGTGCACTGCATTAACCATCTCACAATTAATGCCACTGTTGTTTTCCTGCCTGAGTAATATGCATGAGGCTTGATATTGCTACACTAATGTTCATGCCACCTCAGCATCCTCTACTGCATGTGACATGATGGCATGATGAGAGTGTATGTCATAATGGTTGATTATCCCTGCTGCTGTTCAGTTGCTGCAGAGGGGGAACAGCCAATCACCTTTGACCTTTTAATTTCAGAAGTAGTCTCGGGGGCCCGTGAGGGGGGAAGGGAGCGAGGATGCAGCAGCTAAGTGTGATCAATCAACACCATGTATCACAGTTGACCAACTCTCCCTGCATGTGTGAAATTTGAATAATTCATTGACACCTAACCCTTCAGGGGATATTTTCTTAAATTGGATCATAAAAGTAGATTGCTTCTGCAGCTTTTGAGAACATGGTTATATGCATTTTAATATTTATAAGTGGTAAACAAAATCGTGATTTTGTTAATTTGTGTGGTCTTTCTAACGCTTGCAAACTCACTTTTTAATTATTCATAATTATGAATATTAGTAGTAGTGCTATAAATAGTTGCAAATTTTTCCAGTGAGATTTTTAGCTTGAAATTTTTACTCAGCGCTTGCACTGCTGGTACAAGCTGCAGATTGAATACATAAATTATAAATACATCCTAAATATATTCCACGGAGCTGCGAATGGGGGCTTTTTTTCCAGACACAATGAACATGCTGTAATGGAAACATCAATCAAAGTGTTACCACATCTGTGCTTTTTTATTTGATGCTCATAAGTGGTTTCTCCAAATTTCACATCCGGTTGTGTTATAATGCTGACATTCATATCTTCTACAATTTATATTTGAAACCGCAGAAATGGCTTCTTATGTTCCTTGAGTCGGTCTCATGTCAAGGTCACTCCCTCGTCTCTCAATAACACCATTGTTTTTTTCTTTTTTTTACCCTTTTGCAGTGAGGTGCTTGAATCTGTTTGCAACAGTGAAACGGAGCAGCTTGTTGGGAAAGGAGCTTTTCATGGGGAAAGCAGAATGACAGTCTGTGTGCTGCAGCAATAATATTTCAAGGCTGTTGTTCCCTACGGTCATAAGGGGTTCAGCCAATTTGTGTTAGCAAAGGTCAGCTCCATCTGGAGTGCTGTTTACATTCTGGGGTACCCTCCTTCCTCGGGCGTCATCCTCTGAATGGTGTCACACACAGTGGAAATCACACAGCCTCGTCCGAGCTCAGTCTGCATTCCAGCCGACCTACAATACTTGGCATGTGAGGAATTTTGTACGCTCCAGTTTAGAATGAGAGAGATGGACAAAAGAGCAGTTAGATTGATTTTTCTGCTTTCACTGTCACACTTATTAAGGTCTCCATGGCACATACAGTACTCCTTTATTTTCTCCCTCTGTTTGTGACTGGGATTGTATTGTTACTGGTTTGTGAAGGTCACATCTGCAAGTTGTAATGGCGGATCTGTGTTGAGAGTTTTCTGCTCTGTGATTGAGCAAAACAACACTTGTTCTATTTAGGCCTAATAATTTATTTTTCAGTTTTCACAATGCTCGCACGCACTGCATGTCAGTCATAACTTTTCATAGTTTTCTTTTGTGTGGGGAACATGATGTGCATGGCGTGCACTCAGTACAGATTACAGATGGCGGATGTGAGTTGACCATGAATATACGGTCAGGCTTCATTCTTTAGCTGGCCATCAGGCCTTAAATTAGAGGTCTCTGTGGTCTGTCATTGCTGCCATTCAGGGCTTGACTGCTGAAACATGCTGTAACAACTGTCACTGTTCAAACTCACGCTAACCCTTAAGTTTGTTTTCTTGGTGTATTTATAGAGCATATCGATGCTAAATAAATAAAAGAGGAGATTTTGATTCAGATATTGATTTTACTAGCTAAATAGCCTCCACAACTACAATATTTCCTCGTGATCTGTCAGCTTTAGTCCAATGTCTTGACTATACAATCACCAGATCCCTGCCCAGCTGCAAGTTCATCTCGGTTTAAGCTTTTTGAACAATAATACATCATTTTTAAATCATTAAATCATTTAAATGCCTTTATTAGAATGGCTTCATCATTAAAAAAGTGATTAAAGCATATGTATCAGAGCTGGTCCTCTTCCAAGTCTGCTTACCTGTGGACCTACAGGGTAAAACCAATACCTAGGCAGAGTCACAGCACAATACAGATCTTTATTGTGTTGTTTGCACATTGATTCCTTGCTTTAAACAACAGATATGCATCTTTGTGCAACCCACTTATCTAATAGCTAGTGTACATTGTTTGGGTTGTGACAGATGTCACACTGTATGGGAGAACACAGCTGCAGTCCATTTACACAACGCATTGCAGTCTGTTTACTTTATCTATTGACTGCTGTGCCACAGAATATATTATACATTGCAGATGGAATAATTTTCACTATTAGTAGTAATAGTAACAACAAGTGGTTTTCCCAGTAAATACATTCAGACGTGGGTTTGGACCTATTTTTTATTACAGAAATATTTGTGTCTTCAGCTTGTTTCAGCCTGGACACTTAGTAAGTTTGTCTTTATGTTTGGTGTGCCGCAGGTTACTTTCGGCTGGTTAATTAGAGCTTGTGCTGGAAACGGCCACAGACAGGAATTGATGAGAGACTTGTTTTAATGCAAATGTAAAACAATGAGCGAAAAATCTCAAAGCAGTTCTCCATGATTTTTGCACTCTGAGGCTATATTCAGACTGCAGGCAAATATGATTTTTTTTTCAAATCATCTCTTTAAGACAGACTGTCTGCACTGTTATATGCAAGTGTCCTGATTAGATTTGTGTGTCCAGACATCAGTAATCTATCTGCATGGGTTGCTGTGGTAACGAAGTAGGCAGTAATTACGTAGTTACGCCGGTGATGTGGCTTTCCAGCACGGACGGAATCATGAGAAACGGAGGCCCCTGATTTTACACTCCAAACATTCACACTGTCAAGTCGCGGTGCAGATAGTGCCAGCAGACAATTTATTTTGGCGTCCATCGATGGACTGTTGTTCTCCGTGTTTCTGCTCAGCATTTCTGTCACTCTGGATTTGACGTTGACATTGTGTGTCTTGCTACAAGCGACAGGAAAGATGCTTTGAAATTCGATTTCACTGGCCAGACTGTCCGTGTCTGTGGAATTCAGATTGGAATGGCATTTCAAACCATCTCCAAATGTGGCTCAAATCCGATTTGCAAAAATTGAATTTCATGTGGTCTTCTTGCTGTCTGGAGTTTTTAAGATCAATTTGGACATAAACTGGATATGAAAAAAATATATTTTGGCTGGCAGTCTGAACAAAACCTAAGTGACCCCTTTTAAATTACACAGTCATTTAAATCTGTGTTGATTCGACATGAAACGACAAACCAATTCATTTATTGACAGAAAATTAAAAACACACAATTTGGATAGTTCATTAATTGTGTAAATTATTTTTTGCTTCTCACATTTTTAGATTTGCTACTTTTCTTTTTTTATTTTCTATGATTGTATGATATAGGGTCTATTTTGGGTTTTGAAATGTTGCCTGGCCAAAACAAGGGATTTGCAAGCTGGGGATTTCAAATGATTAATCAATTTATTGGCAAAATAATCAGCAGAATAATCAATAATGGAAATAACTTAGTTGCAGCCCTGCTGTTTAATTGTTTTCTGTTTACAAAAAGTCCATGTAGAAGAATTTGAGGACCGTTTCAATGGTCTTACTGTAACTGTGCAGTAGTGAAAGTCCAAATGAGACAGAACTTTGCACTGTGCTCAAAACAACTGGTTGCAGCTGGCAGATGCAGTGTTGTTATTTCCTGCTGTTTGAATGTGTTTAGTCCAGCATGGTTCAGTAATGTGTGTCCTTTTGACAGCAATGTACATAGTTGTGGGTGTGTGTTTGTATTTGCTAGGCACCATTGAGCTCATGTGGTTCTGCCTAACCATTGTTGGGAGTATTGTTGTCTGTGGCGGTGGTCTGTGGTGCATCAGCGTTTAGGTGGTTAACAGCTGACCGCTGGGAAAAGACAACCATTACATCCGTCCCATTATGGTTGGACTCAGCCTCCCAGATGTGCTCAAAGCATTGGCACATTCACTCAGCAGTGTTTGACAGATCTGTTGTGACAGCCAAGTTTAAATATAATCATTGCCCCAACATTTGTACCTGTCCACTGACAACTGCCGCAAGGAATCTCAGATGACCTTTTTCAGAGGTTGAATATCAGCATGCTTTTTGAGCTCTGGTAGCAAGCACTTGTCACGCAATCGAATTACCACACAGGACAGACATTGTGTGGGCTCCCTGCACTGGACACACACACACACACAGCCTGTGCCCCAAAGGGATAAGCCACATTATAGTGTGCATCATCTTATATTCATTCTGACAACAAACCCCAGTGATCGTACACAATTAAGAGCAGTTGATCTAATTATTTCATGGGTCTGGCTCTAACCACTGAGGGCATTTTACAGTTACCATATCATAAATATTGAATTTGGACTTGTGCATGCACCGAAAAGAGCTCAGCCGTGACAGAGAGAGTGCAGCTACAAGGAGCACCTCCCTTTCTCCGTCCACTCCTCTCCCACCCTTCCATAGAGGCAGCCTATGATGTAATGTTCCTGCTGCTGATAGAGCAACCCCCTCTCCTGCTTTTTTATATTTTATTCCCCTCCCCTTCTGATTTGCTACTGCCGCTGCTGCTCTCACTGGTGGTGATAGTGGTGGTGGATGCGTGCGTGCGGTGCCGGTTCAGCTGCATCCCTGGGCATCTCTCGGGATCCCTGCAGAGCTTCTTTTCCTCTGTCACCACTCGACAAAGAGCCGCTCCTACTGAGCACTGCAAGACCTTGTCCTCTGCTGATAAAAGGTAATTCTTCTGGCTCATGACACAAGAAATGTATTGTAAAAAGAGAGGAAAAAGGGAGTAGAGAGGAGGTGGAGGGGGGAGTGAAATGGGGAGTGATAGACAGAAGGTTGACTGAGTGTCCAGTTAGCTGCTGAGTAAATTGGTCTGGTCGCTGAAAGCTTCTTGTCGCCACGGTGCTGGATGCCATGGCAATTGCTCCCTCAGTGTGTGTGCATGTACTGTAGTATGGTGTTGGTTTCCATGGTAAAGATGAGACGGACCCCGTGCTGGCTCAGAGGTAAATCAGCATGTGTCGTGGAAAGCTGCAATTACCTTTAGGTGTGAAGTCATCTCTCATCTCCTGGGCATGTTTTATTAGAGATTACAGAGAGCTTTTTTTTGTTCACTTCTATGATAATCTTTTACAAGACTGCAACTCTGTTTTACTTTTTGATTCTTAAAAAATAATAGATTTGCCTCAGATAATTATTTATCTTACTTCCTTGGCACATATGTCTCACTTTGATTCATCTGCTCTATAAAAAAAAACTGGGCGTGTACAATGACAGTCATGTAGCCGAGATGAATGATGCGGTGGGTGTTATCTTCATGCAGATTTCTGACTGCCACAGAAATTAAACAGTGACTTACGGTGTGTTACGTAGATGCTTAGCCAAACACTTTTCTTTCTTCGTCATTGTCTTCTAAAGGGATGTGTAGTTCCTGCGCAGGACCACAGAGGGTTGGTTGTAAATGTACAGTAGGCGATTTTTCAGGAGTTGTTTAACCTTAACTCTTGCACTATATCAGATGCTAACTTAATATTTCATGTCTCGTCTGCCCCACATGTAGATGGCCTTATAACTAATTCATCCTCAGGATTCTCCCTGCATTTGAGTCATCACTCATTTCGGTTATGTCCCTCAGTACATTAAAACATTTCTCTTTTGTTGTAATCAGCTTCATGATCTAACACATCTCTTCATCACAATCTCATTACCCCCATTGGGATCTGGGTATATTCTGGAGAGGGGTCCCAGCTTGGATCAAGTCAAGAGACACCATGTGGTACTTTTAGGGTCATTTTATGATTTCCCCATAGGGAAGGGGTCATGTTTACAGTGCAGGTAATTGGTCTTTGAGACTCAGCGGATACACATCATATGATCCTTGAGGCCATTATTCTTCTGCGTTTGCTGAAAAATAGACTGCCTAGTCACAGCATGTGTGCAATTAATGGACAGCTGAAACTGAAAGCAAATATCCTCCTTAGTCATTTTCACCTTTGTCATAAACACCTGAAAGTCGAGGTAACGTCATCGCATCAGTTATGTTATTAACTACTGAAACTGCCAATTTGGTATGATTGCATTTGGCTTTAAGCTATTACCACCTACTAGGTAATAAATGATGTTAAATGTGCTGTGGGGTCTGAAATAATTACAAATCGGCGTCCCATGTGGGGTTGTCTGTTTAAATGTTTTTGCTCATTTCAGTGCGTGACATGTAAAGTGGTGAATCTGTTCTCTGATCAGCTTGGGTCTTCCACTTCCTGGTGGCTTTATAACGTCCTTTGACTGGGCACTGTGCTTGAAATGTATGAAATATTCTGTCATATCAGTAAATATCCTTAGGGGCTGCAACTAATGATTTTCTTTTCATGTTTGTTGATTTGGTCTATAAATCATCAGTAAACTGAAAATTCACACAACACAATTTACAAAGCCAAGGGGATGTCAAAAATGTCTTGTTTTGTCTGATCAAAACTCAAAGATAATTAATATATTTTATATGAAAAGAAAAAGCAGAAGATTTTCACGTTCGAAAAGCTCAAACCAGGGAGTGTTTTTTTTTTTTTTTTTTTTTTTTTAAACTTAAAATGTTTATCAAATTGGTTGCTGATTTATTTTCTGTCCATAGCTTAACTGATGAATCGACTGATTCTTGCAGCTTTAGAATACTATATATATTTGATTTTCTTAAAAAGAAGTTCAGTGGAAAAACTGTGTACTGTACACGTCACTGTCCAATCAACAATATATTTCTACACTAGGTGATTTTGAAATTTTTTACTTGTTTAGAAAATTCCCTCATTCTTGTGGTAAAAAAATAAAATAAATAAAAACCTCTTAGATTATTTGAAAAAAAGCATTGTCTCAAAGCCGATTGCTGCTTTCTTAGCTCATGAAATAAATGGTTTTCATAGGACTTTGATGATAGATTCATAAATAGATAGATAAGGTAGATTGATAGATAAGGTAGATAAGAATTTTGTGATAGATAAAATAACCACACAAGATAATTTTTTGGATTATTCACTTAATTAAATATAGTTATAGTTATATTCAGGATATTTATTGATTCAGCAGTTTCAGTCTGATATTGCCAGACAGCCATCCTGCTCATTGATTTACAGCATCTAGAGTGACTTGATACAAATGGCAATTTTAAAGGGAAATATGCAGCAGTATCAGAGTTAAAATATCCGTTAAGTTTATGTCGTCTCACAGTATATGAGGCCATATTGCCTACATGTCATCTATGACATGAGCTTTGAGAAATCATACAGACATTGCTGGACCGGTGAATCCAATTTCTTGCCACGAGAAGACAAATAATTGCTTGATTAAATTCTCCCCCTGTTGCACAGAGGAGGACATGGTTGTTACGCTATGTGGTAGTGGGAGTGTGCATGTGTGGGGGAGGGGGGCGTGTGGTAGAAAATACAGGAAAGTTGAGCTGCTGCCACGGACAGGGAGGGCCACCTGAGGAGCATCCGAGCTGTTCCTCTCGCTGTCTGTTGAATTTCAAGCAGCTTTGGAGCTGTGCCATTGGCTCTGGTTTGACAAATTGTTAATCCAATAAATAGTTTGGCAGTCAGGCCACTACAAACATATTTCTCTTTATAAAGATAAACACAGATTATGAAAGGATTGAGGGGAAAACAGTCACATGCACAACAAGCACCTGAAAGAGAGCCTGGTGTGATAAGCCACACTTACAGTATGATGATGTAGCAGACGTGTGACTGGTAATACTGGGAACTCCAGTGGTTTCAGACTGGTGAGTAATAGATAGTATGGTGACCTAGAGAAAATGAGCATGTGTGCAACAGCCTAATGAAAGGACCAGGGGTGAGTCACGTAGATGGCTGAAAAGCTCTCACACACAAACCCCAGGGATTGTTCGTTGGCATCACCTCCCTGCCAGAGGGCACTCATCCCACAAACCCTCTCTGCTGGAGAGCTACGATGTCAGAAGTGGTGGAGTAATGCCTTTGCTTGTGTCATGCTGCGCCATCACAGCTTCATTTTTTCCCAAACAGACAAAGCACCGGATGAAAAACCTCAACATCCCACCTACATACACCAGACCATCTGAGAAGAGTGTGATAGATCATATGCTAGGTACATTACACACCATCCAACATGCTGAAACAGTCACACTCAAAGCCAAAATGACTCATTCATCTTAGTCGTGGGTCACAATGTGCCACCTCAGCTGGTACTTTTCCGGACAGCTCATCCACCTTTACTACAGTTAGGAAATATTAAATGAGTATACTGTTTAGTTTAACATTAGTTTGTTTTTTTTCCATTAGATTTACAAAACAAACCATGGTTTAATACGGACTTAAAGTAGGGCTGGAACTGATTGTTATCATTATCCCTTAATCTCTTGATTATTTCTTTGATACATTTATTTTCATTTGTTTATTAAATGTCAGAAAGTTGTGAAAAATTACCATGACAATTTCTTAAGTCCAAGATGCTGCCAGCAACACTCAAAATCTAAAAGATATTTCATTTACTATCAGATATGACACAGAAAATCAGCAGTTCTCCACATTTGAGAAGCCACAATAACTGACTTAATGACTTAATAGATGAACCATTTATTAAAATGTTGCAGCTGATTTTTCTGTCAATTGACTAATCAACTACTTTCATCTTTATTTTAACAATAATCCAGCATGGTTTAGGTCACCCTGAGGATAAAATGGACCTGACTGATATTGGTCAAATCATTTATCAGACAATACCTTAATAACAAGCCATGGCCTGCCGATGAGTTGGCCATCGTAAACTGATGCTGCGTATCCAAACCCTTTTCAAACCCACAAAACTTTTTATTTTAAATGATAGTGTAGATTAGGGATGGGCATTTTAAGTGATTTCCATATTCAGGGTTCAACACTAAGGTTTTTTTTTCACTTGCCTGGTCAGGCAAGTTGGTCAGAGATCTACTTGCCCAAAGTCAGCTTTTACTTGCCCTATAAAAATAGTTTAATTTAAGCGGCTATCAAATAACAAAGACTGCAGTTATTTTTATGTTATGTAATCTTTATTCACACTGTATTTATTAATTAAAACAACATATGTCATGTATTGTAGCTTAATTCCTACACAAAAATGACAGTGTCAGGGCTTAAAGTGAAAAATTTGTCAATCGTTCTCCGTCTATAATTTTGCGCCCTATTTTAGCCATGCCCACCTCTATTTATTTTTCACCCCTCTCTCCAGTTCTGCTATATTAACACCGGGTTTAATATATTTTGCTTCCATCTCTCTGCCCTGCTCTACTCTACTTCAACGCTACTTAGCTCTCTCTCTACTCTACCAGTAGACTACCACATCCACCTGTTGCACAAAACGCACACAGCAGTGTTTCCCCTAGGATGGAGTTGTAGCAGCGGAGGTGAAGCACACGCATGAAAAATAATTTTCACATGCGTGAAACTTTTTTGTATGCTTGCAAAGCACAGCCTGCTGGGATGTTTCTGTGTATTTACTGGCACCAGAAGGGCTCTTTAGGACTAAGTACATACAGTACATTTGTGCACAGTAATGAGCAGGTGAAATGTCTGTCTAGCTTACATATGAGGTGTCTCAAGATTTAGGAACATACAATTTTATTGAATATAATAAAAGTAAAAAGTCACATGACATGCTGCTGTTTTGTGCTATGACCTATTTAAGTGTTGGAAGTTGTTATTTACGTGACAACGCCTGAATGCAACACAAGCTCAGCACGAGTGCCGTGCTGCGCTGCTGTGCGAGCAGCTGTTTGTCTGTGCGTAACAGCAGTCTGTTGATGTTTATTTACACAGTGTCCATAACAATAACTTCGTCAGCTGACAAACTGCACCGGGTTCGGGGTCAGGTTTGGTCAGGAAAATGTGGCCCGAGCCACTCTAGTGTGATCACCTGGGTGTGTGTGTGTCGGAACTCCGCCATGCGCGATACAGAGAGCAGAGGAGAATTCTTAACGCGTGACCATGTAGAGACAGAAATGACACGATGACATAAATAGTATATTGTTATGTTACTATATGAAGTGTTCGTCGCGCAAAATAATATCAATGGGGGCTGTGGGCAGGACATTGTTACACAGCGTGTGCCTGTGACTTCAGGCAGAGAGACCGCTGCATCAGAGCGGAAGAGCACGTTTTAAAATACATTTATTTTATCAATTAGTTATTAACTTTTACTATTTTTAGCAACTTGCCCAATCGGGCAAGTGAGTTGTTAGTTTACATGCCTGACCTTGAGTTTTACTTGCCCCGAGCAATCGGGCAATCATTATTGTTGAGCCCTGATATTCAAGTACTGTACTAAAAAACAAAGAACATAAGAATAGGGATGTGAATTGGCCAACAGAAATCAAGTGCAATTTGAAATTGGTTTATTGACAACCAGGCTTCAGTTAGCCTATTAAACCATAAATACAAAGTTAACAAAAGTAAAAAATCAGCAAACTTTCTCTTGCTGCGCATACATACACGCAGCACTGAAGGACCATCTCCAAAGTCCTGAGCTGCTCTCCCCCTGGTCAGTTTAACATCTGCCCTGTTAGCACAAGCTAACACAGCAGCGGCAAACATCCAACACCAAGCTGCTAAATGGCTCCAACAGACTCACACCAACACTGAAACAGCTTGACTTTGTTGTTAAACCTTTAATAACTGTAAGTCACATTAGCTGTGTGATGCTAACAGTTACAGCTCACACTCCCACAGCAGAAGTCTCAGGACAAACAGAGAGAGACTGTCAGCAGGACAAGGAGCCGCTGAATGAATGTAGGTGGTTGGGTTGCAATTACTCTAAACCAGTGGTTCCCAACTGGTCCAGCCACGGGTCCATATTTGTCCTTAGTCATCAGTTTAAGGTCCACACAGTTTAATATATTCAGCGTCATACTCATGTTTGGACATGTCATTGAGATAGTTTTCTGTCTCTGTCAAGTAGCTGTCCGTTATTCACTTACTCTAAAGCAGGAAGCGGCACTTCAAAATAAATGCTTTGTGCCGGAAATTCACTGTACTTCAAAATAAAGTATGTTTTTAACAAACTTGACACATTTGCAAGTTAGTTACGGTCCATTTTGAATGGACCCGTGATCCACTACTCGGTCACGACCCACCAGTTGGGAACCACTGCTCTAAACGTTAAACAAATACTAATGTCCATCTCTAGTGCAGATCCCAAAGTTTTAAAAGATACCAAACATGTCAGGCTGAATGTTGGTGAAATTTGTGTAAAATGATGGACAGGATATCTAGAATATTTCTGTTTGATTGCATGTTCACAAAAAACAGTTGTCTGAGTCTCGGGTTTGAGTCCAAAAAAGACTGTGTGTGTATTCCACGTGAGGAAAGTAGGTTCTCAAGTACAAAAAATGAATCAGTCATGAAAGGATAAAAAGGTGGCACACCTTAAAAACTTGTGTTTGACTATTTATCTCTGTCTAAACATTGTAAAGGTTCAGTGAAGAGCTGGAACAAGTTGGTGAGAGGTTACACATCCAAACCACGTACAAGTAATGACACATTGGCTCCAGTTTTTTAGTTTCCTGGTTTTTCATGAAGACTAAGGCTGAGAAATCGGGCCAAAGGGCAAACGTAAGTGGTGTGAGACAAGGTGCGGCCTTGACTGAGCAGTTGTGACTTTGGTTGCTGTTTTGCTTCAGAACTCTGAGTTAGTGTGTTCACTGGTAGCACTGAACAGATGCCTGACGAAAGTGTTGACCACGGCCCTGCTGTTGTTATCCAGCCACTGACAACCTGTAAGATGCACAGCGGTGTTTTTGCTAAAAGGTGATACATCTTTCACTTCTTGTTCAGTGATTTTTGGAGCTGAAAACCTGCTAGGGTCTCAGTGTTATTGTGCTTCCTTTCTACTGGGAAAAAAAGAAAAAGGTTGACACTCCAGAGGAAAGCACTTTGTTGTCATAAGACCATAGGTAGCTTCGACATGGAAAGACAGTGTGCTATCTTCAAATGTTCAGTTCTGTGTCCATTACTCTGATAAAAAGTGGTTGCTGCGATAAAGGCAAAGAAGCGGGAGGATGTGAACTTTTCTTTCTTCTTCTTTTTTTTATCGGCCACATTTTTCTGTCACATGTTCACAGAATTACAGTGTTTCAACACATTGGACAATGCTGCATTAAGGATCACGCTGCTGCTGTAAAGCCAAGATTCGTCTCGATGACACTGTGAAACGGTGTAACGGCTGAACACAGAAGTGATAACATGAAGCAGAGAGTTAGGTGTCAGGGTTGCTCGGTTGTCTTCAGTGCTTCTGTCAGCCTCAGTAACTCTAAGTAGCCTAGTGCCGCTATCTGGTGTGTTTCCATTAAGCTAATATGTGAAACACGAGGGCTTATCGCAGAGCTGTAATTCCTAGACTGTTATTCATTTATATAGAATGACCTGTCAGCACTTCTGCCAGCTGTGTGTGAAACATCCTGAGGAGAACGATCAAATTTGCATTTTCATGTGGTCCAATGGAATCGCACAAGCTGATAGTATGTCCCACTTTTAAAAGTAAATGTTATCACAGCTCCTCTCAAGTATACAAAGCTTCATTCACCTCACCGAATGTTTCTGCCTCAGTCAGAGTAGAAAGGTGTCTGGGTTGTTTGTACATAGTTCATTAATCATCATGTGACTCATAGATCACATGAGTATATGAAAGAACATTATCATCACCTTAAGAAGTACAGTTTTGTTCTTTTAAAAGATATAACTATTTACAAGAGAAATTTGAATAATACAAAACCACCTCTTCAGAATATTCTCAAGCAAATACAACCTTTCACACCCATCAGGTATAAAGGTTGAATTTTATTCACCACATTCACAAATTCTGTACACTTTCAAGCTCATGTTTTCAAGCAGTATAATTAAATGTCTTACATCTCTTAATATGCTTGGACAACGCTAACACATTTTTACAGGGATCCCCTTGATCCTTACAAAGTCCTAAAAGGCACTGAATTAATTATTTTTGAAAAAATGCCTTAATTGGTATTAAAATGTCATAAATGGGAACATGGGAAGTAGATTTTTTCCCCTGATGTAACATTGTAAAATCTCAAAATAATTGGTAGCATCTTTTTTATTTTATATTTTATTTAATAATTTACTGAATTCCTATGGCATTAATGTCACACAGATCAGCAACACCTACATTTTTCAGAGCAGAGGATCCACTGTCTGCTAGCTGGCTGTCATTGTACCTTGGACAACATTGGAAAGTGAAAAATTCAACAGAAATTGGCTATTTAACCAAGATTTTGCAGTATCGCTGAAACCAGGATAAGGCGATGCATGAGACTCATAAAACTGGCCATAAATTTCATTCTGAGTGGCATTAAAAAATCTTAAATCTAACTTGCCTCAAGCTGTAGGAAACCTTTTTCAAAGATAGCCCACAGTTGACATCCATCCCTTAACTCAAATTTTCCATTGTCCCTGAAATGTAATGGATTTTCAACTATTTCCAAGCAATTAACTATTCTGCGTTTTTTAATTGTAACTGTTGGGGTGCACATTGTGTAGAAGTCAGGCAGAACGGAGGCAATGAAAAGCGACATTTTGAGAGCAGCCACGTTAACAGGGTCACAAGCAATGAAAAAGGCCAGTGTGTGTGACCGATCTGAGACGTGTGTTTAGACGTCTGCCGGAGGGCTCCTGTATTTTCTATGGATTGTTTACAAAAGGTCGTCTGCATGGCAGTGGCAGGTGGTCCAGCTCAACAAGAGGTGTTTCACCAGTCCAACAGGAAAGGGGATATCTGACTGACACAGGCTGTAAATAAGACATCCATTGAGTATCCTTTCTGTGGCCTAAGTACGTCTCAGGTGACCGCAAGGAATCTTGACTCTGCACAGATACACTGAGCCGGCATTCAGAATCCCAACACCTCAAACTTGGCATCGCGTCTCCCTCCTTAGCAGTTGCCTAAAGTGTATAATTAGCATCTGCTATTTTAGAAACAGGCATCCCCGTCTCAACACCCCGCTATCTTACACTTCTCTCTATTTACCCTGGAAATATTTTTGGAGAAGGCATGTGAAGTTATTTGGTAACACTTCACTTTAACAGGATTTTTGAAACACTTTGGTAGACATTTTTTGGCATATCATGAAACATTCACATCTTCCTTTCCCTCTATCATCCATTGAGAATACATGTTTTTAACTCAATTACAAACTTGAGATTTTTAGAGCGTTTTATAAATATTAAAAGAAAGGTAGTAGCAAATAAATCCAGGCTATTTTTAGGGCTGCATAACATGAGGAAAATATGTAATATGCAACAACATTATTGAATTTTGCAACTACGATATTACTTGAGATAAGCAGATATTGAAGTCTTCTTAGTTCTTGAGTCAGACTTGTGGAGTACCTGTGCTTGTGCCACATTGTCCCTCCTGTATCCAAATTATTGCCAGATGGCTGATGTGCTATTTTCTCTCTAGCATTCACACTTTCATCGGCACTCATCTTGTCACACTTTCCTTAAACCATGCAGAATAGTACAGTCGCTCTAGTCTGATAAACTTCACTTGCATGCGTGCAGATTGTGACCAGTCAGACGATGCCTAGTGGCATGTGCACAACATGGCGCATATCAGACAAAATAGTGCCTACAGACTGAATGTAATGTAATAGTCAAAGTGAAATATCACAGTTGACGCATCGCTGTGACATTAAAAAACACTATATTGTGCAGCCCTATCTCTTTATCTAAAACATATAGAGCAGTATATGGTTCATAGACGTGTCCCCTTTACATTTCATGAAACGGCCCCTTCTGAGACTGTTGCGTCACTTCTGTTTCTGTACTTTCAGTGTCATGGCCTGAAAAACTTTGTCCTTGCCAGTGTTGTGAGTATTATTTTAGAACTGACTTTGTGGCCTAACTTTACACACTGGCTCTTATTTTCTACTTCGTGTGCCTTTCATGTAGTCTGTAGTACAGTAGCTGTCTGCTGGGTTTGTAATTGCTGAAATATAAAGGCATTTGTTGTATTTCATGTCAGCAGGGTGGCAGTGTTGCAGCACTTGGGAAACCACTGTCTGATTGTATGATACTTGAAAATGAAAAGAATATTCCTTATGAAGAAGTGAACAAATAGAACTTTATGCTCAAAACTGAGGGCACAGGACAGGAGGAGCGTATATTTATACCATGACAGGTACAAAGTGGATGCACCAAAAAAGGAGAATGTAGTGATGGTGAAAGCCTGAAATATACAGTGATGTAGCAACCTTACAGCATCCAAGTATGGCATAGTAGTGGGCTTATTAGTTTTTGCACACCGAGCTGTACGTTTTTCTGAGCATGTTGGACTTCTTCATGTTGCTAAAGGAATGAATGGCTCATGGTTGGATAGCAGATCTGTGGTTTTACGGTGTGATTACACAAATTTTGTGGCAAAACCAAAGATTTAATAACGCAGCCATAACTTTAAAGATGTTTCACTTCTCGCTGATATCAAATACACAGAAAGCAGTGAATTGATGACTGTGATTTAGGACGGACAGAGTTGTTCTCTTTTTTTCCCCCGGTAGCTTGAAGTTAGTGGTAATTACAATCATTAAAGTCAGTCTTTATGTGGATGCAAGCAGCTGGCTGAGAGGCAAACATCTGCAGTCCATAACAAGGGAACCAACTCCCAGGAGAGCTAAAAAAAAAAACAGCAAAGAAAAAAGAGCTCCAAGGCTACGTTCAATGTGATTAGGACTTTGTCTCATTAAGTTCCTGCTCACATTATAAATCCAGCCACGTCATGGTATGTTGCATAAATGTTTTTTCTGTGTGTGTGTAACCTCAGAATGTTGCTTTTGCACGAGGTGGGAATGAGTTCCCAGAAACCTTAAAGTCTTGTGACCAGAAAATCACAAGATACATTTGGAAGTTTTTGTTTCATTTATTTGCATAAGTTAAATTATATATATTACACTGGAAATTTGTGTGAAGAAAACGTCTCTCTACCTAGAAAATCTAAAACAAATTGACGTTAAACAATTTTAAAACAGAAATTAAAGTCTTATTGTTCTTACGCTCCTCTCATATAAGGACACTCAGTCTTTACTGCTCCTCTGCCCTGAGCCCTCTGTAATATTTTCCTAATTACACGGTGTAACATATTCTCTAAAACGTAATAATGGTTCAACTGCTCCTAAAAAATATGAGTGATATTTAAATTTAAAGTGAAAAATGAGTCAAGATGATTCTGTAGAAGTGTGCCCGCCTCTACTCCCTCATCTATCCCTCCCTCCGTCCCTCCCTCGTTCCCTGACAGTGTGTGATGGGAGGAGCTGAGTATGTTGAGTGGCCAGAGGCAGGCTGTAGTACGACACAGTGTCAGTGAGAGGGAGAGTGTGGACCTGCGGACTCAGAGCTGTCATATACGAGAGCTTTAAACGCTTTCTGTGGATTTTCTTCTGACACTTCCTGGAGGAGGAATCAATCCGTCTGTGTCACCTAAAGGAAACCTTTTTTAGATGAGGGAAGTTTTTGTTTCTTGGCAGAGTGGGACAGAGCGCAAGTACCGCCGTTATAGAGACTACCCCTGTGTTCATTAACTGTGTGGTGCCGTGGCTTCATGAATCATTGATGTAAGTACGCTGTAGTTCTGGTTACCTATTGAAACGGTGCCAAGATAACCTGTCATTTGCTAGAGAATTACATAAAAACCTTTTATGACTAAGCCTGTGTGGGGTTTGTTGTTAGTTCCTCTCTTTAAAGGGAAAAGTGGGTGTGAGCAGACACAAAACAGCCCTACTCCCTCTCCAGTAGGTCTTTATCGCAAGGTGATAGCAGGGTAAGGGGGTCATTAAAGACCCAGCCTGAGTGCAAGATTCTGTATGTATGTGTTGTGCTTGTATATGTGGGTGAACGTGCATGTGTAGGAGCTACCCTTGCATTAAGAGATGTTGGTGTTGGACTTATTTTCTTTGGAAACACAGCTATTTGCCTGGGTGTGTTCGTATTTTAAGGCTTGCAGGCTTGTGTGTGTGAGTGTCTCTAGTAATGCAGAAGGAAAACAGAGGATAGCTCTGACTCTTTAAGCAGAGGCACAACTCATCATGAGTGAGCCTGTGACTGGGAGTGGGGCCTCTTTCCACAGATAGGAGTGACTGAATGTGGCAGCCAGTGCACACACATCCTCTCCCAGCCTGGAAACTTTGTGTGAACCCAGAGGAGTGTGGAAAAGCTGATGGGCGAGAACAAGAACATATAAATATCAACACAAAGTCTTAATTGTCTCAGTGCGTCTGGTTGTGATAGCTGAGAGCCAGCACAGTCAAATTGTTGAGTTTTTTAGTGTTTATGATGTGACGCTGGCAGCAAACAAGACAGAAGCATCAGGTGTTATTGTGTGAAATTCAAATGTCTCACCCACACGCTGCTGGCAGCACAATTCAGACTAATGCCAAATTGTTAGATGTGTGGGTGGTAGTTAATAGATAGAAACCATAAATGGAAAAGTTTGTCAAAAAGTCAATGAGGTTAGCTTAAGATTTTTATTTACTCTTCTTGCTTACTTTTGAGTGTGCACTGCCAAGTGCCTTTTACTTGAAAAGCTCTCAAGCTGTTCCCCCGGTGTCGTTACAGTTTGAGAAAGCAACTAGAGAATATGTGTCATTCTCCCCTATTGAGTGGACTTTAGTTTTTATTATTTGCTTATTTTAAATTAAAGAACCTTCTCAGTCATATTTCAAGTGACAGAATTTATGGATATTTCATATTATATTCAATGCATAACAATAACAATACAGAACAACTGATAAACTGTTACAATTGTACAATTAACCCAATTAGTAAACTCTAGCTCTAGGAAATAAAATGAGCCGATATGGATGAATTTTGAGCACATCATTTTCTGTGAATATTGCATCAGAGATTACTTTTCCTGAAACTGTAGGAGCTTTTTACTTGAGTCTCTGTACTTTTTTAATGTTTTTTATTCAATAATCATACATACTTAAAGGTCCAGTGTTTAGGATTTACGGTTGTTTTTTACAGAAGCCCAGAACGGACAAACTAAACATCATGTTTTTGTGTCTTCATGTCAGCCACTGTAGTTAGCAGTCCGCCCGCGACAAGCCAAACAGCGTCTGAAAAACACTGATTTTTAACGTGAAACTGCTTTTTTCAGTGTTTTTAATGGTTTAAATCACTAAATCTGGTTGTTTTGGAGAGGAAGAGACATGTGCTGGTAATTCAGCTCCTGGTACAAATCTCCCCAACATCTGGATCTGAAGTTTTTAGAGAAAAAATGTGAGCACACATTAGCAGGCGCTGGGCTAGTGGCCCATTTGCAACATGTTGAACAGCATCGCAGAAACACTGATTTGTAACATGAAACTGCTTTATGCAGTGTTTTTACTGGTTTTAATCAACTGGTCTGTTTATTTTGGAGAGGAGGAGACCTCTGTGGGAAATTTGGCTCCCCGTAAAAACCTCCTGAACAATGTGCACTGAAGGAATACTAACAGGGAGTTAACACTTGACATATGGTAAAAGTTTAAGCTAGTTGCAATATGCAGTCCTCACCACTAGATGCCACTACATCCTACACACTGCTCCTTCTTTTTTTTGACATAGTCGGTGTTCTCTTCTTTCTGTCATTTGGATGATCTGTTTGCTATTTGGTTGTTTTAACTCCTAATTAATGACAGTTCCATTTAGTTTTTCTCACTGAAATGAATGAAATGCTAATAAATAGGCCTGTTGTATATCCAAAAAAACAAACAAAAAACAGTGGAACCAGTGTTTGAAGACATACACTATAAACTATTTGGAATAATAATTTGTGTCTGATATTTTGCGCTACATCTACTTCCCACTCACTGACAATCTGTTAATATGCAATTACTGTTCAGTTAATGAAATTTCCGCAAAATCACATGCAAATCACAGGAAAATAGATCATGTGTGTCCCTCACGATCTATTTGATGTCAGTTTCCATTGCACTTTGTTAATATTGCTTTCATCAATACACGTTTTCTACCTCAGACAAGTGTAAAAACTTTTTTCTGTTTTTTAAAGAATTTCCGGTGTTTTCACTTAGTGTTTTTTAAAGCACAAATTGAAAATGTGCATAAAAACAGGTGGCTGGAAACCCACCTACATACACAGATCCTCAAATGATCAACAAACATCTAACCGAACTGGAATAAATAGGAGCTTTCATGATCTTTTGAGAGTGGTTGATTATTCCACAAGAGGGTGGAATATAATTAGCTGCGCTATCTCATTTGCGACAGAGAGAGTTTTTGTTTTACGGCCTCATATATGGAGATTCATCCGACTGCTGTAGGAGAAAAGCCTGTCTGTGCTGACCTTGGCCTGCTGTTTTCTTTTGGTTTGATCCACAAAGAAAACAGCTGGCAGTTGCATTCTGGATACCGGCGGCCTTGACAATGAACTGCCTGTATGATGCTGTCAGAAAAGCTTTGGCTCGTTGGTAAAGCATGGTGCCTGTAATATCAATACCTCAAATCCAGACCTCTTCAAAAATATAGTCTATTTCATAACATGGTGATAATCAGTTGCAGAGAGCACAAGTATATCAGTGTTGCAGAGTTTAACTGGAGTGCTGAGGCATTCCTTTGCAGAGTGAACATTTATCTGATGCAGTGCAGCTCTACATCAAGTCTGCTGAAAGAAATATAAGCAAAAGGATAAAATTATGCTTCTGTGTTGTAAAGCTGCTCAAAGCAGTGAGCAACCTGTTGCAGATTACTAAATCTGTTCAGAGGAGAAAAGACAAAGAAGAAATAAATCATGCTGCATCTCACTGTTTTATCACAGCTTACTCCCCTATGCTGGCCCCATATGCACATGTTTCCATTTTGTCAGCATATCCCAAGGGCATTTTCTCAGCATTAGGCTACTCTGATCCTTCTCCTTCATCTGTTTATACAGTCAGGTTGAGTCTCTCTCTGTCATTGTGTGTGCGAGACAGAGATTTTTCCTGTTTTATTTTCTTTTATGTGCTGTTTTGCCCTCCATATAGTTTGGTGTTGCAAATGTTAGTTTAGATTTTATGTCAATAAGAAAAGTTTAAACAAAGTATGTGTGCAATTACAGGCTGAAATTTATGTGACAAGTGCATAGCTCTGAATTGGATCTGATGCTGTTGTTTCTCTCAAGAAATTCAAGGTATTTATACGTCAGCCAAAATATTGCGAGAGCTACACTTACTGCAGTAACACGACTGCAGTAACACAACATGGGCAAAATGAAAACAGAAAGTCCTAAAGCTTTGTGTAACGTTGTCTCATCTAATTACTCTGCAGAACCAAAATATGATACACATACTGTATAAAGGGTTGTAGAAATCTGCACACCATCTTGCCATCAAATTTGTCATTTGCACACAAGAAAGCTCTTAGAAAAGGGAAACCTGACGGCTTGAAGCCATTTCTGCTTTATTTACCAAGCTACATCAGTAATGTTTCACATTCTGTTCGTGAGTTGGACTGAGTTGCGTTATTTTAATTTGGGAATGGTCAAAATGACACTGAGCTCAGCAGCTGTTGGTTGTTGAAATGTAGATGTTGAGATTTCCACTTTTTATGAACACTTTGCAGGATTTTCCCCCCAAAAATGTATAGATGCATACAAAAGTAAGTCCGCTTAACCACCACCTATGTCCCAGTGTGTTTATCTGCATGGACTTTTAAATTTTCTTCTTATTGTCTGTAGTCGGGACCTTCCTGGACACAGTGCGCAGGTGAGGTCGGGACTTTACAAATAACGTAGCGCCCAGGTGCCAGACCGTGAGCAGCACGCACCCAAGAGGGAGCTATGAAAATCATGAAAACAAAGATGCAAATACAGTGAGGCTAAATGCCACGCGAACAAAAGCTGGGGCTAGCTTTCACTGTCACTTTCTTTGGTGATACTGTTTACAAACAGCAGTTGACAATTCCTGCATAGTCGACCTTTAAGGACTTCCATGTTGGTCTAAAAGTTGAGTTTCAAAGTTTGTTTTTGAGCTTGGAAAGAGCAGCTGACAAAATAATCAAAGAAGTCCATTTAGTAGCTGTTAGTGACCTTTCGATCACATCGCATGATCTTCAGATCTTGTGATTTTATCTGACTTTGTTTCTGTTTCTGTTAAAATGAGTGAGAAAAGGGTTAATAGCTGAGGCACATGAGGAGTGGGCTGTGTAGTGGCCAGTCACTTTTAACCTAAAGGTTAAATACAGGCCTTCAGGGAGTCCTGTTACTGTGTACTCACTGATGGGAACTCTGCAAACATGCATTCTGGGAGCACAGCGGGCTCCTCTGTTTATTCCCAGTCCAGCACTGTGCCACGATGTGGGAAATAACTGTAGACATGGAACATGGCCAGATTTCTGTATTTGCTCCAGTGTTCAGGGACCCTCAGATCTGCCTTTTACGTCACGTACGTATGAAGCGCTCCGGGGACTCGCCTTGTTCTCGCAGTGTCTTATTTTAACTGTACACAAGCCTGTGAAACAGCTTTGGGAAACCATGCAGAGTATGTTTACACGTAAGTCAGCGTTTCTACTGTGCTGGTGTGAGAATTGCAAAATTGTCTTTTCAGGGTGTGTTTCCATCACCCTTCACCTCGCACCTGTTCTCCTTACATGTTTAATAATAAAGTGCTATTTTAACCCTCGTAGATATGTGTACCTTTGCACTCCCGACACTTTACTTAAGGGATGACTGTAAGGTGCCACACACAGCAAACGTGCATCAGATTGTTGTTGGTGGGTGGATATGTTTGTGCGCTGCCTGACATGAGTATGAGAGTAGGCCTGATTAATGGGATCAGCCTCCAACCGAGCCTTGTTTAGCAGCCTGTCCCTCCCCCACTGCTGTGATTTGATATCTCTGAGCATTCCAGGTTGTGCCCTTTACTCTGCTAATGGTGCTACTGACCCTTTCAGACATTCCTGCCCTAACTCTCTGATCACAGGGGTCTAATTGCCTCACTGTAAACAACCTGTACTTTCTTTTCATATTAATCTACAGTGCCATTATTTATCAGAAGGTTTGCAGTGAGATATTTGATGCACATCACTGGTTGAATTGCATGCTTTCTACTCTTTTGACTGACAGACAAAGTTGTTCCTCTGTAACCTTGGACACAAATAGTGCAGGGTGGATCACATGCTTTTCAGTCAGACATCCCTGCTGAAAGTTATGAATGAGAAATGTGTAAGGGAAGATGATGGGGAGGAGGAGTGATGCTGGTATTTAGTCATTCAACGCTCTTCTAAGATCCATAAACAGTCCTGTGGGAGGTGAGTGCGCACGTTTCATCCCTCAAGAACACTCCTCGCTTTAATGGTCTGGTAGTGTGTAATGCAGCCTGCTCTGGTTCATGTTCTCTGCTCGGTGTCCCCTCTCGTTGGAGGAATGCTGAACACTTTATTGCTCCAAAGTTTAGGGGTTTTGCCAGATCTTACTTTTTTGTCCATGTGACACTTTGTTTTGAAGTGGAGTTGTATGAGGTACTCATCCATAGTTCAGTGTGTTACATACAGTAGAAGCAGCAGGAGTGCCGATAACAGAAACTAAGCAATGCACTGCTGTGGGGGCAGCAGCAAAACAGATTCTAGCTACCTGAAAAAAAGTTTAAACAGATTAAGTGTGTGCTACATTGAGAGCATTTTCACCACTTTACCTTTCCACATGATTTGATGGGGAAGCTTTAATGACTACAGTTCCCCATCTAAGCTCTCATCAAAGCCACCAGACTCCATTGACAAAACAGTAATTTTGGCGCACTGAACACAGCTGGTGTACTGCTGCTGTGACAGATACTTTGTGGTATTGTGTGGCTTTGGTGAATCTGAGCTAGTCATTTTAAACACCAAAGTCACACAACAACACAAACAAAATGACTGATTGAGGCAGCAGTAGACAAGCAGATCCTGTGTTCAGCGATGTTAAATCCTTGTTTTTGTCAATGAAGTCTGGCTTTGAATAGAGATTTAATCTCTACCTTGGAAACTGCTGTCCTACTGTAAGGTAAAGCAATGAAAGTGTTTCTAAAAATAGCATACACTTAAACTGATATTGATTTTTTTAGGTGGGACCCATTTCAGATGACTAAATTATATTTTGTTGCCCTCCACAGCACTACATTGCTTTGCGTCTGTGTTGGACTCCAGCCTGATTCTCCAAACTGGGGGTGTGCCGGCTGTAATACACCCACCATGAATAAGTACCCCATCCAATCCCCCTTCAGAAGATCCGAGCTATCCCTTTAAGGAGTCAATATACTTCATCTGAAGTGCCTGTCAGGTCATCACCTGTGTCTGTCACTTTAGATGTGTACAAACAAATGTAACCTCGCAAATGAGGAACGTCATGTCTCTTTATTATGGCTTGCTAATTCTGTGGTCTCCCAGTTTGGCTATGTAGAACAGTTATTAACAGTTTTTGCCTTCAGATAAGGTCGGACGACACATTATACAAATTACTGTTTCAGGCATGCCCCGGCCTTGACAACCAGGAGATTAGCACAGTAGTAGCAAAAAGATACTGTTTTCTTTTTAAAATCTTGTACAGAGGATCTTTGACACGGTAACATAATCTCTTTTCCTCAGTGCTTCATGCCTCTAGTCCAAGAGATGGAAATAGAGATAGAGGAAGGGGGTTAAATGTAACAGAGACCACAGGACAGCGGCAGACTAAAAGCTTCCTGTGGCAGAACAGAGTGTAAGCCAGACCTGGCAGACTGGCTGGCAGGGCAGATGTTTTAGGTGAGAGGCACAGTAGATAGCACCGTCTGAATAATTCATCAGATGGGATTGAAGATGTGATATATTAAGACACAGCACACAAGCCATCTTATGGCCTCTTTCAGCACTTTTTGTGCAGCGTGAGTGGCTGCAGGGCTCAGATCCCCCTACATCTCTGCTTTCTTTCTGGCAGTTATCCACCAGAGTCTGGGCAGTGGAGGAGACAGTTATAGATGTGCTGGCTCTCGGTCTAGCGAGGCCTCCAGACATCTGGAGAGGATGAAGCTGTTCAGCATGCAGGTGCAGTTTAAGCTCACAGGAACTAACGCTGTTGATGCTTTTTTCTCCCAATATGACTTCTGCTGTGGTCAATGGGTCTTACTGGTTTAGGTTACAGAATGAGGATACATGCCTTCCAGTAACTCAGAATATATGTTATCTTGTCTGCTTTCACTTTGACAGGGGACATGTGCTCTATATGGCAAAATAATCGTACCGTTTTCAGTTTCTGAACTAAACAGTACTTCATATATGTGTATGTATTAAAATTGCTAGTTTGGGGAAAAGAGTTCACAGTCTGAATTCTGGCCTCTATACTTCTCTGCTTTTCCTGATGTTTACATTGTGATACATGCAAAACCTGCCTTATTTATTCCGTCCCAGCTCATGGGTCAAATTGCTGACCTTACATCTTATAGTTTATAAATAATGTGATGAATCACTTGCCCTAAAGTAGCGTCAGAGCACAGCGTGAGCTACACAGCAGCCTTTTGGGTTTGTAGGAATTGAGTGACTTTGGGAGAGTTAAGAGAGTTGACGTTTGCCAACATGACTTGTCTGTTTTCTTTAAACACTACATTTTTAAACTGATGTCAGCAAACCAAAATGGGACTTTGATGTTTCTGGTTTACAAGGAATATATCTAAATATTTTGGGTTATAGATTTTATTTTAAACCACATCTGATAGTAAGAAAGATGTTTTATTATTAACAGTAAAGTTTACAGCAGTAGTACTTTTTGTCCATGTGGTTGCAGCATTACTGACTGCTTTTTACCTCTAAGTTGTGAAAGTAGGTGAAGATGTCGGAGGACGTGTCACAGTGAGGAGGCTCAGCTTTCTAGTAACAGATCATTTCACCTCCATCTTTCCATGACATCAGCTCACACCGACATGCACCAGGCTGTGGGGACCTGGGCGCTTGTATGGACGTGTCAGGACTCTGATTGCATCTCAAACACACACAAGCGTGGGCTTTTCACTGCAAACAAAGGTACATGAACTTCGAGGGCCCTTTTGAAGTCCTGAACACTTCCTATCTTAAACTCCAAGCTAAGAGTTTGGCATTAAAAATGTCATAAACTGTGATGTAATTTAGTCTTGGTTGTTTTTATTTTTCCCAAACATTGTACTTCAGATTTAACTGATGTATACCATCTGCAGAGCTATGAACAAATCATGTGATATAGGATATGTGCCTGTATACCTGCAGCCAAGCACGCTGAACTCTGTCATCTGATAGGATGCTAATCCCCTTATTATGCTTGTCTGGTTAAATAGAACAGTCAGCCAGGCATTAAATCATCTAACCTAGGGATCAATGTGGGCCCCATAATTTTTCTGTGCGCTAGGCCATGTACAGTGTGTGATTGAAAGGGAAAATGGAAAGGGGCACAGGCAAAAATGTGAAGCACAAACATGTAAAATTAAATCTAAACTACCAATGCTAGCTTGATAAATCGGCCCTTGAGTGACTGCATTAGCATGGTATATAGGGTGATACTCTTGAGTGACATGAGCTCGCCTCCCCCGTATGGTTTTCCACGTACGCTGCCCTCATAGGTCAAATCTGGTCGTCTTGGCTGTTAGGTGTCAATGATTGGAATTTACCCCAAATATCAGTGTGCTAAAGGATTCACAAGATGGCTTGGATGACTGGGATACCAAGGCCTAAGTGAGTCTTGAGGACTTGGAGTGAGGAATGTGCAGCTCACTATTGATCTTTACTAAGTGAGGTCACTGCATGTGGGGGGCAGCTGCCCCACTCTCAGACCGCACATAAAGGGGACACACTACCCCCACAAAGATATTTTAATGTGGTCTATCTGCCAGTTAAAGAAGTCAAATAAAGAGGATTTGACTTGTGCTTGATATCGACTTTTTAAGGAATGTTGAGGATCGTAGCCAGAGATGAGAAGCAAACGAACCCGTACAACCCCAGGCATAAGACAGCTAACTCTCTGTACTATATTTGTTGCCTAAGGATCAGTTGTTCATCGTTTGTATATTCTGTCTCATGAACTAGATTTAGAGAGTATCAGACAGCCAGTCTTGACATTGTTTCCTCAATGTGTTTGAAAAGCAATACATGCCATCTGCATCCCTTAAAACAGTTGTTCTCAAATGGTCCAGCCACGTGGTCCAGATTTCTCCGCAGTCATTAGTTCAAGGTCCACACAGTTTAATACATACAGCGTCATACTTGCGTTTGACCATGTTGTCGAACTAGTTTGCCGTTTCTATTAAGTAGCTATCCATTGGTCACTCACTCTACAGCAGGAAATGGCACTTCAAAATAAAGCTCTGTGCTGGAAATTCACTGTACTTTAAAATAGAGTGTGATATTTTTTTTTTTACAAACTTGACACACAATTTTAAAAATACAAACAGGAGCACACATTTCATTTTGCTCCTTGTATTCTTGCAAGGCTTTTTAGGCACTTGCTTGAGCTCTGGGCATCATTAATCACAATTACTTTGCAGACAACTGGATTAGCCTCTAAACAGTTCTCACAGGTGTCATTTTAAATGGGCTGTACAGTGGTGATTGAAGAGTGAACATGAACCTGATCACACTGAATGAACACACCACTCCCTGGGCTATCATTGATCCTCGCTTGTGGTTTTCAAAAGGTGTAAAAACATGATATCTGCTCTGGAAACATCACATTTTCTCTCAACTATGCCAAAATCAGTTTTTGAATATACACTATTGTATTTTATTGTGTTTCATTTGGACATGTAACACTATGTTTGAATAGCTGAACACAAGGTCGAAATGGTTTCAAGAGGCAGTGAAGTGTATCATCAACATCATCTAAACATCACCCCGTAGTTATCAGCTGCCCAGCTAAATGAGGCTTTTCAAGACCGTCATTAGTGCCGAATGTATTGGTTTGTAAACTATTAATTGTTTGATAGAAAGTTAGTTGACTGCATTTGACATGGACATTGTTTAACAGTTTAGAATTGCTTCTTTTCTCTGTATGTTACAGGGACAGTTCACCACAAAATAAAAAATACATTTAGCGCTGTTTATCAGTCTAGATCGTTTTGGTGTGGGTTGCCAAGAGATAGAGATGTTGTCCGTAGAGATCGCTGCCTTCTGTAGAACATAATGGAACTAGATGACACTGGGCTTCTGGTGCCAAAAAATACACTTGATAAACTTAACAGCAATGTCTCTTTCCAGAAATCATGACCAGGTTACTCAAGATAACCCACAGACATTGTTGTGAGCAATTTCATCTAGTAGTTCAACTACACCTGCCAACTGAAGTTCGGTAGAGGTTCCCACATGACACTGCTCACAACAAGGTCTGTGGATTATCTGGAATTACCAGGTCCTGATTCCTGGAAATAGACTTTGCAAATGTATTTTTTTTGGCACATTGTGCGCCACAAGCGGAGTGCTATCACCATTATATTGGAGAGAAGGCAGACTTCTCTACGGCTGATATCTCTAACACAGTTGCCTGTAAGCACTTGAACACACACATAAAATAATGCCCAAAACACTGTTGGGTTGAGGATTAAAATGATTTTTGTGTAATAAGATGGAGACACCTTCTCATTAGAACAGTCTAGATTGATAAATGGCAATAATAGATAAGAGGGAAAATATGTATCTGTGATTTTGGGGTGGACTGTCCCTTTGAGTTTTTGACCTCTAGTGGCACAATGGAGCCATTTCTTCTTTTTAGTTTTGCTTAGATATGAGGATGAACAGATATGACCACCAACACGTGGGTGACTTTAAAGATATTCCTACCACTAGTGTCACACCACTCATCTATCTCTCTTTAATGCCTGAAATGGCTTTTGCAAGTGTTTTATGAGGAAGGAAAATGCATTCATCACATTAGTTAGATCTTCACAGTGAGACTAATGAAACCTCGAGCAGCAAGTCAACTACTGGTTCAGTCTTGAGGGTTTCGATATGCTTAGTAGGTTCAAAAACCTCTTGAGTTGTGTTAAAGGCGTGTCTGTGGTTAGTGCCGTTGATGGGCATGTGGAGAAGCGGACATTCTGAGCCTTTAATCGGTCTCGCACAGTGATGGATGTGTGCTGCTCTTTGCCCAATGGCCTATAGCCTGAGCTTCTGTCTAAGCCTCTAAGCTACTGGAATGCGTGCAGCTTCTTGCTGTGGACATCAAGGGAGAGCAGCCATGCCGCTTTGTTTACGGCCTCTCATGGATGCCACACCAGCCTAATCAATTTCAAAGAGGATAAATATTTCAATGCATTGTTGGTCGTTGAATGGGCCATAAATTTACATGGGCAGCAAATATTAATGCGGCACATTTTTTTTTTTTCCCCCCCCAGTTGACTTGTCCAGAAGATAGAGTTGCATAGTATTTGTGATAAAATATTCTAAACTCATAACTCTCTTAGCATTTTTCAGTTTTCATTGGTATGCCACAGACATTTTCAGCAAAGCATGTTATTATTTTGTTTTTGATTTTTCTTTTATTTATTTGAAAACTGTCCATTTAAGCACATGATAATGTTCGATATTTAGAATAATCTCACATTAACATAGTAAAATTTGTTTTTAAACAACACCCTCTGCATACTGTAGTTGTGTGCTGTAGAGTTATCTACCAAGACAAATCAAGTTAGTGAAGGTAAACAAGAACAAGCAAGATAAAGCACCTCAAGTCGATGCCGTGTTATCAGCACTCGCTCTATCAGGGTCAATATTTCACTCCAGTAAATGCAGACAGAATTATATGGCAAACAAGTGGAGACATTTAGAATGGGAGTGTTTCAACAGGCCTGACCTACTTACAGCAGCCAGGGCTGAAACAGCTCCTCACCTGTGTCTGGCAGACGCAGGGACCCCTCATAAAAACAGCCCCTTGATATCCAAAACAGCTCACTGGACAGTATTATACTGTATTTTTATGCATTATATTATACAGTGCCATTCTGTATTTTTATTTATCTCATAAAGTAGTTGCTTTTACTGGACTGGACTACATATGGTCCACTTTCTTTGGCTTGTCCAAACTGCTACACAACTATTGAGTGGCTACTGTATATGACATTAAAACCCCTGTTTAATTTCAGCTAATGCTCACAATAGCAAGACAACCGATCTATGTACAGTATGTATGTAATGCAGCAGTTATCGAGTGGTCTTCGTTACCAGAGTTTGTAAAATGCCCTTTGTTAAATATCAACTCTTTGATACCTGATAAACAACATTAGACTATCCAAACAAAATGTTACCTTGTATTTTAGGTAGTATTTCTCATTGAACGACAGTGTGAAGTTGGTAACCTATTACCCACTCTGAAACCATTTGTTCCATGTGTGCAATGGAAAAGAGAAATGGAAAAATGGTAGCATACTGTAATTTCATTGCAAGAGATTCATATGTATATCTCATCATCACTGCCCATTGTAAATGTAGTCTTCGTTTTCAGCAGAACACTTTGGCATAGGAAGGCCCACAAAAATGTCATCCCAATCTTTATACTGCAGCATGAATACACGTGAGATGGTAATTGTTAAATTTGCTCATGAGCATCATGGGGTTGAGAGCAGAGAGACTCTGAGATGAATTTTCCAGCAGCAGCAAATAGATTTAATTAATCATGCACAATAAATGCATAAACTATGCCCAAACGATGCTGTTGAAAGGTCTTTAAGGAACAACTGCAACTGGAAAATGAAGACTGAACTTTAGCTTAGTAGTAAGTGGAATATTGCTGCATTTCACATTAAAAAAAATCCAAACGTCTTCAAAGTTACAATTGTGAAGATCGCCGTTTCATTTTCTTTGCTGGCACCTTTGGCAATAAGTGGTAAATTTAAGTTTTTGGATCTCACTTCCCAGAGTTTCGTCTGTGGCATAGACTGTATGATAAAGATGGCCCATATGACAGCTCCCTAAAAGTGAAGCCACAAAATTTAATTTCCCCCTGCTGGCTGGCTGCAAAATAGTTCATAAACCCGTCCCCCTCATTTTAGTGAATGGGACATAAAAGAAATTAGATTACATTGAATAATTTTTTTTCCCAAAGATGGTTTCTATCATTAAGGTAGTCATAATTCTGATGTATGTCCAAGTGTTGGTTATTCTGATACATTTGCTTTCAATTAGTTATTTGATGCTAAAAAAAGTAGTGTGACGTCATGATTGATAGCTGCTGACACCAATCTGCCCACTCTGGTGAACCAGCCACTACTGGGTGATGGAAAAAGTGCCACTTACTTTGCGCCACTTATGATTTTTTCCTGGGAATATCGCCACAGACACCTAGTTGGTAATATGCAGATATAAGGGCTTTCACTTGGGTCATATAGGCTCAAGTCACCATTGTGTTACCTCATTCGGTAAAAAAATAGTGACTTAACAGACATTTATTTAAATGAAAATCTTCAAGATTATTACCTTAAAAGATTCAAGCCCTGGCATTGCTTACAGAGCACTTATGCTCACCCTTTTATCAGCTATATTTATTGTAGTACAAATATTTATTATAGCATAAACAAGTGTGTTCCAAGCAGCAGCAGCAGCAGTGACCTGTGGTAGAGCTCTTGCTTGTCGCGCCAGCAAATGCCAGGATATATTATGTAGCTCAGTTAAGAAGAAAGTCTATCTATGGGGGGCCAGATCAGTTGCAGATGCAAGTGGTGAATGTCAACACCAAAATCCTGTCAGCTCTTAACCACTGAATTTGTAGACTATCTGGACAGCTTATCATAAACTGCATACACTCATGAATCATGTCACGGTCAATGGGCTGAACTTTTAAAATGCTACAGATGTAGATGAAGACAAGGATTGCAGATGTTTTTTTGATCTTTCTAGTAATTTATTAATGTATTGCCAACTCAGTATTGGTGTCTGGAAGGTGTAATTAATGATAAAACCTTGGATACTCTTTAAAGATGTAGGCGTTCCTTTTCCTCAGCAAAGGGTGCAACAATGGTGAAACAGACTGGAGAAAAGAAATAGGCCATTTTAGCAGGATCAACAGGGCAGGCTGCTTCCTAAAAGTGGATCATCTTACACTGGATTGTTGAAAACTGAAAGGAGTGCAAAGAGAGAGGTTTTTCTGCCAGTTTCATCTGAATCCCTCAGTGTTTACTATGTTTGAGGGTTTATTAATGACAACACATGAATAGTTTTAATCCAAGTTTATGCCCTGTCTGATGTGTTTTGACAGGGAGATTTGGCTCCACTGCCAGGAATAAAAGGGCACGCAGCCAAAAGAGGCAAATGACTCTCACACAGTAGTAAAGATCTCATTGAACCTAGTATTTGTCTGGTGAGATTAGTCACTCTCAGGTGATTCCTATTCCAATTTCAATACAAGCACCAATAAATACATTGTAGTTTGATGAGGTGACTAGAAATGCTTATTATCACCGTCAGAAAGGAAAAAGGTGCCTTTGCCCTTTCATTTGCTTCTCTGTCGTCCTCTCCCCCCTCTGAGTATTAATGCACTTTTCTGTCTGTCGCTCAGCCCCCGCTGCTCTTCTTTCACCCATTTCGGCCTTGATAGTGATAGCAGGCCCGACGACAGACCCTGCTCCGCTACTTTACATTTCATCAGCAAGCTGCTTCTGCTGGCTCCACATCTGTTATGGAAATTTGCACAGAGGGGAAATGGAATGAAATGGAATATCATTTCAAATATTTTCACTTCTGAAACCGGGTTGATTTAGGCACTTGTAAAGGTTTCAAAGACAGAGGTGATGAAATATGCTCATCCACTTTCACAGCCATATATTACCCTAATCTATCAATACATTCTTAGCGCCTGATAGCTTCAAAATTGGGATGTTTTAAGAAGTCAGCGCTTGTGATAAAATTCACAACCTCTGACCGTGTGTCACAAGCCTCAGAGGAGAAGCAAGCTTGATGAATTTAACTCCCCTGAACCTTAAGTTCAAAATGTCCCCTATCTCTGTTCAATAGTTTAATAAGATTTTAATTAGGCAATTAAAAGTCTTTGGAATAGCATATGGTCATAATTACTGCTGTATGGTTCACTCAGGGATGAATGAGCCATTAATTACTCTTAGCTGGGTCTGGGGATTGGACTTAAAATGGGTCGAGCTGGAAAGAGAGGGTATTTCTTCAGACTTCACAGTCACCTAATCAGAACTACAGACCTCTGAGTTTCCATTAACTGGGGAACTGGGTTGGGTTGCACCAGCTCCTCTTGAATCTGTTTCTGCTAAGTTTGTGTGCAAAGTCCCTCCTAAGTTGTTCATAGCTACAAGCTACTTTTAAACAAGAAATTTACGAAATCCAGTTGCACCATTAAAACTAAGATACGTGATTAAGACTGTAGTAACTTGTAAATTGGTTGCTAGGAAATGTTTGTAGCACATCAAATCAAAAGCAATTGACTATGTAAACAGGAGGTCACGGTTTTACAGGTGCAAATTATAGATTAAAGTCCCCCTCTGCTCAGAAATATGTTTTCTCATGTTTATGTCCCCTTAATTGTCTGACCTTGACTATACGGACTTGTATCTGTGCAGAGTGTGTCCCTAGAGAGGTGTTTTCACATTCCTCTACTGAAGGGGGTGATTTCTGCACACTTCCCTAAAATCTGAAATTTACATGTACACTGGGCAAGTCAGATTAGGCACGTTACAAATAGGGAAGCTAATTGCTGAATGAAAATAAGATTGTCACTGTTATACGGGGAAACAGATATCGACACAACACCAGCAAAGGAACCTGAAACCTCCAGCGCGGAGTGGATTTGTCAGCGCAGAGTTAGCATTAGCATAGTGAAACTTTTGACAGCAAATATGGTAAAGTGAAGTGTACAGTTTTGGATGTAAGTAATGATGTGGACCCTCGGGCTTCTTTCCACTATCTACCAAAACCCCATCGTAACAGATAGTGTATGTTTTACACACATTAACACTGTATCAGCCACTGCCAGCTCGCCAATAAGCTAACAAGCTAACAAAGAACATAAATAAAAGATGCTAACTGCACTAACCATTCTGATTCATCTGCTAGTTGCCGATTTTGCCTAACAGACTCCTCATCTGAGCCTGGGTCTGACTGAGGCGCAAACATGTATGACTGAATCTCTCCAAAGTTTCCTCTAAAGCTAATGCTAACCATTTTGATACACACTGGTCGACATAGCGTGAGCAGCGCTAAAGAGAGGAGAAAGCAGACCCTACCGCAAGCAGCGGTGGCAGTTGAGTGGAGGCCAGCTCCACAATTCCTCAATGAGGGAGAAAGAGTAGATCTGCTTCCAGCCCCTTATCAGAGTATTTTTAACTATTATGTGGAAAAACCAGCCAACTGTCCGTCAATTTTTAACTGCTCTTCTGAAGCCGGGTCGCGGGGGGCGGCAGGCTGAGCAAAGTATTCCGGACGTCCCTCTCCCCAGCAACGCTTTCCAGCTCCTCCTGGGGGACCCAAGGCGTTCTCAGGCCCTCCAGCATGTTCTTGGTCTGCCCTGGGGCCTCCTACCAGGTGGATGTGCTGGACGTGCCCAGAACAACTCTAAAAGGAAACGCCCAGGAGGCACCCTGATCAAATGCCTGAACCACCTCAGTTGACCCCTTTCGACACGAAGGAGCAGCGGCCCTACGCCGAGCTCTCTCCGGATGTCCTAGCTCCTTACCCTATCTCTAAGGTCAAGCACACCCACCCTCCTGAGGAAACCTCATTTCGACTGCTCGCACTCGCGACCTCATTCTTTTGATCACTACTGGGGAAAAACCATGCGAAACAAAATATTATTACAAAACAAGTCTGGGGGACTTAAAACTTTGTAAGTTTTGGTATTAGTTTGTTGTATTTTATTCTACATACATGGAGAAATCTGTGTTTCAGAGTTAGAAATATTGATGCAGTTTTAGGGTGAGTGGGAAATATCTGATTGTGATTAACTATGATTTGGTCATTTTGTGAAACACTATTGGCATGACATTTTGAAATGTTCTGTCTTAACTTTGGTAAAATTGAACATGAAATCTTCCCAGTTACAATATAACAGTATTTCGTTTGGCACTTTAGCACTTTGTCCCGATACTGTGACAATCATTGTGCAACGTCTTACTCATAGATGGGTATCTTTAGATCTGGATGAGTAGTCACAAACTTACCTGAGAGGCAGTAGGACCGGCACAGAACTGTGTCAACACTGTTCCCACTCACCACTCGCCTGGTGAATCAGCCACTCCGTCCATATGTGCAGGCGTGCTCCTCCATTAAGGCCTCTCCTGACAGATGATGTCTTGCACATCTCACATCTGCTCCTTCACACATCTGAGAGCCCTACAGCAGCGTGAAGGTGTCAAGGGGGCAGGAGGGGGAGGTGCTGATCATGGGTTGAAGGCCACATCTGGGAGCATGTGACCTGGGTTGTCTTAGGGGTGTGACGTAGGTGGCCAGCGTGTGTGTATGTACAGGTGGCTTCCTAAGATGACAGGCATGCCAAAAGGTCGTATTTATCAGTCAACACTTTTCCAGTCAACAGGCTGTGTGTGGAATCCAGAGAGCTTTGACCCCTCCTACTCTACTCAGATGGCAAATGCTAATGTTGGTGCCACCTGTTTCAGCAGTATACACACTGCTGCTATTTATAATACCCACAGAGTATGTAGTGCTGTCACTGGACAGTCTTTGTCATTCACTGATATATATAGTGATAGTTTTATGGTATACCAGGAGCTGCATTACAGGAAGTGACTGATAAAGCATGCTGGGAATTCCTACGCTTGGTTAAATATAAAACGTATTTCCTCTTTGTACACACACTGTATTGTGCAGAATTTTTACAGAGCAGGAAATAAAGTATCCATGGTTTTATTTTAGTATACAAAGTGCTCATAACTTTTCGATAAAGTTTTTTGTAGTAAATTTCACTTTGCATTACAAGCTGAACTTACTCTGTAAGCTCTCAGTTTCATTTTGACAGCATTGCCTATTTATGGGAACTTTATTCTTATTACAAACACATGTGTAAATGATTCACATCTTTTTGTTGTGTGGAACTCACTCCCTATTCCCGGCAGAGCCTCTTCATTTAATAGTCTCTTCCCCTCCTCAGCTTATTATTTTCAATTCATGGACTGTCAAAACTATTGCCATTATTTGTATGGACGATGGGCTAGTGAGCAAATGTCTATGTCCCATCAGTCAAAAGTGACAACTTTTGTACCACTTATTTCCCACCCAGCAGCATAAGATTCAGTTTCCACTGGGGTTATCCCCCTCACTTTTCAGATTTCTAATTTATCACCCCCATGTACACTTACTGTCCAGGTGAGGGAAACTCAGATAGGACTCTGAAAGGTTGATACATTCTTCAATGATTACGCTGCACTTGCAGCAACATGAGCTTTATGAGCAGTGATGAGTGCTTCTTGAACTCCCCTGCGTCAGGTTTCGCCTGTGCAGTCACATGCTGGCTGCCCTAATCCTCAGATTGATGGAGGTTGTTGGGGTTGGTCACAGCCTAACAGAAAACTGTGGGGACTCAAACAACTACTCACCCTCCACTGCATGTTTTGGCAAATAAATATACATATACAGTATATGTGACATATCAAGCCAAGGACGTGTGTTCCTAAGACAAGAATTGATTTTAAGAGACTAAAAAACTATATAATTATTTGAGATGATAAGCAGCAATTACTCAGTCCTCGTCAGTTCTCTGTCAACGTGGGAACAGATGACTTTACAGCAATGCAGTTGCAAAGACAACTGAGTCGCTTTCTGTATTCAGAGTCTAGCAACTACCAGTTTCCATTGTTACTTCGGTGGTTCCACCATCCAGAGCACCTGCAAAGAATTGACATCGATACTGGTGACTGAGGATAGCTATTGATAACTACTGGGGAACTTGAAAACGCTATCCTCTTCCTGTTTTGTTTGCTCAATTGTTGATGCACTTCCTTTGAACTGTAAATCAAACCTTAATTTTCCCGGTAGATTGTAAGTGATGGCAGAATTGCATAGTAATAATGAGGCGTATAGAGAACTAAGCTAAAGGCGTTGGTGTCACATTACACGATGCAATCTGCATTTACTTCACAATGATAAATTCAAGCAAAAAACTTGTCTATTTCCACTTTAATGAAAGTAATTGAGTGGACTAAAAATAAAGAAATGTAGGCTACATGTCTATGCTTTTATTAGTCTCATGAAATGTACAGATTTTCATTATTTTGGGTTGTTTGCTGGGTTCATACAAATTTATATAGAAAAATAGCATTCACTGAGTTTGTTTGAAGAAAGCCAGACTTCATTGTGTCCTCCCTCTAATAAAACCAAACCCATGTCTTTGATTAGACCCTCACTGTTTTATAATCTATGGCAAAAGTTTGACACATGCAATGATTATGTCGAACCCATCTGATAACGGAGATACACTGCTGGAGGGGATATAGAAAGAAACTCTGGGAAGATTTAAGAGGAGATCATAGACAGAGAGATGGGAGAGTATCATCCATAGCCAGAGCACACTATCACGTCTGTGTAGGGAGTGAAAGGGATGATTCAGTTTATGCATCATGCAGGAGAGAGCAGCGAAGTGCAGAGTTGCATATAGATTTCCGTGCTGTCAGAGGGGCCCTTGTTCTCTCACTCACGCTGAGTCGAGCTCTCTCTACGTACCTCACTCGGATTCAGCTTGATGCATGCGGGCCTCTTTTTTCCGACTGTCACACAAACCCAGAATTAATGGTAGCTTCACAAGTGGCGTCTCACTTTGAATTGTTTCACACAAAGGACACTAATGATGCTTACGGCCACCCTCCTTGTCCAATTACATGTTACAGTCCGCCAGCATCACGTCGGCTGCACGCCGTCCAAAAAACTTCAGATGCTGACCTAGCCTGGAGTTTTAAAAGCAGAAGCTCATAAACTTGTCTGCTTTTGTCATCATGATCATTGAGAGTCACAGTCCAGCTGCTGTAGGTTTGAATTCTTCAGTGTCCAGACATCCTTGATTATATTTCCTTTTGTTGCCTTTACAAATCTGGACTGTGGTTATGCTAAGAGGACTGATGGCTTTTGATCTATTAGCCCTCCTGTGGACTTCAAAGGAAACAGATAAAATGGACTATTGCAAACAACTTAACTCAGAAGAATAAGACTTAATTTGTCCTTTGCTTTGCTGAGTGTTATTCCTCCATTTGGAGACTAAATTGACAGAATAGAGTACGTCTGTCTCTGTTTCTCATATTCAAGTATTGTGTCTCCGCTGCTGTAGAAATAACCCACTTTGTGTCTTGTTGTCTGGCCTTTATCATGGCCTTCCTGCTCCTTCAAATGTCATCTTCCCTGCTCAGATTTGGAGATGTCTGTGTTCGCAACAAGCGTCAGACTGCTTATTGACTAAGAGTCAGGAGCCCCTTGATAGGAACCAGGAATAGCTTCACTCACTACCTTCTGCTATTGATTGCCATACCTCACATGAAACTGAATCTCCTGTTGGCTGCATTTAATGAGGAGCTCCCTTTGGCGACTGTATTGGAGCGTTTGCAGTTGTAACTGGGATGTCTGTATTGAATTCCCCTTCACGTCTCACTACGTTCAGTTAATCAGCATTATTGGTGTAATAGTTGTCTTGTGGCTTTGTTCTGATGTTTTCTTAAGTACTGTTGAAGACGTTGTGGATAAAGGAGTCAGCCACCGTCTACTCTTACATGGTAAAACAACCCCCAAAAGTGGAATTGTAGTGGAATATTGATTTGAGGAAAACTGAACAGCAGGCCTATGCAAATATTTAACCAATTTTCTTTGGCTTTAGAGGCCTCCTCACAGCTGTGAGCGGGTAAAAACTAAAGCCCTCTGTGACCTGTGGGAATCAAAACATTTTACAGTATCAGTTGTTATAATGTATAAACACCATCTCACCACTCAGTAATTAAACTAAAGTTCGACCAGCGAAAACTGTGGGACAGAAACTCCTGTAATTCCTGTAACATAAGCTGTTATTGTCACACCTTTTTATTGTTTTTAAGCTTCAGCAAAGATTTACGATATTTCAGCTTTCTTTTCTTTCCCGTGCAGAGCACAATAGAGTAGGTACGTGCAGTCCAGATACGGAGATCAGGGAGTGTAAGGTTGTTTTGTCAGTGGCTGACGCTATCAAATTAACCTGACCTGAGCATTGTGCTCCAGCACGTCTTGCAGCAAAGCTTATTCATGTAGTATTTTGTTAATCATCACCACAGGGATATCTGTTGCTCATTCTGCTGAACAGAAACTAAAAGCAATACCAAACAGCCTCAGATCTGTCGTGTGGAGTGGTCAGAGGTTGGTTCGAGGGCCGCAGATGAAGAAAGTAGACGTTGATTTTGGCTTGTGGACAGATTTTTTAGTTTTAATAAAGGAATACTTCACCCTGCAAAGGACCAGTTGTATATCAGTTACTCACCCCGTGTTACTTTAAATTCATGAAGAAAACTGTCTTTTCTTGCATGCCTCTACAGTGAACAAAGAATCCAAAAATCGAGACATTTCCCACAACTCGTGCAGTGTAGTCCAAGTCTCGTTTATCCAGTCGTATGCTCAGTACTTCCCAAACAGACAGCTCTTTCCAACGGGGAACTGAACTACTGTAAAGATTAGACTTATCTATGCTCTCTTTAAAGCCAGACTCCATCGACAAAACAGTAATTTTCTCGTTGAACACAGGAGCTGCTGGTCTACCACTGCCTTGATCAATAGATGATTTGTGTGATTGTGTGACTTTGCTGAATCCCAACTAACCCTTCAAAATGCCAAAGTCACACAATAACACAAACAAACTGATCTAGGCAGTGGTAGACCAGCAGCTCCTGTATTCTATTCAGCAAAATTATTGTAAAATTACTGTTTTCTTAATGGAGTCTGGCTTTGATAAGAGCATAGTTAAGTTTTATTTTTAGTTCAGTTCCTCGTTGAAAAGAGCTGTCTGTTTGGGAAGTACTGAGCAAACGACTGAATACCTGAGACTTGGATTGTTGTGCGCGAGTTATGTGAGTTTGTAAAGGGATATTTTCTTCATGAATTCAATGTAACACAGGGTGAGTAATTGATATACAGAAGGTCACTGGGGGGTCAAGTATTCCTTCAAGATAAGGAGTCTCTCAGCACCAATAACATGGAAAGACTTTTTTTTTAACATAGTGCCCCTGTTTCCACTGCTGCTGTTATTTTACAAAGATGGTGCTTAAATTGTTCTCATTATAAGGAGGTAGAGTTGCCACTAACACTAATTTTCATTATCAGTCTGTCAGTTTTTTCTGTTAATTCATTAATTGTATAGTCAATGGAATGTTACAAAATAGTGGCATATGTGATTGCAATATGACAAAGAAAAGCAGCACAATAAAAATGTCTATTACCAAAATAGTTGAAGATTCATGTTTGACTCATCAATAATCCACTTATCTTCCAGATCAGTAAAGACCCCACATGCTTGGTTAAACAAAGTACTTATCTGAATGTTCTTGCTTTATCTTCACAGATCTCAGTGGAGACCCTGTGGTGCCGCGTATGCATGGAGGCTGATCGGTGGAGACTTTCTGTCTTGTTCTGAGGTCACAGATCGTCATTCCAAACCAGTATCATCTTCTGCAGGCCCAGAGGAGCGCCCCGACTTCACCACAGTGCATAGGCCTTCCATTCAAGGAGCCTGGAGCTGCAGGAAGAGAGAGCGAGAGCAAGAGGGAGAGAAAATAAACACGGCTTAAAAAAGACGCGCTTCATGAATTCCCCAAAAACCTGAAAGGCAAATACTGCAAGTTGGCTGGCAGTCCTGAGGAGGCATGAGGACAATGAGTATGGCTTGGCTCTGTCTCCCAGCCTACACAGTGCTCCTTGTTGGTTGCTTTCATACAGCTGTCACGGAAAGCGATGTCACTCCACGCCTCACCTTCTCCTACAGTAAGTTTTATTAACTTCTTGACTATAAAATTACCGAGACATTGCAGTAACATATGGGCAGTTTCTTCCAGTGTTGAGTCCCAAGCTTTTCTGGCATCATGTGTTTACATCACTCAATCACTTGGGAGCATGGTAGTAGACTCAACGGGCTATTATTTATCAGTGAAGGAAGGATGATGTGAGCTTTGGGGGTGCCCGGGGCTCCAGTTGGAGCTTTGTGAGATCCTTTTGCATGAACAGCAGCACTTGGCAAACTTGCTTTCTCTTGCTCTGTGTAGTAAAGCCTCTACGAATCACATCTTGCCAAAGGTAAAACTTTACTCAGCTGCATAATCCTGGAAACTTGTGTATCTCGAACAGTCAACAGAAACAGCGGCTGTTTACTGTTAAACGATTCACTATTTTCTGGATTATTACAAAGTAAACATGCATTTCCTACCATCCCATCCTGCCTACAGGACTGATTATGTAATCCCCAGCGGTGTCCCTGTTCATTTACTCTGTACAGTGAAAAGAATCAATACACTTCATATGTGTCCATTGTAAGAGCTAAAAGGATTTAGATGGGTGAATCGGTGTTTGTCTACACCATAATGATTTAAAATCCGTGTAAATCCGCACTGTGAATGGCAGCTCCATCAGGGTGGCTCTGTTGAGTACCTACAGGTCACACATAATTACAAAATGAACAGGCCTATTGTGCTGCGACTTACTGAGGGCAGTCTGACATAGTCTCATAAGCACTGAGAGTTATTGCTCTTATATAATCTGTATTTTTTTGTGTGTGTTTGCTTGCAGAATGTCATACCATCCAGCCAGCTTAGGAACATAAAAATATGCTTGTCATATATTTCACCCTTAAAATATGTTGGGGATATTGTTAAGTTAGGTTTTTGTGCAGCATGATTTCCTGTGCTCTCTCCGTGGATGGTGCCATGGCCACTCGTGCCAAGTAGTGATTTTTATCATCACTGATGTAATTATTGAAATGATGTACCAGTGCACTTGAGATGACAAGTTGGATTTAAACATGTATTGTGTCTTAGTACCTCAATAGAGAATTAAACAAAATGATGGATTATGAGATCAGTGCAGGCTTTCAATGATTGAACTGCGTTTAGTGACTCACGTTCAGGCATCATTAGAGTCTTAATGTCAGGGAAGATTGTGTTGATAGATCTCTCTCTAATCTGTTATAGACATGGATAACATTTCCAGTATGGGGCTAATTTTGAGCCAGGCAAACTTTCAAATAGGTCATCCATCTTGCCTGTCTGAGCCTGTACCTTCCCTCATGTAGGACCTCTATACCAACAGGTAATCTCTCTCACCTGCCAGCCTCAACAAAGCCCGCAGCTCGGGCCCTGGCAGAACGATTCACAACAACACACCATCAATCAGTCACTGAAAAGAAGCTTCACGTTCACGCTTCCCCCTGTTTTGATGGAAAGATTTGCTTTCAGGGCATGTGGTGAATGTTAAACACAACCATAAAACATGCAAAACCCACATGTCAGAAGACTGGACTGTGGGGTAGAGCTTTTCTGTTGGCACTTTTGGGGGCACCAAGTCAACCTTGCTTGCATTTCCATTGCCAGTTTAAATGCACAGAGTTGTTCCGTCCTGTGCCAAAGATGGACTCTCCAGAGTCGGGCCAGCAGTGCACCTGACAGCCTCCAAGCGGGTTATGGTGATGTCAGTTGGGCTTCGTTATCATTATTAAGCATCAACATTCAGTGACCATTCACTGACGATCTTGTCAGCTCCTTTGACATGTGCATTGTAATTTTAATTTCAAAATGAAGACAGATTCAGCGACTGCATGGCGTATGTCTCGTCTCAAATGTTTTCAGAAACACGTTTTGGTGAACTGTTTCTAATATAATAAAGTTTCCAAACAAGCCGCCATGTTGGTACAGTTTGAAGTCTGGGAGCAGACAGCCCACATCCCCAATGGCATGCCCATCAAGCCTCTAATGCTGTAAAGCAGCGCGATCCCTTGTGTCCAAAAAACAACCCTGGTGGACACCTACCATTAGAGAAAGAAAGTGGTGGAGCATTGTCTGGATGCGCTTTGGCAGCACTACACCGATGCTTCCGAGACATTTTAAGCTAGCTGGAGGATATGGTCATCCAGCATATGTTAGTGTTGTGCCAAGAGAAAATTAAAAAACTCCCAACAACAGTACAAGAAAGTCAATAACATCAGCAGGGCTTACAGGGAAATGTTACGTTGGTTCACAAGCACGGTCGTCAATTTAAGACACCCTCAAGTGGGTAGCCCTGTTGTATGGAGATGCAAATATGTGCTGTACTGGGCTGACGCGAAGAGTCGAAACGAGCCACACCAAGCCAACGTGAATGGAAAAGCCCTTTAGATGTGCTATGGATTCAGCGCAGCTTAGGTTAAGCAAGGAAAGAGCTAACCTGACTTATCCTAAGTCATTAACTTGTTTCTAATAGCATTTATGTTGCTGTAATGTTAACCACATTGATGAGCTGACCTTTCTGTGAGGGCTCATTAATGAAATAGAACAGCTTTGGCATAGGAGGTGGTTACGATCCACTATAAAACTTAATGGAGTCATTTTTTTGGGTCCTTTTGACTTGTCTTAGTTAAGGGCTCATAGTGACTTTAAAGTTACTGGCTTGCTTGTGCAGTAAGGATATCTAAAATGACTGAACTCCCTGAAGACTTTAGCTTCATGTTTTAAAGATCAGTTTTTAGGCTTTAGATTGTGATGTGAGTCAGAAAAACATGCTTCATCCTGCTGATGAAGGTTAGCTGGGCCTGGTGGTAGAAGTTGTCTCGCTGTTTTAATGTCGGTTCTGCTACACTGACATTTTCCAGCCTCCCGCAGAAGGGCTTTGTCACATTGTGTTTACAGTATCAAAGCAGAATGCAGAGCTGCGGGCCTCAGGGACCTGAACTTTATACAGCAGAAACTGCCTGGTCTCGTCATGGTTTCTGGTCCTCTCTGTCCTATCTGGGTGCCAGTTAGCTTGACGGTTTGCATGCCTTAACCTCTGTAGTGTAAGCGGCCAAGAGCTGCTTGGCTGCTTCTCGTCCCGCAGCACTTTTGTCGACGGACTTCGCCTCTTCTTCTCTCTTGCTCTGTCTGTCCCCTGGTCCCCGCCTCTGCCTTAATGAAGAGGGTAATCTGCCATGAATAATGAATGGGGATTTGTATGTGTTATGGTGTGAACACTTGTCTGGTTCTCATTATGCGCCTATCAGGACGGATCATGGGTTCAGGGAGTAGAGCCTGCATCTGCTTTTCTCTCCGCTTTTGTTCCAGGCTTTAATGCAGACCATGCTGAATGGCTTAGTGTGTTGGAACACTATTTAAAGGCACACCTTTAAGCCGTTTATGCCGCCCGTCTTTGCCTGTTGATCTGTTCAGCCCTCTGTTAGATATCATGCGTGTGGACGGTCCTGCTTTAATTTTATTTAGGGGCCATGCCCACTGCCACACTGGGAGCAAAGCATTTTTAATTATTCAGAAGCTGTCATGTCTAGACCAGTCGAGTCAACCACTCTCAAGTAATTCAAAATGACAGCAGTGTCAAGTGAGATAACAGCTTTTCAATACTGTGTTGGTGCCACATAGCTGAACAGCAGCTCTTAATGGTATGAATGCTTAAACACACTCCTTCCACACACTGGATCACTTCAAGACCCGTCAAAGTGAAAAGTCATAGTAACTGTCACAAGGATTATTTTTATTTAATAGCATTTGATTTTCTTTAATTTAGTAAAAATTAATATACAGAACAAGCTTAGATTATGCATTTATAAGGGTATAGAGGGAAAAGATGAACAGGGACACTGGCTGTATGGTCACTTTTCATGTCAACACCTTGCAAAGCAGATGAAAGATTTTTTTGCCACTGCATCAATCCCTCATTTTTCGCCTCGTTTATCAATGCCATCACAATTATTATGCTTTAAAAAGAACTTTGGACACTTTACAACCGTGACATTTTGCAATAGCACGTACCAATATAATCTACCAATGGGATAGCTAAATTGAGCTAGACAACGAGGTCATGCATGTGAGATCGAAGACAAGACTACACCATAGTTATTATGCACACGTTGCCGCCAATAGTGTACAAGTTACTTTAAGTTGTAATAGATTGCCCTCAGTGTTCTGATCTGTAAAAATGATGGACTGCCTTCGGATTTTTTTCTGCCATCGTTAAAGAAATTCAGGCAATGACGGAAAGTATTTGGTTAACGCAGCCTCTTAAACTAAAGGCCCTTGCGCACCAAGCCTACAGTGGGCTGTCGGTGAGCATCTGTCGCCTTAGTCCGTGCCGTGTGTCTCGCACCGTTACCCATGTCAGACCCCTATGTTGTTGTTACTACTATGTGTATTTGGCACCAGCAACAGCTTAGCCTGTTGGGGAATGAAATCACTCTGATGGCAATTCAGCTCAGCGCACAAAAAGAGAAACAAAAGTGAGGAAAGTAAACAAACAGCTCAAGTCAAGAGGGAGTGAGACCAAAACAAACTTGTTTCATAAAGTAAGATTATTTTCTTTAGTCATTGAGCTCTTTAGCACAAACGGTTTGTGTTATTGTTCACTGGTGCACGGTAAATATGCCTTGTTCTTTCAACATTTTATTGTGTTGTCTAAGGATAGACCGATACATCGGCCGGCCGATATATCGGGCCAATATTTGAGTTTTTTATTTGTATCGGCATCGGCCGATACGCGCGTGGGTTCGCGGATTTATTTTTCTCTGGCATGATTTACAGACAGGCATCCACGGGCAGCTCTGTGTTGCCGGAAGACCCTGCAGCGCACATGCAGCGAATCCTACTGTGTACAGTAGTTGTTGTTTTATTTATGCTTCAGCTTAAATATTTGTTTATTTTATAAAGACATTACTGGAAGATTTAAGAGCACTGAACTCTTTTTTTTTATTTGAATGTATAATAATAATAATAATAATAATATTCTACCTGTTCTACCTCAACTTTCCATCTTGTTTTAGTATTTTTTACTGTTCAATATTTCAATGTTCAATGTTTCTTATTTTAAACTTGAGACCTGTAATATTTGTTATCATTGTGTCATTTTTTTGATGTAAATTGAGGGAGCAAAAGCAGTATCGGCCCCAAATATCGGCTCAAGAAAATCGGCAGTCCATAATCGGTCATCGGCTAAGGGTGATGGGAAAAAATCGGTATCGGCATCGGCCCTAAAAAATCCATATCGGTCTATCCCTAGTGTTGTCAATGTGCTATGTGGTTAACTAGCATCAAGACAGTCTTTCAGTCTTGGTATGTAGTAGGGGTGTGATACATCGATCCACATCGATACATCGATTCATTGATTAACGATCCAATTATATTGATGTAAAATGAAAACATCGATCCATATCGTCATCTTAAAGATACACATTTATTCTGAAATTCACATAGCACGTCTGTGTCACCATTTCTGGGCAAGCACGCCTCTGCTCAAACAATAAACAGAGCTCAGAAATAAAATGGTCAAATCATATTCTAGTTGTTTTTGTGAGTTGATGTAAATGATTGCGTTAGATGGGCATATGATATCGCGTCATATCGATTGCAGGCTCCTGAATCGAATCGAATCAAAATCGTATCGTGACAGACTTTGTGATATCGGTAAACATTGTATCATCATCCAAACAAATCGATAAAATATCGTACCGTGATGAAGCTGGTGATTTACACCCCTAGTATGTAGATAACTGGTCAGACAAAGCAAGCAATTTGAAGGTGTCACGTTGGGCTCTGGGGAGTTGTTTGGGGACATTTCTTCAGACCTTACAGTCAATAAAGTAAATAATTGGCTGACTGAAAAGTGTAGCAGTCCTTGATATGTTGATTACTGGCAAGCAGTTAATAAAAACAAACTTTTGCAAAAATTTGCACGTTTCACACATATCAGGGAGTAGAAAGGATCACTTTTCCTGATCATAACCAAGTGGCTTTTGTGCCTCAACCAGACACATACAATACTATCTTTGTGGCAGTTGGTATCAAAGTAACATTAGATGATTTATTTGCATTTGAACATACAGCAATAAACACAGCAGGTGGGGATTTTACAATGCTGTAATATGAATATACTCAATAATGCACTGTATGTGTGACGGCCCAGTCTCCATCTCAGTGATTGTTTTCAGTCCATCATAAAAAGACAGATCATTGATCCTGATATTGCAGATGTTTATGACACCCACCCCGTCCACTCCACCAGGGAGCGGGATATAAATCAAACTCAGCAGACCCTGTGAAAACACCTACTCTCATTGCATGTTGCATTTTCAAGGTGTTGCGAGGACACCCCGACTGCGTTTCTGCTCCTACTGTAAATACACAGCATGGTGTCGGGTCAGTCAGGTCAGAGTGCTGCTGTACAGTTAGAAACATGTCATGACCTCATGTAGAGTCTCTTTGTTCTTGATGCTTCAGGGTCATGGTGAGTTCCTGATAAACCAGCAGCTGGTTTACATTATTGTGGTTAATCCAGGGTCAGCTTGTGTTGCTCCCTGACCAACAGATTGCCCTGTCAACCTTTTTCATGGGAAAAGGCTCCTTTTAGAGCTCAAGTACAGGCTCTGTTACAAACTACAGGTTTAATAGTTTGGTAGGAAGGTGTTTTATTTAAATGTTAACACAGTAATTAGTTCCTACCCCAACTATAAATTGCTCCTCCAAAGCCTGTTATTGCTCGTCCCTGCTGTGTGAATACGTAATGCACATACTTTATCTCTGCACTTTACAATTTCCCCGGCATTTGCAGTATGTGTAGCATTTACAGTATGACTTTCCAGACTGTTTTCCTGAAGCTGTGTTCAAAATTGCCACCAATCTCAGCATCAGCATGGTGCATCGGAGACAATATCCTGCTAACAAGATGCAGCCCCACAAGTTAGCAATACAAACAGCAGGCTCACAGCTTGCCTAATGAATATACTGGTGAATTGACCCTCTTGGCCTGTTGTCTTAATGCCTTCCAGATGCTTCAGTCTCTGTCCTTCAGCTTCCCAGGTCTCCTCTCCCACACAATTACCCATTCAGCCGCAGCTCTTAATAGCTAGTTTAAAATTACTGGGGATAATTTAGTTACCGCTTCAGTGTGGCCTGTTTTCTGTCCTGATGTCATCAGACAATGCCGCAGTAGTGGGAGTTCTGGCGGTGCTCTGACACTGACCCAGTGGGACTCCGGTTGGCACTGCGGCTTCCTGTCGCAGCGGCCATTGCTTCTCTCGGCATAGGGTCGTAATCACTTCTTCTCAGAGCAATTGGATTTACGAGCCTTCATCTGTTCTATCCCAAGCAAAGTCCTTGAGCAAGTACAGTAAGCAGATGAAGACAAAGGAAAGGAGATTTGTCCCTGGTGTCTCTTTGCTCTGCCTGAGCAGCTTCTTCCTTACTTCCCTAAAGTATAATTTATGTCTTGTGTTTTTAATTTCTAGCTTATTCTAATGTTGAGGTATCCCAGCTCCCCTGTCGTTTAGTTTAGATATGTTGCATCACAGTTTGCCACCGCTGACATCAGGAATACATTTTGCCCGTCCTACTTGCTACTCTGCGTGTTTAAGATGAATAAGGATACCTCTCAGTATGCTGGTGCCACTGAATGTGGTAAGTTATTTCATTTTAATTAAAGAGGAATCAAATCCTACTATTAACATGTCAAGAAGTAAAACAGAACACTTAATCATTAAAGGGATAGTTCAGTTTTTTATGGGGACGTTGTATGGGGTACTTAACCATAGACAGAATAATACATACAGTAGATGTCAGTCGGCAAGTTTGGAGAAGCAGGCTGGAGTCCAGCATTGAAGCTAAGCTTTTGTGTAGTGAAAGCAACAAAACATATTATAACCACCTAAAAAAAGGTTGCATCTAAAAAAATCAGTATCAGTTTAAGTGTTTACTATATTGAGAGTATTTTTAACCGCTTTACCTTTCCATCAGACACCCCATCCTCTCGTCAAAGCCACCAGACTCCACTGAGAATAACAGTAATTTTACTTTGTTGAACACTAGAGCTTCTTGTCCACTGCTGCTTCGATCAATTAGTTTGTTTCTATTATTTGTGTGACTTTTGTGAATCCGAACTAACCCTTTTAAACGCAAAAGTGACACATTAACGCAAACAAAATAACAGAACGAGACAGCAGTAGACAAGCAGCCCCTGTGTTTAGCAATGTTAGATGACTATTTTTCTCAATGAAGTCTGGCTTTGAAGAGAGCAATAAAATTGGGTTCATTTTCCCGTTGGAAATCACTATCTGACATTAAGGTAAAGCAGTGAAAACATTCTCAATATAGCGCACATTTAAACTGATTTAGGTGACTTTAGGTGGTTAAAATCCATTGTAGTACATTGCTTAGCTTGACTCCAGCCTGCTTCTCCAAACTGGAGGCGTGCTAACTGACCTCTACTGTATGTACATAAAGTCGCAAATCTAGCAGCCAGTTGTATATTTTACCAGCATTTGGCTGGCAGCTGGTGCTAATTTCAACCCTGCTCAGACATTAAGAAATGTTTGGGAAACAAGAAAATTAAATCAAATAAATAATGAATGCCTGTCTTCATCTAGATACAAGTCAGTATTTGTTAATCAGAGACAATGCTAAATTAAATTTATTTATAGGCCTATACATTAGAATGATGCCAGCAAACAACACCGACTCAAGACAAGTTATACCAAGGTTTCTGTTTTGAGTTGTATTTTTTTTTCTACATTCCAATTACATTTTAATCTGTATGCAGATGATTAATTTCTGCTATACTACTGGTGTGATGTTGTGTTAAAGTCATTTCTGTTTTCCTATATTTAATGGTTTAATGAAATCATTAAAATGTTAGATGTTGTTGAGGTACTATGTATGCATCAGTTTATGTTCTGGCATCAGTCTATGTTTTCGTTAGAGTATTGCTTGCCATTCTCATTCCTTTAAAGATGAGAATGTAGGCCGTGTTTATGTTCAGAAGGCTGGAAATGGGACATCTGAAGTCGCTTAAAGATGATCCATCATGAGTCTATTGCTTGCTCTTGATCTCACTAAAGAGATGCAGCCATTTTTTTCCGGGTCATCTACTACTGAACTACAAGTAGCACTAATCTTTATGAAATTACAAAGTAGTTAGACCTCATCTTGGCACAGCAGTTCGTTGTTTTTAATGTTGACTGTTATTGTTTGTCAGTCTCTTGTTTGCAAGGACAAGTTTACTAATGAACAGATTTTTCTTCAGTTGCATGGAGACTTTGTTTCAGGGTAATTTGCCACACATATACAGAATATTTGTTTGAGACACTGTTTTCTTGTAGTTTTGCAGAAAGTAAATCAGAGCGTGTGCTTTAAATGAGGTATGCAGTCGTCTGATCTCGTCTGAACATACAGCTGTAGGAGCTGATAAAGGCGGCCCCCTCATGAGGGAGGGCACTGATTGAATCAGCCTGTTATAGTTGCCCTACAAAAGAAGGCACTTAGATCTCTGTCACCAAAGGACAAATTACTCCACAGCCCCCCTTTGGAGGGGATGTTCCACACTTTTAATTATCCCTCTACTTTTTTTGGACACAGAGCCATCAGGAAATCAGCTGTAAAAATGTAGAAGGATTCCTTTAAGCTCAATATAATTAATTTCCCCCCTAAATAGATTAGCAAGGCAGCCTAGGCGAGTATTTCAGTCCATTTAGCAGTGTCATTTGCAGAAATTACTTTTAATTACATAATAATGGCAATGATCTCATATTGCTTACAGCTCCCAGAGGTTGAACATTGAGTGTGCTGTTTGTGCACTGCTACAAAGGGTCACAGAAGTGCTCTTGAGCGGACAAAAGCTGCTCTCTGTCTGGATCAGAGGTCTGGTAATGGTGATACACTGAGGTGTGAAGTCTTGCAGCATTGCCAGCGTGTTCCCTCTTTGTGAAGTCGAACAGAGGGTCGCATACCTGTTTAACCTGTGACCTGTGTTTCCATCATCAGTCAAACGGAGAGCAAAGTAGAGAGATGTTTGGATGTGTCTTGTCTGTGCTCAGGTTACTGTTGAGTACAGAAGGTCATCCATTCTTTAACAGTTTCCAGTACAGACATCCCTCTTTTCAGCCCACTCACTGTTCACATGCACAGTCCTCTTGTCTGTAGCTTTTGCGCATGGATTGCGCATCACTGTGAGCAGGCAGTGTCAACATTCAGTCTACTTTCTGCACCAATCATGAGTCTCAGTATGCCCGTCTGTCAGCTCAACACGGCCTCTGCATCGGGCCTGAACTGAAGAATAAGACTTCACTTACTGCTGCAGTTTTCTGGCCTCTATTTCAGATTTGTTTATTTACTTAGTATACCATCCCATGTGTCCATGAGAATGTAAGAATTGACTATCGTAGTTATTTTTCTCTTACTTGCAACTATAACTTTGCAGTGCTATGATGTACAGTGATATGTTTAATGACGCCGTTCGAGTCCCTGTAATAATTTGACAGTCAAATCACGCAGATGCAATTCTATTACTGCCATTTCTTATAATGCATATGAACCCCAACAGTGTTATTTATGTTAGTTACCTATGAATCGCTGCGCCGTTGCAATGTTACTTGGTTTGTCTTACGACAGCGCAGTGAGCGCTCTGATGCTTCTGCTAAGGGACCATCATGTATTTCTTTGGCTCTCCCTCTGTGTGCAATATACCAGAAGTAACAGATACAAGCCTTACTAAGAGTTTGCTCCTTGTTTGATCTCTCATACACTTATGAAGGCGGAAACCCCCTTATTTATTAATCTTTGCACTGTTTGTTCTTTGCTTTCTGTACTTCATGCCATACTGTTTATTTCCCAAATTTTAGTAACCACAGTCACATAGGGATACAGTGAAGTTGCATTAAGTTTAAAGAATTGAAAGATTACATTTGAAAAACTCAAAAGTAACATGTCTTTCTAGACACAATGTCCTAAATACTCAGGACAATCCACAGACCACAGGGACTTTTTCTTCCTTAGAAAGTAGTTTAAGTGAAGGTCTGTGGATTATCCAATGTAAAGGGCCATTGTTCCTGGAAAGGCAGGCTCCTTTTGACGTTTTCAGTTGTAAATTTGAAATGTGATCACCAAAGGATAAAATTCACTTACCTCCATTGTAGTGGGGTGAAGGAAATCTTAAAACCTCAGCAGAAAAAAACAAACTGTCTGCATGATACCAGTAAGGGTGTCTAGTCTTCTTGTCTTCCAAAAGATGTTCCCTCATTTTGTGATTTGATGATGGTGGTGGAGAGCCCTGTCTTAAAACTTTGGTCCAAAATCCACCACACTCCACACACAGACTGGACGAGGTCTAACAAAGGGAGGATGAACTGGGGTGTAGTGTTACTGTACCTCTTCAGTAGTTACATGATGGTCACTTGGCTGCCCTCTCTGACACCCCGTCTCCGTGGCTGCAGCAGATACAAGCTCCTCTTTGACTCTTAAGTGCTTTCTCTGAACCGTCCTAACTGTTTGCCCTCTTGCTGATACACCACAAGATTTCTGGGGCTGCATTGTCATAAAAAGGCCCCTCAGGAATCAACCTCAGACAGTCAAAAAAACAATAGAGGAGATTGTTTTTGGCATATGCGGAGGGTATTGTAGAACAAGTTCAAGAAGGGTACACTCATTAGATTGGGATGTTGTTTTAGCGGTAATAGTCTGCACGGTGTTCGACCTCTAGCAGTTATTCTGTCTGGGGTTTTGTGGTCTCAGGACTGTGTTGCTGCTTATGCTTGCCACTCATGTCCAGAGAGTCAGTTCAAATACCTAATATCTCGTAGGGCTGCAACAGAAATCCTCCTTGTCACATTCCCTGAGCCAGTTTGTGACACTATATTACGTCAGAAAATAGTGAGAAATGCCCATCACAGTTTGTATGAGTTGAAGGTAATGTCTTCCAATTGCTTGTTTGGTTTGGTATTCATCTATAATATAAACAGAACAGTATCAGATCCTCGTATTTGAGAAGCTGAAACCAGTGAATGTTTAATGTCAGATATCTGCATATGTATGCAGAGCATGTAGGCAACAAGACAAGACTTCAGTATTAGAAGTGCTCTGATTTCTATATGTAGACCGAGTGGTGTTGATCAATCACGTTTAAGCAGGCAAGCAGTCCATGTAGAGAGCCACAGAGGTGAAACGTATTGGCTGAAACACTATCTTGGAACCCAACAGCTATTGTCCAACAGTGAATTAGCTTTATATTAGCCTTTTTTTAATCTGCATACTAAAACAGAGATTAGCTGAAATGACTGGCACACGGATATCTGAAAGGTTTAGCTTATTCCCTTGATAACTGACTGTAGTGATGAATCGTTCATGTCTTGTTGGTCCAAGTCAACATTCAATGTATTAATGGCATCAAGAGTTCAACTCACATTTTTGTTACTGGTAAAAGCAAATATTATTTAAATCCCTGTGAAGTGAAAAATACATTTTCCTGATTTTAATCCATTGTGCTTGTGTTGATCAATCATTTATCTGTTGTTATATGCCAAATATATGTCAAAATAGTTGGTATCAGATTATTTTTCCATAAGAATCCCTGTCTGTTCTCTTTCTGGAAAGCCAGGTAAAACAGTTTCAAATGTTTGATGACTCATTATACACTCAATAAGTTCATCCAGTCAAATGAGACTTTGAGTGACTGGCTAACCACACCGGTCATATAGAACTACACTGTTAGTGGGTTGTAGTGGCTAACAGCAATATGGAGATAGGGAGAGATGTGTGTTTGGAAGTCAGTGGGCAAAACTTTTGTTTTCATATTTTAAACAATCATTAATCTCTCCTTCGTCCTCCTCGTGATCTAACAGCAAGGGAGGTGTGTGTGGAGCCAGCAGACTCCACTATAGCTCCAAATCAAGCTAAACTCTAATCTGCCCACTTCTTAGCGGTCCAATCAAACGCGAATGATTTATTTTATATCCCTCTTGTTGCTGTACAGCACTCAAATATTCCGTTTCAGTGGGAAATACATCACAGCACAGAAACCAAATACGCTGTAATTTTCGCTTCACAGGGAGTTTAAAGTTGAAGAAGCCAACTAGCTTGTTCTAAACTTGGAACAATGGTGTCTCCAACATGAGAAAGATGAGCCCACAAGGCCTCTTTCTTGACGACATTAAAACGAGGCTATAAAATATTGATTAGAGCAACATCTTGCTGGAATTTAAACCTGTCGTTGCTAGACTGCCCAGTTAATACTTGAAGCATACCTTTTATTAATAGAGAACGTACGCAAAACTTGTTGTTACATAATATACCATCAACAGTTACCTTCCCCTCAGAGGAATAAAGTGTTGTAAACCAATAGGTCTATACTGAGAGATGATTAATGTTTTCCTCAAATTGTAAATGGAAAGCTTTGTGTGGTTGCAAACCCTCCTGGATCTCTTTAATGATACTCAATTAGGGGCCCTATTGTTTTGCTTCGTCAGCTGTGGTCGCTAAGTATGACAGTGGTGATCTGACTCCAGAGGATAATTATGTAGATATTCACCTCTGTGAAAATCCCTCAAAGCTCTTGTTTTGGTTCAGGCTTTGGCCTTTGTCTCGCTCTCTCTGTAAATCACCGTTAAACTTCTCAAGACTCTGTGGGGAGGACGAGAGGGGGGAATGGTACCAGCACAGAGGAGCACTCCATTTATCCTGTGATGATAGTGAGAAGGAGAGAAGAACGGCCCCACTGGGTCCATGCACAGTGCGTAGAGCAGAGCCTCTTGTGGTTTTACACACAGATTTAACTACAATATGGCTCTCTGTTGCCGTAGCAATGGGCTGCTATTAACATGATGTTTTCCTGAGGGAGAGGAAGTCTCAACCTCCTGTACCAACCCTCTGAGGTGAGGTTATACCAGGTCACATCTACTACAGGGTACAGACAACATAGTGTGCTTATTATCGGTACAACTTAATGACACCTTTCTCTATCTGGACTGGATTAGTTTATGCCGGGAAGTGCTATAATTGTAATTATTACCACCAGCATCTGTGGTTTTAATCCAGTATGAATCTGCCATGCCTGGGATTCTTAGAAGCCCGGAGAGTCAAAATACCACTGACAAATATGAAAGTGACTTTGGCTTAATGTGACAATGCGTTATGTTTTTGTTGACTCACAGATGAAAGTGCGACTGTAGCCATGTTTCCATAAATACACAGAAATGTGCATTTTGATGTATTTCATCAGAAAAGCTGTATGGAAACAACGAAATTTGATACTTCCTCAACTGCACAAAAAAGTTTTTATGCTCGCTTGAGGTGGCTTTTGCATTTGTTGAAATAGAGTTGGTACAATAAATGGGATATGGAAACACCGTCGCCAGATAATTTCTGATGTAGGGAACATTTAACTAACATGACTGATCAGCTGTGTCTGAGTGGGCATTTTCCCAGATCATTCCATTAATTTGTCTTTATTTCCAGACAGCATGAAATATGGCCAATACTAGCAGACACGACAGAACACTTCAAACTTGCCCAGTAGAAACGAAGTCCTCAAGACCTCCCTCTGTTTTTCTCTTGTAGATAGGTTAGATTGCCAAGGCAAAAACCTCTACTTCTTCTACAATACTTAAAGCCAAACTTCCAACTTCTGACAAAACCACGCTTTGAGGAGTTTATTCGCTTCACAAGAGAAACATGGCTTGTAATTTTTTTCTGAGGGGCTGTACAAAAACTATTAGGGACATGATTGAATCAGAGAAGGGAGAGGGTTACTTTTATTTTATCTTATTTTTCTGTTTGAAGGGAAGGTGGTCTGAATTTTGTGGGGAGAGCAACAGAGGGAAGATTCTTTAGTTTCTTTTAAGTTCAACTCCATCGTTCGTTAGATATATGGTTTAAATTGGAGTACTCCAACTTAAATACTGTGTGCTTTGCCCCTTTTGGTTATAGATAATGAAATTAATTGAACCAATTCAGCACTTACATTATTTTGAGAAATTGGGAGGAGGATGTAGCTGTTTTTTCTGAGTCAAGAGGAGGGTCCAAATAAAATATTAATAATTCTAGTGAAACATAACATTCAGGCCCTCTCCATCCTGGTCATTTTTGGCCCTTCGAGTAGTAATGTTAAAATAGATAATGGAGAGCAACATTCCTCTACAAACATGAAATCACATCATTGAGAAAAACAAATATTAGAGGACCTTCCTCAGTAAAATAAATGGTAGTCTTTTGCTCTGTTATTTCTTTCCTCATTTGTCACATTACAGGGGCAAAGGTCCTGTATCAGGGCCTCAGTCACTTCAAGTTTCCATCAGCTCCCTGCTTCTGTTTATGCTGGCATGCAATTAAGGCAAATTGTTCAAGCTGGGCCAGCAGTGAAAGCCTCCAGGCTGCTGCAAATCTGTGATACACATGGGCCTTTAAAGCAGCGATTAGGAGGGTTGATGATTTAACCCTTGGCTTCAGTCGGGAGGTGTTAATGTGGATGGAGCGAACCATTCACTTACTGCAGGAGAAATAGGAGGAATTTTCTCTGTGTTCTTTACTCTTTTTTTGTCCTTCTCTGATGAGAAGCTGACAGGATTTAGAAGTTGCAGTCGAACACACACAGGCAGGTTGATTTCTTTTCATCTTTTCTTTTTTATTACCTGGTGTATTGAATACTGCATGAGGCCTCAGATCCTTAGCTGTGCTGTAGATCTCCTGTAGTAGGTGCATTGCCCTACAAAGTCAATGTCCAGTAACAGTGTGAGTACTGAAATGGACTGAGATGACCTCTGAGTTTATAGCCAGCAACTTTGTTTCAGGAGCATCCTGGTTGCCCAGATGTCATGTAGCTGCAACATCCCCAGTTGACCCTTCGCTAAGTCCTGCCCCTGAATGCAGAGTGTCCAATAATAGCATGGCCTCAGCTAGCTTTAACCACGCTACACAGCTGTGCTTCATAGACTGTCATGCAGTCATTCCAGATTTTCTTCATTTTCAGGCTGGTTTTATGGATGTCAAGTCATGGTTAAATGGTGTGCCTGGGATGCTGCTGAAGATATACTGAATGTATACACATGCTGCTTTTGCTTTTCCATGTGCTGCAATTTAATTTTATTGTCTTCTGTCACGGTCGCCAGATGATGTGGTGGTTTACTTTCACACTGTGATCTTTAGGCTTTAGGTTCTACCTTTATTTTTTTAACTTGCTGTTATGCTAGTCAGTTTGACATCGTGGGTAGTGGTTATATCCTTTAAACGGCTATTGTAGAGCCCTCTGCTTCTCTTCAAAATAGCTGTTTTGTTTTTTCAAAAATTAGATAATTTTCCTTTAGGGAGTGCAGTTAGTGGCAGTGTAGGCTTCATGCTAGCTCTAACAGCGAGAAAGGGACAGGGCTTAGCAAAGGGTCAATTCGAGTCCGCATGTGACCTTTGCTCCATGTCATCCACCTCTCTCTGCTTGTGTCCTGTCATCTCTCTACTGTGCACTGTCTGATGCATGCAAAAATTTCTCCCAAAAAAGCTTAAAATGTTTCTGAATAGGTAGGTGATGTGAGGACAACTCGTGGGTGTTTTTTTATGAAATCCAAACTCTAGTCAAACTATGTCATCAACAGTAAAACACACAAAATATTTCTGGGCCGTGTAGTTGTCATGAGAAACAAGACAACTCAGTGAGGCTTGTCAGGGGTGACACATCGTGCTAGTGTGTCTAATTAAGACAGAATATCTTCAGTCTGGGATGTACATCAAATTTTACGGCCACACTCAAAACACCAAAATGCTGTAATTTGCATACTCAAGTGCCTTTTCTGCATTTTCTATCTCTAAAAGCTCGTAATGGCTCATTCATGAATAACATCTCTCCTTCTCTGTCTGTTTCTGTCCAGATGCGAAGGAGAGGACAACCAGAAGATTCTCCGTCGACAGAGTCTTCAACTACACCTCTCTCCTCCTCAGTAAAGAAGACAACACGCTGTACGTTGGTGCTCGGGAGATTCTCTTTGCTCTCAACCTCACTGATATCAGCTCAGCCAAGCTACAAAGAAACGTAAGAGCAGAGCGTCTGTAAACTGCAGTATCGTATACAGTATATTGCATCAATATGAATGTGGTTATAATAGGCTCCCAGAGGTACAACATGAATATGATTAGGTCCCAGACGTCCAATGTGAATATAACCTGCCTCACTGTATTATACACCCAGTATGAGTCTGACTGTGTTTCTCTCCTGCAGCTCACGTGGGAAACTCCAGAGAGGAAGAGAGAAGAGTGCACGTTCAAAGGAAAAGACCCGAAGGCAAGTGAACTGTTGGTGTAAAAGCTCAAGTAGCTAAAGTCAGATGGCTCAGACTTTATTTACACGACTGCAGGTTTGCCTCACTGGTCAAGTTGACCATTGTTGCAGGGCACTTTGGAAACAGACCCAGGGCAGAACCCTGGAAATTTCCTGTCAAGTTGTAACTTTCCATTCTACAACAATGGATTTTTCCCTTCCTTTAAAACAAACATTTCTTCTATTACACTCTTTCTTTTTTTCCAGCTTACTCCACTCACACTTTGACATGGAAACATACAGACCTAGAAGTGTGACTGTATGATGACTTACTCATTAGGAAACATTAACAGGAGGAATCAGTGTTTGATTTGAATAGAATAAAAAAAGATGGCACAAAAATGTACCTGGGAAGTGAGTTTTAATAATACAATTTACAGTAGAAACTCTAGTCGAAAAGATGATGTGTGCTTTCTTTACATTTATATCTTCACTGTCTTAGTAAGTGTTTTGAGACAGGAAGCAAAACTTTTGGATGGAGATTAAATACAGCCTTATCACCTTAATCTTCTTGCAGTATGTTAGCAGCTATAAAGAAAATGTCTTTTTCATGAACTTCTTTTCTGTGTTTTTAATTACAGAAGGACTGCTTCAACTACATCAAGATTTTATTACGTATTAACAGCACCCATCTGTACGTGTGTGGAACATACGCCTTCAGCCCCACCTGTGCTTACATAGTAAGAGTCTATATATGAACCTGTCACATCTGTTGCAGTGACCTGCTGTGTGGAACCTGTGCATGTGTTGAGGATGAAAAAAGCTGTGTCATTCATTGTTGTTTTTTTTTTGTATTTATTACCCTGGTGGAAGACTCTATATGTGGTGTTTATTTATTAGATTCTTGCGGAAGAGCATCTAAAATCTGATGCAGGCTGCTTCCTGCCTCTCAGCTCACTTAGCAGTCTGGCTGAGGCCCGCGATGCCCAGCCAGACACAATATACTGTATGTACATTATTTTATTACCTCCTGTGCCGAGGGGAAATGGATCAAAATATTTAATGCACGTAATCACATTATATAAAAATCGACCCAGCTTTGCAATCCTTTTCTACAAATCCTTTAAAGCCTTTGAAAACTGTCCGTAACAAACATACAGGGGTGACCTGGGCGCCATCTTTACCCGAAGACTGACCGTTCACCTTTTCGCTGTGGGACAGACAGACAACGGTCACTGTCAGAGCAGGTTACAGCCTTACTTTTCAAGTAAATGTGACACAGGATGTGTGTGTGTGCTCTCCAGAACTCTGCAGACTTCTCTCTTGTCAAGAGTGATACCGGTGAGATAGTCACAGAAGATGGACGAAGCCGCTGCCCGTTTAACCCTGAATACAAGTCCACTGCAATCATGGCTGGTAGGTCCCAGAATGGCTGTCGATAAAATCAAGCTTTGGTTAAATGTTTTGATTTCAAGAAGCCGCTGTGGGAATCAGCAAAGTAACGAGATACAGGTGGTTGATATGGAGACGAATTAGGGCATAACCTCTGGATTTCATTACTGTGTGTGACGCAGAAGCCTTTCCCTGGTGGTAAACACTGTGATTATGCTGGTCTTCTTCACTGCGTTGCAGATGGAGAGCTGTACGCTGGCACAGTCAGTAATTTCCAAGGAAATGAACCCATCATTTACAAGAGTCTGAGCCAAGGAACTGCTCTGAAAACTGAAAACTCACTCAACTGGCTTCAAGGTAGAGTGTCTTGGCTGGAAGGCAATGTTTTTTATTATATGTTTATGTGATAAATATATATATTTTGATATCACATCTTATATAAAATAAATGACATTCTGAAACTGTTGTGTCAGATACGCTGTATGAGAATAGAATTTGACACCATTCAAGATTATATAGATGAAACGTGTTTACCTGCAATCTGTCAGAGTCCCTGTCACAATTGAATTTTCCATTTAGCGTGTTGATGTCGGAGGGAATAGGGACGTCTGTCCCCGGATACTTGAATTTCATATACTGTAGGTTGACAGTATTGTTCACGTCGTTTTTCTTTCAGACCCGGCGTTTGTCGGCTCTGCCTACATACAGGAGAGCCTGCCCAAGGGCAACCTAGTGGGTGATGATGATAAGATTTACTTCTTCTTCAGCGAAGCAGGAAAGGAGTTTGATTTCTTTGACAACACCATTGTGTCACGCATTGCTCGCGTGTGTAAGGTGAGTGATGCTCGAAGGCAGATAGTCCATCTAAAGGGGCCTTTTCCCCCTCTAAAGCAATATGTCCTGACACCCCCTCACATCACTATAGGAAGCTATCAGACCTGGGAGGAGTTTGCTCGTGCATTTCATGTGTGTTTGTGCTCCTATACAGACATATAAGACGTCTTCAGAAAGATTCTGATAAGTATAGCTCAGTCTTTCTGGGCAGTGACGCACAGTCTCTTGTTAAAGAAAAACATTCCTCTCACATGTCTGCTTCTGTTTGATACTTTTTCTCCAGATCCTCTCCTCCCTCATTTTTTATCCTGTTTCACCAAATATTTGTGTTCAGACAGGACTCGGTAGCCAAGTCAAAATGTCTTAGGATTACTGTAGCACCAGATCCATGCGTGGAAATGGATTATCACCTGCTGAAATACTTAAACTCAGGGCGTATAAAGTGAAACGCAGACCTCACGCAGTATTTGTTAATATCTTTTAGGGTCTCCTCAGTTTCTGTAAACATCATTAATATCACAAACCACTTCTCCAGATCAGACGGCTGCTTGTCTCTGTAAAAATAATCATGTTTATCACAGTTGAAGGAGGATGAAATGTACCAGCTGTACAGTTTGATGTTCACTTCAGAGAAAATAAGTTAGATCTGTTGTTAGAGGACTTTTTTGTATTTTAAATGACTAAGAATGTCACAATATACCAGTGAACAATTAATATCATGTTAATAATACACATATGATAATACCGTGTAAATAATCCAGTGCCTCTTGAATCATGTCCGTTTCTTTCTGCTCTTGCTTTCTCTCCTTTGCCACCTCCTCATACTCGTATTTGAGTGTAATTCATTCACCAAAAAGAGACAAAGGGCACATTAATTGTATTATTATTCTTTTGACCACGATAACTATGTAGGGAAAATCTGATATCGTGCCAGGCCTACCTGTGACACAACTTATTTTTGTATATGTTTTTTCATCATTGTTGATCTCAACTTTTTAGGAATCTCCGTGAAGAGCCAGTGTATTTTTTTTAATTTCCATTTTTTATACAAAGCCCAGCTGTGAATCACAGGCCTGTTTCAGTCTGCCCACGGTGTTACATTTCTTCATCTTAATGCACTTATCCACTTGTTTTCCCATACATCTAATTAAAAATAAACAGTTTACAGTTATATAAATATTGACTCATCATCGTGTTGATGATAGGTTTTCTCACATATGGTTAAAATATGCTCAGAATACAAAGTATCCAGGTTCAGATTACTCAAGAGGAAATTAGTTAATAGCGTGCCACATTTTGGGAGTGTCCTTTCCAAACAACTGTAGAACATAACAAAGATGTGAAATAAGCAAATGCTCAGAAGATCAATGGTGTCAGTTCCTGTAAATGCGTAATGATTCCTGTTAATTTTTACTTGTTTAAATCCTTTTCGCAACTCCCTTATCCCTTGTTTGACTTATTATGTCTGCCGCCGTCCCACTCTTTGTTGTTTGTTCAGGTGTTTAGTACACAAGTTCCACTTCATAGAGACTAACTATGGAATGATAAACAATGTTTTTACTTGAAACAGACAAAACAAAGCTTGTTCTCATTTGCTGGATCATTCAGTTTCCCAGAAAGAAGCCATTACAGGCTGCCATGTTCATGGCTTTTTGAACAAGGGATGCTCTCACAAGGGATTAATGAATGGGATGCATTTGCTTCAATTATTCAGAAGTCAGTTTAAGCACAGAGTGGCATTAAATTATAAAGCTAGGTTCAGTCAGGAGGACGAGAGGATATACTGTATGTTGCTCATTATCTGCCTGGGTTACTGCAATAAGTAATTGCTTCAGAAGCTCAGTATTGGTCATGTGTCATTTCCCCTCCCATCCAGCGCTGCCATTTCCTCTGATTAATGTAATACTAAAGTGGATTCAATTGGAGCTTCATGTTAAAGGGTTTTATGTAGTTTAGATCATTTAGTATTTCTCTTTGGTCCTCTGCACATTTTTAAAACTGCCTATTTCTTGCAGCAGCCAGCGTTCATTTCGTTAGATCTAAGCCTGTGAAAAAAACGAAATAATTGTTGCCATGAGTTGAATGTAAACAGTGTGGCTGGTGCAGGAGATCATCCTGCCTTAAATGCCCCTTTTTTTTCCAAAACTGAAAAAGGCTCTTGGTTTGTGTAGGTAAAACATCTGTAGCTACCTTCCTGAGGCCTGCGACTCCCTGTGGGATAAAGTCTGTTTTACAGTCATACATCACACACCATAAATCACTTTCACATTGAGGTTTAAAGATGTAGTTGCAATTTGCACAGATATCCTCTTGTACAGTCTGTGCAGCCAAATTAGTCTGCATGTCAAGGAGGTCCCGTGCCACACATCACTTTGAAGGCTAGTGCCAAAGGCGCTGAATCACAGCGGTGGTGTCAGTGAAGAAGGATTGTCGGAGGGCAAAGCCTCTTTTTCTTTTTCATTTAAAAGCAGTTGCCCTCCTCAAAGCCCCAAGTGTTTTTTTTTTTTTTTTTTTTAAGCCAGTTGTGATGATGTATATTGTTTTCATGACCTAGAAGTCTGCTGCCTCAGGGTATATCTGTGTTACAGGCACAATTGATTTAGCTCGTTATAGTTTTGCTATATGAGGTTAATGTTTCTCAATTACGTCAACTCAAACTGTTTCACCTTTGGACAAAGTGCTTTCTTTCCTCTCTGTTTAAGTCAGATGACAGATGAATATGATTACATGCAATATGTATTGTATGTTATGGTATGTGAGGTATGCCATGGCATCATACCATATGGTGCACATTATTATTTCATGCTTTTTACATGCCTGTCAGATCTCATCAAATCACACTTGTGTATCAAACCGTTTTTTTTCTCAGAGGCATTGTCAGCCGCCTCAGATAGGTGTCAGTCTTATATTGTTGCACCCTCTACTGGCCACATATGAAATAGCTCCAATATTTATGTTGCAGGGCGACATGGGAGGCGAGAGGGTTCTGCAGAAGAAATGGACGACTTTCCTGAAGGCTCAGCTCTTGTGCTCTCTGCCTGATGATGGCTTCCCCTTTAACATAATCCAAGACATGTTTGTGCTGACACCCAGCCCCGAGGACTGGAAGAACACTGTGTTTTATGGAGTCTTCACATCTCAGTGGTGAGGACCAACTTTCACTTCACTAATGAAGAGATACCCTCAGATATGTTGTGGCATTGTGTTAGGAATAATTTTTGTCTGAGGAATGCTATAGAAATGTTATGATTTAAACCACAATAAGTGTAAGTGCAAGTGCCTTAGCTATGTTTGAGGATACCAAGATTTTCTGTAAATATTTGGGGAATTTTAGCATGATTTATGAATGAAGGTTGAAGGTTTTATGGGCCAATTTTGATACTTTTCAGACTCAGTATCTTTTTTGACAGTTTTTGGGCCAGAAATAAATTAAAATTTAGTATTCTCTAACACAATTAAATACCCGGCAGTGTTAAGCCTGATTTATGCTACAGCACTTGACACTTTTGATGAGTGTCGCTTGACAGAAATGAAAGAGTCTTCAAGAGAGTTTTCAAAAGAATGATGTTTATTTGTAGGCCAACACAGAAAGTAACGTTGCCCGGCTCCCTTGACAAAAAGCCAATTGGATATTTCCATTCGATTCTGAAATATTGCAGAAAATAATCTCCCTGGCAAGACAATCTTCACAAATGAACATGACTAATATGATTTTTGAAGTGTAAGTGCAGTCGCCAGAAGCAAAAAGCTAATGTTAGACTCAACGTCACCACTACAGCGAGGCTGTAAAGCAGTGTTTGGTTTGATGATGCTCTGTAGTCTAATTTTGCCACTTGTTAGCAACCGTCATTTGGTGAGACAAGTAAAATCTTTAAAATTTACAAGAGGGGTATTTACTGACATATTTTATGTCGTAGAACTAAACGTGAAAGCCCACAAGACCTTATTTCAGGCATCTAACCAAAAACCCATTGACCTTGAGACGAGGGAACCAGGAGTGCGAACATCCTAACTCATTTCCGGGTTACTGGACTTATTCCTGCACCACTCTGTTGTTGTCTCCATGGTAACCAGGCGATATCCTCAGACGGGCTTGTTTAGAATCATTACCATCAGTGTAGATATCCCTCTGACAGGTGTTTCTTCTGTGTCTATATTTGTGCTAGTTTTGATGAAATCAGTGATTTAACAGTGTCTGTGACATAACAGAATTCTCGTTCTGCGTGACACAAAAAGGAAAAGTGTCAAGCTACACTTTTTTCTGTCGAAAATACATCTCTGTCGAGCCACACTTATCAAAAGTGTCGAGGGCCCGAACAAAAATCACGCCTACTACATTTAGAACATGATGTAGGGAGATAAATGTTAAATTTGGTGATTTTTTTTTCCGCAATAGAAGGGTTTCATCTTGGTAAATTTGGACTCATTTAGATTTAACTGTTATTACATTTTTTTTTTGACAAGGACCACATACAAAAATATTAATCTTAAATAAGACAGGAGAGAAGGTGCTTTGTGTAAGTGTTAGCTGCTAGTTGCTTTCCATCTGCATTACTAAAGCAGTTGAACATGACCACGCAGTTATTTCCCCTCTGTCATGTCACAGACAGCTTTCTTAAAGTCAGTATTGCTGAGATGCTTCTTTGTCTGTAAAGGTACAAAGGTGCTTCAGGAAGCTCTGCAGTGTGTTCCTTCACTATGGACCAGGTGGAAAAGGCGTTCAATGGGCGATACCGTGAGGTCAACCGAGAAACTCAGCAGTGGTACACATACAACCATCCGGTCCCAGAGCCTCGGCCTGGAGTGGTGAGTAACTGCCTGCTGCCCTCTGCTGGAGACACCTGCACACACAAACACGTCAGTACTCAGCAGCGTGTCATGTCAGCTGCATGAATGAGTTTCATTCGCTCCTGTCTGCTCATCAGTCACATCCTTGATTCTGACTGACGATCAAGGCTCAGATATCGGTCGAGCTTGCGACACTCTCTGTCTCTCTTTTCCTGAACATGATTCTCATGAAATTACTGTCGCTTTCATTTCCTGGCGGGCTTATCACAGCTGAATCACTGAAAAATCTAAGCCAAAGGAAACACTGAGGTGCTGTGCAGCTGCAGTGTGTGTCATTATCCAGTGTGAGTGAATGTTTGTAAATGACTGGATATTTTTGCCTTCACAGTGTATTACAAATGCTGCCAGGGAGCAGGGCATCTGCTCCTCGCTGCACATGCCGGACAAGGTGCTGAATTTTGTCAAAGACCACTTTCTGATGGACAGCGTGATCCGCAGCCAGCCTCTCCTGCTAAAACGCAATGTGCGCTACACACAGATTGCTGTCCATCAAGTTAAGACAGCGAGAAAAGCGTATAATGTGCTCTTCATTGGCACAGGTAAAGGACTCCTCACTTACAATCACACACTAACACACTCATCAATCTTTTTGTAACTTCCTGTGTTTAATTTCAAGTGATACTGTATCTTTCAGATGATGGGAGACTTCATAAAGCCATTAACGTTAACAACAAGATGCACATCATCGAGGAGATTGCGCTCTTCAATGATTCCCGACCAGTGCAACACATTGAGCTGGACACTGAGAAGGTATAGTGCAGCTCAGCTTGTTTTACAGAGCTTTCTGGTGGAGCAAAGTAATAACAAGCTCAGTAAGCACATTTATTGGCAGTTTAGAGCTTCCATGAGCCATGAAGAGTCACAGCCTAAAGCAGACCTCGTGTTCAATGAGCTAATTACACGCAACATTCTCTCAGGGGACCTGCAAACAGCTGGGCTTTTAACAGCTGCAACTGTGACACTTCTTAAATCCTGGCTTGTCTTTGATACTCTGCTTAGATTTGTACATTAGGCTATTAAAGCTGCGTCAAGAAAAGTGCTGTATTTAGATCAGGGTCACACAAGGAAGAGTCTGGATGAAATGAGTAACCTAGTAACTGTATTTGGGGCACTTCCTTCCCGTCCCCTGCTTTGTCATCTCCTCCACAGGGTCAGCTTTATGTTTCCTCTTTCTCTGAACTGGTGGAGGTCCCAGTAGCTAACTGCGCTAATTATCAGAGTTGCGGGGAGTGCATCCTCTCAAGGGATCCTTACTGTGCCTGGAACGGGAGGCAGTGTGTGGATGTCAGACAGGCTCCAACGAGCAAGTATGCATCTCTCTGCACAGTAATCTACAGAGAAACATTTCTATATGATATGTAAATATAAGATGGTTTCTGATTAAATGTATGTGTTTCAGTGCATGGCAGCAGGATGTTGACAAAGCAGACACATCAGCTATTTGCAACAAGACAGTGCCAAGCCCACGGTTTGCTAAACCTCCAGCTACACGTAAGTGAACTCCTCTTCTCTCTGTCATAGATTTACAGAGCAGCACTCTGCACTGGATTTTTCACGCTTTACGGTTCAATTTGAGTCTTGATTACAAAATGTGTTCATTGTGTCAAACCATTATTATTCTGAATTCTGCAGTAGATAAGGCAGTGCGGTTTATTTCATGCCATATCTGACTCGATCTATGTCTCTGCTTTGCCTTTCCACAGGAATGTCTTCGTGCCAGGTGATCATTATCCCAGCCAACACGTTCAAAGTACTCCCCTGCAGCCTGCGCTCTAATTTGGCTGAAAGGAGGTGGGAGTTCAGTGAGAGCGCGGGTCACTTCCATTACCCCAGCCCAGAGGGGGGGTTAGTGGTGGTAGCTCAAGCTGACAGACAGGAAACCTATGAGTGCTGGTCAGTGGAAGAAGGCTTCAGACAGCTGCTGGCAAACTACTGTGTGCGGGGCGAGGCCAAGCACGAGAGCACCACCCTGACAGGCCGTTCACGTACACCACTGGTCTCCCAGGAGGAGTTTATCATCCTGCCAGGAGAGGCCCGCTCACCACAGATCAACACTAAGACCTACTGGAACGAACTGATAGTGGTGTGCGCCCTGCTGGCGTTTTCCCTGGTGGTCTTCTCTCTGTTTGTGGTCTACAGGAACCGCGACCACATGAAATCCATGCTCAAGGAGGGAGAGTGCCCCAACATGCAGCAGAAGAAGCCCAGAATAGTGGGGAAACCGGCTGAGAACTTGCCGCTAAACGGCAACACAGTCACAGCGTCGGCGTCAGATCACAAGGGCTACCAGACCCTTAACGACAACTACATCTGCAGCACTCCACCGCATGAGTGCTCGTCGCCTGACAACAGCAAGAGCTTCTCAGAGTCTGAGAAGAGGCCTCTGAACTTAAGAGAGAGCCACGTAGAGATTTCTCCCACATGCCCACGGCCACGAGTCAGACTGGGCTCCGAGATTAAAGACTCAATAGTGTGAGGCCGGCTTCATGTTGTGTGGAGTTTTAAACTGAAAGCAATGAGTGCACTTGCTGAGAGAGACAAACCCCTGTAAGGGGGAAAACTGAGGATCATCAGACTCTTCATGGAGAGACATTTCATTACACAGATTTTGCACTTTTTTTTATTCTGTCCCTGTGGTCCATGTTCATTTCATTTTGTTTCCCCTTCACTCCCCCTTTATTCAAGTGCATTTGGTGCACGCTGAAGAAGTTCCAGTTTGCCTTCAGACTTTTGATGCTTTCACGTACGGCTCACAGGAATGTAACAAACGTAGAGGTGGTGTCACAACTTTGATTCAGTGATTGAATCTCAGGCCCTGTTTACACCTGGTATTAACATGTGTCCTGGGTGATTGAAACACAAGCGGACAGCTCTAAGTACAGCTGTGAATGTATCACAGGCGTCCTCAATGCATATTGAGATTTGATCGCTCAGACCATATTCTGAGTTGGTCTGATCCACATGTGGCCATATTCTTTCAGCAGTGTATAAGCTAATGTTGCCTAGAACACATTAGACTGCCTGCTCGGATGACATCCTCGCTTATCTGACACCCCACCAGATATCAAACTTTTGTTGGTGCAGTTGCACAAATGCAGAACTAAAGGACCGTCCCTGATGCCACTCTGCTCCAGACGAACAGCCAGTTCAACATCTGTCCGGTTAGCATGTACTAATACAGCAGCAGCAGCTGTTAAACAGTCCCAAAAAACGTACACTGACAGTGAAACAGCTAAATTCTGTCGCCAAACTTGTTAATAATTGTTAGATAACATTAGCCATGTGATGCTAACAGTTAGCCCTGTCTCTGGCTGCATGGCTGTGTGGACTCCTACTTACTGTCCCCAGCATGGAGCTCACACTACTGCAACAGTAGTCTCATGATAAACACAGAAAGAGAGTAAGGACTGGCTGCAAATCAATCATAGACTATAAAAATAATGGACCTAGCTACCATGACATAATCCACTGGCATGTGGACTCTTATTTTGAAGCCTCAAATTTGGCATTTTGACTGACGCCATCTTGGTTTGGAGCCAGTAGTGACCATATTTGGGCAAGAGGCGGGTGCTGTAGAGGAGCGAGGGGTAGATCTGACTGAGAACTCGAGGACACTTTTGACAGACAGCCTGTCATTTAAAGCAACACACCCTTAATTATGTGTAAATTTTAGCCTTAATGAAATGTTAACAGATAAGTTATATAGAAATTAACCCCTGTACAGTTACCATAAATGGGAAAATTAGAGACTAAAACCATATTTGTACCAGGCTGTAAACACATTTATTTCTGCTGTTAAGTTGGGCATGTTAACATGGAGCTCTATGGGGACTGACTGGCTTCTAGAGCCAGTCTCAAGTGGCCGTTAAAAGAACTGCAGTTTATAGCACTTCCGTATTGGCTTCATTTTTCAACCCTCACACTTAAAATCAGTGCTCGCCAGTGCGCACGGCCCAATTAAATAAGATTTTACGCATTTTAAACGTTAAAGGCTTTAAGTGTGTGTAAAGCACACTGCCGGATAAAAACAGTGACGCATTTGGTCTTTGCAGATGGATATGATTTGCAAGTTTATTTGCAATTGGAGCAGGGAAGTGAGATCTGATCACAAGTGGTCATTTGAGACACATGTGGAGACACATTCTAACACCACGTGTGAACAGAAAGACATAGTGCTGTCTACTTGTGATCAGGTCACCCAAGACGAATGAAAATATCAGGTGTAAACAGGCTCTCAAAGCATTACCACTCAGTCCGTCCATATAATATACTGGTAATGCTCTGAAAGGCGCAGTGATATTCAAACATGTTCCCACTAACTGCTTACAGTGTTTGCTGTCTTATTTTCATTCTATCATCTGGTAAGAGCCTACCCTTCGCTGAGGCTATGCACTATGTACTGTACTGTAGCAAGGTAAACCCTCACACCACAATACACACTTAGAATCCAGTGGCAGGCGAGACAGGACGAAAAAAGTCCTGTCATAGATTTTTTTTTTTTTTTAGATAGCCAGTGGGCATTCACAGAAGTATACTCATTGTTTAGGCTTGAATATAACAGCGACGTGGACAGAATTAAGAGACGAAGAGTTGTGCTAAGAGACTGAAAAGGTTGATCATAATTTATGAAGTGGAAGAAAACACAAACAAGGAATCACCTCAGTGGAAATGTTGTAGAAACTCTTACCACCTCAGTCACTACACACCAAAAACATGAATATTGTAGAGTGAGAAATGAAAACACGTTTTTAAGTATTGGTATTATTAGTGAAACCTGACTTTCAACAGGGTTTTCTTTCACCAAATGTGATAAAGGGGAAAAAAAAAGTCTCATTCCAGGTATTATCATGCTGTTCTTCATGAGATAGGCAGTCTATGCAAAGCAAATAATGTGAAGTGGGGTAAACACCGAGAAAAACCTCACCTCAAGACTGAGTAAGCACAAAGGTGTTGGCGCTGTTAATTACTTTAGGATCAGTGGCACTGCAAACACACACACACACACACACACCCACGCACACTCACTCTCATTACACCAACTAAGTATGCAAGAGATTTTAGCCATTTTGGTGTATTTTAGTGCGGCCGAATGTTTCTGTTACAGAGACATCTTTCATAGTCTTTAATGTTATAAATATCTATCACTATTCTCGAAGTGAAATAATAATAAATATTTAAATACTACACCTATTCATAATCCGATTTAAATAACACACATCTGTATAGCCTCAACTTTGATATACATATTAATTGATGAGTGTTGATGAGTAGAAGAAAACGCCCTCTGCTTGCTTAAGTGGTTTTAAAGGCAACCATAAAAGCAATAATTTCCATTCTTATCCAGATTGTGTTCCTCATTCAGAAATAATGAATTATGAACCATGCGATCCACCAGATTTGTGAGTCAGATGTTGGAGTAACTTGAAAGCATTTTTTATATGATATTATTTAAGTCTTACTTGAGTTTGGCTCTAGTATTGTAATGAGGCCAGCAAAAATAAGAATCCACTAAAACGCAGGAAGGCGTACTGTTTGACTCAGAATGCATAGGATTTGCACATGATGTTGAAAAGCCTTAGTATAATGCAGGTTATGGATTTGATGACAAATCTGAAACGGATAATGCCTTCTGAAAATAATAATCAAGAGATGTGCCTCTTGGGATAATAAACTAACCAGGTAGTAGTGCTGTAGAGTGAAATGCGACACTGTAGGTGTGACAGGACTGGCCACGCTCAGAGACAAGAGTGAAAACGTGTGATGTAATACTGTCAGCGTTGTACAGTATGTGCTCATGAGGTGTCTTTTTTAATTTAATTACTTTGTCACGGTGGCTTCAACCTTAGTCAGGGACTAAATTTTATTCTGAAAACTGTAGCACATGAATAACCACTGGCTGATTTTAAAGTACTGAACTATAGATAAGCATTAGTATTATGTTACATTTCTTGTAAATGGCACTGCAAAAATGACTCTGTGTGAATTTAAAAGACTGGTCGGCTATAATCAATCATGCAGTATGAACGATTCATGCTTTGACTGTTACTAAAAACAAACTAACGGCAGCTTTTGGTGAAGTGGCTGTCATCAGAACAATATTAAAATTGCAGAACAAATATAAAAGTGGCAGTTAATTAGTAAAACACATGCAGGTACTGAACATGCTTCTCTTTGAGTACAAGCCTAAACTATTAATGCCACAGTGAAAGTATCGTCGTCTGCTCTCTCTTAACGAACCACTATAGTCTGGCCTTCTATTTGTGACAGTACAAGTTGCTCAGACTCTTGTCGACATGTAAGTAAAAAAAAGAAGGAAAAAAAAAGAGTTTTTATGTAAAATTGTTTTGTAAATTCAGCTGCCAATGTAAAAATATTGTGAATTGTATTTTTTTGTATCATACATCACTACTGTTTGTTTTTTTTTCTTTTTTGTATTGTATATAAAAAGCACTTTATTTTAATTTTTCAAATAAAGATCAAATGGATAATTTTTTTTTATTTGAATGACTCGTGATTTTAGAAAGTAAAACAGTTCCCCTCATTATTTATTAAATGTTCACACTGATAAACTTTATTGTTTCCTGTAAATACACACTCATTCTGACTTTGGATCCTGCAACATGCTCCAAAAAAGTTGGGACAGGGGCACATTTACCTCCATGTTACATCACCTTTTCTTTTGACAGCACTCAGTAAGTGTTTTGAAAGTGAAATTTCTTCCTTAACATTGACTCAAAGGGCCCCCAAAATCTTCAAAATTTAAAGATTGTGTGGAAGAATGGGCCAAAATCCTGTCTGAGCACTGTGAGGGATTAGTTTCTCAATACAGGAAGTGTCTTGAAGCTGGCACTGCAAACAAAGGCTTCTCTAAGTATTGAATTTCAGGTAGTGGGTTAAATATTTCTCCCTGTGTCTTTCCTCTTCATGGATTGAAATGTTAAAACGTCTTTATCGGTGTAGTTTTATTGAGTTAATACAAGTGTCTGGTTTAAATTTCATGTGAATAGCTCCATTGGAATTTATATTTATATGCACTTTTTACACAGCGTCCCATTTTCTACATATATAGCCATAATGTTCATTTTTAAAATACTTTTAATTGTATTTCTTGCCTTTTTAATCTCACAGGGTGGAGTCAGAAACACACACTACAAACCCAGGGGAACAAAGAGGAGTGTCTGATAAACTCTCATGCACCACACACCTTAAAGGTAAACAGAGGTAAGCACTTGCGTATCTGTTGTGTTTCTATTGTATCACAGCTCCACAGCACACAGGGATGACATCTAACTCAGGATGAAGCCACACACTGGCACTGGCACTGGAAGTGGCACACTGGGTCCATTGATTCGGATGATACCCGCCTACAGTGAGACCTGGACCAATGGGTGTCTGTGTGGTACCTGTGTGAGGCTCCATTGAGACTTTACTAGAGGCTTTTACTGTGGTTGGCACTGAGCCGAGGACACTTGGTGGGACAGAGGAGTCGGGTTGACTTTTAACATCACATTTGAAATACGTTGTGTGTGTGTTTTTACTCATCAAACATGGACCGACCGAGCCTCCGTAGACTGTTTTCTGCCTGTGATGTGAACAAATCGGGTAAAATCGAGTTCGAGGACTTCACCGCTGTCTGTCGCGAGCTCAACGTCCCCGAGACTCACATCAGAACTCTCTTCGACAAGTTCGACGCGGACGAGGACGGGTACATCGACTACAGCCGGTTTTCGTCCCGGTTTCAGGAGGTCTCAGAGACTTTGGACTTGGCGGCTCTTGGAGCTGGGTCGTCCCCAAACCAGGGCTCACCATGGGAGGACTTTGTAGGCAGGACAGATGCGGCGGCTCTCCTCTCAGACAGGTAAACTCACATCCGGTACCGCTGTGCGTTAACCGGTGTTAGCTAGCTAACGGCTACTCATGTCAGTTGGACGCTAGCTAACGTCAGCGGCTGCACTGTGAACCTGTTGGTAGTTTTAGCCTAATTTAATTAACTCATTTTATTTCATTAACATTTAATTAACTTAAACATAGATGTAGTAGATACTTTTCAACCGTTTAGTCTTAATAACTCAGCCACACACAAAAGATAAACGTCAAAGTTTAATATAGATTTAACGGCTCTAACGCCGCACACATTAGTCACACAGGTGTAACGTTAAATGACGAGCTAACGTTAACGGTGCTAGTTTAATAACACTAATCCACTTTTATGTTAATAAATAACATAGACAGTCTTTTCCTTATTATCATTGACACTTTAACACAATGGCCTGTGTTCATATATGAGAAACAAACTTAAAAACTTAACGTTACGTATATGTAGCTGTCACCTCAGTGTATGTCACTGTATGTCATTTTAGTTCATGGGCCACATAGACCCAACTTTAATCTCAGAAGGTCCAGACCAATAAAACCAATAACCTATAGGTAATTTCACTTACAATATTTTCTCTTGTTTTGTGCAAATAATTACAAGAACATTCTGGAGAGTTCATCCTTTACAAAACAGTACATGTCAGTCAGTACATGTTCATTTATTTATACATGTCCTGATACAGCTTCTTTTGAACTGAAGCTGCTGTCTGACAATGATTTACACAATGTTCAGTATCTTAAATCATGGTCACAATCAATCAGAGGACTGTATTCTGCTCAGGGTGGAAAAGCCTCTGAAGCTGAATTTAACATGAAGTAGGCAACACGTTGTTTAATTTGCTCCCAACACTTGGCACCTTTTAGTTTAGTCATCCAGTGGGCCAGATTGGACCCTTTAGCAGCCTGGTTCTGGCCCACAGTCAGTGTGTGTCTATGTTAAGTGGGTATTTTATTTTCCAAAGTTATGGAGGAGAGAAAACTCCAGAGAAAAACCCATAATTAACTGCTGTTGATCAAACAGATTAAGAAAGGGAAAACTTACTATAATTAACCAGAATTTAACCAGTACATATGGCAGTTTATTAATAACAAGGGCAACATTAATAGTTGGCAACTCAACATCTTATGGATCTGCTAGTTGAACATTTGAGACAGAGATTTGTGAAAGCTGTTTTCCAATTGTTTTGTCAAATCCTACATGAGAATGAGAGTCTGTGTTAATATTTATTTTGCTGCCTGGCTGTTCAGGTGATATACTATGTATTCACAGTTATGTCTGTGAAATGATTAATGAGCTTTATTCACATCCACCTGTTGCTGAGTCAGATGGTATGATGCTAATAATAATCCTGTGTGGGATTTAACACAACGCCATGTTATTTGTTTTGTAAAATATTATCAAAGTTTAAGTTAAAAGATGCTGACTGTTGACTATAAACATTTAAGATTTAGAAAATGAATACCCAACCAGAGTTAAACCAGTATTGGCTCTTATGGAAGTGTATTAATAACAGGGGTATGTTGTTGATAACAAAACACAATTTTAAGTTGTAATAGACCTCCAAGTTGAAAATTTGAGACAGACAGAGATTTGTAAAAGCTGTCTCTTCAGTTGTTTTGACAGATCCTACAAGAGAATGAATGTCTGTGCTAATATTTATTTTGCTCCCTGGCTGTTCAGGTGATACACTATGTATTCACAGTTATGTCTGAGTGAAATGATTTATGATCTTTATGCACATCCACCTGTTGCTGAGCCAAATGATATGATGCTAATGATGGTGTGGGATTAACACAATGGTATATTATTTGTTTAGTTAAATGTTCCTGTCAAAGTTATACATTTTGCTAAAAATAGCCAAAGGACATTGTCTCCATTTGTTCGATCTAATCTTAATCTTTTAGTGACAGTAGCCTAGATGTTATGGTAGAATCTGAGTGTTTCAAACACACTGAGTGTAGAGATTGAGAGTGGATCATGCTACATGATTGGCATGAAAAGTTTAATGTTTCGATCATTGTTCCACTTTGAAACTACCAGCTTTAACAGCCACCTTTCAGGCCCACGAGGCTGAGTATTTGACGCCAGAGGGATATATTTTGGGCGGAGTATGACACTGAAAAATGTCACTGGCCTGTTCATTGCTAGCAGTAACTATTTGTTCTCCTCCCACAGTCTCAGGGAGCAGCTGGCTGATCTTTACCAGGCCATTCACTCCTCTGCAAACACGACACTGCTGCAACAGTATGAAGAAATCATCCACTCTCTGATCAGTCAAAGCCTGGACAACAGACTAGAGTGTGAACAGCTGGAGACCAGTATAAAGCGGTGAGGACAAGTGTCAGTGTTTTATTATGTGGGCTCAGCACACTTCAGAACATCTGACTAGTGACATGAAAAGAAGCAGAATAATAAAAAGATAATGGGCCATTATTTAAACAAGTCATGTTACATAGATGTTAATCATGAGGGACACTCTGCTTATATGGCTATAATGTGTGTATGGGCAGAGTCATTCACTACTCAGTGACTGTTTCAAAGTGAACTTGTTGTGTTGGCAAGTTAGTTTTTTAGCTTTGTAGAATTTATTAGATAATCATAATTGTCCTTACTGTGACTGAACTTTTTATCACAGAGCAGTGGTGAACTGCTCCCCTCTTGTGGCTGTATACCAGAGAGACGGTGGATATAAATTCCCCAGGCTCTGACTCCAGTGCATCAGCTCGGATAACCAGCTTGGTGTAAAGCTGCATTTATTGATTATAGCCTGCTAGACGAGAGGGCAGAAAAATATTTGAAAAAAAAGCAGACTAACTGTGCGTTCCAATACCCATTATATCATACTATATAGTATACCAGAGAAAGATTTAGTATGTCCCAATACATAGTATATCAAATGCAGTATGCCAAAAATACCAGGATGTTCTACTACATCCAATCTGATTTTGCAGTATGCAAGCCAGCATGCTTTTCTGGATATTCTGACCCACAATCCTCTGCACAGCAGATGATACGTCGCATCCACTGACCCGCAAACAGATGACAGCTGTCAGAAATTGCAATGACAGATGACTGTGAATTCAAGTAACTGATGACCAGTCGAATAGTAATAACAGGAATATTAATTTTTGAAGAGAACAAAATAATCCTTAATATTCCCAACAAAAGATACGAAAATAAAAATGACAGAGAACTGCAGATGTAATTTCGCTGTCGCAAATTTAGTATGTTAGAATCTACAATCTGTGCAGTTATAATTCTAAAGGTAAACTACATACATTACAAAGTAACAACAGCAGAGGTCTGCGGGTTGATCTCCATCGCTGGCAAACTAGGTAAGTGGCGTTCATTTAATGTCCAAGGTAACAGATACAAAAGCAAGAGGGTCAAAGTTCAGGGCTTAATGTTATGAGAAAGACGTATGTCCCAATTGTGTGCATACTGCATGCAATAGTATGTACTTTATAAAGGCAGCTGCAGCACATACTAGAATTAAAAAGAAAAAGGTTTTTGTTGGTTTGGATACTGTACAGTGTTTTCAAGATACATTGAATGTCTAAATCAGTACTTAATGAGTAGTACTGCATTCTTGAATATTATCCTGAGGTCACCCCAGTGTAGTTGGCATCAGAGAAAAGAAGAAGAAGCTTGACTACAATGCTACTTTAAGATTTTTCACAGTGATTACTGAAGCTGAACAATGATTGTAAATGGTGCAGGCTGTATTTTAAAGGCTTAAGGAAGATGCGAGTTAAGTCTTTGAATAATTTCATTTATATCTGTGAAGTGACCCATCACATAGCACCTTGCATCGACTATTGAATTTCACTCCTACACATGGGAGTGAACTCTGTCTGAGCTGTTTTTGTTGAAGCTCTGTCTGTGCTTCAGTAACTGCAAGGCATTAGAAAGGTGACATTCCTTCTTCAAGGAAGCAGGAAGACTTAAATGTGCTGCTCTGCCTGTTCTTTCAGTCCTTTTACAAACTGGATATACCCATTTTTGTGCTGACGTTTCTACTATGTTGAAATAAATATGTTTGAAATCTTGGCGTTAAACTTTTACCAAACTAAAAATAAATCATATGCGAGATCTCATTGAGAAATTTCACTGAAGCGCTCAGTGCACCTGTGGAGGCTGTCCCTCCCTCAACTCTGGTTGGTTCACGGTGTCTTATCTGATGAGAGCAGAGCAGTGACGCCACATCAGTCAGGTAGAATTGACAAAAGGATCATAGGTGAATGGATTCTTCTTATTATTCCTGCTGTATTAATCTTTTGGACAACTATTAGAGGATCTGCTTTGATTCAGCTGCAGTGAGGCTGCCAGTACAAACTTGACTGTACTTTTTTCTTCAAACAGAGCTGAGGAGATGAACAACAGTCAGCTGGCAGAACTGGAGGACGATATACAACAGCAGCTTGCCAGAACGGAGGAGAGGGTGAGAGACGAGGTAAGTGTGATACCTGTAGCATTTACAGTGGATGATTGCTCCTGTGATTTACTCCAGTATTTACAGAGGAATGTATCAAAACAGACAAATTTACGGTAATAAAAGCAGCTTCACTTAATCAATAAACAGTACACTGACAAACTGACGAGAGGAATGTATTTTATTTCATAGCAAAGTGGCAATTTCACTTCACAGCTCCTCCTGAGCTACCTGCATATTTGTGGTGCGGCACACAGCAGCAGGTTGCATGCCTCTTCACAAAGAGCCTCTGTTACGGCAGATGAAAGCCCCTCTTCAAGGCCCGAGTCGTTCAGCACCTCTAACTGCTTTGGTTTCATGTTTGTAGGAGCGCAGGAAGATGGAAGGAGTCATGACGACCATGCAGAGGAAGCACGAGAACGAGGTTGCAGACCTGCGTGCAGCTGTGGACAGACTGTTAAAGGTAGGTTATCACACACAACATGCTTTTTATTTGTTCTTCCAGGGTATACAGATTATATAAAGATGATGATAATGTTTTCTTACATTATGAAAAAGAGAGAGAAGAAAACCAGTGTAAATGAAAGACTCTGGCTTAATTTCTGCTGCACCAGACAAACAGAGGAAGCGTTTTCCAAATGTCTCACAGTTTATAGGTGACCTTTCAAAGGGCAACTTCAAAGACCCTTATAGACGTGATATCCAATGTCCAGACAGTATGAGAAAAGGAGTCAGATTTAGGAATCAGGGATGCTGCTTGGATGCAGTTTGTGTAAGGACAGGCACAGAGGATCATGTTTGATGCTCTATGTACAAACTATGGGAGCTAGACATGCTAGCCCCCATAGTTTGTGTTTATAATCCAGCTACATGCTATTTCTTGTCTTGCCTGCTTTTCTGCCACAGCACCAGTAATGTTACTTTTTAAAAAAAATTAAATAACCTGTCAAAGAGCAACAAATGAAAGTTCTGTGAGAGTAGCAGCAGTTTAAACTTGTAGACCTGGACAATAAACGTCGCCACCTACAGATAATGTGGTCAGCGTGTGAAAGAGATACACCTATTTTGTTGTAGCTGCTGTTTTGTGTGTGTGTGTGTCTGATTACATTTAAGTGCAAGCTAATATAATTGGTAAAAATGGAACATCATTGTCTCACACAACTCCACTTATGTATGTGTACGTAGACGAGGCAACCAGAAGTCCATTCATTCCTATGGGAATCTCTGTGATATCCAATGTGCCTGTGAAACTCCTCCCTTCTGTAGTATTTCGGTCTGGAATTTGCCTCGAGCACGTGACAGTGTGCTAGCTTAATTTACAGGCTGCTAACTGGCTAACAGCTATTCCCTTCAACTCAGTTGCCTGTGTTGATTGTCAGGTGAGAGTTTATGATTAAAAAGAACTTGTTTATCTCATTTTAACACATGGTGAATCTGAGTAATGTTACTCTGCTAAAATATGGTTATACATTATATACAGTCAAATTGTCATTATGACTCATTGAGCCATTCATACATTTTTTAATGAAATATTTATTTGTTGCCATGCAATATTGGTCCTGTTTTTGTCTCAGTAATGTTCCAAGCACATATTCCAAACTACGGTAAATATGCTGGCAGAAATCATGCTTCATATCACAGGCCCTGTTCGTACCTGGTACTAACGTGCGTGTGGAGTGATCTGATCACAAGAGGACAGCACTAAATGCAAGTGTAAATGACCACTTTGACGCATTGTAATCCAATAACCGCTTGCTCAGGTAGTCTGTGGCGTATTTGACCACATATCTTTTGTAGTGTAAACACTTATGTGTCCCAATGCGTCCCTGACAAGGACTATGTTGTCAGTGCAGGACATGGTGATTGTTTTGGTCACGGCGTCCTAACAATCAGTCATCATCCATCGTTTTACCCCATGGAAGTAGACCTGTTGGATTCTGTTGACAGTGATATTTCCAGCTGTATTGACACAACCGCTAACTTGACTTGTGAGCACGCCAGTGAGCAGTTACCGAGAGTGTGGGTGTAATGACTGTGCACAGTGCCCTTTGACTTACTACTGTAAATGACATGGGCAGTAAAGAAAACAGAACACACATGGTCAGCAGGAGACACATGATAGACACAGGTGTGATCTGTGATGTGTCATGGCTGTCCACTGGTGTTCAGATCACTGAAATGCACGTTAATACCAGGTGACAAGCTCATAGTTAATTAAAGAGCATAAACACAATTTCTAACCCTGTTGATCACATGGCAGTAGTCATCTATTCATTACCCAGATGAGGCAAACCCTCCCATTGTCCCTTTACGTCACAGAGTAAATAAGACAGTTTAAACACACATAACTGTGTTATGTTGTGTTAATATTTGAACATCATACAGGTCAGTAAGTCTGGAAATGTCTTTCTACATTTTTTATTAGAACACATTGGCTTATCAACATCTGAAACTGTTTTACAAAATGTTCTTGTAAATATCTGTTCTCAAGAGCCAAGAGGACTCTCAATCCAACCACACAAAGGAGGAGGTGGTCAGACTGAACAACCAGATCAGTGATCTGTCACAGGTACGTCATTTTAGAAAGGTTTGTTTTATGAATGAGTCATATGTATGTTGTGTGGAATAGTTCCAGTTATTAATTAAACCTCCTCACAGGAAAATGAGGAGCTGCGGAGCTCTCTGCTGCAAGCACAGACGAACATCGCCATCCTGCACGCAGAGCTGGACAAGCTGAAGAATATGTACGCAGACCAGAAAGCTCAACATGACAGGTGAGGCAGTGTCTTTAAGCTTGGCTCAGTTCATGTCTGTTGACACAAAATATGATCTTGGATCCAGCTCATGTGGCTTTTGTTTCTTTACAGAGAAACAGAAGAACTGAAGAGGATGGTTTTAGAGTACCAGTCATATTCCAGTCAGATCCAGATTCTCCAGTAAGACCGTCTTTCACTTGATAAAGCTGTTGTGTATTTCTGCCAGTGCTTGAGTAAGAGCCTGTAAGTCATAATAAGGGGAAACTTTCTCAATATAATGGCTTCATATCTCAAAATAATGACTTAACTTTCTCAGTATTTTGACTGACCACATGATAGGCCAAAGTCAAAATATGAAGTCTCGTATTATTTTGACATATTAGGTCACTATTTGGAGATAAGAAAGTCATTATTGTGAGAAAGTTTCTCATTATTTTGCAATTCGAAGTCATTATTTTGAGTTTCTCATAAAAATGACAGGATCTTTTGTTTGTTTTTCATCACAGTGGCAGAAATGGGCTTTCGTAGTTAAGTGTGGACATTTAGTAAGATTTTTTTTTTCTGGTGTCCTAATTAAGACTGCAGGGATTTTGTAATACCTTGTCATAAAAAGTTAATAATTACCATCCTTTTTTTTTAAAGGTTTGGTTCAACAAAATGAAAAATCCTCATCCACATTTACCTCTGGCTCTATCCAGCCAGGCAAGATAGTTTCAATTTAATTGCTCATGCTTTGAGATTTCTGTTACCACAAAATACAGTAGATGGGAGTTGAATTGTTGTTGTACAAGTTTATTAACTGGGATAAACCCCTTGAGATGAGCCGTCTTGTTTTTGAGGGAATTTTGTTTGTGGGGCTCATTTAAAGTTAAAAGTCCCTGTCCCATGGAGAACATGCAAACTCCAGAGTATTTCCATTTTATGTAATTTGTGTTAACCACTCCATTAAACATACCTAAATTACCAGAACAACAGGACAGTGCAGACTATATGAGGTACACCGTAAAAGAATAAACGTGTACTAATTTGACTTGCGAATGCTTTTCTGGGCTCTTTTTTTATGCCCTCATGCTGGTTACAGCTGTGGCCGCAGGCTTTATGTTTTCTATCTGTACATCTGTCTGTCCCAATCTCATGAATGTGATAGCTCAAGAAGGCATTAAGGAGAATTTATTTAAATTTGGCACAGATGTCCATTTGGATTCAACAATGGAGTGATTAGATTTTGGGGATCAAAGGTCAAAGATCACTGTGACCTCACAAAACATACTTTTGGCCATAACTCAAGAATTCACATGTGTATTATGACACAATTTCACTCAAATGTCTCAGAGGATTAAATGATGAAGTGATGACATTTCATATCCAAAAGGTCAAAGGTCAGCGTCACTGTGACAAAGTAATGTTCTGCAAAAGATACATTTTCCTGACCCTTATTCAACACCATCACTCAGGAACAGAAGGGGAGACATTTGGTCAGATACTGAAGTGGTGACATCAATCTTTGGTGTCCACCTTGAAACTGTGTTGATTGTGTAGATGTTCTGTGCTGCTCAGGGGAAAATCTGTGCACAGCATCCATGTTTGTCCATCCATTTTGTAGCTTCTTTGCAGCAACATTCATATTTGAAATACCATCTACTGTCATGGCTACATATGAGTCTGGACAGATGTGAACTGTAACTGCAACTCAACTGATTCACAGAGGCATACAACTGTGAGGCAGTAATTCTAGTTGTGTAAATGTTTTTTTTTTTACACTACATACAAAGCACATCTTGACTTACCAATACAACGTGTTTACCACACCACAGTTCCTGAAAGTAAATGTTTGTATATGTATGTGACTCTGTCTTGTATTTCCTTGAACACATCATCAGGGAAACAAACAAAAAGCTGTATGACAGTAATGACGGGCTGCGCTCTGCGTTGGCCACTGAAGCGGTTGCAGCCAAAAGGAGGGTGAGTCCTTTGTTTCCTGATGACATATTTCCTCATACCCACTGGCTCTGCATCAGATAGAAGCTAACAGTAAATTGTTTTCACTAGTTCAAGTGTAAAAAAAGTTTCCTCCCTGACATTCCTAATCTGCTCAACAGCTGTCTCCCCAAAATGAAATCCCGGCCCGAAGGATGAAGCCCCTCCGGCAGAGCACACTCAACCATGGCAGGTATATAAAGTTTTTTACACACCTCTGTGAATCTGCGGATTGATCTTGCTGAATTAAATTGTCACAGCTAAACCAAGCGTGTGTGTCTGTGCGTTGGTGCAGCTCGGAGCCAGATCCCAGCAAAACGACCTACTCTCATGTGGCCACCTGGGCCGATAAGTACCTGGACAGTGGAGTCTCGCTGCCCATGGACACAGCTGAGAGCTCAGGGAGCGATTACGACAGCGACGACAGTAGGGACTCAGTGGAAACTGTGCACCACAGTTACTCATACGTCCCATCTGATGTGGAGGTCAGAACACACTCCAGGTTTAGTTATCGGGTCAGATAATGCCAACATGAAGACTTTAAAGTACTATTTACTTTGTTACAGATATCAGACATGAAATCTGAAGCTGCAGTGTCGATGGCTCCTAGCAAGGCGAGCTCTCTTGCATCATCCCTACGAAGACGTTTGTCTGCATTTTCTACAAAGGTACAGTGGTTTTTGAATGCACAAGATCCCTCCAGTAAGCATTCATTTTGGTGATTTGTTTGTCAAGACTTCTGGGTTACGACTAGACTACATTGTCTTTCAGCCATTCTGACGGTGTGGCTCCAGAGGTGGCAAACAATTTCCACTTGTAGCCTCTTGTCATGGCTTCAAGTGTCCACCAGTTGAGAGTAGTTCTATGATATACTCCCTATGTTAGGTTAAAGGACAAAACACATCGTCGGCGAACATTGCGTGTCAAAAAATATGCTCCTATTATTGTCAATGTGCAACCCCATACCAGCGGCAGCAGGACGCACCACCCAATGGCACTATATGCCACTGTCCTATTTCCAGCCTCACCACTCCTAGAATTAAATGCATTTTTCCCCACTTGTGCTGCTTGTACGTACCAGCTCCCGGAGCAGCTCTTTTCTCTGCTCCTATGGCAGCTCGACTCCTCTCCTCACTATTAATGCAAAGAGAACTCTGTTGCTGTTGCCGTGTCACGTGTGTGACAAAGACTGGATGAAGAGAGAGACTCCTTGTTGAGGTCGAGAAATAGCCTGAGCTTTATGACCCACAATCCCGTCACTATAAAGTCAATGGCCAAAAAGATTTTGCCTGGCAAGTCTTGTCCCTGGAGATTGGCTCTTCAGGTGGGCAATCAAGTTTAATTAGGGGATGTCCACACATGATTTTAAGTTAATGCGGGGGTGGTAGTGGTAGATCTTTCAGTAAAAGTAGTAATAACTTTGGGTCGAGCTGCACTTGATGCGCTGCAGGGTCTGTGTGTTTTCAGCTCAACAGTCTCAAAGGAGTAAAATTTACCTTTTTTTAAAAAAAAGAAGAAAAAAAAAGCAACGTAAAAATCCATGAACAAACATAGTACGTGTAGCAGAATTTTTTTCTTCCCCATTAATCGTCTCATGCCCCTCAGATTTATATTGCAACCCCCAGGTTCAGAACCACTTACACAATCAGATCAAGGTTTTTCATTTGTCCAATACTTTGTTTATGACCAAATATCTGCAAAACTAATGACATTCTCATCAGCCTCTGTGTTTAGTGCTAATCAACAAATGTTACCGTGCTAGCACGCTAAACTAGGATGGTCAACACGGTAAACATTAAACTTGTTAAACATCAGTATTGTCAATGTTAGCATGCTGATGTTAGCATTTAGCTCAAAGTCCGGCTGCATCTACGTAGTGTCACAGCCTCACAGCTGTTAGCACACCTGTAGACTCTCAGTCTTGAGAAGATGTCAAGGTTACATATAACTGTAGCTAACGCTGCAGTTTAAATGACTGAATTTCAATGTGCATTTTGAATACATATTGAAATATGGTCACTGGAAGTTGTATAAAATTGGAAAATGTTTCTTAAACCAAATTGTTCCTGGTTTAAACATCTTTTGACCTGCAGGTAACTAAATTATTTTGGAACAAAACAGTTTTCATCAGCAGATTGTGTTCAGTCATCATCATGTGAGCTAAGTCTGAAACTCGAATCATGTGAGAACAGGTGGTTGTATCAAAGACTGGCAGATGTGATTGAAAGCTTCTGGAAAAACAATAATGCAGACCTTGAGTTTAGGCAAGAAAAAACATTCACACTCAACTAAATAAATGCCTACTGTTTTCTTTATTTACTACAAACAAAAAGATTTTCCATGTTAAAGAGGGTAAGCTTGTTATCTTCTGTTGTATTTCTGAAGCCTTTAGAAGCAGACATAGTAGAATCTGAGGAACCTACTCCGATGTACCGTCTGGTTTTAGCCGGAGACGCAGGAGCTGGAAAGTCCAGCTTCCTGCTGAGACTGACACTTAACGAGTTCAGGGGAGACATTCAGACAACGCTGGGTAGGTGCCTCAGTAAACACATGATCATTTCATTTAACACTGACACATTCTTGATATCAGACGTTTGAATCTGCTTTTTCGGTTCTCAGGAGTAGATTTTCAAATAAAGAGGATGCTTGTGGACGGAGAGAAGACGAGCCTGCAGATATGGGACACAGCCGGGCAGGAGAGGTACTGCACTGACTCTTGTGGTTTTTCTTAAGGAAGTAGCAACAGGAAAAGATGGTGTTATTGATTATAAGTGTCAACTTTAAAGGTCCAGTGTGTAGGATTTAGGGGGCTAGATTAACAGAAATGGATTAGAATATAACAAGTATGTTTTTTGTAGTTTATAATATCCTGAAAATGAGAATCATTATTTTATATTTATATTTTATATGCCTTGTTCAGACCAAAGATTGGCGACAAGACGAGCTGAAACAGGCAACTATTTACAACGCACTGTTCTGCAGCATTCTAAAAAAACCTGCAGGTTCACACCAATACAACAAGATGAGGCGGTATATCATCTCTGTACAACAAATCTCTCTACTTCCATTGTGATTTCCAGTTTTTCAGGCTTATATTGTGGCTGAATATAATTTGTGGCTTCTTAAAATATGAATGAGGATAGTGATAGTAAGATACTGGCTACAGCTGCATTTGTAGTAGTGATGAAACAGTGAAAAACCGAAACAAAACCAGCATCAGATGGACTGTATTCATAATAAATATGCCACAATGATATGAATAACCAGTGGCAATTAATCAGTCAGTGAGAATGTGTGTGCGTGAGGGGGCATAAGCACATACAGCGAGCAGCAGCAATAACCCACCGTCCGACACCAGCACACCGTGAGGACAGAAACAGAGGTGGGGACGGAGCCCCTGCCGCAGCAAGCGAATATGCCATCTGCAGTCATTTTGATTTGACCAACAGACTTCACTACAAGCTGATTAGCTGTCAAAACAGGCGAGGTGTTTTACGTTCTAAAACCAACATTTCTTGTGATTATAGGTTTCGTAGTATTGCCAGATCCTATTTCCGTAAAGCTCACGGAGTCCTGCTCCTCTACGACGTCACCTCAGAAAGCAGCTTTCTCAACGTCAGAGCCTGGGTGGATCAGATTCAGGTAACTAATTGAAAATGCTGATTCAACATTTGTCAATCAGCATTTTCAATTATGTTGAATGAATGACAAAAAATGAACTGGCCCTAAAAGCAGGATTATATTTTACAATGTCCTTGTTTTTATGCAGGATTCAACGGACGACAAAATCCCCATGTGTGTTATTGGAAACAAGGTGGACCTCCGAGAGGAGCTTCCAGAGGGGAGCTGTGTGAGCAGTATGCACGGAGAGAAGTTGGCCAAGGTGAGTAACTTTTCATTCCACATGATGAAAGAGTGTTTACGCAGACGCCCGGCCTCCCAGGTGTCTAAATAAACTGACTTCAGTCAGGTATGTCGACGCTTTGCTTGCAGGCATACGGTGCCTTGTTCTGCGAAACGAGTGCCAAAGAGGGAACCAACGTCGTGGAGACCGTGCTTCATCTAGCGAGGTAGGAGGCCGTTGAGAGAGAGAGAGTGAGTGAGTTTGAGTTTTTCCTCCAAAAACCATGGCAGCACTTAGACTTGTTTTCCATTCCCACAGAGAAGTAAAGAAAAATGTCAAACTGAGGCGGCAGTCAGATTCTCAGGTCAGACTGAGTCAATCCAACCCAAAGAAGACTCTCAACGCCTGCTGCGGACTGTAGATGGTTGATATCAGTAGACACGATGGAGCAGAGAAATGATTCTATTTCTTCATGAAGAACAATTTTCTTATGTTTTAACCTTTAGAATATTTAACTCTCAAACCTTTAATATATTTTCATAAATGTTAATTCTCTGATCAAAATGAAGGCTTCAGTTGCACATATAAATGCATGTAATGTAATCATGCATATATTTTTCTTAGGTTTTGTATTTTTTAGGTAGTAAAGTCATTTTATAAAGTAAATAAATTGACTTAGATTTAAGTCAGTTTTTAACTGTCAGCCAGTAAAAAATAGTCTTTTTAAATTAATGCACTTTTTTCTGTTTGAGACGAAACTTGATTCTTGAAAAGACAAAACAAAAAGACAAATTCATTTTTTTGAAACATTTTTATTAAGCATCAGTGTAAGCAATATTACATCGCAGTTTAACGCCTTTAATTATTGGAGCACTGATAGAATTTTTCTCAGAATTGCAATGTTAAAGGGACAGTTCACCCCAAAATTGAAAAACATATTTCTCCTCAGACCTGTGGTGCTGTTTATCAGTCTAGATTGTTTTGGTGTGAGTTGCATGTGTCCTTCTGCACAGGGTGTAGTTCAGTAGAAAGAAAATAGTTCCTACATGAAACTGCTCACAACAAGGTCTGTGGATTATCTTGAGTAACCAGGTCATGATTTCTGCACAGACATTAACGTTGAGTTTTTCAATTGTAATTTTTTGGTAGAGCACCACAAGCATCTTGAGTGCCATCTTGTTCCATTAAATTCAAGAGTAGGCAGACATCTATACGGCCAACATCTCCAACACTCAGCAACTCACACCAAAACAAACTAGACCAGTGGTTCCCAACTGGTGCATCAACAGGGTCCAGATTTCTCCTCACTCATTAGTTCAAGATCCATCATACTTGCCATGTCGTCAAGCTAGTTTGCTGTCTCTGTTAAGTAGCTGTCTGTTATTCACTCACTGTAAAGCAGGAAACAGCACTTCAAAATCAAAGCTCTGTGCCAAAAATTCACTGTACTTAAAAATAGGGTGTGTTATTTTACAAACTTGACACGTTTGCGAGTCACTTGCGGTCCATACGGAATGGACCCGAGACCCACTTTTGGACTGCGACAAAGCAGTTGGGAACCACTGATCTAGACTGATAAATAGCACTGCAGGTAAAACGAAAAACATTTTTGATAACGAGGTTAGCTGTCTCTTTAAAAATGATTTCCATTCACTGAAAATCTGAATCTTAACAAAACTTCAAGGGCCAGTTTTTTGTCTTTTTTCTTTTTTTTTTTTTCTCCTGCGTATCTGTGATACCAATATATTTTCCAGGCCCCTTTTTTTATATGTCAAACAGAAATGTAATCCCTTCTCCAAATAAAACAGATGTAACTGGAAAGATGACTGTTAGAAACTTCTGTCTTATCGATCAGCAGAAATCTCTGCTGGTCTTCACTTGATGCTGCACTAGACTGGTTTTCATAAATACTTCACACCTTTCAATGAAACATTTTTCTACCATGTAAAACTCGGCATAAATACAACTTGAGGCTGCGGTGCTGCTGCGTTGCAAACCTTCTTGTGTCTTCACAGTAGAAACTCTTTTTAATGAACTAATGAGAAACAAACTCCGCACCTGCACACAATGATTTTCAAAGTGCTTCCTGTAGAGGATTTCAGTTTCTTGCAGTCAGTATCATTGACGTCACTAAGCTGCCCAAGGCCACAATCAAAGCTCCGAGTATAAACTTCCAGGAAATTCCCTGTAATACAACAGTCAGTCAAAACGCAGCCTGTTGGTCATTAGAGTAAAAACATATTGGAGATATTTCTGTCATGACTTACAGATCGTTTCTTCTTAGAAGGAATCAGGAAAGGTGCGATATTTTCTCCAAGCATCTCTGCTGGTTTAGCTCTCCATTCCTGAGTGTCTTTGCCTCCTGATTGTCTTTTGACGAGTTTAGATAACTCGACGTGGATCGCCTAAAGAGAAGCAGAGGGAAAAACAAACTGTTAAAGGCTGCTTTCTGTCAATCTAATGAAGGAAATGAAATATTGAATAATAAAAGGTGAAGCTGCAGTTTTGAAAATGTCCAGCAGGTGAGAGCAGAGGTCTGAAACACAGATCTTACAAAGTAGACCAACAAGTAATGATAATCACTTTTAATTTAGCTTTTAAATGCACTTTAAACTTCATCCTGAATGTTCATACACATGACTTGATATCACATTTTCTAAGTATCTAAATTGGATTCATTGTTAGAGGTTGTAATTTGTCATAGTGTATAAAATAAAGCTAAATGCACTCCTGTTTGCACTTCTTAACACTCTCTGTTCTGTCTTTTTTGGGGATCTACAGACTGCACTACAGCAGAGCAGCTAAATCAGTTTTCTCCAAAGTATTTAATCCAGCATTGAGACAAGGGTGTAATTACCAAGCAGCAGATATTTTCGTTTTGTCTAGACAAGACCAGACATATTTGTGACGGTGGCAGTGTGCCCTATAGGTCAGGTCATTGTAACACTGGCAGACTGTGTCTTGTAAACAAATGAAGGAAACGCACTCCTCACTCTCCGTGAACTCTTCTGAATCAAAGCCGGGCTGCAGTGAACTAAAATACTGCTCAGAAACTGACATTATCGTCCATTTTTGTTGTGATGAACTGTACACCAGAGTAGTTATGTTAATTATAGTGCGGTGTCTATATAGTAGCTGCAAGCGTGATTCTGGCTCCATCTTACCTTCATTTTACTACTTTTGGAGCGCAGGGCTTAACAGTGACGATATTTAGCTCATATAACGTGTTATTTTTAAGTTAGCTGGACAACTCTGAGCAGTGTGGTCACATCTGTAGACTGCCAGATGTGCAGTTTGCCCGGTCCTCTGTGGAGGATTTGGCAGATTAGACGAACCACACAAACAAGACAGGACAGGCCTTTAACAGAAGGAGCTCACTGGGATCCTCTCTAATGTGCAAACAACTTCTTTTTAAGTCTGTGAACTTTCGTGATATATTGTAACTTAGAGCTGTAGTTGGTAACTTATTAAAATCATAATAACTTGTCATATTTTCTAAAACTGTTACATTCACTGTTGCCTTCTAGTGCTTCTAATGGCCTTACTGCATGTTAACGAAAATCCAGTCACAGCTGAGAGTCTCTATCACAGGTGTCAATTATTGTTTGTGAACTGTGGTCAAACCGTCAAACTAGGCAGCTCTGATCAAATATGAATCAATTTCTCCCAATTTTTTCCTATTTCTCACATCAGATGTTTTCAGAAACGCATTTTAGTGTTCAGTTTAGCTGTAAAATGAGAAAGTCTGTGAGCCAGCCACCACATTGGAAACAGTCAAGCTGAAACCAAACACCGGCCAGAGCAAACTTTCTCATTTAACAGCTAAACTGTACATCATAATATGTCACTGAAAACATTTGAGACAAGAAATAGGCAATGCAGTCATAGAATCTTGATTCATATTTAAACAGTGCTGCTTAGTTTGATAGTGGTGGCTGCAGTTCACAAGCCATGATTGACAGCAGCATTGGAGACTCCTCGACTGGTTGTTTTTTGTGTGCCATTGTCAGTTCTAGCAAATGCCATTGGAGGCAGTAGGAGGGGAGGAAGGACATCATTTTTTTTTGCAGACTGTCTCATGTACTTCTCTCAGAGTACAGTGACAGTTTCAGCAAATTATATCATATAAAAAAAGCAGTTAACCAACTGCAGCTTTAATGTGGTTGTAAATTAGATTTGTTTTATTTTGGTCTGTCTGTTGTATTTTAATTTGGGACAAAAAATTGGAGGCAGCATGGTGGTACAGTGGTTAGCATTGTCGCCACACAGCAAGAGGGTTCCTGGTTTGAACCCGTGTCGGGGAGCCCTTCTGTGTGGAGTTTGCATGCGTGTAGGCTTCCTCCCACAGTCCAAAGACATGCAGGTTACTTGGTGACTCTAAATTGTCCATAGGTGTGAATGTGAGTGTGAATGGTTGTCTGTCTGTATGTGTCAGCCCTGTGATAATCTGGTGACCTGTCCAGGGTGTACCCTGCACCCAATGACAGCTGGGATAGGCTCCAGCACCCCGCGACCTCCAGATAAGTTTGAAAAAGTTTGAGTTCCACATTCAATTAGATAACTGAGGGATTGTGGGTGTTTTTGCTTGTTTCTGAATACATTTATATTCATTATAGACGTTATATTGTTTCTTCATGAACTGAATCATTCCGTCAGCTGATGTAAATTGGTGCATAGAGGAATAATTTGGGTCATGTTTGTATAGATTTTTTGTCACTGTCAGCCCACTACTGGTTCAGACTGAAATATCTAGACATCTATTGCAGCAATTCGAAAATGGGGGTACAGGTGCCTCTAGGGATACTTTGGAGTACTGCAGGGAGTACTTAGGGAGTTAATTAAAATTTGATCAGTCATGCATAATTCCTAAAATAATTATAGTGTAATAAGCTCAACAAAAAAATATAAATGTTCGATAAACCACATTATATGTTCAATATTACCAGACTTAAATGCTGTAAACTGTCAACTGCTGCAATAAACAGTTACGTTCACTGTGTTTCTACCACAAAAAAAAAAAAAAGGTTTGGTGCTGGTCAGGAGACACTCAGCTGAACAAATATTATACAAATATATATTTTTTGTACGATATCATTTATCAAATAATTGAGTTTAAGAAGTTTAAGAAGCACTGATCTATAAATGCATTGCCATGAAATTTGGTACCAACATTCACATCCCCCTCAGGATAAACTGTAATACATTTGTTGATCCCTTCACATGTCACCTAACGCCATTATCAGATCTGTTCCCAAGTGCTCACTCTTTGAGAATGTGTCTCTTAATTTCAAGCAACATTATAAGAGATTGATAAGGGATATCCTCATAGTTCAAATTGCAAAACAATGAAGGGTGGTGAACGTTTCAAATACAGTTTGAATAATAAAAATTCACCCAGCCACTGTGGAGATATCTGACAAATTTTAGGGCACATGTTTCAAAGAGTAAAACATCAGTAGGCTGCTGCAGGCGGCTGATGTCAACACACTTACCCAAGGAAACATAAATTAAATATTTGAACATAAAATCCTTTAAAAGTTCTTAATGTGCCAGATTAAGATAACTTTGGGCTGGGAAAGGCAGGATCTTGGGACCATAGATTCATTCACATGTTAGCATGCTGATGTTTAGAAAGCCATTAGCGTGGTTGTAGACTCTTAGTGTTGTTGAATAAAGTTTATGTTGGATAAACATGCTGTCTGTGTATTTCTTTCTGAGTCTTTTATTTTATTTTCTTCGATAAAGAATGTACTGTGTTTCTTTTTATCCTACTCAATGTGAAGTGTCTTTGAGGACTCTGAAAAGCGCTATATAACTGTTTTGTTTGATTTATTTATTCATTTATTTATTTGAGGTGTTGGATATCTCCTGGGACACTGCTTATATTTGTATGAGGTCATTATATTATCACATGCTGGTTGTTATACTTGACAGTGTTTCTTAAGCATTGAAATTAAAATTCTGACTTTATTTTTAACTTTTTACCACAACTTTGTAGTTTTTGTTATGAAGGCACAAATGTCATTGTCCACCATTTATTTGTATTGATTGGTAGATTCGGTGGCTGTAATAATAATGGCTGCCTAATTTTAGAATGACCTTTCCTCTGTGTGAGCGACGGATGGGACTCACGGGCAGATTTAGAGGAAAGGGGGGGGGGGGGGGGGGGGGCAGCTCACCAACATAATCTCACCTTGGTGGCCGGCTCCAGTTTCAATGCCTTCTTTAGCACCTCCATCGCCTCTTTGTATTGGCCCATGTCTGACAACAGCTGAAAGAGAATATAAAAACCTTACAGCAGGAGCAGCGCTGCTGGAACCATAAATCACAACAGGCAGAGAACAGAGAGCAATAATGTAGCACCTATTTCTTCCTATAAAATAATTAAATCTAATCTCATATTAAACAAATTTCTCTTCCTTCCAGGAACTCTGGCCGCAATAATCATTTATGGGTTGATAAGTATCAAATGAGATGCAGTGATGTTGTCTTTCAGCAGGAGGACTCTCACCTTTCCCGCCCTGAAAAGGGACTTGACGTTGTTTGGCTCAAGGGTCAGAACGTCCCGGCTGGTGTGCAGCGCCTTATCAAACTGCTCCAGTTTGAGCTGAGCGGTGGCCAGGTTGTTCAAACACTTCACCCGGTAGTCCCGCACCTCCTCCTCCTCTGCCTCCACGCCACCGTCACTACCATCTGGACAGAGAGACACGACCTTCAACATCTGCTCTACTGTGGACGTTTTATTGAGTCTATTTGTGACAAAACACTGTACGCTCAAAAACAGAGATTAGTTATCTAATCTTGAAGAGGACTTATTTAAAAATATTGCAGATAATAGAAAATATTTGGACTTTGAAAGAGGGAGGTCCCATAGGGTGTCATTATAGGGATAGTACATGTTGTGTTTTTTATACAGCTGGATATTGTATCACTGTCCCTGCTGTAACAATTGCATGGTTTCATCATTAGACCCAAGTAACAAGCAGGTTTGTAATACTTGGCACTGAGTATGATGGGTGATAAATGTCAGCAGTTCTGGGACCACATCTGTGTTGATGCACATCTTTTTGTAACAGTTGATATCTAAGATTTATTGTTGAATTTAATCCATTAAGGGTGCATTGCCAAGTTGGATTGTTTACAGCATCATTAAATAACTTTTCTTTTTTTTGGCCTCTAAGAGGCAACAACATCAAAACATTATCACCTCTTCAGTTGACATGGTGAATTTGTAAGCAAACAGTTGCCTATTTATACATCCAGCAGATACAGAAAATTATCATTAATTTGGGGTCATGTGTCTGTCCAACTCATGAATCTGAGCTCAATATTCAAACTCCTTTTAACAGTGTTTTTGTTCTCTAACATCTCCTGACGTAAATATCTACCTATTGAACTGTTATATATTTTTTAAATAGCTCTACTCTGGAATAATCCAGTCTCTTCTCTACAAAACTGTCACTGTGTTGTTTGCATCAGCCACATGATGGGACAAAAACGGACTACAACGGAGAACCAAGACTATCATCAGAGTAAGTCATGGTATAGTATCTCATAAAGACAGGAAGTCCTAGTCTTTTATGACGTCAAAAATCATCAAAAATCGTCATAGTATAGTATGTCGTCCAAAATCATGAAAAAAAGCCATAGTATAGTATGTCGTCCAAAATCATGAAAAAAAGTCAGTGTAGTATGTCGACAGAAATCATGAAAAAAATCATAGTATAGTATGTCGTCCAAAATCATGAAAAAACGTCATAGTATAGTATGTCGTCCAAATTCATAAAAAATGTCATAGTATAGTATCTCGTGAAATATCATAAAAAAGTCACAGTATAGCATGTCGTCAAAAATCATGAAAAAACGTCATAGTGTAGTATGTCGTCCAAAATTATGAAAAATGTCATAGTATAGTATGTCGTGAAATATCATAAAAAAAAGTCATAGTATAGTATGTTATCAAAAATCATGAAAAAAAGTCATAGTATATTATGTTATCAAAAATCATCAAAAAACGTCATAGTATAGTATGTCGTGAAATATCATAAAAAACGTCATAGTATAGTATGTTATCAAAAATCATGAAAAAAAGTCATAGTATAGTATGTTATCAAAAATCATCAAAAAACGTCATAGTATAATATGTTGTCCAAAATCATGAAAAAACGTCATAGTATAGTATGTTATCAAAAATCATGAAAAAACGTCATAGTGTAGCATATCATCCAAAATCATAAAAAATGTCATAGTATAGGATGTCGTGAAATATCATAAAAAAACGTTATGGTATAGTATGTTATCAAAAATCATGAAAAAAAGTCATAGTCCAGTATGTTATCAAAAATCATCAAAAAACATCACAGTATAGTATGTCGTCCAAAATCATGAAAAAAAGTCATCGTGTAGTATGTCGTCCAAAATCAGAAAAAAATGTCATAGTAGTATGTCGTGAAATATCATAAAAAAAAAACGTCATAGTATAGTATGTCGTCCAAAATCATGAAAAAATGTCATAGTATAGTATGTTGTCCAAAATCATGAAAAAAAGTCATAGTATAGTATGCCGTCCAAAATCATGAAAAAATTTCATAGTATAGTATGTTGTCCAAAATCATGAAAAAAAGTCATAGTATAGTATGCCGTCCAAAATCATAAAAAGACGTCACAGTACAGTATGTTATCAAAAATCATGAAAAAACACCATAGTATAGTATGTCGTGAAATATCATAAAAAAACGTCATAGTATAGCATGTCGTCAAAAATCATAAAAAATGTCATAGTATAGTATGTCGTGAAATATCATAAAAAAACGTCATAGTATAGTATGTCGTCAAAAATCATCAAAAAATGTCATAGTGTAGTATGTCGTCCAAAATCATAAAAAATGTCATAGTGTAGTATGTCGTGAAATATCATAAAAAAAACGACATAGTATAATATGTTATCAAAAATCATCAAAAAATGTCATAGTATATTATGTTGTCCAAAATCATGAAAAAAAGTCATAGTGTGTATGTCGTCCAAAATCATGAAAAGTCATAATGTAGCATGTCGCCAAAATCATAAAAAATGTCATAGTGTAGTATGTCGTCCAAAATGATGAAAAAAACGTCATAGTATAGTATGTCGTCCAAAATCATGAAAAAAAGTCATAGTATAGTATGCTATCAAAAATCATGAAAAAATGTCATAGTATAGTATGTTGTCCAAAATCATGAAAAAAAGTCATAGTATAGTATGTTATCAAAAATCATGAAAAAACACCATAGTATAGTATGTCGTGAAATATCATAAAAAAACGTCATAGTATAGCATGTCGTCCAAAATCATAAAAAATGTCATAGTATAGTATGTCGTCCAAAATCATAAAAAATGTCATAGTATAGTATGTCATGAAATATCATAAAAAACGTCATAGTATAGTATGTCGTGAAATATCATAAAAAAACGTCATAGTATAGTATGTCGTCAAAAATCATCAAAAAATGTCATAGTATAGTATGTCGTCAAAAATCATCAAAAAATGTCATAGTGTGTATGTCGTCCAAAATCATGAAAAGTCATAATGTAGCATGTCGCCCAAAATCATAAAAAATGTCATAGTGTAGTATGTCGTCCAAAATGATGAAAAAAACATCATAGTATAGTATGTCGTCCAAAATCATGAAAAAAAGTCATAGTATAGTATGTTATCAAAAATCATGTAAAAATGTCATAGTATAGTATGTCGTCCAAAATCATGAAAAAACATCATAGTATAGTATGCTATCAAAAATCATCAAAAAATGTCATAGTATATAGTATGTTATCAAAAATCATGTAAAAATGTCATAGTATAGTATGTCGTCCAAAATCATGAAAAAATGTCATGGTATAGTATGTCGTCCAAAATCATGAAAAAAAGTCATAGTATAGTATGTTATCAAAAATCATGAAAAAACACCGTAGTATAGTATGTCGTGAAATATCATTAAAAAACGTCATAGTATAGTATGTCGTGAAATATCATAAAAAAACGTCATAGTATAGTATGTCGTCAAAAATCATCAAAAAATGTCATAGTATAGTATGTCGTCAAAAATCATCAAAAAATGTCATAGTATAGTATGTCGTGAAATGTCATAAAAAAATGTCATAGTATAGTATGTCGTGAAATATCATAAAAAAACCGTCATAGTATAGTATGTTATCAAAAATGCCACCCAATGAGTGTTTGACAGGTCAGAAATGACAACTTTCAGTGACAACTAGTGGAATCTCACTAGTGTCACACAGTCATGAAAACTCTGACAGCCCCTGAACTAGAGTGACTTCTTATCTCCCTGCATCATATAAAAGAGATGAGCCCAAAATCCGCCCCAACATCAACAAGATGTTGATGTCTCTGCTTCATTTTTTTTCTGGTCATCTTCTCATCCACTAATGACATGATCTGGATGCCCTGATAAACTCCTCTCTTCAGTGCCGCAGTTAGTTCACTCACTAGTCCGACATCATTGATGCATTGAGAAGCAGTCCATGTTTTTCTCTTCACTGTTCAATCACATTTCCCTCTCGGGTCCACCCTGCCTCGTCAATGATTAGAGCGATTAAGGAGGTGGAAATAATATGAAAGTTGATTAGCTTTGATTATGCAAAAGAATTAAGCTGAAATATTTATCGTGGCTCTGGGCTCAGATAGATGTGGCTCTGCATGGTGATGGTGTGATTAGGGTGGTGGCAGACTGGAGGAGAGCCACTAAACTGTTATGTCACTCTGTGCTGAGACTGATGTGGAGATGTTTTGTTTGAGGTCTCTAACAAATGTCATGTTTCATGTTTTTGATGCGTGTGTGTGTGTGTGTGTGTGTGTGTGTGTGTGCGGTTTTCTATTCCCATTTTCACTCTAATGCTCACATCAGCTATGACAACACATTCCTGGTACAGGTGACAGTATGTAAATATTTTCTATGAATAACTTCAGGTTTTGATGCTGGGTTACCTCTGCTGCCTGTGGTCAGCACATCCAGAGCCATGCAATAGGCTCTGGCAGCCATGCTGTATTCCTCCCTCTGGAAATGAAAGTTTCCTCGCTCTCGTTTCTGGTTGCTGATGCGGATGCGGTCATCAATGGGCAGAGTTAACGGGTCCGGTTTCTCTCTGACGTCCAGCACCTGGAGCTGGTAGAGTAGAGGAGCCCAGGCTGGAATATCAGGCTCCCTGCATGTAAACAAAAACAAAAACAAACACATAATCAGTACTGGGGCTGAACGATATAAAGAAAATCTAATTTTTTTTTTTTTTATCAAATACTGTACCTTGATATTGATACTGAGATGATTTCATAGGGTTGACTATTGGTGCTTTCACAAAATATTTACACAATAAGATTTCTGACAATGAATCATCTGTACTGTGGATATCGTGAAGAAGTGGGTGAATGCAAACAATAATACCAGGAATTTTGTATTTTATGTTTTATGTTTTGTTTTGATTGCTCAATCTGTGATGGATGTTTTGACTCTCAACTGCGCAACTAGTTTACCCTTGGGTATCAATGAAGTAACCTGAACCTGAACCCTAAAACCAGGAAAGATTTTCTGCCTCTTACATGCATTATCTTCTTTCAAAATACACTTCCGTTCTCACAGGAAATGTATCATTTACATACCGTCTCTTTTTAAAATAAACACAGTACATTAGTACAACAACCTGAATTGACGTTTTTTTCCTCCAAGAACTAGCACATGTGGTTAGGTTTAAGAAAATAACTGGGTTTGGCTTTATAATCTTATGGGACGCAAACACCGCTCTCCCATGTGAAGGTTGCTGTTTGTTGGATGCATCCCCCATCCCTCCAGCCAACTCTACTCGGAGTTTCAGTGCCTGAACTTTAGTTTCTTGTCCCGCCGCATTTCCACCTGCTGCCGACCGCTGTTAAACTATAACAGTGACTGCCCGCTTATCATGCTGACGTTAAAGGACAGTTTTTTTCGTCAGCGTCTGACGCTGCAAGTCACTGCCCAAGCGCTGGATTTCGACAACTTTGGAATAAGACCAGGTTGACTCAAGATAATCTGCAGACCTTGTTGTGAGCAGTTTCATGTGGAAACTAATTTCTTTTTACTGAACTTCACCTGCCAAACATATCATGTCATGCTGGTGACAGCACAACATGTAAACATAAATGGCGTCCTCCTTGGCTGAGCTGTATCGTTAGCTAGCTCAGTGGTGCAAGGTGAGCTAGCATAGATGCACGCTTCCTTCTGCGCGGTTGTTATGTCACATAATTAGGAGGCTAGGTGTACGGTTAGGGGTGGAGTTAGAAAGCGGGGAGAGGCTGATGTTCCACTTGGGGTATTGGGTAACTCCCAAGGAGCTGACACATCTGAAAAGGCGGCGGTTGATTGGAGTCGAGGCTGGCTGCTGGAGACACCGACAGACTGCCACGCCACATTTCTGCAGAAGATTCCGACAGACATTCAGAAATCCAGAGACATAATCCACCGATCCGGGAACGCTACTACACACCTCACCTGATCTGGGGTTGTGTTCAACCCCCCCATGAACTAAAATCACAACAATGCTGCTTGTGCTGGCCCTGCCTGGCCGTTGACTGGAGGGGACGCCCGAAGCGTCGGGTTGAGGTGGCCGCCTATAGTAGCAGTCGGGTCTGATGAAGGGTGAGTAACCCATTTACCCCCTAGACAGCTCAGAGAGCTACACACATTAGGTAAGTGAGGCATATGTTCAAATCCAACTGCACACCGCAGGGAAATAACGAAGCTTAGTTAAAGGTAACAGTTACCAGCGTTAGGAGTGCCAGGTAACGAGTCAGGCATAACATTAGGTGTCTTGTAACAGCGGTGATACGGTTGGCGGGTGTAGTTTGGTAGAAAGAAAATATTTTCTATTGATCATGAAACTGCTTACAACAAGGTCAGTAGATTATCTTGATTAATCAGATCATGATTTCTGGAAAGTGACATTGCTGTTGAGTTTTTTTTAATGTATTTTGCTGTATCATGCTGCAGCAAGACTCCTCCCTGGTGCCAGGAAAAGAGACAGCATTACACCAGTGCTAGCTTCCCTGCACTGGCTACCTATCAAATACAGGATTGATTTTAAGGTTCTTTTATTTGTTTTCAAAGCCATACTGTACATGGGCTGGCACCCCAGTACCTTCTGCCCCTACTCCAACTCCCGACCTCTACAATCTTCTCTGTCTTTTGTCTTTTGAGTGTTCCGCGATCGAGGCTGGTGGGTAAGACAGATCGTGCCTTTGCAGTAGCTGCTTTGGAATAGCCTTTCACTCTCAATCAAATGCTCCCTCCACATTGACACTTTTAAGACAAATCTTAAAACGTACATGTTTTCAATGGCCTTTGGTTGTTCGTAGTGGTTTTAATATTTTACAATCTTTTTATGTATGTAACTGTTCTTACCGCCATTATTCTGTTTTATATTTGTGTACATGTTATATTGCTATATATTTGTGTGCCATTCTTCTGATTTGTGCAGCACTTTGGTCACCTGCGGTTGTTTTTCAATGTGCTTTGAGCACCACAAGCTGAGTGCCATCTAGTTCCAGTACATTAGAGAGAAGGCAAAACATCTCTGTAGCCAAGATTCAGCAACTCACACCAAAACAATCTAGATTGATAAATAGCACTATGGGTGAGAGGAAAAATAAGTATTTGTGAAATAATTTGATGGTCGTGTCTAAACTACAGTGTCTCGGCTGACCGGAGGTAAAACAGAAATAGCCCACTTCTCATGCTCAGACATTAATGGTGGCCATTTAGATACATTTGCTGTGGTTTTATCAAAAACTAAGAGAGCCTTGAGGAGGTAATTTCCTCGAAGTGATGACTCACTTTAGCAGAACATTTCCCAATTTAATCTTAAACTCTTCCATCAGGATCAGAGCCGAATACTTGAGGTTTTGTGTCACGGCCTCTTCATGAGTGTTTCAAAGGCATTTCGACAAACACGCAAACTCTCGTACATGAATACAAAGGCACTGTGATATCAGAAAACAAACTGCAAACTGAAGATACATAGAGTTTCTAATGATGTGTGTTGTTTCAGCTGCTCTCTATATTAATTACACTTCACTGCATCCAACAGCTCACACACACCTTAAAATCAACACCTTTAAAAAGACGTCTGAGTGACTCCGGCTCATTTAAAGCAGACAAGAATTTGAAACTGGTATGAACCTGTGAGCCGCTGACGGCTTGAGCTTACTCAAGAGTCACTCAGAAGGAAAGTTAATTTGGTTTTCAATCATCAAGCTCCTGTGACCACATGGTGCACAATGGTCCATTATCAGTTACTCTGTAGAGGCTCTGGTTCCAAAGGTGTGTGTGTCGCTGTGTGTTAGTGTGTGTGCGTACAAAAACACTGCATGTTTCATGTTTATCAGTTGTTTTTCCACTATAATAAAACCCAACAATCCTGAAACAAACAAATAAAAATCCTTCAACTTTTAAGTGGATACTGTCATTTTAATAGACTCGACAGAGGGAAGTTGAGCGTCCAGCTGATCCCACCCAGCGACTGTTTGCTGCAAAGTGATAGGAGTGGGAGTTGTGTCAGGTCATGAATTATTCAAACTGGTTGTGTCAATGAAACAATTTACGTCTGTCTAACAGAATTAGTTGTATCCCCAGTTACAGGGACGCTGTGTCAGCAGGTGGGATCAGATTACCCTTTCACCTCTCCTCTCTGGAGACCTTGTTTACTGTCACAGGAGTGTGAAACCAGCAGCTGAGCCGAGGCCTCCGAAACCTGAGCCGGATCCCTGCGCTCAGCACTGGAGGAAGTAGCGTTCAGAGACGTTATCGTTTAAGACCGTGAATAAGCAGATGCAGATCTTTCAGAAGCTGGTCTGGGTTATTTACTCACAGCAGCATTTAGTTTAGTTCTGCGGACTTGTTTTTGCATACCGCTGCATGTTTACTGAGGATCAGATGAGCTGTATAAGAGGCGTTAAAGAGCAGCAGAGAAGAAGACAGTTGATTCATTCGTGGAGAACATAGAGTACACGAGCTTAGGTCACACCAGGTTATGTTAGTCATTCTAAAACGGGCTGTACATTCGACCATCAGAGACAGATCCCTCCTCACTGCTAATGTCATGCGTTTTGCTGGCGTACTAAGAATGTGACACCATCGCCAAATGATCCACCGCTAAGTCTGTACAGCACGTGGACATACTGCAGCTATTTGTTGCCCTTGCACACTTTTCTCTTCTCTTATCTGAAAATATTACACAATATTCTGAAGGCTGCGTATTATGTAAGGCTGTGCGGCGTACAACAATAACGCACACGGTGTCCTGCCTGCTGCTAGTGCCTGGCTCCAGATTAAATGGACTCGTGTGGATTCACCTCTGAACCCACTTTTGTTTTTTAAGTTAATGAATAATGCACACTAAAGGTCTGTGCTCACCGAGCTTGATTTCTTTATCAGGGGAGATGAGGTGGAATGAGAGACGTGGCTCTGTCGTATTTTCAGTTTCCAGATAATGTCTCATATCTGTGTCTGAAATCGTGACAGTGTTTGGTTTGTAAATAACTCAGCAGCAAAACCCAGAGCTCATTATCATCATTAGATATTGATTTCCTTTCTTCATATGGAGGAAACACTCCCACTTTACTGCTCGTGACTCACACAGATCAGGACACATTAGATGAGAAACGATGAGTCATTTCTTATTAATTGATGCAGATGCAGCTGTACACGATAAATGTGCAACAGCAAAACTTTGTGGATCTCAAATAATGCGTTACCTTAAATGAAAAACAAGTCACACACACCAACTGCTCACTGCCTGACAAAAAAACAGTTCTTTACATGCAGGATTCAACAGGTGACCTTTGTAGCATTATGTCATTAAGCTCAGCAACTAATGAACGAGCAGTAAGCAGAAAAACACAGCAATGTGCAGTACACAGAGTTACGCCTTAAACACTGAGGGATACCGCGAATCACTAAGTGGAGTCCTCATGAGCATTAAACAAAATCAGCATGACCGGTGAACTGTCGAGTGTAATCCGAGAGCGCAGCACGCTGACAGATCTATAAGGTTCACCGTGTCATGTGGGTCAGTGGTGATTAGCGCCACACCAGTGTGCTGCTGCTCTGAGCTCAGCCAGTGAGCCCCAAGGGCCTTATTAGTGCAAACAGGAAGCAGAAGCTGGTCAGCGGGGTGAGATCGCTCCGCAAGATTCCAGTGAAACCTGAACCTGCAACTTTAACCTCGATCGTCCACGTCCCAACACTGAGCTGGGGAGCCGGCCTCCATAGCTGGTCCTCTCAGCCTCTCGATGCTGACATACTATCACACAAACATGAGTATATCGATGGTGTATTAAACTTCCTCTACGAGCTTGAAAATACCAATATACCAGACTCTGATCAGATTCTGGTTAAAGCACCACTGTTTTATGAGATTAACAAGAGGCGACCGTCGTGCTCACAGCTCTGTGACAGCAGACATTTTGACTTGTAGCAGGAAACCGCAGGTGAAACAAGTGTCCCGAGAGCAAAACCAGTGAGCCTGCATGCATGAGGACTCTGGGACGAGCTCACCTACATGGAATGCAGCCATTAATCTGATGTTACCAGTTACACCTATGATTCTATCTGCTATGATGCGCCAAAATGTCCTCTGTGTTCACGCATCATTTCAAGATGATCACTGCTAGTTTGGTAGTCACGCTGATTAAATAGCCTAAATTAAGTAACATTGTTGCGTTATGTAAATGTAGATGTAAATATTCTTAAATAATTTACTGAGATGTTCCTTTCACCCAATGGCAGACGTAGCCATCAGAAATTCCTGATCTCAGATTACAACCATAGACTGTATCAGATTACGACTAGGAGGCTGACATAAATGTTTCTGACTGGCAGCTCGTAAGCATTATGTAAAAGTGGCTTTAGGCACAGCAATGCTCTGAGCTTAATGCTAACATGATCACGTGATTTATGTGATTTTCAATCCACTACTCTTGCTAATTCTCCAGTCAGAAGTCTGCAGAGGAATAGAGAACAACAGAAAACGATGGATGTTTAGCTGCGGATGGCACACTGGACAATAAAAAATACAGAGTTTTGATTACCTAACATTACAGCTACGTATGTGCTCTCAGAAGAGTTCTGGTAACAGCCCTGTGAGCAAACATTAGCATTTAAAAGCCACGCACCTAATCACAAGGTCATCTTAATTCTAATGACATCTAATGACAGTGACTCCTTCTGAGACTGACATGAACGTGCATACCATCCAGTCGTTGTTGAGATGTTTCAGTGTGAACCAGAAATGTCAGCCTGTTGGTGGCACTACATGAAAAGACATTAAAATCATGAGATTTCATCCTGTGAGCAACGTAAATATCTGAACAAAATTTCACAGATATCAATCAAAACGGTGGACAGACTGACCTCCGTTCCAAGAAAATGTTTAGACACCCCAAACACACCTGCATCAATATTGCATTTAGAGTCAAATATCACAGCGTCATGTTGAATGTTGTTGTTGTGGGTCTAGCTGAACATGATCTGAATGAACATGAGCTGAACATACGGTAATCTTTCCTCAAACCATCTTGCAGAGAGACGACCCTGCTGGTTGCCTTCTGAGCCGAACCAGAGAAAATGCTGGTGTGAAGGGGCACTGGGAGGTTTTTTGAAGGTCTTAGCCTTCAGCAGTGGGACGGAGCCTGAGGGCTGAAGAGATCGGTGCTGAGCTGACTTAAAGATATGAGACGTTTGCTGAGGCAGCAGCTCAGACAGCAGTGAGAGACAGAGACAGGTTCAGGTGGCCGCCTAGACTCACATAGACAGACCTAAGCCCTATTCGGATGGGATTAGTTTCACATAGTACGTTGGGTAAAGTAATAATTACCAGAGATTTTAGTCCCGTCCGAATGTGCCATGTCAGTAATTGTTACCGCACGATGTCAGTAAAGATTACCGCGACTTTTACCTTCTGTAAAAGGGTCCAGGACAATTACCTCAGGTAATACTAATCCCGTGCGAATAGACCAGCAGTAAATATGTGTGTGGGTGTAGATATTTCATCATATCCTGTTTACAAGTGGCTTTTTGTGGATTTTCAAGCATGGAGGCTCTTGAAGAAGCACTCAGTTTTGCACTTCACAGTCGGACAAGTCCGTGTGAAACCTCAGGTACTGTGGGCCTACGACGAACACAATTCAAGTGTGTTCGAGTGTGGTACGCACAGGAAGCAATGTCATACGCACATGACGGCAGGAGGGGACGGCGGTGTGTGTATGGATTTACCCCTCCCACTCAGTTTTACTGATATTTCTTATCCCGTTCTAATTGGCCATTAATATTACCGACGTCCTGTGGTAAAGTGACATTACCCCAGGTGCCCATGTAAAACTAATCCCGTCCGAATAGTGCTTTGCACTGCCCACATTCATGATAATGTTTACTGCAGGTCACCAAGAAAACCATGGCTAATAGGGGTGTAAGAAAACATCCACACCCTTGAGCATTTGAGTATGTTTTCTGTAGCATACAATCACCTGAAAATAAGAATCGTTGTGTTTTCGTTACCTTAGAAGGAACTGTTTATATCTACATAGGGAGCGGGTCCTTGTCAAAAGACATTGCCATTTTAGCACCGCCATGTTTCTATAGTAGCCCATAATGGACAAACCAAAAACTGGCTCTAGATGGATCCATCTGCGTTATCACATTGACCACTGTGGACAGCAGTCCTGCCACAACAAGCTGAACAACATCGGAGAAACACTGGTTTGTAACGTGAAACTGCTTTATGCAGTGTTTTTACTGGTTTTAATTACCTGGGGTCTCATTTATAAACATTGCGTATGCACAAAACAAGACCTGACAAAGGTCTACACCACTTCCCACACAGAAGTTGTGATCTATAAAACAAGACTTGATGGGAGAAACTGTGACCCATGCTTATGAACATTTTGGAGACAAGAAATTGGTGACGCAGATGGTGAGGTGGAGGCCTGATTGTAGAAATGATTGGATATTTTTTAGCCCTCACCATTTTTGGCTTTTGTTTGTACGTACATTTTTTGTATGGATCCTACGCATTGTTTTATAAATAACACTTGTGGTCCATTTGTTATGGAGAGGAAGTGACCTCTACAGGTAATTCAGCTCTCAGTTAGAACCTCCTGAACAAGGAATTCTGAAGGAATTGTAACCGGGAGTTCACACAAGGGAGAAGATTTGGCTGGTTACAATCTGCAATCCTCACCACTAGATGTCACTAAATCCTACACACTGCTCCTTTAAAATAATTGCGTTATGTCACCTTGCCTACATTACAATATTACACATATTTCGCAGTTGTAACCCTGCAATCATGATTCATATCATATTGCCAGATTCTTGCCTATACACGCAGCTAATGGCTAACAACATACTGACAAGTTTCTAGTTAGAAATGATACATATTTAAGCAAAACTATCAAAACTTGTTGTCATGTGACAAAAATGATTTGACATTAAAATACAAGTAGCTTATGAGACAGAATTGTTTGTTATATAAGAAGCTCCATCGAGGAGACAGCTTAGCATAAAGACTGGAAACAACTCGCTTATTTAGACTTTATATCTCGTTGGCTTCATCCCTGCAAAAACTAAAGTGTAAAAATGACAAGTTTTACATGGGATTATGCGCTAGATTATATTTTAGTTAAGTTAACTGCCTGGTGTCCTCTCCACAGTTTTTGTGTCATTTGTCAGTCTCGGTCTGACTATACAGTGCAGGAAGATTACGTTGCCATCTTTAAACCCTGCCTGTAAACCTCTGTTTGGCTGGGTTGTTTCTTTAACTGTGAGGGATCAATGAGCACAACATTTTAGACCAGACTAGATTTAAACTGCTGGTCAAATATCTGGGCGGCACAGTGTAGAGGGCTGCATTGGGAGTGGGTCCCGCCGAGTCCCACGGGACCCAACCCAAATCTTGCTGCAGGCGGGAACGGGCGGCTAAAAAAACCACTGCGGGATCGGGATGTAGCCTATAGCGACAGGATGGAGTTAACAAATATTGTGGAAAAGAAGCTCAAACAAGGTGTGAAGGCACACTGAGCCCTCTACTTCCCAGCGTTCTCAAAGCTGGCCGTTTCATCTTCAGTATCCCCGCATCCAGTGCGCCTTCAGAGCGGGCCTTTAGTGTCTGTGGGCACATCTTGGAAGAGAGACACACGGGATTGGGACCGCAGTCGGTCAGCATATTCTCTTCCTCCACAGCAATATTATGGCCAAGTGATCCATTTGTTAAATTCATTTGTTTCATTCGTTAACTTTGTTTATTTTATGTTATTTATTTGTGTTATTTGAGCTGTGTTATAAAGGTAGAAAAATAAATAAAATACAGAGGAGGAGAATAGAATATGAAACAGCCTTTATTTCATTAAAAACTGGGAACGGAGCGGGCGGGAGTGTAACACACACGTTGCGGGCGGTAATGGTCAGAAATTCAGCGGGAGCGGGCAGGAGCGGGATGAAGAAAACAGTCCCGCGCAGGGCTCTAGCACAGTGGTTAGCATTGTTGCCTCATAGCAAGATGGTTTCTGGTTTGGGGTGTGGGAGCCCTTCTGTGCAGAGTTTGCATGTTCTCCCTGTGTCATTGTGGGTTTTCTCCCGGTATGAATGAATGAACCTCTACATATAGTACTCTAAAATGAAACCCAACCGACAAATTTCACTGTGACCTTCTACCACAGCTTTCCATAACATACTCTACAACAGATATTAAAAAATGTTTAATCTGCACAAGGACACTCGCTGTCTCTCCACCAGCAGTGTTTTTATTCTCTGACACAGTTTTACATCTCACATTTAGGCTGTAAACAGATCCCATTAAAAGAGGAATGTCTCCACTCTTCTCACGTTTGTACGAATGATGTGATAAGGACAAGCTTTCCCCTCCTGTGTCATGGGAGGATATGCATTCATTAGAGATGAATTTGATACATGTGTTGTGGCTTAGCAAACTTCCTCATTAAGGTGTATGATAGTGCCGCTGACTCACCCTGTTATCTGTCAAGCATGCCCCTCGCTGCTCTGACTGAAAGGAACAACTCCCACAGAGGGAAAACAGTGGTCACTTTGACGTCATGCTCTCCGTTTTAAATGATGGAAAGGCCAGTGATGTACCTCAAACTGGTTTCTATGGTTACAACCTCAGATAGTGCACTAATATACCGTGATAAATGTGGTGTGCAGCTCGTATGATAATACCAAATCCAAGAGGATTTATGAGGTTGTTTTTTTTTTTATGGCGGTGAAAACAGGTCTGCTGCTGCTGACGTTCAGTGTTGTGTCTGTTTTGACTCTTGGATGGACACACAGCACCAATACAGTCGTGCAAAGGAGCTTAGCTTTAATCCTGCCTTTGGTGAGACGTCACAGCTGTTTTTCCTCGCTTGCTGCCATTCTAGTTAATTTGCAGCAAAACAGCCTCCTAGTACAGCTGGAGATGTAGAAACTAACAGTGTAAGGCCTTTCAGCTGCTGCCTCGGCATGAGCTTTCCTCTCCTTTTTGTTTTTATTTCCTCTTCCAGCAATGAGCCAATGAAACTCTGCTCGCAGGGATCAAGGGCAGCTACTGCCTACATCCTGGCTGCTGAGCTCCTCAAAAGTCCCCATATAATCTACAGCAGATTTCCTTAGCCTGTTAAAATGAATCCAATCTCAGCCCTGGACTACCTGCAGGGTATAGAGTGGCTTTTTAATAGCTGGGATGTGCAGGTGCCGCGCCATTTCAGAGATACTCTTTGGTTACACGACTTTATCAAACCAGCTTTAAGTAGAAAAAGTACAGTAGTTATATGATGTAGGACGGGTGAATGCCAGCACCAGTGCCTTGTGTTAAAAGGGACTATTTGAAACATAAAGGTGTGAATACAGAAAAAATATCGAAATACTATTGAAGGTTCATTGAAACAATTCTGTTTACATTCAGTTAACTTACTGACATCAACGTAAGCAGCCATTTTTACACACCCTGTTCAAGGCGGGAATGTTATTCTACCTCGCCGTTCTCACTTAAAGGTACAAACACAGAACTGGGGGCAGAGCTGTTCCACCTTTAAACAGGCAGCAGAGGTAGTAACAGAGCCGAATCTATGTCTGTGTAAAAGGGACAGCCAGCAGGTGACATTCTGACAGCCTTTTATGTGTGCAACAAGCTACTAGCAGCAGTTAGCAGCTAACTCAAAGGAGAAATCAATCAATCAAGGATGTCTGCAAATTGGAGAGACAATGGGGTTCTGGAGCTCCTTGCACTCTGAACAGAGGACGAGATCAATCGTCATCGACCCATGTGACTCTGGTCAATAAGGGGACTTGCTTATCAAATCATTGCACCATGTAGTTTATCTAGTGGTTATAAACTCCACAGGTTACCTTGCACATCAAGATTTTCAAGAATGTTTTAAAATAAAAGTTGATAACTCAGGCTGCACAAGATTGCTCCTTCTGTCTCACCGCTGTGCGACAGATGTCAAGTGTCTGAGGGCACACTGTCTCATGCCTTCTGGTTCTGCCCCTTGCTGACTGGATTCTGGGACAAAATATTTGACTGGCTTTCCAAGGCTTATAAAAGATCTTTCCAACCGGAGGCTGAACTCGCCATCTTTGGCTGCTCACAGACTACAGCAGGCCTACCTGCAGCAATGCGGCAGTCTCTGATGCTGGGGATGATTGTTGCAAAAAGACTCATTTTGATGGAGTGGAAGTCGACATCTCCCCCCTCCTTTCAGAGGTGGCTTGCTGATATGACTTCAGTCATACGAATGGAAAGACTCAGGTTCACAAGGACTAATTCAATTGGAAAGTTTTTGACTATTTGGGGCCCCTTCCTTGCCCACTTGGATGAGGTCGGGACGGATAACTGGTAGCTTTATTGTCTATCTATTTATTTATTCATTTATGTATTTGTGTACTGTAATCTTTTAACTAATGTCACAGATGTTCCCCTTTAATTTCATTTTACATGTCTGAACCAGGGTGTTATTGTTATTGTTGTTGTTATGTCTGTTTTTCTTGAAAAACTGCAAAATAAAATTGTAAAAAAAACAAAAAATAAATAAAAGTTGATATGTGAATCAATTTATGAATGTTTCTCCAGTAAGCCTTTGATTTCTCTTGTATTAACACATCCCATGAAGGGTGGAGCTCACTGTAATGAATAATTTGACTCGTTTCGGTAAAGGTGAGTGATTCAATTACAGGCTTGATTTCATGAGGACACAACCACAATTAAAATTTGTCTTGATATAATAAACCTATACCACAAGCCATAGCACAGTAAGAAATGAGAGAGGACTACAAATTATTCACTTTTGAGACTTTGCTATTTTTTAGTTTTAATGGCTTCTTTAGCTGCAGAGTCTTTAACAAAAACATGCAGGCTAGCAGAAATCAAATTCAGCTAAGAGTGATCAACTAAGTTCAGAAGGTGACAGCTGACTCGTTAAAAGAGAAGAGTTGAGCAGATGTCTGCAGATGTTTTATCGAGTGCGTCCTATCATCAGCACTTAATGTGACAAGACCGAGCATCAATATTTGACAAGTTGAGAATGGGAATGTCATTATCATTATTGTCGTCATCTCTTTTTGAAGTTACAGTTAGGATCGAGGTCTCCTGTGGGTTTAATGTTGGGGTAAGATTAGGTTAATAAACAACACTGAAGGTTATGGTTTTGCCAGCATATCCAAAAAGTGACAGGCTGATCCAATGTGAGCAGATGAGAATGAGAATTTTCTTCTTTCCCACATTTGCTGCTGCATTGCTACTTTTCGTTGCATTACTGCCCCCAGTTGTTAAATTAAGTTGTGTTATCAAGAGTGTGCATCATGTGACCCATGTGACTCATGTGGTTAATACGGGGACTTGCTTATCAAATCATTGCTCCATGTAGTTTATCTAGAGGCTAAAAACTCGGCAGGATATCTTTAACATAAAGAACTTTTAAAAATAATAGTTGATATGTGAATTTATTTGTGAATATTTCTCCAGTAAGCCTTTGATTTATCTTATATTAACACCAACCCATGAGGGGTGGAAGTTTCACTTTTGAGACTTAGCCACTTTCTAGTTTTAATGGCTTCTCTTGCTGTGGTGTCTTTAACAAAAACTCGCAGGCTTGCAGAAATCAAATACAGCTAAGAGTGAGCAACTTAGTTCAGAAGGTGACAGCTTGAGCAGATGTTTATCGAGGCGTTGTCAGTGCGGCACATGGTCAGCACTGTGACAAAACCAAACGTTGGTATTTGACGAGTTGAGAATGAGAATGTCCTCATCATCACCATCATCGTCGTCATCTCTTTTCGAAGTTACAGTTGGGTCGAGGTCTCCTGTGGGTTTATTCTTAGGGTTATGCCAAAGATTAGGTTAATAACAACTTTTTAGGTTATGGTTTTGCTAGCATATCCAAAAAGCGACGAGATGATCCAATGCGAGGAGACTAGAACATGCCTAAGGCACACAACACTCTGTGTAATGCAGGACGAAAGACACCACCCCGGGGTGAAATACCAAGTTTTTAAGGAGTCTGACTATGCAAAAATTTCACTTTTGAGGCTTGGCTACTTTTAATGGTTTCTCTAGCTGCTGTGTTGAGCAAAAACATGTGGGTTAGCAGAAGTCAAATACAGCTAAGAGTTATCAACTTAGTTCAGGAGGTGACAGCTGACTCGTTAAAAGAGAAGAGTTGAGCAGATGTGCACCAAAGTGTTGTCAGTGCTGCCTATGATCAGCACTTAATGTGAGAGAACCAAGCGATAAATAAAGATGAGTGATTTCATCAAAACAAGCTTCAGTTTATGAAGGCACAACTGTCATTGAAGTCTTGATATAATAAACATACACCACATGCTATAGCGCAGTATGTAATGACAGAGGACTTAGCATAAATTTCACATTTGAAATTTAGCTGCTGTTCACTTTTAATGGCTTCTCATGCAGGCTAGCAGAACTCAAATACAGCTGAAAGCGATAATCTTAGTTCAGAAGGTGACAGCTGACCCATTGAAAAAGACGAGTTGAGCAGATGTGTGCCAAGACGTTGTCAGTGCGGCCTATGATCAGCACTTAATGTGACAAAACCAAGCATCTGTATTTGACGAGTTGGGAGTGAGAATGTGTTGCAACAGCAAACATGCATAAAGTGACTTTTAAACATTAAAGTAAGAGGCTCAAAAACAAGCTCACAGAAACACAGCCCTGATACACACATCAAATTATCAAGTTGTTATAGATTACAGCTGAATACATAATGCTGTTTTTGTGGGCATTCAGATCAAAGCAGCCCTGCATTGGAGGCAGCATGTTGCTTCAGATACCAGTGAGACGAAGCAAACAACTCAGGGAGTCCAGTTCGAGTAACATCTTTAAATCTGAAAGCTTATCAGATGCCAAAACCCTCCACAGCAGCTCATACAAGACAAGACAAGAACAACAACGATCAAACAATGATCGCATGGCAAACAGCGGAAATACACATTTCAAAGAATCCACCAGGAATGTGTGTTTGCATGTGTTTGATTGGCCGACTCAGATTTCATACTCGGAAAAATATCTGGGTCTCCATCTTATTAAATGTTCGACTTTCCTCACCAACCATTTGTTTACTTCATCTCTCGGCTGTTTCACACAAAGTGTGATGAATGACAAAGATGTTTATCCATCACATCAAGCTCATTTGATCACATTTTTCAAATCTCGTGTCAAATCAAATTAAGTTTTCAGAACTAATTTGTCAGTTTAATTAGACTTCTGTCAGCTTTGAGGTTCCACCTCTCTGCGGTGAACGAGTGAGTGAGTGAATGAAAGAGGGAAGTTTAAAGCTTTAGAACAAAACAACCGCTTTGCTCTGACTCGCAGGTGAGCAGGACAACCTTATGCAATGATCTGAAATGTCTCACAGGTTTGGGCTCTGATGTGTGGCAACAACCAGATGAATAATTCCTCAAAAAAAAGGTTCAAAGCTTTTGGCCTGTGTTGGGATAGATGAGAGCAATCTGTCTTGCATAGAAATACATCACCAGAGGTCATTATCTAGAATAACAGCCTTGGTCTTATCTGTGGAAGATATCTTATCCCAGGATTGTCTCTAAATCCATAATCAATCAATGAGAACAAGCGGACGTCTCTGAGGTGTGCACGGAGCGGTCAAGTGGCAATTTCTCATGCAGCCCCGGGGAGCGGGGTTTAGTTTCTCAGCGAGGTAAATGTGAAGGTGTAGTTAACGGCAATGACAGCTCGCCTCTTTCTTTGCACAGGCGTTATGTCTATATAAACTGAATCTCTGCCAGTTTTGGATTTCACTTGTGAACTTCAAAGTTACGACAAATTCTGAGCGAAGAGCCAAAAAATCTAGCTCTTTGAAAGATGAAAGTCCTCGTCTTCCATTACAGTTACACTTCACATAAATGTCTGCCCACTTCAGTGGACATATGAATCCCTGAATGTTGCAAGGGTATTTTATGCTCTCTGTTTAGACGAGCAATTTAGTTTGCGCCCAGATCAAAGATTTATTTTTTCCACAAAAGTGTGATTTGGGCATAAAAAAATATGGGTGAGGCGTTCATTATCATTCAGCAGGGCTGCTGTTTGCCTCCCTTTGCGGTTACAGAGTTGTGAACATTAACGTTTGTGACCACAAGCTGCCCGTTGCTGCTTTATGTATGACATTCAGCTGGTGGAATAAATGTCATAAAGAGATATTGATCAGAAACTAATTTCCCTTCTAAGTCCGAGCTGTCACACATGCATGTGCTGAAACCAGATAACTCCCACCGAGAAAATGTCACCGTGTCTCGAATATTGTTTTGCAAATTGAGCGCACAACAAACGGACGGCACTTTATCAACGCTCCCTGACTGATGATTTAATGAGATGCAACTTTAAAGCAGCATGTGCACCTGTACAGCTACACCTGGCCTTCCTGTCTTTAATGTCGGATATATCTGAAGAGTCATTTACAAGCACGTACATTTTGTTGACTTTTCTGAAGTTATGCAGCGTGTGTGTGTGTGCAACAAATACATCATCATTATCATTCACTGTCGCCCTCCTGTCATATCGCTGTCCACGAGAGATATGGCTGCCTCAGTGAGTGTGTGTCTGTTATCTAACCAATAAAGATCCAGCTTCATTTCAGCAGCAGCAGCAGCTGGCTCTACCTCCTTGTGCAGCCTGTGAATCAATAGCAGCACACTGAACTCCTGACTTATTAGTCAGGTTGTCGTGGAGGAGCAGCCGGCGTCTGCTGGCTGAGTAAAGCAAATGTAGCAGGGCCATTAGCACAATCCTTTAGTCTCTCTCTGATGGCTGTGCAGAGCTATGAGACCCGGAGCATCAGTCATGTGGAAGAGCTGCATTTCTTAGAGAGGAAGGGCTTGACTTTGCTTGACCAGAGCCAGTGGCTATGACACAGGTCATCTCATCACAGAGAGCAAACAGAAGCAGCTCATTTACAAAGAATTTCAGGCTGTTTTTGCTCTTATTTTGTTGACAAACTGACTTGTTTTCTTGCACAGATAATGCTGTGTTTTGCTCTACATGAGCTCACTTGTATTGTCCTTCACCATCTGGAATGACAGTATGAAACACTACCGCAACTAATCCCATCGGTGCTATCAAACAACTGAAAATGTTCCATTCATAATGAGATCTACTCAGTTAATCCCTTCAGCTTAATCACTGCACATCTGATTTTGATTTCGCAGTGAGGGCGTCAGTGGGAGTCTGCCAATCATTAACTTTGAGAGGAATATTTTGGAAGTCTGGTGTGCGTGCGTGTGTGTCTGCATGTGTGTGTGTGTGTGTGATAGACTGCTGCAGACGACTGATGACGAAGCACTGACGTCTCAGGGAGATGACTCACACTCCACGTCCCCACTGACGATACCTCTTCATCCCCCCTAACACATACATACACACCCTGAAGAAACACACACACACACACACACACACACCAGTGCCACTTGTCACTCTGCTACAGATCTCCTTCCTCCAGGCTCACAGGCAGCACCCGCCACCTCACATCCCTCCACAGCAGGAGCATTGCACTGCTGTACAGACACATAATGCCTATTTCTTCAGATACACTATTGTCGCTACTTCTGCCACAGTGCATGATAAAATAATCACGTTAACCTGTCGTTACAGACCTGTTATATGCCATATAAGTGTGTATGTGTGTGCACAGCGTGTCACCATCCTCTATCCCATCAGCTTCACTTCTACAAATGAGCAAAATATATGAAATGGGCTCATTCAGTCTGTCTGAGCTCACGTTAAAGGAAGTTGCATTCCTTTGAAGTTTGAAATGTGTATCTAAAATTGTATATCATAACAAGAAGTGACATCTCTGAGCCACAAATGACGTGTGGGACTGGGTGGTCCTGGAAGTCAAAGAATCCCAGACAAGGCTTCTGTTTTTGAGCAATGGCAAGAGAGATTGAAAGCAGCTATGAATACAAAGCCACAAGTACATAACACAGGAGAGTCAAGGCCTCTCTGTGCTCGAGACAAACAAGTTTGCACATGTTATGTTATTATTTATAACTGTTGTTGTTGCACAGAAGAGCGAGACGCAGTATCTGTTCAAATCGGCATAATGCAGCCCAGGCACCAGGAGAAAATGTTGGCATTGTACATTTCTCAAGTATCTATGTTTCTGAAGTGACTTGGTATATGAGCTGACTGTCAGCGGGAGGTGGAGGGGATGGTGGATGACGTGTCATCTGGGCGAGACGCCTGCCAAGCTACAGCCTACTGCAGACCACTGTTTGAGACCAACAAACAACAAAAACAAGTCGCCTCTGCATTTCCAGGGTCTTTTTTGCCACCAAACATGGGTGGTTTTTTAGCAACCTGTCCCAGTGTTTCCATCGAGGACAGTGCCATGGTTGTTTTTTACGGAGACTACACTCAATACATTTACATGCACAGTTAAGTCAAGCTACAGGTAAAGCTTGACAAGGCCATTTAACTGGACTACTGTCCTTGCCCCAGTATACAAGCATGGCAGGGGAATCAATTTATTGAGCGAAGTATGTCAGACTCTGCTATGATAGGTGGTGATATGCCCACTTTCACCTTGTTAGTATTGGACCTTTTTCCGGTTGATCTATTATGTCACAGACCAAACAATCAACAAACAAGTTAGCTACCGTTAGCTAGCAGCAAACTGGTACCGTGGTGGACAACTAGTTAACAGCACTGTACATTTCCTCCATCCAAAAATGCACGGCTCTGGATGTAGATTTTGCCATGTTGTTACCAGCTTCTCATCTGTTTCGCATTTAATGCTTTCAATTTCCAAGTCAAGGCCTAGGGTGGACATTGTGGAGCATGCGCAGAGCGCCAAGGCCAGTTTGAGTCTGATGACTGTATACATGCAGTAATTTGACTGCAAATCACATCATCTGGGTTAGTCCTACTTTGAGAAATTCAATTTAGTACGATCTCATGTGTACATGTATTTTACAAGTCCAGCTTTAGTCGGACTTAACAAAATAAATCCATTTTCTCTGATGTCATGTAAACATATTGAACGTGTTTCAGGGGGAACTGCCCATTGGTCCGACACCCCATTGTTCCGACCATATTAAATCCATTGTTCCGAAGTCCCATTGTTCCGAAATCATCATGATGCCCTGTGGTTAAGGTCTGGTTAGGTTTAGGCACAAAAACCACTTGGTTAGTGTCAGGAAAAGATCATGGTGTGAGTTAAAATGAAAAAGAAAGTTGCAAACACATAAGCCGTGAGCCTGCTTCGCCTCAAGCCTTTCCCAGCTGACCCAGAGCCGGTCGCGGCGCACCATCAAGGTAGAAATACGCCCGGACTAATGGGATGTCGGACCAATAGGCTGTCGGACCAATGACATGGACCCCTTTCAGGTGGGATTGTGCCACCAAAAGTGGCTATTTTAAGCCAAACCATGATCTTTCCCTAATAACCAAGCGTAGACTGAACCACATGTTAACCACAGCGTATCGACTACATAGTAACGCACAAATGTCATGTATCCATGGTTAGTAGAAACATACAATGCCACACTTTATTTTGGCAATCGGGTTGCATAATGGCGCTCTTTTAGACGATCTCTGCACAAATTGTTCATGAAAAGTGATGAAAGTTGTTGTGTAAAGAATAAAGGAAGCTAAGGGTCTCTGGCCACGCTAACTAGCTAGCAATACTTAGAGCTACATGCTAAAGTCAGCATGCTAACATGATACAATCACAATGCAACATGCTGTTACTAGGCTGGAAAAATTGGGCCTGGTGACAGCGCTAGATCAAAGTAAGTGCAATTCATCCTGAGGCAGGAATTTGTGCGTACCCAATTTTTTGGGACTCCAATACGCTGTAAAGACATTTCACATATAGTCAAAAATGTTAACCCCATGGTGGCGCTAGAAGGAAATGTGGGAGTAATCCTCTAACTGTGAACTGAAGTAAAAAAAAAAACATGGGGGGGTTGGACGCTGTTTCACAATCCAAGAGGCACCTTTTACACAGTGAGGATTTTCAGATAATCACATTGTTTGTTTTCGTGGAGCGCTCTTACCTTCTAATTTAGAGATTACATTTTCGGTCAGACACAACCAGACAATAACACAAAAGACAGCGCACACCTGCTTGCTTACAAGAGCACATCATCTTACTTTTAAAACCAGTTCTGTGCTGCCGTCTTTTTTCTGTCATACTCCACTAATCTCTCTCTGGCAGTGTGTGTTGTGCACAGGAGGCACGGGTGATTTAAAAAGATTGCCTGCCATGGGTCAGGAAAGGTGCCGGCAGGGCTGAAGTGCCATCTCACGTGTGTTCCTCTCATGTGTCCCTCTTGGCACTCCACGCTCTGGAAAACAGACTCTGTCGCAACATCGTGGTTATACAACAGAGAGCAGCTAGTGGCACAGTGGACGAGAGGTGATGTCACTGAAGCATGACAGTATTGTCAGTGTTCCAGTACAGACGGCACATTTTGACACCAACTGATGAGAGTTACAGAGGTGAGGGGAGGACAGCAGGTACAGACACTGTCTGATATGGATTCCAGGAAGATAAAAGATGATCTATTTTTAAAGAGAATATTTGTTTTCATAGCGTGAAACGTCGTAAGAGGAAATCTCGTCTACATTTTTAGGTACAAACAACTGTTTTACCAGCAGCTGAGATGATGAGGATTAAGGAAGTCTGATAAGAAAAAGAACAAGCTAAAAATAAAGTCATCATCTTAAAGACAAGACACAACCTGATTAAGCAGAGTACTGTGCATTCCAATCAATGGGGGAATATTAGACCAATAATATAACAATATTCAAATAAATTTTGATTGCAGGACTGTAATGCATATTTTTACTAGGGATGGGCATTAGTACTTGAGTACTCCATTTGGACATCGATATTTGTATATTTAATTATTTTTTTGCTATGTAAAATAAACATATAGTAAATATATAGGATGCAGTGATGTAACAGCTATCTATGAATATCTGCACAGATCCATTTAGGGAATATGATGGCGCAGATAATGTTTAATGTTTTCAGTCATACATCATACAATCTAACATTATAGGCAGAATGGCGACCAGCATAAAGGTAATATTTGGAAGTGTTCCAACAAAATAAACAAAACTAATGTGCAATCTATGTAACATTAAGCTTGAATATCATAGCTAATCTCTACAGTCTGTGTAGCACAGAGAGGTAGGCTAACCTCAACCCCTACCCTGATTTTCTCTTGGGGATTCATTTCAAGCTTTATTCTTACATTATTTGTTTTTAGTGCAAGTGTCTGAATATGAAAATTACCTAAAATGCCCATCCCTATTTTTACATTGTTTTCTGTATACTTTTTGACCACCAGTGGTGCTCTGGAGTAATATTTACACAAGACAGATCCCCATTTTGTTTGTATCACGAGGGCACTGCATTACACAGTTCTACCACTGGTTAAATGCTTTTATGCTGACCAGCAGTTGGAGGTGGTTACTAAGAGGGCTAGCAACTAAATGTAGATGTCAACAGTCAGCCCTGCAACTATTTTATGAGGAAGGAAATGCATTAAACACTTTGTCTGGCCTCAAGGATACACACGGTGTGTTTTGAGAAACACTGGCTGTAAATGTAACTATTGTTTGTTTACAACTAAAGTAAATGATCTGCATCATTTGTCTTCACAGGTGGGAAGCTAGCAAGGGCTTTCCCCATGACCCTTTGGATGAAGCTCATCTCTAGCACATGAAGAAATGGAGAACATGGCCGTTATAAAGGTTAAATATAAAGAAATAAAACTGAGTGTTCATATAAAACACTATTTTAAAACAAAAACCATCTCGGTACACAGAAGTGTTTTGCACTGTTTCCTAATAAATCTCTGTCCATATTAACACGCCTGAAAACACATCAGGCATGATCAATCACATGCACTGGGCACGAACTGGTGACTAGTGTAAACAGGAAGCACATTGTTTACTCCACGGTTGGTTGCTTACGTAACCAATCGGGATATGGCGAAAAGTAAGAGCAGGAATTTCTTGGACTGAGAATGAGCTGGAACTGTTAATGAAAATAACATATAAGTATGGCAGACAGGGTGACGGAAAATGAATTGGGAGTTGCTATATAGCAGATTCAGTGATACATTGAAGCAGTACCAAGAGCATTATCCATCGCCGCAGGAAGCTGTGGCAATGTGAAAGCAGCACCTGCACAAGAAGGATAAAATCACAAAAGGTACTTGGACCTTGCTAGAATGATCTGACTTGACAATCTTTGAATCAGTCGGGAAGTGAACGTGGGTGTCTGAATCATCATCTTCAAAAATCTCACCCATCCAGACTAAAACACAACTCCAGAGTTTTTAAACTTAAACAGGGTCAGCGGCATTTTCAAAGGTCTCTGTTTAAGGTTTTCCACAGTGCCACAGTAGTGTGGACATTAGGCATAAACGCAGCAATAGTTATGCATGGCAGCACCTCACAGCAAGAGGGTTACTGGTTCGAACCCGGGGTGTGGGAGCCCTTTTCTGCACAGTTTGTATGTTCTCTCTGTGTCAGCATGGGTTTCTCCAGGTACTCCAGCTTCCTCCCACAGTCCAAAGACATGCAGGTTAAGTTAATTGGTGACTCTAAATTGTCCATAGGTGTGAATGTGAGTGTGAATGGTTGTCTGTCTCTATGTGTCAGCCCTGTGATAGTCTGGCAACCTATCCAGGGTGTACCCCGCCTCTCGCCCAGTGTCAGCTGGGATAGGCTCCAGCGCCGCCACGACCCCTAACAGGATAAGCGGTTACAGGAAATTAATGAAATTTTATAGAAACATACTGTGATTTTGACAGTATGATAATGCAAATTTAAATGTGGACGCTTATTTTTCTACTCTTGTACCATAGACTGTGCGTCTTATTCCGTGAACCTGTTATAGCTTAAGTAAAATTTGCTGTGTTGGTTCAGCAAAAAGTTTGTTTTTCTTGGCGTGTCAATCCGAACAGGAAGCAGTTTGCATTATGTTGACTCCTGTCCTGTTTGCTCTCATCTGTTTCCTTATGCACCCTGATGGTAAATTGAGAATATTGTGGGTCTTAATTGTAATCACACATAATCCCTCAAGGACTGCTGTGCAAAAGGAAAACTTGGCAATCCAGTGGGAGAAAACAGGGACAAAAATGAATGAATGATAAGTTTAAACAAAGCAATGTAAAACTGAATCTAAACAACACTAAGGAAGTTCTAACCAGTGTGGTGCTCATAGAATAAACAGCAAACTTTACTCCACCAAGTGTTATCTGCTCTAAAAATATCTACTTAAAATTCAGTAATAACACATTTCAGTTGAGGAGCTTTACTGTCTCACTAAATAGCCCCTGACCACGGAAAGCAGAAGTATATATAACTGAGGGCAGTGCTATATTACGTCCGAGGCTGTGTCGATGAGAGAGATAAGCCTGCTGGCAGTAGGGGAAAAAGGTAAACATCCAGGGAGATTAGATGAGGGACATGCACAGTTCAAACACTGGTCTGAGTGGCACAAAGCTGCTACGGCGCCAAAACAACCCGCTGTATAGTTTTCAACGGTAAAACAAAGAGTCTGCTCTGATCACATTTAATTCATACATTTCATTTTAGCGTCTGGTGAACAGATGAAGCTTCGAACTGGTGTGGCAGTGATTGTGACAAACAGGAGAGTGCATCCTGATCAAGAGCCGAGCCTGATCTTATCTGGAGCATGCTACAGCTGCCCGTACTTGCTGGCTTGCTCCTGGAGCGTGAGGTCTGGGTGTGGTTTCTTGTCAGCCTGCTGTGTGTGTGTGTGGGTGTGTGGGTGTGTGTGTGTGTGTGTCAGGAAAGAGTCACACAGAGCCAAGAAGCTACAGTCAAACTTGTTTAGGTCACGTGACCATGCAGGAGAGAAGAAATGAAACTTTCTTGTGTCAGTCACTCCAAGCTGTAATCCTGCACTGAGGAAACACCAACGTGGAGAAGGATGGTTTAGAGTCGTCATTGTGTTTTCCATAGCTCTCAAAGGTCACATTATTCATTTGACCCAGGTGGCTCTGCAGAATGAGTCACACTGCCTCCAGCACAGAGAGGAACTCCACCTCACAGATTGTCTGCATGGACAACATGCTTTCATATCTGCAGACAGGGGAGGAGGGCTTGTGTGCATAAGAGTGACAGACACCAGTACAATTGTGTGGCCAGTGAGTCACCGTACCAGTCTAATGGCGAGTGCTCCATGTCATAAAAATCAGAACTGCCAGTTCTTGGCTGTGTCATGTTTTGTTGGGTGATAAGAAGAGAGAATGGTTTGTAAGAAGAGGAACAACACACACACAGTAATCACAAATGGACGTGACACCCAACCTTTCTGTCATATAAATCACTGACATTTCTCACATCTTTCAAAGCTGGCTACGCCTACAAGCCTCCTCACTCATCATCACACTTGATCCCATTGATCACATTTCCAGCTTGACACTTTCACATGTTGCCACTTTGCTCTATGAATCTCTCAGCCTGCCTTTCTGCTCTGAGAAATGTCACTGTTACCTTTTTCTACTGCATTCCCCACTGGATATGGGTGTGCCTCTGAGGCCACGGGGAGAGGCATTTTTACACTTGCCAATTTCTTCAAGAGTGTCAACAAAGATTCCCCTTGAGCACATTCCCAAGAAGACACTTGTCTGGTCAACGAATGTTATCTATTAGTTCTGAGTAAATATTTGACGTCACATGTCAAACATAACGCTTGCACACTGAATCTAATGAAATGTTTGATTAAACAATTAGTTTCAATACAGGCCGAATGATCCGCAGGTCAAATGAATTGTGACCTAATCCACATAATTTTGACCTGATGACATTCCAGCCAGGATTAAATCATTGTCTGATATAATGGTCACATACAACTGTGTACTTTTTTGATGGGATTTCCTTTTTGGTGTCTCTCTGAGATTCCTTCAACATTGTGTGCTTCCTGAAACAAAATTATTTGATCATATGAGTCAATTTTTCCATTTTTCTTTTTAGCCAAGCTAGCAGCTCTGTTGGTTGGACCGTCCATATCTTTGGTCCAGATGAACATACTGGACTAAAGATTGGATGGATTGCCATAAAAAAATTTGTGAAGATATTCACGCTCCCAGAGGATGAATCCTACTGACTGTGGTGATCCTTTGACTTTTCCTCTAGCATCAGCATTAAGTTGACATTTGTGGTTTTGAGTGTAATATCTATATTTATGAGTACTGGATACGTTGCCAAGTCATTTAGTTAACACATTCTTGCCCCCGTCATATTTACTTTGATTATTTAACCATCATCATACTTGCAAAACTAATGGCAATCTCCATCAGCCTTGCACTTTGTATTAAGTGGTAAGTAGCAAATGTTAGCATGCTAACACGCTAAATGGTGAACATGGTGAATGTTACACCTGCTAAACAACAGCATGGTAGGGTGACCATATTTTGATTTCCAAAAAAGAGGACACTCGGCCGGTCACGTCTACTTAAATGATACTCGCAGTTTACTCAAAGATGCCTTATCATTTTAATATATTTAAAATTTATATGTATGGATAGAAAATTCAGTTATATTACAAAATAATATCTCTCAAAGACAGAAATTCAGATAGGCCTCTATAGGGGACACATACACACACTAGAGTGTAGCGATCCAAGCCCGACAGTACCCGATGGGTCGGGCCGGGTTTGGTCAAAAATGTAGAGCTACATTTTTGACCAAACCCGGCCCGACCCGTTATAGCTATATAAATTGTATTTGGGCTCAGGTCGGATTTGGTCAGCTTTCAGTAAAAATAGTGTAGTGTAAAAATAAATAAAATCCTATTGTCTGTCCTGTTTATTGCTTGGGCACTGTTATTTACGTGACAACACCTGAACATAACACACATTGGCTGTTTGTTTCTACCTCTCTCCTCGCTGGAAGTCTCGGACCGTGAAAAGTGGACATGTCCGGGCAAAAGAGGACGTTTGGTCAGCCTACAGCATGGTATCATCATCATAGTGAGCATGTTAGCATGCTGACGTTAGCATTTTGTTCAAAGAGTCGCTGTGCCTGAGTACAGCCTTGCAGATTGGGATCATGATACTTTACACCTTGCCTGAAACCAGAAAAAAAACATTTGCTTGTATGTAGCTTTTTCTAGTATTAGAAGTAACAGGTAACTTCAGTGTTTTTCAAACTGGACCCTTTTTTCCCATGTGTTTGTGACTAAGGTATTAAGCAAGAGCACTGCAGCTGACAGCAGCTAAACAGACTGCAATGTAATGTTAATGGGCCACACCATCAATTTACGTCCACTTAAAGAGCTTGTTTTTGCCGCTGACAGGCTCAGATTGTTATTATTGGTGTCTGACAGCATTATGGAAAGGATCCCCACAGAGGTAGACCTTATTGTTAAAGAGTAAGATCCTTGTTGTTTATTGAAAAAACAGTTCCAAAACTGCTACCGCTAAATCCATCAGACTCCATTTAACTAAACAGTAATTTTATCATCATAAACAAAATTAGACTCACAAAAGCCATCGTGGTTCATCTTTCTAATGGTCCAACATTCACCAGCTTTGGTTTAATTTAAATACACCTTTAACTCACCCGGGTACATGTGAAAATATGCTGCCTCTATACATACTAAAATTACTGTTTGTTTAAATGAAGTCTGGTGGGTTTACCAATAACAATTTCCTGTTTCTGGTTAAACAACATGGACCTTACTCTCTCACAAAAAGATCTGTCTCTGTCGTAATTCTTTTCATAATGTTGTTAGAGTAACAATCTGAGCCTGTCAGTGGCAAAAACAAGCACTTAGTGGACATAACTTGAAAGTGCACAAATGTCCCAAGTGGTTAGATCACAGCCTGTTTTGCTGCTCCCAGCTGCAACACTCTTGCTTAATACTTGATTAGTTTAAAAAAGTAGTTGTCTGCAATAGTAACTTAGACTTACACAAAAACATGAAAAATACTGACATTACCATTTAATGTCAGACAGCAAGCACCTGTTTCAATCTTGATGAGGTTTAGTGGACTGGTGAACAGCTATTAAGATTAATTCACTCTGTATAAGTTTGACATATTGTATTTCACAAATGCATTAGATTGTGGTCAATAAATCAAACTAAATCACAAAAGCAAGCACACACCTTGATGCATTTACAGCTACACTATTGTAACCATCACACTGTCCATTATTTACTACCACACTCTGGCAGCCTGGCAGTCTGACTGAACAGAAAACCACAAACTCACAATAAACTGCACAGCTACTAACAGATGATGAATATTATGCAATAACCATCAATCATCCAGGTAAGAGTTACAGTACTTTCCCATGAACTAAAGCTTCACTTGACTTGCTCCAACCTGCCACTGTATTTCCAGCTCAGTAAGCCTGCTATAATCAAGACTCCAACAGCCGTCAGCCTCACCTCGCCCGGGGTCAGAGAGAGGGAGATTCCTCTCCTCCTCCCACAGTGGGACTTGTTTGTTTTCCTCCCCTCAGAAGCTGACAATGATAGCCATCTGGTGTGTCTCCACAGTGTCTCCACTGTTCTATTAAAGGGTATTGGTTCAATACGTGATTATACTTGCATGTTGTGGTTCACTGTATCTGTGGGATATCTGTCCAGTTCACAGTCGCTGTGAATAATTTATTATCTGTATTAATCCATGTGGGATACACCAGGGTTCAACTCTAGGTCCCGTACAGTTCTTTCTGTAGATGCTACAACCAAGAAAAAAAGGTTTTCCTTGATTCACAAGTGGCAAATATACAGTATGTCCCACTAAATCCCATCAACTAAGCTCAGCTGACTAGACTGATTAACTTTCAAAGGGTACATTTACATGCACACTAATATTTCACTCTTATTCTGAATGTGACAATATTCTGAATTTGATATGGGTCATGTAAACAGCATATTCTGTTTGGATAGTCTGAATTAGGCTTTTCCCTGAATATAGCATTTTTCGATTAAGAAACATGGAATATGCTGCTAATTTTTGGATTTTAGGAGCGTTCTTTGTACACGTATATCAGTGATTCTCAATTTATGGCCCCTCAGCCAATCATGGCTTGCAATAGGGTGCCGGGGGCCCGTTGACCATTTTTCAATCCACAATTAAAATGAATTGATTCACACAGGACATTATTTTGTACTTCAAAAGTAAAAAGGTTCCAGAGTGTATGAAAAACATTAAAGGAATACTTCACCCACAAAATGACCATTTGTAAATCAATTAGTCGTGCTGTGTTACTGTTGTTACATGCTGTTGCTCTTCTCCCATGCCTCCTCAGAAAACAAACATGTTGATTTATTGATTGATTGGTTACCAGTGTTCAAATGAATTTTCCCTAAAACCTTTCTCTTTTGCATGTTTGGGAAGTACTGAGCATACGACCGGATGAATAAGACTTGGATTATACTGCACGAGTTGTGTGAGAGTTTGTAAACAGATATTTTGATATAGCTTTGCTGTTGTAAAATGTTGTCTCAAATCAATTGATAAATCAATATGTTTGCTTTTTTCCATGGAGGCGCTCAAGAAAAACATAGCTTCTTCACAAATTCAAGTTAGCACAGCATGAATAATTGATTAACAAATGTAAAGCATTCCTTTAAATAGAGATTTTCCAAGCAGAGGATTTCCCTGGACTCCCAGACAGAGGTCCAGGCTATGTCCCATATGTCTTAAATCCTAGGAGCACCCCTGTGTACACCTAACCTGTGAAGCTGCTTTGACTGGATTTGTCTCTTGGCAAAGATGAGTGAAGACAGCAAATGTCAGAAGGTTGACAACAGGCAATTTATGTATTATATATGCTGAAATATTAATAATGTTTGTTTATTAACTTGCGTTATTTTATTTTTTTTAACTTAATTTTTATTTCAGTTTCACATATAATCATACATACAGTCATATTCATCATATCTGCTGTTTTCTCAATATACAGTAGTACTAACATAATGACAATTGGGACACAACAAAAGCACCCATGACTGTAATAGTAGAAAACATTGAAAAGATAATTGAATAAATAAAAATAAATAAAATGGGGGAAAAAAAAGAAAGGAAAAGGAAAATAATTATAAATAAAGTTGAGTAAATAAATAAAAAGTATCAGATTAATGACATAGATTCAATTTGGAATGTATACAGGCATTCTTCATTATCATAGTATGCCCATGACAGCACTCCACCTTTTAGTAAATATGTCTTTTTGAAGGGTCTTAGTTATTTTTTCCATCTGCACTATCGGGTATCGGCAAGTACAGCCTATGACTAATCCGATACCACGTAATGCCTCATGTCATTACGTGTACGCATGCTACAGGCAAATGAAACGGAAATGGAGCGGAGTTTAAAAAGCATTCTACTGTAGCCTTTAAAATGTCTTTTTTACCAAACTGTGTGGCTGCACTTTAACCTCTGTCTTGATCTGTGTCAACACTGGATAATAATAATTAAAAAAAAAGGTTTATGCATTCATTCTACTATTACGTATTTATTTCTTAATATTTTACATAGAGTTTTAGGAGTTGAGACATAAAACAATTCATATCCGATCCATTTTTATTTTACGCGCTGGTATCGGATCGGTACGGTATTGGGAAGGAAAAAGTGGTATTGGTACATCTCTAGTCATTTTGTGAAAGTGCCTCCAGGCAAAGCAAGTTGAATATCCTCAATGTATATGGTGCATTCGGAATGTGTCTTCACTGGGGTTTTTAAACACTGAATTACAACCAAATGGAGGCACTTCCTCTGCTCACCAGACCTGGAATAAAGATGTTCATGCACTACCATCCCCAAATGAAAAACATTAGGCTATATTCTTTAAATATCCCAGACTGATGTTTCCTGTGTCCAGTTAGTGTAGAGTGCTGCTGAACAGCAGTCTAAATGTAAAAAAAAAAAAAGGTCACTTTAACCTGACCCACACCTCCTTGCACATTTCTTATAAAATCAAATTCTTAATGCTTATGTTTAAGGTTAATTGCATACGTATACTGCATAATCAACACTGGATGTAATCTCGACGACATTGGAAATGAGGGAAACCTCAGTGTCCTTCGAGACTAAATAAAGGTTTGAAATAAATGCATAAATGCAACATCCCCAGCTCTATTTCATACGTATAACAGATTCTGTTCTTTACATACTTGATTTATAGTGAATGTAGCCCTGGCTGTCCTTTTTGAACAAATGAACAAAAACACATGTGATGCTGTTGATGATTATCTTCGTGTCCTGAGCGTTAAGGTTACGTGTGAGCTTCTGTGTACATAAAGAAAATTTTCCCTGTGTTGAAAGCACTTTTGTACAAACTGTTTTGTTTATAAATCTCTATATAAATAATCCTGAACTTCAGTCCAAGTCGTAAATATCACAAAATCCCCTCGTGACATGTTAATGCAACAGTAAAATGATTAAGTGGCTGACATTGTCCATCTGGAGTTAAGATTAAACTGTTAATTTAACTATGACACATCCCAGTGGTCTAATTAACTCCACTCCAACATGTGCCACTGAGGTAGCTCTCATCTGTGCCAAGAGTAAAAGTACACCAACACCTTTGCTGCCAGCACCAGGATTTCAGCTTCTGTTTATGTTTGTTGACAGCCAGCCAATGTAACCTCACAGCGCACCATTTCACACTGGAGACGTCCTCAAATGTGTTGTGTGGTGTTTCACATATGGCTCGAAACAAAATGCATGCACTGTATATAATGTGGCTCATTAAATTAACTATGTTTCTTGTTTGTCAAGTTTAGTTTTATTCAGAAAATAAAGCAGCTGCCAGTGACACTTAATATTGTTGACTTTAGGGTTGTGCAGCGCTGATGAAGCCGACCCCCTGGAGGGTTTATGAGTGTTAAAGTTATCCCTGTCCACAGATCAGCAGATGTTAGCGTCCACTGCTCTCCAATAATGACCTGCTGACTGAGGGGAGGCAGTGTGTGTCTCAGACTAAGTATGTCTCAGCGGGGAATAGCTTTGACGTATGCTGCTGTTCCTTGAAAAGGCGAGCATGACGTCTTTTGTCACAACTTCACTTTCAAAGACTTTACTGTCTCGGGAAGAATGTTAGCATTTCTCACAGTTGATTTAGTCACGACCGGCTTGTCCATTGTAATCAATCAGGTAAATGCTCCAGACTTTTCCGGGGCTTTCATTCTCATCGTGTTCACCTTTTTAAGGAGCAGCTCTGATCACATCAGACGCTGCAGCTAGCCCATCACCCACACACCGAGCCACAGACCACTCCACTGTGCTGTGTTGAATCATACTGTCTGACCAGCTTTGCACACGGTTCTGATAAATAATTGTGAAGTGCTCTTAGCAGCGCTGTTTGCAACAGGCGACTGACAGAGTTCAATCAATGTGTCTGCCAGAAAACAGAGAGAGGCTAATGAGATTTTCTGTCATTTTACAGCACAGACACGCTGTGGCTGTCAAATCTACTCTAAATCATGATGTCTGTCACTGCTTGTGATTCTTATTTGTGTCAGCCTATTCAGTCAAATAATTATTTTTATTAAATACTAGACCTCGACAGGCAGGTCTGGCAACATGCCATGAATGATAAGATAGGAGTTCTGTTTCTTGATTAAAGTGAATTTAGACATCTTGTAAATAACGCTTACTCGTGCTCTTTACAAGAGTACAAGAGTTAGATGAAAAGATCAATACCACTGTCATGCCTGTATGAAGCTACAGCAGCTGGTAATCTTAGCTCAGTACAAAGGACTGGAAACAGCTGGTCTAGATCTGTCCAAAGGTAACAAGCTCTGCCTACTGGCACCTCTAAAGGGCACCAATTCACAGTTTGTTATTTCTGTACAAAAAACAAAGTGTAAAGACGTCAGTTCATCGTCGTATGGTGAGTTATATGACAGAGTATTTCTTTGCCAAGACCAGTCACTTCCTAGAGTCTCCGCTCTCCTCAGAGCCATGAAACAGTCAGACACATAACGTATTGTAAAACAGTAAATTGTCGTTTATACCTAAAGGTAACCAGTGGGGCTGAGAAATAAAGCTAACATGGAAATGGCAAAAACTGCAGTTCAGCTGGCTCCAAAAGCAAGTGCAATCTCCATAGACCCCTTTGTTAAAATCCATCCTTCCATCCATACATACATTTTCATCCACTTGTTGCGGTGTCCCAGGTTGTGGGGGCAGCAGGCGAAACAAAGCACCCCAGACGTTCCTCCCCAGCAATGTTTTCCAGCTCCTCCTGGGGGACCCCAAGGCGTTCCCAGGCCAGACGAGATATGTAATCCCTCCAGCGTGTTCTTGGTCTGTACCGGGGCCTCCTACCACTGGGACATGCCCAAAACACCTCAAACGGGAGGCACCCAGGAGCCATCCAGATCAGATGCCCATGTTAAAATGTTGAACTTTACAGCAGAAATAAGCATGTTTACAGCCTGGTCCAAAAAACTGTTTTGGTCTCAATAGCTGATTTCAACAGTCATGACAACTGTACGGAGAGTGAATATCTATATAACTCACCCTTTTATATTCTGTTAGGGCTTAAAGTTATGCAGAATTACGGGTGAGTCGCTTTGAGTGACAAGCTGTCAGCTCCACCCTCTCATCCAAACATGGTCACTTGTAGCTCCAAAAAAGATGGTGATGGCTGAAATGCCAAAGTGGAGGCTTCAAAACAAGAGTCCACAAACCAATGGGTCATGTCACAGCTCTGTCCATGATACAACATGCTAATTAGTAGTGGTGTAAATCAAAAGCTCCATCACAATACAATATGATATTGATTCTTTGGACAATAATATATTTGCCGATATCACAAAGTCTGCCACATTTTTGATTTGATTCAGTTCAGATCCCTGTGATCGAAATAAGACGATATCAGTAAATATCATCATTGTCTGTTTCTTGTCTGCTAGGTCGCTAGCACTGTTTGACTGTTTAGGAGGGAGGTGTGCTTGGACGGATATGGTGGCATAAATGCGGCATGGAAATTTAACAAAAAGATATCTTAAAGATTACAATATGTACTGATGTTTTAACTTTGCATTGGATATGGATCATTGATCCTTAAACTGATATATTAATCCAGATCAATATATCGTTAGTTAGAGATGTAGTAGATGTGTTTGAAGGTGTTCCTCCCTGTTTCCAGTCTTGATGCTAAGCTAAGCTGGCTGGCTACTGGCAGTAGATTCAAATGTTCATTATGTACAGACATGAGTGTGGTGTCAATTTTCTCATCTTACTGTCAGCCAGGAAGAAAATAAGTACTCTCTGTGCTCCCCAAGGGTTTTCTATCATTGGATGACCTGTTCTGTACCTTGGGGTTCAGATGAGTTTGTAACATGCTGTTTTATTACGTACATTCTTGACTTTCCCACTCATCATACCAAATTATGAACAAATGCATTTAACTTACGTGACTGGAGAAAATCACATTCGGAGCAACCAGCAACCCCAGTAACTGAATCATGTTTAAAGAGCTGGCATGAAGCTCTGATTGTCTACCTCATGGTACGGCTAAATTTGACTCCGCAGCACACAACCCTAATCAGCTGCATCAAAACAATCATTAACTAACCTCCTGTTGCCTCCTTCTGTTTCTCTGCCTCCTTCTCCACACAACTCTGAGACCCCTCGCTCTCACCTCACACACCCCGTGTCCCATCATCCCCTTCACAGAGCTCCATAACACAAACAGGACCTCACAGACAGTACACCGAGGAGGCTGAAACAGTATCACACACTGAGAAAAAAAACACGCTTTCACAACACAGTGTTCAGAACATGTGAACATTATGTTGTCAACAACGTTCATGTGTACCCTGTTTTAGTTTGAGCCTGGATTTGAATTATGAATTTAGCTCTGTATCCTGTACGTTTTTAAGGCTTTTACCGCCACATGATAATTCTGGGTGCATGTTTGTTTTTATGCATTACTCCTCTGTGCAGCTGCTCTGTTAAAGGTACAGCATGTCCTACATGTAGCTGAATGGATGTTTTGATACGGCGCACAGCACATCTCCTCAAAAACACAGGCAAACCCTTTGCTTCGGGGTTTTATATTGACAACATTTTGTGCCGACTGGAGAACTGCTGTCCACTCTGTGAGCACACATGGCTCCAGGTTGAAACTATCTAATAATGTTTAATTTACTCTAATGGGTGTTGGCTTACATAAACACTGTTGTAGGGTTGATATAATCATTTTCAGAATTAAATTAATGGCCACAATTTTTCTGTTTATGAAAGAGACTAATATACAGTGTATCACCGTGTGCTTGAAAAGCCTCACAACAGCACAGAAAGCAATTTGCTGCAACATAATCTACCAGCAAACAAATGAAATCACATTAAATACATTTGCTTTCATGATTTTCCCTGATATAGGGATATATATATTTTCATTGATATAATATTGTACAAAATCTCATCAAATCACTGTGGAACATTCGTGTCTCGTTCTCACGTGTTTCGGTTATCTAAAGTAAATATTAAAACTATAAACAATGCGTTTTTTGTCAGTGACACACCAATCTCCTCTGTTTATTCTGGCTCTTTAATGGTGTAAAGGTCGTAAACCTGAGCCCTTGGACGTAATATAAGTGATGTCCTCCCATAGGTTGTGAGGTTACAAGCGTACCATTGATAGGCTGCCTGTGAATGGTGTTAGGAGGAAGCCATCTGCTGCTGTTTATGGTTCATTAACTCCGCTATCCCTGGATAACCAGGCTGCCCCCACAGCAACAGGTACAACAGGGCTAATACTTAGAAAAAAAATAATCATTGGCCAAGTCTTGTTTCTGCTTCAACATGCTCCTCAATTCAAAAACAACAATAACTGGAAACTCTTAACCTTACCTTCCCAGATGTCCATAGGTATACTGCGAATCTGCCAGCAGTAATGTGATCTCGCCCTTCTGCATGGACATGACACCCTCCTCCAGGGCCTACAGGTGTCAAAACACAGTGTGTTATTTAGAGGACTGACTGAGCTTTTACATAATTACACGAAATGCATTGAAGCATAACTTTGTGTTGTGCCCTTTAAATTTACTTAAACATAGGAGGATGAATCACAAGTTTCAAGCATTTTAGCACTTTCAAGCACTTTCATTGCCAGGCTAGCTCTGGGGATGGCAATGTTGAGAGTTGGTTCAGACTGAAATATCTCAACAACTATCTGACAGATTGTCATAAAATGTGGTTCATATATTTGTGGTTTCCACAGGATTAATCATAGTGATTTTGGTCATGTTCTGACTTTTGCTCTAGCGCCACCATGAAGTTAACATTTTTCATTTTAAGTCTTAACAACTATGTTCCAATACTTTGGTTTATGACCCTGAGCCTGTTTATACCTGCTGTTGACATATGTTCCAATGATCTGACCATCACTGTTCACACCTGTGTCTATCCTGTGTTTCCATCTGTGTTGAGATTTTTTCACTGCCTATATCATGCTTACGCTAAAAGGTCAAAGAGCCCCATTGTTTGCTAGACTTGTGAGCGGTTTTGTTGGTACAGCTGAAGATATAGCTGTCAGTAGAGTCCAACACATCTCCTTCCATAAAGCAAAACCATGGATGGTCGTGCAACACTTGTCTTAACTACCATACACAACAACCACCATGTCCTGCACTGATGATGTAGTCCTTGTCAGGGATGCTTTAGGATGCATTTACACTACATAAGACGTGGTCAAATGCGCCTCAGACCGACTTGGCAATGGGTTTGAGTGATTGGAACACAATGCGTCTTGGTGGTGATTAACCTAAATTTAGCGCTGTCCACGTGTGATCAGATAACATGTTAATACCAGGTGTAAACAGGCTCTTGCATCAACCTCAACTACACTTTGTGTTCTGTGCTTGTTAGCCATAAACTGTACAACAGAGGTGTAGCTAAAGTGATGTCACCCACTGGTTTGTAGACTACCGTTTTGACACCTCAAATTTGACATTTTGGCTGTCACCATCTTGGTTATTTTTTTGGTGCCACATGTGACCATATTTGGATGAGAAGGTGGAGCTTTGGGCAAGCGGTGGATGTATTTGAGAACCCAAGGACACGACTGTGGCAGTGACTTGTCAATCACAAGGTAGCCTCACCCAAAGCATACCCTATTTTATTGTCTATTTCACTCTAACTGGAACCATAATTTACAAAATGAACATCATGCTGTATTGAAGAAGACTTGAAACTAGTGACTGACACCATAAAATTGTTAGGAGAATGTTTACTGAGGTAATAAATCAAGTGAGAAGTAGGGTCATTTTTTTCTTCTGGTCAGTGGACAGAACGTAGGTTTAAGGCCTTTCTGCATTGGCTTAATTTTCAGACCCGGAGTCTACGTCCACTTCTTCTATAGAGTCTATGTAATTAGCCAGTGTTAGCAAGCTAACACACTAAATTAAGATGGCGGACATGGTAAACATTACACGAGCTTAACAACAACATGTTGACACAGTCATTGTGTTGTTAGCACACTGACATTAGCATTTAGCTCAAATCACGCTGTACCTAAGTACAGCGGGAACAGCCCATTGTTCCGACCATATTAAACCCATTGTTCCGACCATATTAAACCCATTGTTCCGAAGTCCAGTTGTTCCAAAATCATCATGATGCCCTGTGGTTAAGGTCTGGTTAGGTTTAGGCACAAAAACCACTTGGTTAGGGTTAGGAAAAGATCATGGTGTGGGTTAAAATGAAAAAGAAAGTGACAAACACATAAGCCGTGAGCCTGCTTCGCCACAAGCCTTTCCCAGCTGACCCAGAGCCGGTCGCAGCGCACCATCAAGGCAGAAATACGCCCGCCGGGAGCCGTTCAGCACCACGGACCGTCGGACTAATGGGATGTCGGACCAATGGGCTGTCGGACCAATGACATGGACCCAGTACAGCTTCACTGTGCTGCCAAGGTGTCTGTAATCTCTTAGCCTTGTTTACCTGTTTTCACAGTCTCTGTTCGTCACTATTGAAGTGTGATGTTACCTGGTTTACATCTCCCTCTCCAATAACAAGGACAAGCTTGCAGTCCTTCTCCACCACAGTGCGGTCCTCCAGGACACATTGCATCTTCACAGTAACCTCCTGGCCCCAGGCGGGGCTCAGGGCGAGCGGGTCCCCGGACTCCAACAACTTCTTCCTCAACAGCCGATCCCCTGCGTGAGGAAAGAAGAAAGGGTCACGCAGAAGAAAGCGAGGTTAATCTCGTGGCTGTTGGTAAACAAGTGCTCAGACAAAAACATACTAGGCTTGACCTCAGTCATGTTTGGTCTTTTTTTTTGTCAATCCAAAATTAAATCAAAAGGTTAAAGTTAAATAAACAGGAAGCAATGGTTACTGATGAGTTAGGGCATTTTTTTACTAATACTAAGTGTGTTGTACTGATGTATCCTCACCTGTGATGTCATGCCAATCATTTGCTGCAAACAGCTCCTCAAAGGTGGAGGAAGTCCACTCCACCGTGGCGTATTCTGGAAAGAGGCTCTCTGCTGAGCTGTCTCTCTCCAACACATCATCCTCTGTTGATGGGTCTTGAAACCGCACCATCTTCCAGCTGTTTGTTTTTTTCAGTTTCCTCCGCTCCTTACATCCTGTGTCTTCACTTTGCTCAGGATCAGAGGGGGTTTTTATCTCAGTGTTTTTACTCTCTTCTGCACAGCTCGCTGTTTCAGCCTGCTCTTTCCCACTCAGCTCCTCGCCTTCCTCTGCAGGCCCACAGGGCGGCTCGGTGTGACTGTCCCCGTCAGAAAGCTTGGAAATGGCCTCTGTTACCTCGGGCTCTGTAGGCTCAGCTGCAGGGTCTTCGTGCTCTTCACAACACGGTTCTGTCTCCATGTCACTGCAGAGAGTGATGGACACCACCTGCATTAGCCTCCAGAAAAGATGATCCTCCTGGTCTGAGCCAATGTTCCGCTTAGGTGCAGGTTAGTAGTTCGGTTGGAACCAACTTCTGCCACCTACATTCAGTCAAAACAAAGAAAAGATCTCCATGATGTAACATTTACAAAAATCCATGTTGTGTTTCATTAAAACCAACTCAGAATGCATCCCTAAACCCTGGCTCAATTCACAGTTTTTTTGGAAAAGCTTTGTCCCGCCTGTATCTGCGAAGTTCCTGCAGTCCTGTTGCACTTTGACCTCCGCTCACTCCTGCTTGCAATTGTCTCAGTCCACACAGTCCAGTGATGTGGCAGCACCAAAAAATGATCAATGTAAAGAAACTGCAACGCAACGAAGCACTCCCAGCCAGCAGGCTTGTGCACTGGTAATCTGCAGGATTAGAAGAGAAAAACCTAATCTGCCAGAACGTCTGTAAGCTTCTTAATGACTTCACCGTCGTGCCCCACAACGCAGTTTCCATGAATGCAATCTACCAATAAGATCTCAGGAGATACAAGCTCTAACTTAATTTGCATCGAGTTATGGTAAAGATGTTTATTTTGACTTTTTAAGAAGAACCACAGCACTAATAACCTGTAGGCTGTAGAACTGACACCAGATTACAGATTTCATACGCTGGTTTTATGGTGTAAAACTGCCGGAGGATAAACATCTCACATCATGTGTATAACACACTTGGGTATATTTACATTCTTTAAAGCTGAAAACCTTCTTTTTTTTAACCCATGAAGGTCATTTAAAAATGTTTTGTCAAGTTCATCAAGAAAATAAATCAGACATTTTTCTGAGCCTTGAAGTACAGATAAATACTAAACTATAGTATTTAACTGGTAAGAGTTTGGTCTTTTGATAGGTTCATATTTAAGTTCAGCAGACTGTGACTTTGACGTACAATCTAAGAGCTGGCCAGATTTAAAGGGACAGTTCACCTTAAAGTAAAAAAAACAACACACTTTTCCTCTTACCTGTAGTGCTAATTATCATCTAGACTGAGTGTTGGAGATATCAACTGAGAGATGTCTGTCTTCTCCTCAATATAATGGAACTAGATGGCACTAGATGGCAGAGGAAATCTCCGCTCATCGCTAGGCTAATATATACAATGTAAAATACCATAGGCTGGCACTAATAATGTTAGCATGTTACATTTGTTTGGAAAACATGTTTAGTATATAAGGCAGTTGTTTTGTCGGTGAACCTTGTCAGTTGTAAGGGAGGCGAATTTTGGAACGTTACCTTTACTAAATGTTGCCGTTGCCCCTGGTTTCATATGAAAAGAGGAAAAGTTCGCTAGATGCTAGGCTAATTTATCCATCCATCCATCTTCTAACCGCTTCATCCTCTTGGGGGTCGTGGGGGGGCTGGAGCCTATCCCAGCTGACATTGGGCGAGAGGCAGGGTACACCCTGGACAGGTCGCCAGACTATCGCAAGGCTAACACATAGAGACAGACAACCATTCACACCTACGGACAATTTAGAGTTATCAATTAACCTAATCCCCAATCTGCATGTCTTTGGACTGTGGGAGGAAGAGTGCCCGGAGAGAACCAGGAACCCTCTTGCTGTGAGGCGACAGTGCTAACAACCACACCACCGTACCGCCCTAGGCTAATTCATGCAATGTAAAATGCCACAGGCTTGTGGTAATAACCTTAGCATGTTGTTATTTGGGGAAAATGTGTCCAGATAAAGAAGTGTTTTGTTTGTAAATGCTGCGAGTTATAGTGAAGCCAATTTGTGTACTTGTGTTTGAAATTGTCTCTATTAAGCCATGTTTAATGTGTGTTTTGAATCAGCCAAACTTTATAGCACTTCACAGAAACCTCCGCCGCTGACAAGTGTTTTTGAGGTGTAATTGCAGAGTGACTGTAGCTATGTCTCCATCCAAAAGTGATTCGAATCATTGGGAAATGCGCATTAAAAGAAATACGAATCCTGTGTGTTTCCATTCCATGGACTTTGGTGAAAACTACGAACTCGCGCAAGTCTTCCGCAGAACCGGAAAAAAACAAGTCTCGCATTCTTCCTCTTCTACGTTTTCTGGCGGTTGGCAACCAGCTTGTAAATGCATTACCGCCTTCCCATCCAGAGTGTGGATATCACCATGGAGAGAGGTGCCCTACGTCAGACTTAATTCGAACATAACTGTTTCCATCCCCCATTTTGCGAATCAGCATTTTTTTGAATCAACCAAAACCCGGCTAAAGCGAGCATATTTTAGTTTGTGCGAATCAGGGGATTTTAATTCGAATTTTGGCGTTTCCATCATAATTTTCTGATGCGATACTTCTAGATGCACATTTAAACAGGCTGATGGAAACATGGCTACAGACACACAACACACAACATCGTATATAAGTACTGTATAAATCCAGTTTAAGATGTAAACCTTAACAGCCTCCTAAGCTGAGCTGTAATGTTAGCTAGCTCAGTGATGCTAGGTGAGCTAGCAGTAGATGAATGCATTCTTCTGTGCGGTGATTCAGTTGGCGGATGTAGTATAATAGAAAGAAAACAGTTCCTACATGAAACTTCTCACAACAAGGTCTGTGGATTATCTTGAGTAACCAGGTCATGATTTCCAGGAAGAGACATTGCTGTTGAGTTTTTCCAAATGTATATTTCTGGCACTTTGAGCACCACATGCCGAGTGCTATCTAGTTGCATTATATTCAAAAGAAGTCAGACAAGCCGATATCTCCAACACTCAGCAACTCACACCAAAACAGTCTAGACTGATACATAGGTAAAATTAAAAATTTGTATTTTTGATTTGTCTCTTTAAGTGACAGTTTATAAAAAGTCATGTTTATATTGTGATGAGATTTTTCCCCATGACTGAGCATTGTGTCTACATTAATGTAAAGCTAAAGTTGTCTGACCTTATGTCAGATATGTTACCTAAAAACACCCAGTTGTTCACAGAGGGTGATAATGGGATTTAGATTACATTGATTAAAATGTCACAACACTGGTTTTGTAAGACTTCATGCATCTGTCACTTTCAGCAAATAAACAGCACAGAAAATGTTACCCAGTTGTTTCACTGGTGCACCAATGCAAAGTCATTCCTAACCTACTGTTGTACCAAAGGAAATGACAAACATAAAAATATCAGGTATTGTATCAAGTATTTGGCTGTTGTGTCACTGCAGGAGCAGAACTAGACTAACGTAACACTACGAACTGTTAGACAGAAAACATCCTCCCAACCATGTTGTAAATAAGCACTGCACTACTGACTGTAAGGCTACTCACTAATCCACAGCAAAAGCATGTTGTCCATCAGGGATTAAATTAATCCAGATTCCACATTTGTCTTTTATTTTCTCTGACACACAGAGAAACGATACACACACAGCAAGTAAAGGTGACATTTGTTTGGACATTGTTTTTTCACAAATACTGTGCTTTAATGCTTTTGAGATACTTAAACTTTACATAGGCGCTTTCATTATACTACTTTTGGCTTATTCTCCAATGCATTTAAGAGGAACATATTGTACTTTTTTACTCCATTGCTTGAATTTGACAGGTTAATTTACATTTCAGATTAATATGTTGATGTTGAAAATGATGGGTTATTATGGGATACACAGTAGTTAGCTACAACATTAAAATACTGCTTACACATTAAAATAATCATCTATTTTGATCATCAGTTCATCATTTTAGTCATATTTAAAGCAAAACTACCAAACTTTCACTGCAGCTTCTGAAATGTGTCTGAGGTGAGCTGCTCGTCTTTGTCTTATTTGCTAGTAAACTGAATATATATTCAGGTTTTAGACTGCTGTTTTGACAAAGCAGGACATTTTAATATGTCACTTGTGAATTCAAATCAAATCAAGTTTATTTATCTAGCACTTTTAAAAACAACCACAGCTGACCAAAGTTCTGTACAAATAAGATGACACTCATATCTAGCAATTTAAAATGTACATACTGTATATGCAAATATAAATCATAATATCAATGATAAGAACAATTACATACGTAAAAAATATTATAAAATACTAAAATATTAAAATCACTACAAACAACCAAAGACTATTGAAGATTTGTCTTAAAAGTGTCATTGGAGGGGGAGCATTTAATTGAGAGCGAAGGCTATTCCAAAGCTTTGGAGCAGCTACCGCAAAGGCACAATCTCTCTTAGCCACCAGCCTCGATCGTGGGACAGTTAAAAGACCTGGTTAAGAAGATCTAAGGGGTCGGGAGTTGGAGTAGGGGCAGAGAAGTACAGCAATACACTGGGGTGTCAGCCCATGTATGGCTTTAAATACAAATGAAAAAACCTTAAAATCAATCCTGTATTTGACAGGTAGCCAGTGCAGGGATGTTAGCACTGGTGTAATGCTGTCTCTTTTTGGGAAGTTATGATGGGCATTTTTCTGACATAACACAAACAAAATCAAAAATCAGTTTACTGAGAAAATCAGTGTTGGGGAAGTTTCTTGTAAAACGTAAGAGGTCCAAGACTAGCATCGTTCACCGGTAGAGGTAGTAGAAAAGTGCACCCTGATCATACCATAAGCCATCACTCCTGTAATGGTGTACAAGTGCCCAGCTAAGAGGGTGACATAACATATAACATATAATAATAGGCAAAAGCTACCTGAGATGGCATGGGGTAGAGCAGAGACAATACTTTGGATAAGTTATTTTTTCTGGTAAATTTCTCTTTTACTTAAGCAAAATGTTTTATGTATAACAGAGTATTTTTATACTGTTGTTTTTACTGTATACTTCTTCCTCCACATACATTTTGTTTTGGAATAAACATGGGAAATAAACAAAGTTTTTCATATAGGTTTTGTTTTGGTTAAAATTTCTACACCAAAACTTCTCTGCACTGCATAAAAAACTAAATGAGAATGTCATTTCCAAAATGTCTCACTCATACATGTCTCTGCAGGGGTCAGTCTACATAATAACCAGTTTTAATTTGGATACTTTAAGTTATGTTTAATTAGGAGTATTTTTATACTGTTGTTTACATATTGGTACTTCAAATCAGTGGTTCCCAACTGGTGGGTCCTGGTCCAAAAGTGGGTCCCGGGTCCATTCTGAATGGACTGCAAGTGACTCATGATGGTGTCAAGTTTGTAAAAAAACCACATACACACGTGATCTTGAAGTACAGTGAATTTGGCACAGAACTTTTATCTTAAAGTGCCACTCCCTGCTGTAAAGTGAGTGACTAATGGACAGCTACGTGACAGAGACAGCAAACTAGCTCAATGACATGGCCAAACGTAAGTATGATGCTGAATACACTGGACTGTGTGGACCTTGGATAAATGACTGGACCCTGTGGCTGGACCACTTGAGAATCATTGCTTTAAATGATCTAAATACTATCCATCCATTTTCATCCGCTTATCCAAGGCCAGGTCACAGGGGCAGCAGGCCAAACAAAGTACCCCAGACATCCCTCTCCCCAGCAACGCTCTCCAGTTCCTCCTGGGGGACCCCAAGGTGTTCCCAGGTCAGATGAGATATAATCCTTCTAGTGTGTTCTGAGTCTGCCCCGGGGCCTCCTACCAGTGGGACGCACCTGAAACACTTCCAGCGGCAGGCACCCAGGAGGCATCCTGATCAGATGCCCGAACCACCTCAACTGACCCCTTTCGACGTGAAGAAGCAGCGGCTCTACTCTGGATGTTCGAGCTACTTACCCTATCTCTAAGTCTGCTTGTATCTGGGATCTCATTCTTCCCGTCACTACCCAGAGCTCATGACCATAAATGAGGGTTTGGATGCAGACAGACCAGTAAATCGAAAGCTATGCCTTCCGGCTCAGCTCCGTCTTCACCACAACGGTTTGGTACAGCGCCTGCATCACTACTGAAGTCGCACCAAACTGCTGATCCTTGTCATGCTCCATCCTACCCTCACTTGAGAACAAGACACCGAGATACTTCAACACCCTCACTTGAGGGAGTAACTCTCCCTCAACCCCGAGAGGGTTTCCGGCAGAGAACCTCGGCCTCAGATTTGAAGGTGCTGACTCTCATTCCGACCGCTTCGGTATATATTCTGTTTGTGTAAATAATCTTGTTCAGTTTACAATATATATATATATATATATATTTATGTTGTATCTTTCCTCTCTTGCAAGGAGCACCTGTAACATAATAATTTCCCCTCAGGGATCAATAAAGTATTTCTGATTCTGATTCACACTTGGCTGCAAACCGCCCCAGTGCATGCTGGTAAATACTTATTCCACCTGTGACTATTGATTCAGGAACAAACACGGGATTAAATAAAGTTTTTCATATAGGTTTAGTTTTGGTTAAACTTTCTGCACAAAGCTTCTCTGCACCACACAAATAAATCAGAATAGTTTCCAAAATGCCTTTAATTTTTGACTCATACATGTTCCTGCAGGTGTGTTTACACTTCCTAGTGTGCGTGCTGCAGAAACACACGGTGCATTCACCAAAATCCAGTTAGAGGAGTGCAAGCCGGCCCAGAAATAGATCAAAGACAAGATAAATACAGGCTGGAAACTCTGAGGGTACAAATGCCTAAATGATCGTGACCTGGAAAGCGAAAGTAGAGTTGTTTCTCTCTCTCTCTCTCTCTCTCTCTCCCTCTCTGTCTGTCTCTCTCCATGTACGTGTGTGTCTGAATGTGTGTGTGAGTGCTAGCCCCGCCCCCAGTCCCTCTCCTCCGTGACGTAGCAGGCAGTATGTCGCCAATAGTGTTCAGTTGTAGAAATGGCAGCGCTGAGACAGGAGCATCGGTATGGGCTCTCCTGTGGCAAAATCAACAAAAACACCCCGAATCAAACTCTGTATCACGTCAAACTCACTGACACTGCCATCCGGACCCTCGAAGCCTACCAGAACCTGAAGGTAAGGAGAAATCATCGGGTTGAACTTTGGAGCTTATGTGTGTGTGCGCGTGTTTTTCTTTCCCAGCTGTATTTTCATTTTCTTAAATCGCTTTCCAACTCCGGGAACAGTAAGGAAACACAGCTCTGTCTTATTTGGTATTAAAAAGTAAAAGTTGAAATAGTTGAGCAGGTTGAATGTGATCGACAGAAGCGTTGACGTCTGATAAATGTTGCTTTACAGTAAAAGACTAAGCTTGATTTATTATTGTCATCATAGCAGGCAGTTCAGTAGGCTGTCATGAATGAAGGATTTCATTAAATTCCCCTATAAGCCCCACGTACAATTTGTTTTGTGCAGAAAAAAAGGAGAGGCTGTTTTTCAATTGTGCATGTCTGCTTGTTTACCAGAGCGTAATCTCCCGAAAAACCAAAAGGTATTAAAGTTCCCATATGACAGAGGTTTGTGATTATGAGCCCTGAGCTTTAAAAGCCTCTTTGCTTTTCTATACATACATTACATCTGAAATTCATTATTTAGATTATGGGCGAACACAGACGATTGTCAGTCATTAAATGTTTTTTAAAAAAAAAGGCTGTTTTTTTCTGTTCGTTTCGCTCTCGGGAATAAATTAATGAACAAGCTATCAAGCAAATTATTCGACTCCTCTGAATCGGGAGACTGTTTTATTGCTTTTATGGTCCATTAGATTAGACCGAGATAATTTAGTCTATCCAAATGGTCCTTCCCAGAGCAATGATAAGACAGTTAGTCCCACAGTTAGGACTGCAGCACTTGGAGGCTCTTTTTTTTTAAACAAATAAAGAGTATGTGCGTGTGCGCCACAGTCCCAGGTCACACTAAAACTAGACCTGGATGTGGGACTCGGTGGCAGGGCTCGACAACTTGTCGCTTGGCTCTTGTGTATTATTGTTTTTTGCCCTTTACACGCCTGGAAGCCCGCCCAGCTCCGGAGCTCATTGGTCTGTGAAGCAGAGTAAACTCCAGAGCTCACACAGCCTGACAGCTTCCTCCAGGCCAGAGCAGGCAGGCAGGCAGGCAGGAGAGGTTACTGCAAAAGTTTTCCAAGTCAAAGACCACCCCAGAAAACACTGCCTCAGACCGCTGGACTCCCACTGTGGTGGTGTGGGAGATTTTGTCCTCAGGAGCCTCAGCCTGAAAAAGCTTCCTGTTATCAGATGTGATTTATTTATGATTTTCGCGTCTGTGTTGTGGGTGAGAAGAGGAGAGAAGGCCCTGTTAAACCCTAAAATAAACTTCTTATACATGAAAGTTTGAGGGCTGCAACTAAGGATTTATGTGACAAATGTTTTCTCAAGCGAGTAATTGTTTGGTCAGTGAAATGCCACAATCACAATTACACAAATATCAAAGGATATCCAGTTGAGAAGCAGTGTAACTTTGCCACATCTGCAAAACAAATGACTCAAACAATCAATAGATTGTCAAAATAGTTGCAGAGTAACTTTCTGCTTTGACTGGGGGCCGTTTCTACAACATGACAGGAGGCCAGGGGCCAGTTAAAAAGCAAACATTAATAATTAATACTTAAATAATTAGCTCTGACCTCTGACTCAGGGTCGAGGGGATGATAAACAATGATAAACAAGCTCTGTTTTGTGGCTTTTTTATGCACTTCGGCACCTTAATGACATTCAAAGTACAAAAAAAAAAATCCCAGATTGAATCAGTTTATTTTTATAGTGAATTAGATAATGGTCAGCAACCAGCCGACACCCTATCTGGTCTGGAAGTTGAGAATCATTGCAGAATTTCACAAAGCTGACGTTCTTGTTCTGTCCAAAGATGTTAAATTCACTTTTGTTGCAGATTTAGAAACCAGCAAATATTCACAGTGAGAAGTCAGAACCAGTTCATTTTTCTCTCCTTTGCTTTATAAATGACTTCAATGACTAATAAATTATAAAAATAGCTGCTGATTAATTTTCTGTTGATCCTGTAATTCATTATTCTGTCCCACTTTCTAACACAGCACCCTTCATATGAAGAGTTTATTATTTGAAGTAATGGCTCCATTAATATCAAGGTTGTAAAAAAATCCCTCTGGCTGGTGTTTATCATTTCTATTTTGTTGCTTTAAATGTTGGTAATCCATTAATGAGCACTCGTGGGTTTCTAGCTGTCTAATAAGATATCATGTCTGTGGATATAAAGAAGTTAAGTAAATAATTTTTGGTCTAAATGCTGCAGCTGAAAGAGAATAAACACCAGGCAAAGAGTATCTGTCACAACCTGGCAACCCTGAAATTAAAATTCTTATTCATGGCTAATCTATAAGTAATATTTATTAAGCTGTTAGTTACAACTTATATGTCCTTCTTAAAGGGTGCCTTGTTAGAAAGTTGTGCTAATTAATTGGCATTGTTTCAGTGAGTACAAAAAAATTAATAAATTATCATATAAAAAAATAAACTGCTTTATTTTCCACTCAAGATAAACCATCTGATTTAGCCCTACGGCTATATTTGTAACAAACATTAAGTGCTTTAATATTTATTATTCCATTCAATATTAAAAGCAAACGGATGATGAAGAAAATCACAACAATACTCTTCAATGGGGAAGACATTTCCCAAAACCATTAATAATAAATTAAGAGCACTGTCAATCACAGGCACAGCTGTACGTCACGGATAATTGTCTCCATCTATTAAGTATGTATCATGCTGCCTCAAAGGCAGATATTTTTTTATGATTTTGATTTTTCTTTCATCAGTCAGGGGGGAAAGAAACAATATGATGTTCTGGAGCTTAAGCCAGGTACACTGTGGTCTTGGAGAGCAGTGCATTTATAAACCGCGGCACAGAGGGCTTATAAAAAGTACATTTTGAAAAAAATATATAATTGGTTTCAGAAGGAGCTTTGTGTCTCTCCCCGGGGATCTGTTGTTACTTTTATTTATTTAATCATTTAGAGGGGAAATCAGCTGAAACACACAAATAACAAACTGACTGACACAAAGTTTTCTGTAGGCTATAGATTGATTAATCACACACATTCCTCTAAAGATTAGGAGCACGACCCCCTGAACTGTGGACCTAATGATACAGAAATATTGCAGCAATTCATCAGGGCAGAGCCTGATGGGAAACGGCAATTATGGCATTGTTTTGGCATTTAGCAAGAAAAGTTTACCAAGGCCTTGTCTCATCGAGCCAGACTGCTGTTATCTGGAGAAATCCACCGTGCAGAGCTGGAACAATGGCGATATATTCCCACTCATAATGTATGAGCTGTCCATTAGATTAAACATGATTCCTGAATCAGTGACCACTTTCTTCTCTCTCTCTCTCTCTCTCTCTCTCTCTCTCTCCCTCCTCAGGCATCACTATCAAATCAGCCAGCGATTTGCTTCAAGGGGAGCCAGGGGGTAAGATGTTTTGCATACTCTCCCTAATGCCTCAGAAATTGAATGCTCTAATTAGTTCTGATTTGCTGTGGAGCACACTTGTGACAGTTCCTCTGCACATCTTACTCGATTCTTAAGCATTCAATAAGCGCCTGCATGTCACAAAAAGGGTCAAAAATCCTCTGATTATCATTTCAGTCAGTGGATTTTGTTGCTTTGGATTGTTTTCTGTCTTAAAACTGAAAGATCCAGCCATCAACAGGGAGAATGTGTCTGCTTTAAATGCACCAGAGAACAACGCCTGAGGGAAAGGTGTCCTTAATTTGCTTAGTTATACTTTGTTGTGTCAAATATCCTGGACTGCATGTGAAGTACATAATCTACAAAAAATGCAGTGAAAGCAAGAGGGCATTCCTGTGTAGAGTCTGTGAAGAAAGATGCTTGTGTCCGGCCAGATTAACCGGGCCGCTATTGCACTCTGCCTGCTAGGCTACTACACGTCTACCACACAGTCAGCCCTGTCTAAAAGGAGCTGTTCTAATCCCTGCAAGAGCCGATTGCATCGACGAAAGTGACTTTGCTCTGTACACAAATGCCTTCCCTGTGTGCTCACACGGACCCTGGAAGCCCTAAGACAGTGTACGCTATACCCCCAGGCTGCTAGCCAGGTTACTGGGTCAGGCTTGCAACTGGGGAGGCTTTGTTCGGGGAGGGGGAGGAGGGTAAAGGGGGGCTGGTGAACCCCAGGGAGCCCCCATGTCTCCATGCCTGTTGTCTCCGTGCAGACATGAAAGATTTGAAATACGGGAATGATACATGAGCGGTGGAATTTATACCCAGGCAGCGTGCAAAATATGCCCAAAACACAAATAATACATGTAAACATGTAATAAAACATCTGTAAGACGAGCAGCAGATTAACCTGCTCATAAGAGTCTTTCTGTGAAGAAATGTTAAGTGAGTGCAATTTAAGTGTTCTTTAATCACTGAATGGGATTTGGTGATTATATCTGGGCTGGCACATTACATATTCAAATTGCTTTGCGGAATTCAAGCGCGGGCTCCCTCCCCCTCCGACAATAGTCCCCGAGCTGGACGATTGGGCATTAATGAGGTAGCTGCAACCATTGGTGGTGGGGGAGGCCAGATTAAGCCGTTAGTGGGGGGAGGATGTTGGTGAACATGGCAGTCTGGCATCCAACAGACCCGAGAGGATAACCAGTATCTGTGTCTCCAGGTTGGAGGTTTACAGCATCACAGATGTAGCTACTTTTTAATTTGCCGGATAAGTGTTTGCCAGAGCTCAAATGCAGCGTGAGCTTCAAGAGGTCAAATGTCGCGAGCAAGGAGGTTTGTGTCCACTGATAGTTGGCAGCTGTAGAGCTCCATCACAGGAGCCACGACTGCTTCTCTCTGATCTTTGTCCTCACTGGCTCATGTCACATTTCCTGTAAAGGGGCACTTCCAGGGCCACAGAAACCAGAGGAATTCTTCAAATCACTGTCCTGGCGTCACTCCAGGGCTCAGCGGTATCAGGGGCCAGGGCTCCTATCAAGAAATAGCACGCTGAGGTTTTTCGGCTGCCTTCCTCCCTGACCCTGCGGCAT